>NC_083318.1:45454384-46071103 GCF_963455315.2 Globicephala melas | reverse complement strand
ATAAGTGGATAAAATGTTTTAAAATACTTCATCAAATTCCCTTAGAAATGTGTGCTTTTCAGTTGCATTACTACCTGTTTTGGGCTGAGTTGTGTCCTTCAAAAATTAACCCCAGTGCCCCAGAATGTGACTGTATTGGGTCTTCAAGAGGCAATTAAGTTAAAGTTAGGTCATTAGGATTTGCCTCAACCTAATGTGACCAGTATCTTTGTAAGAAAAGGAGATTAGAATGTAGATACATACAAGAAAAACCTTGTGAAGACACAGGTAAAAGATGGTCAAGGTGAGAGGCCTGGGAAGAAAACAACTCTCTGACACTTTCATC
This sequence comes from Globicephala melas, assembly GCF_963455315.2. Classification (NCBI taxonomy): domain Eukaryota; kingdom Metazoa; phylum Chordata; class Mammalia; order Artiodactyla; family Delphinidae; genus Globicephala; species Globicephala melas. The sequence goes on along the minus strand of NC_083318.1, from coordinate 46,070,778 downwards.
TTGGACTTCTAAACTCCAAGAGAGTGAGACAATAAACTTCTGTTTTTTAAATCACCCAGTCAGTGTACTTTGATATGGAAGCCTCAGCAAACTAATACATCTCTTGACTTTAGTGTTATAATTGATACACTAGAAGTAAAGACTAAGCTGTTTGTTTTATTGGTGCCTATGTTAATCTGTTTGGTATAAACATAAGATATCATCAAAACATTAAAGTTTTCACCTGGAAACAGGATAATAACAGTATTTTTCTTGCTTAAAAAAAAGCAGTTCCTGCAACACAGTATGTGTCCCCAATGAATGACTTCATATCATGTGGAAGATGTGCAATGAGGCTGGTAAATAAAGCTGTACTGAGTGGGCAGGGCTGGATTTGTTAACAGTGAGACTTAAGCACAGTGAATCATGAATGAACCTCACAGTAGCTGGAGACATATTGATAGCTCCTGTTTTAATTCTAGAGCACCGAATGCCCAGCCATATTCCCTAGCAATGCCTGCTGGATTCCAAATGAATGATGTTTGCCTCATTGGGTCCCCAAGCAAATATTAAATTTTTGTAGTATTTGTTTCCCAACCTATTGCATTTGTGTAGCACATTGGAGATTTGAAGGCATCCCCTCTTATATTTTCTCATTTGGCCTTTATTATGGTGAAGCATAATAATAATTATAAACTCAACATCTAAACATAGTTACGCAAAGGCTTAGAAATATAGTCCTTTCCTCAAGGTCCAATTCATGAGAATGTGCAGAAGACAGAATTTTGACTCAGCAGCTGCATGCTTCTTTCAGTGCTGTGGCTGCTAAATCATGTTACCTTACTGCAAGTTACTACCATCCTACACCCATTCTTCTGGGACCAGAGAGAGCACATTTTAAACCGCTAGGCCATGCAGTTTCAGGTGGTTGGGGAGGCAGTTGTTGGTGAGTAAGCATATTAAAATCAAAAAAGAGGTCTCAAATTCGCTGGCAGAAATTACAGCCGTGCTAAGATTCTGGATGTTATAATCTTTAAAAAAACAATTTCAACAAATCCCATTTCAAAGATGAAGAAAGCACAGTTCACAAAGTTACTCATCTAAGATCACACTCATACCCAGAATTTGAAAGTAAGTCTGTTGGACAACAATATTTACATTTTTCCATTGTGACAAACTATTCCCACTCATTTATTAAAATTTCAAGAGAATTATCTTAATCTACTTAATTGTGAAAGGCAATTACTGCTAAGATAAAGCGACTGCTTTCATGGAAAACTGGCACCAGAAAAGTCTTCATTAAGAGATTAGGTATTAGCACTTACGTATCGTCATCTTCATCAACCCCATCCCCTCCGTGTGGCTGGATATCATGGTGTAGAACAAAATGCCTGGTTTTTGTTTTTATTTTAACATCTTTATTGGAGTATAATTGCCTACAATGGCGTGTTAGTTTCTGCTTTATAACAAAGTGAATCAGCCATACATATACATATATCCTCCCTCTTGCGTCTCCCTCCCACCCTCCCTATCCCACCCCTCTAGGTGGTCACAAAGCACCGAGCTGATCTCCCTGTGCTATGAAGCCACTTCCCACTAGGTATCTATTTTACATTTTGTAGTGTATATATGTCAATGCCACTCTCTCACTTCGTTCCAGCTTACCCCTCCAACTCCCCGTGTCCTCAAGTCAATTCTCTACATCTGCATCTTTATTCCTGTCCTGCCCCTAGGTTCTTCAGAACCCTTTTTTTTTTAGATTCCTTATATATGTGTTAGCATACAGTATTTGTTTTTCTCTTTCTGACTTACTTTACTCTGTATGACAGACTCTAGGTCCATCCACCTCACTACAAATAACTCAGTTTTGTTCCTCTTTATGGCTGAGTAATATTCCATTGTATATATGTGCCCCATCTTCTTTCTCCATTCATCTGTCGATGGACACTAAGGCTGCTTCCATGTCCTGGCTACTGTAAATAGAGCTGCAATGAATATTGTGGTAAATGACTCTTTCTGAATTATGGTTTTCTCAGGGTATATGCCTAGTAGTGGGATTGCTGGTTCACACGGTAGTTCTATTTTTAGTTTTATAAGGAACCTCCATACTGTTCTCCACAGTGGCTGTTTCAATTTACATTCCCATTAACAGTGTAGGAGAGTTCCCTTTTCACCACATCCTCTCCAGTATTTATTGTTTGTAGATATTTGGATGATGGTCGTTCTGACTGGTGTGGGGTGATACCTCATTGTAGTTTTGATTTGCATTTCTCTAATGATTAGTGATGTTGAGCATCCTTTCATGTGTTTGTTGGCAATCTGTATATCTTCTTTGGAGAAATGTCAATTTAGATCTTCAGGCTTTTTTTTTTTTTTTTTTAGATGTTGGGGGTAGGAGTTTATTAATTTATTTTATTTATTTTTGCTGTGTTGGGTCTTCGTTTCTGTGCGAGGGCCCTCTCCAGTTGTGGCGAGTGGGGGCCACTCTTCATCGCGGTGCGCAGGCCTCTCACTATCGTGGCCTCTCCTGCTGTGGAGCACAGGCTGTGGCTCACGGGCCCAGTTGCTCCGTGGCATGTGGGATCCTCCAAGATCAGGGCTTGAACCTGTGTCCCCTGCATCGGCAGGCAGACCCTCAACCACTGGGCCACCAGGGAAGCCCCCTTCTACCCATTTTTGGATTCGGTTGGTTTTTTTTGATATTGAGCTGTATGAGCTGCCTGTATATTTTGGAGATTATCTGTTGTCAGTTGCTTCATTTGCAAATATTTTCTCTCATTCTGAGGGTTGTCTTTTCATCTTGTTTATAGTTTCCTTTGCTGTGCAAAAGCTTTTAAGTTTCATTAGGCCTCACTCTTTATTTTTGTTTTTATTTCCATTTCTCTAGGAGATGGGTCAAAAAGGATCTGACTGTGATTTATGTCATAGAATGTCCTGCCTATGTTTTCCTCTAGGAGTTTTATAGTGTCTGGCCTTATATTTAGGTCTTTAATCCATTGTGAGTTTATTTTTGTGTATGTTGTTAGAGAGTGTTCTAATTTCATTCTTTTATATGTAGCTGTCCAGTTTTCCCAGGACCACTAATTGAAGAGGCTGTCTTTTCTCCATTGTATTTTCTTGCCTCCTTGATCAAAAGTAAGGTGAACATATGGGCATAGGTTTATCTCTGGGCTTTCTATCCTGTTCCATTGATCTATATTTCTGTTTTTGTGCAATTACCGTACTGTATTAATTACTGTAGTTTTGTAATATAGTCTGAAATCCAGGAGCCTGATTCCTCTGGCTCTGTTTTTCTTTTTCAAGATTGCTTTGGCTATTCAGGATCTTTTATGTTTCCATACAAATTGTGAAATATTTTGCTCTAGTTCTGTGAAAACTGCCATTGGTAGTTTGAGAGGGATTGCATTGAATCTGTAGATTGCTTTGGATAGTATAGTCATTTTCACAATGTTGATTCTTCCAATCCAAGAACATGGTATATCTCTCCATCTGTTTGTATCATCTTTAATTTTTTTAATCAGTGTCTAATAATTTTCTGCATACAGGTCTTTTGTCTCCTTAGGTAGGTTTATTCCTAGATATTTTATTATTTTTGTTGCAGTGATAAATGGGAATGTTCTCTTCTTTTTTTTTTTTTTTTGCGGTATGCGGGCCTCTCACTGCCGTGGCCTATCCCGTTGCGGAGCACAGGCTGCGGACGCGCAGGCCCAGCAGCCATGGCTCACGGGCCCAGCCGCTCTGCGACATGTGGGATCTTCCCAGACTGGGGCACGAACCCGCTTCCCCTGCATCAGCAGGTGGACTCTCAACCACTGTGCCACCAGGGAAGCCCGGGACTGTTTTCTTAATTTCACTTTCAGATTTTTCATCATTAGTGTATAGGAATGCAAGAGATTTCTGTGCATTAATTTTGTATCCTGCTACTTTACCAAATTCATTGATTAGCTCTAGTAGTTTTCTGGTAGCATTTTTAGGATTCTTTATGTACAGTATCATGTCATCTCCAAACAGTAACAGGTTTACTTCTTCTTTTCCGATTTGGATTCATTTTATTTCTTTTTCTTCTCTGATTGCTATGGTTAAAACTTCCAAAACTATGTTGAATAATAGTAGTGAGACTGGACAACCTTGTCTTGTTCCTGATATTAGTAGAAATGGTTTCAGTTTTTCACCATTGAGGATGATGTTGGCTGTGGGTTTGTCATATATGGCCTTTATCATGTTGAGGTAAGTTCCCTCTATGCCTACTTTCTGGAGGGTTTTAATCATAAATGAGTGTTGAATTTTGTCGAAAGCTCTTTCTGCATCTATTGAGATGGTCATATGGTTTTTCTCCTTCAATTTGTTAATATGGTGTATCACATTGATTGATTTGCACGTATTGGAGAATCCTGGCATTCTTGGGATAAACCCCACTTGACCATGGTGTATGATCCTTTTAATGTGCTGTTGGATTCTGTTTGCTAGTATTCTCTTGAGCATTTTTGCATCTATGTTCATCAGTGATATTGGCCTGTAATTTTCTTTCTTTGTGACATCTTTATCTGGTTTTGGTATCAGGGTGACGGTTGCCTTGTAGAATGAGTTTGGGACTGTACCTCCCTCTGCTATATTTTGGAAGAGTTTGAGAAGGATAGGTGTTATCTCTTCGCTAAATGTTTGATAGAATTCGCCTGTGAAGCCATCTGGTCTTGGGCTTTTGTTTGTTGGAAGATTTTTAATCACAGTCTCAATTTCTGAGCTTGTGATTCGTCTGTTTTTATTTTCTATTTCTTCCTGGTTCAGTCTTGGAAGGTTTTGTTTTTCTAAGAATTTGTCTATTTCTTTGTGGTTGTTCATTTTATTGCCATATAGGTGCTTGTAGTAATCTCTCATGATCCTTTGTATTTCTGTAGTGCCAGTTGTTACTTCTCCTTTTTCATTTCTAATTCTATTGATTTGAGTCTTCTCCCGTTTTTTCTTGATGAGTCTGGCTAATGTTTTTTCAATTTTTTTTATCTTCTCAAAGAACCTGGTTTTAGTTTTATTGACCTTTGCTATTGTTTCCTTCATTTCTTTTTCATTTATTTCTGATCTGACATGTATGATTTCTTTCCTTCTGCTATCTTTCAGGTTTTTTTGATCTTCTTCCTCCAATTGCTTTAAGTGTAAGTTTAGGTTGTTTCTTTGAGCTGTCTCTTGTTTCTTGAGGTAGGATTGCATTGCTATAAACTTCCCTCTTAGAAATGCTTTTCCTGCATCCCATAGGTTTTGGGTTGTTGTGTTTGTGTTGTTATTTGTTTCTAGGTATTTTTTAATTTCCTCCAGTGATCTTTGGTTATTGAGTAGCGTGTTGTTTAGATTCATGTGCCTGTATTTTTTACTGACTTTTTCCTGTAATTGATGTCTAGTCTCATAGCATTGTGGTCAGAAAAGATACTTGATATGATTTCAATTTTCTTAAATTTACCAAGGCTTGATATGGACCCAAAATATGATCTATCCTGGAGAATGTTACATGAGCACTTGAGAAGAAAGTGTATTCTGTTGTATTTGGATAGAATATCCTATAAATATCAATTAAGTTCATCTTGTTTAATGTATCATTTAAAGCTGGTGTTTCCTTATTTATTTTCACTTTGGATAACCTGTCCATTGGTGAAAGCAAGGTGTTAACGTCCCCTACTATGATTGTGTTACTGTCAGTTTCCTCTTTTATGCCTTTAGCATTTGCCTTATGTATTGAGGTGCTCCTATGTTCGGCGCATAAATATTTACAGTTGTTACATCTTCTTCTTGGATTGATCCCTTGATCATTATGTAGTGTCCTTCTTTATCACTTGTAATAATCCTTGTTTTAAAGTCTATTTTTTCTAATATGAGAATTGCTACTCCAGCTTTCTTTTGATTTCCATTTGCATGGAATATCTTTTTCCATTTCCTCACTTTCAGTCTGTATGTGTCCTTATGTCTGAAGTCAGTCTCTTGTAGACAGCATATGTACAGATCTTGTTTTTGTATCCATTCAGGCAGTCTATGTCTTTTGGTTAGAGCATTTAATCCATTTACATTTAAAGTAGTTATCAATATATATGTTCCTATTACCATTTTCTTAATTATTTTGGATTTGTTATAGTACATCTTTTCCTTCTCTTGTGTTCCCTGCTTAGAGAAGTTCCTTTAGCATTTGTTGTAAAGCTCATTTGGTGGTGCCGAATTATCCTAGCTTTTGTTTGTCTATAACAGTTTTAATTTCTCTGTTGAATCTGAATGAGATCCTTGCTGGGTAGAGTAATCTTGGTTGTAGGATTTTCCCTTTCATCATTTTAAATATGTCCTGCCACTCTCTTCTGGCTTGCAGAGTTTCTGCTGAATGATCAGCTGTTAACCTTATGGGTAATCCCTTGTATGGTAATTGTTTTTTTTCCCTTGCTGCTTTTAATATTTTTTTCTTTGTCTTTAAGTTTTAATAGTTTGATTAATATTTGTCTTGGCATGTTTCTCCTGGATTCATCCTGTGTGGGACTCTCTGTGCTTCCTGGACTTGATTCACTATTTCCTTTCCCATATTAGGGAATTTTCCAACTATAATCTCTTCAAATATTTTCTCAGTTCCTTTATTTTTCTCTTCTTCTTTTGGAACCCCTATAATTCAAATGTTGGTGCATTTAATGTTTTCCAGATGTCTCTGAGACGGTCCTCAATTCTGTTGATTCCTTTTTCTTTATTCTGCTCTGTGGTAGTTTTTTCCACTATTTTATCTTCCCGGTCACTTCTCTGTTCTGCTTCATTTATTCTGCTATTGATTCCTTCTAGAGAATTCTTAATTTCATTTATTGTGTTGTTCATCATTGTTTGTTTGGTCTTTAGTTCTTCTAGGTCCTTGTTAAACGTTTCTTGTATTTTCTCCATTCTATTTCCAAGATTTTGGATCTTCGTTACTATCATTACTCTGAATTCTTTTTCAAGTAGACTGCCTATTTCCTCTTCATCTGTTTGGCCTGGTAGGCTTTTTCCTTGCTCATTCATCTTCTGTATGTTTCTCTGTCTTGTCATTTTGCTTAATTTACTGTGTTTGGGGTCTCCTTTTGTAGGCTGTAGGTTCGTAGTTCCCATTGTTTTTGGTGTGTGCCCCTCATGGCTAAGTTTGCTTCAGTGTGTTGTGTAGTCTTTCTGGTGGAGGGCATTGGTTCCTGTGGTCAGGTGAATGAGGCTGCATCTTGTCTTTCTGGTGGGCAGGACCGTGCCTGGTGGTGTGTTTTGGGGTGTTTGTTACCTTTTTATGATTTTAGGCAGCCTCTCTGCTAATGGGTGGCTTGTGTTCCTGTGTTGCTAGTTTTTTGGCATAGGGTGTCCAGCATTGTAGTTTGCTGGTCATTGAGTGGAGCTGCGTCTTAGCATTGAGATGGAGATATCTGGTAGAACTTTCACTGTTTGATATTACATGGATCCAGGAGGTCTCTGATGGACCAATATCCTGAACTCATCTCTCCCACCTCAGAGGCTCAGGCTTACCACCCAGCCAGAGCACCAGGACCCCGTCAGCCACACGGCTCAGAAGAAAAGTGAGAAAAACAGAAATAAAGAAAGGAAAAATAAAATAAAATAAAGTTATTAAAATAATTTAAAATAAAATAATTAAAAGGTAATAAAAAAAGAAAGAAAGAAAGAAGAGAGTAACCAAACCAAAAAACAAATCCACTAATGATAACAAGCACTAAAACTATACTAAAAAAAAAAAAGTGCCAACTAAGACCTAAGACAAATGGTAAAAGCAAAGCTATACAGACAAACTCTCACAAAGAAATATACACATACACACTCACAAAAAGAAAATAAGGAAATATATATATATATATATATATATATATATATCTTTACTGACTGTCTGCCACTTTGCATTTGCCATCATATGCATTTCTCACAATGCTCCTGTGTGGTAGAGATTATCAGCCACAACCTAAAATGTCCCAGTGATGGGGTCTGATCTCTTTACTCTTGCTCCAGGAACCTGTCTAGCAGATTCAAGAGCACACTTGGTTCTTCTCTACTGGATCCTGTTTCTGCAGCTCAGAGTCCATACCTTCTCTAATGTTCCATGGGGCTGGGAGGGACCCCAGGTGCCCACTTTTCTGTTTCACCAGACAGTCAGGACACTGATTCCCAAAGCAGGAAAGACACAAGTTGGATCCCTTTGTCCTCCCACACCCCAGGGCTGTTCAGCCTCACGGCTGGGACCCACATCCTCAGCTGAGCTCCAAACACCTGAAGGTGGGACCCCAAAATGTCAAGTTTTTAATGAAAAATAAAAATAAGATCTAATATTTATATAGTCCCTACTGGACACTATACTAGACACTGTTCTCAATTCATGAAAACCTTATCAAAATGCTAGCAAGTAGACATTATTAAATTAAAATGAGGAAACTGGGCACTAAGAGATCAAATAACTTGTCTAAGGTCATATTAGTAGTACATAGCAAAACTGGGTTTGGAACTTTATTTTATACTACACTTTAAAATAGTTTAAAATTATGTTCTAAGCTGGTATGATGTTTTGTATTTGTTGTTGTCTATTAGATCAGTTGTAAGACTGTCTAAATAAATCCATTCACTAATTAATGCAAATATATAATCACTGAGACCCCACTATGTGCTTGGGACTAGGGATACATGATACATTTAGTTCTTGCTCTAGAAAAACAGTTTTATTAATAAAAAACAAGCATTAAGCAAATAAATTTATTTAATTTATAAATAATGTGAGTGTTATATTGGAAATGTACAGGATACTATGAAACAACAAGGGAACCAAACACTTATTTTAATGATAAAATTTTCCTTTTTATTCAGTTAATATCCTTAATCTGATAAAAAATTAACATTCTGTCCAACATATGTGCAATTCAGCATTATTTTCCTCCAATTTACATTCATCATTTACTTAAGTTACATCATGAACTCAATTTAAATTACTGTACGAAGGATCTATATTTCTGTTAACTTTCTAATAATGCACTTATTCATCTTTACAACAGTGCTTTGGGCAGAACTTTGCTAAGATCCATAAATTACATCAAAGACTTTGTTTCAAGCACGTTGCTCAGATGTTCATTTGGTTAATAAGAGGAAGACTGGAATATTTTTTGCCTTTCCTGCTCATTTATATCAAAAGAATATCAGGATAAAATTACCTTCTAGGCTATGCCTGGTATATTATAATTATACATCGAGACTTTGCCAAGTTTGGGGAATGGGGACCAAAGTCATTTTGAGGGGGGATGGTATGTGTATGTGTCTCTGTGTGTGTGTGTTTGGAATTGTCTTGGTTACGAAATATTTTATTTCATACTCTAACTAAACAATTAAATTTCTCTTTTAAGTGGAAAATAGCAGAGAGGCCATGTGGTACATTAAAAGATTAAGGCATTTGGGATTTTTCAGAACTGAATTCAAAGCCAGTTTTGGCTGCTCTTTAAATAGGTGTCTGAAGGTAAATTAATTTACCTGAGTCTCCATATCTACCTGTCCATTCATCTATCTATATGTTTTGAAGATAATGATTGCTACTTCCTAGTGTCAACTTAGAATTCAGTGAGTAATTTATCTAAAGTCTACCCAATGCCTGGCACATAGTGAGTACCCAGTCTGACAAGATTATTGCTATAACTAAACTCTACAGACACAATTTCAGACATCAGTGAAATAAAGACAATATGGAGAGGCACCTATCCTGGAGCGTTTCCTGATTTTCTTCTGGAATTGAATTTTTATGTGGTGAAGAAGAAAAGAATAGCAGATATTCATTTCTGAATTTTGTAATCTTTAAACCATTGACAAAAATGCCCCATTGAGCACTAAAAATATTGAGGCTAATCAAGATGCTGGAGTTAGTCTATCACAGTTAAATTAGTATCAAAATTATTCAAGATTTTGAAAAGACAACCAACTGTGCTCTCCAAGTGTAGACAGAAAATATTCAATTTGGAGAGTATAGCAAAGAATGGTAAAATTCACAGAAACTCTTAAAATGCTTAATATTTACCTGCAATGTCAAATATGACAAATTGAAAGAGTCATTTTTAATAAAATAACAAGATCCAACATAGTGAAATTATATAATTAAGAGTACTGATGAACTCATTAAAATATATGAAAGAATATTTAGAAGGTTTCTATGGTATTCACTGATCTCAGGACTTGTGGATGCATGGAAAATTAAATTCATGGAAGATTTTGTATTTACTAATTTTGGCAGGAAATACAAATGTGTAGAGAGTCTTCACATATTAATATCTGTTTCACAAAAAGTGAAAAATCATTCTCATTCATTTTTGCATACACATATTCATTCATTTAGTAAACACATACTGACTATGGCGAAAGGAATTAGTGTTATGGAGATGAATAAAAATGATCCCAAACATTCTTGCATCTGACCATTTGATGGATATTTCACATAGAACCTCATAAGCATAGTAAAGAAAAATATAGGATAATGAATATGAAATTAGTAATTCATCATAGACGTATCTCAGAAGTTCCCTCAGAGGAGGTAGTATATGAATTGAATATTTAAATAGAGAAGTTAGGCTGCTAGAGAAAAAAGGGAAGAATAGAGATATTATAGACAGAATAAAAAAGCATATACTAAAGCAAGGATGAATTGTATTCATGGCATTTAGTGTTCGAGGATGGTACTTGATAGTGTAGGTTTCTCAAGGAAGTTTTAGACTGTATTGTGATGGTCCTTGTGTGATAAACCAAAATGGTAGTCTTTGGACTTATAGTCTCCCTTTCACACCACCCACTGAGCACTTACTATATGTCAACCATGGTGCTAAGAAATGTATTGATTTATTTAATACTGGCAACAACAGTAAGGCAAGTATTAATATTAACCCATCCAAAAGCAGACATTTGAAGCTTAACAAGATTAAATAATTGTGGTTGAATTTAAACAGTCTAATTACAGAGCCCACATTCATAACCTTTATGTTATGTATGTTTCCAATATGATTGTTGGAATACAAGAAGAAAGTTAACATAAACAGAAGAAAAGACAAATGCAATGCCATCAATGAAATTTTATCTGATTGGGCAGTTGGAATTAACTTAGAGACATGAATGATTTAACTTATAAAGACATCGTAGATGAGAAGGGGAAGGGATTGTTAGCCCACCGTGTGTGAGTTAACTACAAGTCACAGGAGTGAAATGAAGAGTTTCATGCATAGCTAATGTACTAAATTAATTATAAAAACATTGTTAAGTTCTGAATCAATGACTATGAAAGTGATAATAACTGTATGAGCTGGAATCCCTGGTTTAACTTGGCAGAGTGTAACAGCAAACACTCCAAGTTTTCTAAAGGATACCATTCTAAAAGGCTACTCATTTTTCTTAAAGGGACTGTTTTTTCTTGTTTGTACCTGCTTTTCAGCATACTATTGATTACCACTTGATATCTGTGTTCTTTTTGCTGCTAAAGAATCTCAAATATTTATAGAGTCTGTGGGTCTACAGGGGATCAACTAGTCTTGGTTCTGAATTGTGAGTTAGGTTCAACTCTGCTGTGTGTGTTTTCTAATTATTATTATCTTTTAATCAGAAGTTACTCATGACACATTCTTACAGCAAAACCTACGTGCTCAAGAGAGCAAGGAAAACCATACCCACATGTTTAATCATGTTTACCAATATTAAGCAAAGAAAAACACATAGCCAAGTCCAACATCATGGCACTGGAAAATATACTCCATCCAGAGTGGAAGTCATATAGAGTTAAAGGGGAAAAGGTATGGATGTGATTAATCTCCACAATGCCATAAAAAGTTCAGTAAAGTGAAGCAATTGTGCTTTTTAAGTGAAAAAGAAAATTGCATACTTTACCTCAAAGGTTGATAATTCTCATAAGATTTGGCCACAAGATGACCAGCAAACATTTTTAAGTTTCTAAATATTGTTTTATGGTCTTTTCCTGTGTCATAACAAAGTAGATTATTTTTAAAGCAGCATTTAAAAATAGTATATTTTGTAACTTTTTTAACTAATTGTAATGTAACTGTGAGGCATCTCAATGTGCTAAAAGCAATTGAAAAAAATGTAAGAATACTGGCTATTAGACTGTGTGGTGAAATTACCAAATGCTATGGTCTGAATGTTTGTGTCCTTCAAATTCGTATGTTGAACACTTAACCTCCATGGATGATAGCGTTAGGAGGTGGGGACTTTGGGAGGTTCATAGTTCATGAGAGTGCAGCCCTCCTGAATGGGATTAGTGCTATTATAAAAGAGGCTCTAGAGATCCTTTGCCCCTTCCACTATATGAGGACAGAGAGGAGGCATCAGTTATGATCCAGGAAGAGGGCCTTTACCAGAATGTGACCATATCAGCATCTTAAGCTTGGACTTTCAGTCTTCAAAACTGTGAGAAATAATTTTCTGCTATTTATAAGCTACCCATTCTGTGGTATTTTGCTAAAACAGCCCAAACAGACTAAGACAATTTTTTTTTTTAACCTCAGGACGAATCAGCATTCCACATGCAGTGTTTTGGTATATATGAATCTGACATTAGAGTTAGGGTTAATTAATAAATAAATATTCAGAAAAATCATAGAAGTTATGTGAATTCACCTATGAGTTATTTTGTAAATACTATTTGGGGGACCTCTTCATAGAATACTAGTTAAAAGTCCACACTCTATAGGCCAATTATTTACTATTTTTGAGTTTCATTTTCTCCTGTAAAAGGGCGACAATACTACCTACCTCTTAGTATTATTGTATGGATTACATGAGATAATTCCTGTAACAGGCAAATCACAGTTCCTAGAAGATAGAAATACATTAACTATTATAATTATTTTTATTATAATAATTATCTCTCAACCTTCATTTCCTCTTCTGTACAACATATATAATAATACATATTTGTGAGCAATCCAAGGGCTGTGAATGCATATTCTGAGTGCACCCAGGAGTCAGTGCCTTGGAATTTCTGATTTCTTTTAACCAAGGAATTTGAAGAAGAAACCAGTGGCATTTCATTGAAACACAAGAGAAGAAACTATTCTAAACCCAAAAGATAGAATTGAAAATAAAAAATAAAAATCAGGACATTCAGGCAACAAGTTGTAGTCTGACTAGAGAGAATAGAAGTAGGTAGTTGGTGGAAATGAGAAACAAGTATTGAAGTAGACAATAAAGTGAGAAGAGGGAGTTTCATAAAGAAAAGGAAGCTGTATTTGCAGCTGAAGAAGATGAAAATCAACTTGATTCCTTTGCAAAGATTGGTAGAATGTTGGAAGCATTATCTGAATAGTTGGGAAAAAAGTTTTATAATAGCTTTTAAAGAAAACTATGAATATTTTATTGAAAAATCCCACCCTCCAATATTATCTTCCTAAGGAAAATAAAAATAAGACTACAACTCTTTTCTCATAGAAAAGAGAAAAAGTCTTTTAAAACCTTTCTAATGTTATATTTGAAGCTTATTTTGGACTATTTTAAAAATATATCAAACATGTTATAGTTTCATCCACAGATGAACTCTCAAATAGAACATTTACCTTCTAATGACCGTTCTAAAATTGCCTGATAAATTGAATTTCCCAGGTCCAGAATATGCTTTGGCACTGTCACTTTTTTGAATTTTGAAGAAGACATCAACTTTACCAAGTTCAAATTCTATTCAACAATAACAAAACAACATTTTCTGGTATGTAAGAAAAAAATACTTTGTGCATTTATTTTTCTCCTTTCTTTTTTTATAAAGGGCTTCCAGTATATTGGGACATAAAAAAATTAATGAAGGTCATTTAATAAATAAATCAAGTTTGTAGCATCTAGTTTTGCTTTTAAAATGACATAGAACAAACAACTAGAGGGAAATATTTAGTGTGAGAGAAAACACAAACCTCTCAAAAATAACTTAGAACATACTCGTAAACATATAACAACATTGGTATCAGTTTGAGTATGTGACAAAGGACATAGACTATTAAAAAAAATACTGGTGAAATATTTTAGGCTTTTTAAAATTACAAATTATTATATGTATGTAGTGTGTGTGTGGAAAGATTTTGTCTAATAATTAGAAAGACAAATCCTTGTTATTATCACAAATTATTAAATAAAAAAATAAGTTAAGTACAAGGACATATAGAACAGACCAGGGTACAAAAATTTTTTGAAATAACTAATCTTCCTGAAAAAAAAAGCATGTTTTCTCCTATTTTAGGAGTTATTTCAAGTATTACCTTCTCTGTGGAATATTCTGAGTTATATATTCAGATTTAACAATTTAACACCACGTTAATCATTTAGGCTGCTAACAAATATTTTAGTTCTTTTCTAAACATGTTGCCTTCTTCACTTCCTCTGAAGTTGAGCATCTTATGACTTGTTTTGACCAGTGAAACATAAAGTCAAGTGAAATGTGTCACTTCCAGGAAGAAGCTTTAAGATTCAATGTGTAATTTGTCATGAATGCTCTGTGATTGGTGATTATTAAAGCATGTGTCAAGATCAAGCCTTTGTTAGCTCAATCCCTGGATGTCATGAATAACTAGAGCAACCTGCCTGCCTGCATTTAACATACAGAATGAGAGATTAAAAATATACAATCATGTTAAGGCACATCGATTTGGCGGATTGTTACCACAACATAACTTAACTTATCTTGACTAATATAATTGTTCTTACCTTTGTGATTTTATATCCATATATTTATATATAAATATATATATTCAGCTGGCAGCTCTTCATACTATATTATCTAGTTAAATGCCTGTTTTTTCATTAAACTCCAAGTATTTTTAGGATCAGATTCTTATATTTTTTTTTAGGTATTACCTGGCATTGAGTAGAAACTAAAATGTGTTTTCTGAATAAATACTATTAAAAAGTAGTTAATAAATGATTATTGATTGACTTTTATGGTCTGAAAAATTATAGAATTTTCATATTTATGTGTATTAATGGCAGTCAAAGACATATATCATTTCTACTCGAAATAGCAAATGACTGAGAAATAAAAGTAAATTGATTAAGTATTAGTTAACTTTGATATTTATAGCCCGAAAATTAAACCCCTCTCAACCCCACATATACATTCAATAGAACACATTTTAAATTTTATATTGTTAAAATAGGGGCACATAGAATATGTGGAACTAGAAATAAGAAAATTGGTATCTATCAATAGCAATAAATGTAACTTAGTTAACTGGATAAAGGTCAAGTCCCTCTAGCGTAAAGGTGAGCTCACAATCTATTTCACTATCAGTGAAGTGTTTTCTCCATATATTTGAAAAAGAACAATTTAATAAGTCTTAAAGGTAGTTAATATGTATTCCCATATAATGCATAATTTCCTTTTCTATTAGTCAAGTTTTTCCCTCTCACTTTAAAATAAATTATTTTTCACCCACATCTAGTCAAAACACCCCCAATTGTTTTCTGCAGGAAAAATTCTACAAATACAAGAAGCACTTCTCAACTGGCCTCTTAAATTTGTACTCGTAACACACTGGAAAATATCCAGGAAAGACGTCCAAGAAAGAAGAACTAAAATTTTTGTTGCACGGTTTCATAAAATTGAATGAAATTTTAGAATGCAATATCTGTGCCTCAATCTTTGTTTATAATGAATGCATTCTGGTATTAGATATTGGGAAGAAGTCCTTAAAAAATGTAAAGCTGATTTTATAAATGTATGGTGGTGGTAGTGTTTTAACTTCTACCACCCTTTGGTTTTTCCATTTCCTCTTATTGAGACTTGTGGCTACATCCACATAACCACATGTAGTCCTTTGCTCAATATAGTGAAAATTTAAATCACACTGGTGCAGCACAGGGGCAAAAAAAAATGGAAGCTATTATTTGAGATCACGTGGAAAAAGCTAATGAGTTAAGCACCTGAATTTTTCAAACTTCAGTTTTAATTTATAAAGATACAGCCTTTGCTTTTTATATTTTCATGTTACCTCAGGACATCTCCCATGTGGAGGTGCTCTGTAAATAATAGTCAAATGTTACATGTAATACTCTCAATATCTTCTTTGTCAGCAAGCAACAACATTCCTGAACTATATAATTATAATTGAGGAGAGTTTGATAAAGGGACTATACTCAAAGGTGTGGCAGATTTAGAGAATACAATGTGGATCAGTACACTACTCCTGGAGCTGATGATAGCAGGGAAATTTTCCCACTTTTGGGTCTGAAGAAATAACTGGAGTGGTGTGGTTATAGAGGCCTGCAAGATAAAAGTAGGAGAGGGTCAGGGGTTGGCAGGGATTATGAAATGTGGTAGAAGGACATGTCCAACTGTGATGACCCAGAGGAAAAAAGCCAGGGCTGTAGATTCTTGGACCTCATTCCCCTCCCTCCTTCTGATGCCTGCCTGTACTTTGCATTGACCACACTCAAATGAAAACCAGACAGCAAGAAGGGGACACTTGAATGGAGTCCACAAGTAGCCAGTATCCTGGAGCAGAGATTGGATACCATGCACAAGACGAACATATTAAACACCTCCTACTCCTTCCCTTCTGTAAATTTTAGTACTTAAAATCATGTAGCCAACAAGTCATTCAGTACTTTTCCAAAAGGGATTGTACCTTACTTAATTAATTATATTTTAACTGAAAGAAGTTATAATATTTCTACAATCACCATACATTTATAAAGCTACCTTTACATTTTTAAAAGACTCCATCTTCCCAATATTCAATTCCACAATGGACTCAGTATAAACAAAGATTGAGGCACAGATGATTGCATTCTAAAATTTCAATTATAAGTTAATTATATATTGATAACTTACTTTGAACAAAGCTAAAAACTTCTAAAAGAGGTTATACTAGTAGAGTTTCTTTCAATGATTTCATCATTTAGTAGGGAAAAGAAAGATATGTTAAAAATTCAATATAATGTATATTGGTAATTGCCATCATTCTGACATGAATATGGGTTAATAGAGGAGAGGTAAATGAATTTTCCTAGAGAAGTCCATAAATAACTCCTTTAAAATACTGGATTAGATTTGTCCATTAAAAAATAAAACAGGAAATATGCCTACAGGGATGGTGAAGGTAATGTCAAATTTCAGTCACATACAAGTCAACTATAGGATGGGAAATGGGAATTCAAAAATCCTACAATAAAGCAAAACAGGCCTTAATAACCATATATCAAATGCCCAATAACATCACCATATGTTAACCTGAATCTAGCTTTTAGCAGATTGTCCTGCTTACTTGGTTGACCCTGTTTCAGCCCTTCCCTCTCACATTGGCATGGCTCCAGACTGTATTAATTCCTTTCTGTAGTTATCTGGTGAGTTTCCTCATATTGGTCATCAGAAAGCCAATATCCAGAGTACCAATTTAAAACTTAAGGATTCTGGCTTGTTAAATAACTGTTCTCACCTGACCCCTTAAATAAAGATTTAATTTGATGACTAGTAAAATGAAGAATTTTTTTTTCCTATTTGCTTTGTGTAGTAGGATGTTATCTGTCAAACTTTCCATTCATTTTTGTTGCGTGTGTGCCTATAACTGTGCTAAGGACCCAGATAACTTTGAGATCTCTAGCAAATAGGACCACTTCAGGTTAGAACAATTATAAATCAATAACAACTAACAAAAATTTCACCTAGAAATATCCTATTAGAATGACACTGCCTTGCTCTCCTTTGTCTAGGCTACTTTGAGGAGTCAGTAAGATGAACTGGAAGGTGAAAGAGTTTTGGAGCTAGACATATTTATACTTAAACCCTTTTCATCATCTTACTAGCTGTCTAAATTTGGAGCAACTCTTTAAATTTTGAGGATCTAATTTTACTGCTTGTGATTTTTCTGTAGGATACCACAGTTCCTTTGAAGGAATAGTACATTCAAGTATACATATATGGGAGTAAGTAGCAAATTTCCCAAACCTCAACATCGTCATCTAAAACAAAGGTATAACACCTATTTCAGATTTACCATGAAGTTGAATAAACTTGTGGATATGGGTAGGAAAGAGTTTTGTTAGGAGTACAGTCCAAGGTCCCAACTTCACTAAGGAGGTGTAACTTTACACAGTTTACTCTTTGGTAAAATAGGAGAATAATAGTGACCATCAAATTAATGTGTTGTCACTTTTTAATGAGTTGATACAGTTTAAATGTTTGCTACAGTATCAGGATAATAAGGATTCAATATAATTGCATCTTTCCATAGAAATCTGATAAATGTCTGTTTTCTTCTTCTGAAAACCCTTGCAAGACCCCTTTAATAGTATTACAGAAGCATGATAAATCAGGTTGCTTTGGGAAAAGGGAAGTTGCTCACTCTTCTTCCTGTTCCTCCCCTCTAATTCCTTTGTGGCTCCCCACACCCTGCCCCCCTTCACTATCTTTTTTTTCTCTCAAGGAATTGTTTTGTCTAGCAAGGAGCTGTAAAGGATGTGTAGCAAAGGAAGACTTAAAAGTGCCTTTTGGTGACGGAGCTTACATGCCAGGGGGAGGCAAGCTGCCACAGAGATCTCAGCCAGCTGCCATGGGAAACTCATACCTGCATAATCAGGCTAGATGAAAGTCAAGAGCTTCCTTCCATGATGAAATGGGGGGCTGGGGCTGAGGGGAAGCCCACATTCAATCACAGCTGGAGAAGAGGAACACAGGGGGAGACCAAGGCGTTATTAAAGCTAATTGTGATTGAAAGCCATGGAAGGGTTCAGTGGTATCTGAGGGGCACATGAAATGATCAGACCTGGAGCCTGCAAAGGATGGCAGAGAGAGAGCCTGCAGTTTAAATAAAGAAGAAAAAACTTAATAAGTTTAATAGCCATAATCTCCCCACCCTAGATAAAGATTGTATGGCTAAGCTGCAGCTCACAGAAAGCTTGCTCAGCAGATTTTCTTGCTGGGTAACTTTTAGACCAGGATGTGTGTGTTTGAACACCATGCTCACACACCAGCATGATTTCTCTGTGCTTATTTTTTTTGATATTTATGTATTACATAACCTGTGCTTGTTTAATAGTCTATCTATTCCTTAAGAGAAAACATCAATAGATGGAAGAAAAGCCCATCAGACTGTTTAAAAGGGAAAAGGGTAAGAGAATCAAAAGTGTGACTTAAAATGAAAAACAAAGCAACATAAAAAGAAATATATACATATATCTATATGTTCATAAATATCTATAATATGTGAATAGACTTATCTTGCTTTTATTTTTCCTTCTGAGAAAGAAATTTGATGATAATCTGTTCAAGGTATTTGGAGCTGATCTAGGAAAAATTATGCCCGTGATAGACAGTAACCCCGTAAGCTCTGTTGGGTGGTCCTTGGACAGGGTTTCATGGGAGGAAGAGTCCCACAGGGGACCACCATTCAGAAAGGGGAAAGGCAAGTGAGTTCCTGGGAGAGAGGGGGATCCAGAGGGGCTCACATGTCTAGGGGATGATGCCCAGCAGTAGGTGGGATTTTCTGGGTCAGAGACCTCAGAAAGGCAGCTTGGGAGTCTAATAACCACAGGGCGCTCTGTTATCAATGGCCAGCAGATGTGAAGTGAGGTTTCACTGGATATGCAAAGGAGACAGACTCTAAGTGTCTAAATATCCACTTTCTGGGTTAGTTTTAAAATAATTGTATGTATAAACATTTGAGTTGGGGGCCCTCAAGCCTTTGAGCTAAGCAGTCTCAACCTGTAGTGAAGAAATAACTCCTAGGGCCCAATACGTGAAGGCCATCTTTGGCTCATTTATATGATATAATTCCACCAGCTGGTTTACCTATAAATATTACTATAGTTACTGAGAGTGTGGCCTGGGATATGCCCCCAGACGGTACTACCAGTCTCTACCCTGCCTTGGACCTTGAAATCGCATATGTAAGCATCCAGTGGCCACTAATAACAGATATAAAGCCACAGTGGGAATGACAGAGTGTTTTGATAAAGCATAGATAAATGTGAACACCCTAGGAATCCAGGGCTTCCCTTATCCTTCTCTTAAATGAAGTAGGTCAACCCTCAGGGGAAACTGAGTGGTCCATTTCAGTTTATAGAACTGAATGTTTGTATGCAATATGGATGTTATTTGTATTCAAGACACTCTGCAAGGAATTAAAAATGAGTAAAGGAGCCATTGCTTTCAATAGTCTTGCAAGCAAATAGGGAGAATAAACTACATACACAATGGCTATACTAAAATAGAATCAGATATGTGAAATAGAAGTGATGTCCACAGAGTGTTACTGTGTTGAAAGATGGTACAACCGCATCTTCTCAGAGAGAAGGCACCTGAAAGATGCTTTGCAGGATGGGTAAGAAGTCTGAAGGTGAATACAGGTGAACACAAGGGATTCCTGGTGGAGTGACTGCATCAGCAGATGCAGATGCAGATGTGAAGGTAACCTCAGAGAACAGGAGGTAATACAATCTGGTTGGATTTTAGGGCGGGCTGTGGTGGGCTTTCTTTTCATTTTTCTACCCAAGAAAGGAACAACTAGAAATTTCTTTCTAGTCTAAGAGTCTAATTTTCTTCTAAGTCAACTTCATAAAGTTCTTAATCCTATTATTAAATGTACGTACATATGTATATGTTAATAATGAGTGTCCAAGACAAGCTATTTTTTTCTACAGAGAATGTGTAATACTGTGTCAATTTTCCACTACCATAAAGTAGTGTCTTAGCTTAATTACATCCTTTGTACACATTACCTACAATTATTCAAGAACATGCTGAATATTCTTTTTAGGATTCTATTTAGTTCATGATTTTAATACAGCAATGAACAAGCCTGGACTTCCCTCTGTGCTATGGTTACTGTAGTTTTAAATGAGAACCATTTACTCAAGCATTATCCATGCATTCACCACTGCCGGGGAGACAAACTTTTCCTTTCTTCCCTTCTAGGTTCTTTGGCTGTTCTAATAATTAAATTGACATAAGACAGATTAACAGGAGAAAAACAAATTTGTTTTCATACATACGGTAGCCTCAAAAATATGAGACTCCAAGGAGTGACAAAAGCAGGCAACTTTTACGCCATTTAGACAAAGAAACAGTAAATTTGTGAAGAATTGGCAAGACAAATAATTTGGGCTTAGGGTAGTAAATTGGTGAAAATGTAACAAGGTTTGTTTATACAGTCTTCTCAGCCCGAAATCCCCCATCTCTGATGATAAGAATGTCTCTCTACCTCCTGGCATGGGAAGAATACTTTTCACATGAGAGATTTATTTCCTGCCTTCAGAGGGACAAAGCAGGGTCAGAGTGTTCTTACTACATCGGCTGCTTCTCAGGTGACTTTCATTCAAAATAAGCAATGTGCCAGAATTGCACTTTGGAGTGACATGTTCTCTTTTCCTTCACCATCCAAAAATATTCCTGAAAGATCCATGATATGCCTGGTTCACTTAAGCATGGTGCAGACACAAAGGTATATTGGACAAAGACTCTTTGAAGGACTTCAGAGTTATATTATGAAATAAACATGGAATCACTTACTTATTCATTTATTCATTCAGCAAATATATTCTGAGCCTATACTCTGTGCTAGGTACTGTTCTAGTTTCTAAGTCACCAAGTAGTGACACATCCTATAAAGAAAATCAAAGCAAGGAAAAGAGATTGTCAGAGACTGTTTTGGCTGAGAACATGGGATCAGATTTAGGGTTTGAGAAGACTTAGCACTTACAGCACCAAATAACTATTTAATGATAATAAAATCAATAACCCCAAAATAATCAGGCAGTATGATCTAGGTCTTACAGGGATTACTGACTAAGCTAGGATTAGTCAATTCTTACTAAATACTCATAGAGTAATGGTGGGAGAAGAGGATACAAAGGCAGTATGGTAAATCCAAGACAGGTTCAGGAAGACTCCAGTTCAGATGGCGCATAAGGTTCAGAACAGTGGGGTAGGGATGGAAATAATGCATTAAGGAGAGACTGTGAGCTAAGAAACACTGTGCTAAGCAGTTTGCCTTCAATTTCTTAGGCAACAGGAAACATTTGCTTGAATATGTATTCAACTTTCACTGCAAAATTAAAAAGTTGAAAATCTCCATATTCTTCTCATTCATTATTTAACTCATTGAACCTTTATGGAACACCTGCCATGTGACAGGCAGTTTGATAAGAGCTGTCCACAGGAACCCACAGCCTAGTCGGGCAACATACACAAATATCTATTATGCCAAATGAACATGATAAGTGCTGTAATCGCACTCCCCCCTCCTCTCCCTTACCCCCCTCCTCTTTTCCTCCTATGATTGAAGTACGAACACAATGTTTACCAGAGCTCAGACTAGGAGTACATAATCCAGTTTTGCCGGTGAGGCAAGGAAACCTCTCCAACTGAAGGCAGTGCAAGTTAATTCTCAAATAATAGAAGTCTTCCAAGAAAAATAATAATAATAGTAAATGGAAAACAAGCTTATATTAGAAATCCATCCCCACAACAATGATTTTAGTATATGCTATAGGGTCGACAGTACTTTATTTGGCAGTTTTTGTGATCCTGAATGCTAGTAACGGTGGCCCTGACATAGTTCAATAGTTTCTTGCTGACTGAAGTTAATATCTCTCTGCTCCCATGTAAAATCTGATTAACTCATATTTATCCTTTAAGACCCGATTCAAGCATCCTCTCTCCTTTAAAGATTATCTCTGAAGAATTAATTACTCTTCCTTCCTGGACCCACATAGCTCACTGCACTTCCCTCATCCATAAAGCAGCGGCCACATAGTTATTTTGTCATTGTTTGTATCTGTTTCTGTCCACTCTAAATTCTGGGCAGCTTGAAGCACAAGACCACTTTGTTTAAGCCGGTGTCCCCACTATACCACCTTCAACAGGGTAGATGGATTAAATGAATAAAAGAATTCTGAAATGCCTCCAGAAAAACTGTTAAATCATTTCAGTATGTTTTACATGAATTATGTTTAGCTGTATACTGATTTTTTAACAAACCTTAAGACATGGGCCACATTTTACTACAGGTCTCAATTACTAATAGAGTAATATTCAATTATGGACATTGTGTATGGCACAGAAAAATGCACAATAAATATCTCCTTAATGATTGTAAACACAATGAACAAGATGTCTTATTTTGTCAATTATTTTACAAAAAAAAAATGACTTTCTCCTCTAGTAAACTACCTAACTACTCTGTGAGGAATTTATAACGTTCAGAAATGAATACTTATAAAATCCTGTCGCTTGAGTTTAAAAACCTACTTTGGGGACTTCACTGGTGGCTCAGTGGTTAAGAATCCACCTGTGAATGCAGAGGACAGGGGTTCGATTCCTGGTCCAGGAAGATCCCACGTGCCGTGGAGCAATTAAGTCCATGCGCCACAACTGCTGAAGCCCACGTGCCTAGAGCCCGTGCTCTGCAACAAGAGAAGCCACCGCAATGAGAAGCCTGCGCACCACAACGAAGAGTAGCCCCCACTCAATGCAACGAGAGAAAGCCCGCGCGCAGCAACAAAGACCCAACGCAGCTAAAATTAAATAGATAAATAAATAATTTTTAAAAAAACCTACTTCATTTACTTTCATTTCCCCAGTGACATTGCCTTGATTTTTTCTTGTTTTCCTTTAGTAGCTTCATTGATTTGTCTCAGCCCACTCTGATGCTTTCACATTCTCTGTTCTTTTTTCAGGTTTCTTTGTTTGCTTGTGTTTCTAATCTTATCGTAAATCCAGTAAGCAGAGGTTCCAACTGATATTGCTCTTAGGGTATTTTAGACATAGGATAAATGTAATTGATGCTAGGTTCAAGAGAGCATGACTACAAAGAACTTCAGGTCTGTAATTGCAGATAGAGTAATTTAAACTGAACTCCAGATGTAAGAGAGCTATTTTCAAGTATAGTTATTTTGCTAGATTCATGCTGATGATCCAATTTGAAGAAATTTCAGTATAGATTCCTTATCTAAAGTAATTCCAGAAACAGAATGTACAGCTAAGGAGAATCTGAAACTACTATGTGATAGTCACTGAAATTGGATACTTTAAAATTTAATAATATTGTCTCCATTCGAGAGACATAAGGAAAATGAGGTTCATAGAAGTTAAGTAATTGGCCTAAGACTACAGGTGGGCAAGGCAAAATATGAACTTATACTTACATTTACCATCATATTATCTTATCTACCCTGTTCTATTTTTAATGTTCCTTGCTGGGAGCACACATCACTGGGCAGAATAGTTTGGGAACATTTTAATTTTTATTTGATCCAGAATTTAAAAATTCAAAATACATTAACAAAACTGCCTGAGTGAATTAACCAACATGATTTCTGTTTTTGTTCCAAATTTAATGAACATTCCTCAGAAGACTCAACTGAAGTCTGAAGACACAGATCTTATCCCAGACTGGCATCAATACTATAATGATTTGGTACAATCACCTTAACCCTCTGAACATTGGCCTTTTTATTTTATTTTATTTATTTATTATTTATTTATTTTTTTTTGCAGCACGCAGGCCTCTCACTGTTGCGGCCTCTCCTGTTGCACAGCACAGGCTCCAAACGCGCAGGCTCAGCGGCCATGGCTCACGGGCCCAGCCACGCCGCGGCATATGGGATCCTCCCGGACCGGGGCACGAACCCGTGTCCCCTGCATCGGCAGGTGGACTCTCAACCACTGCACCACCAGGGAAGCCCCTGGCCTTTTAATTTTAAAATAATATTAACAGTATCTCTCAAGACTACTTCTCGGGATCATGGTCATCAAATGGAAACAATACTTTACAAACTACAAATCAGTATCTCACATTTCTTTGAAATAAATACTTGTAAAATCTCTACTGTGCACAGTGAACTACACATAGTTCTTCAGGACGTACAAAGATATGGGTCTGTTAGCAGGTAGAATAGAATAAAAAGTCATTATCTTTAGATGTGTATCTACATTTCAGGTTTTGCACTTATTGGCTATGTAACCTTGATACAAGCATACCTTGCTTTATTGCACTTCACAGATGTTGCATTTTTTACAAAATTTTTGTAAAATGTTATAAGATATATCTAACTTACAAAGTCCGAAGATATTAAGAAAGAGTCTCTGGTTCTCACTACATTTGATTCATGAAGCCCTTGTAGACTATTCAGTTAGGAAAAGACTCTGGTGCATCAAGCCACTGCAGACCTAGCTGGATCCACTGCATGCAGGACCTAGAGTTTGTCTCAAAGCAAACATGCAGTCATCCCCAGAGGATGTTCTGTCACTCTGCAGTATTGATACCAGTGGGGTACGCATGACTAACTGATGAGAATCCCATCACTCCTCAATTTTCTGAGTCTCAGGGAATATGAATCTTTCCCACTGGGATTAAGATATTAAGACATTCTCTTTTCCCTTGGCTTCTTCACCCTCCAATCTTATCCGTCCCCATTGTATCTGACCTAACACATTTGGGTGCCCTATTTTCTAAAATCTAACATTTCTGTCACACTCACAAAACCATTCACATTTAAACAAAACAAAAAGAAGCAAATAACTCAAAATATGGTAGAACACAAAAGCTTGGATAAGCACTGTTTTTCTAAAAAGGAAAAAGAAGAGAAAGATGCATTTTAATACTTTTGTGTCTACAGCAGCAGAAAGAAGAGACAGAAATCTGTACCTTCATACTTTATCCTCTTTTGAAAATAATTCAATTTATGCTTCTGGATCCCCTTGGCAACCATATCTCAGGTGCAATTATTCCTATTCTAAGTTTTCATTTCTAGGTTAGACAACCATAGTTCATTTAGGTATTTATGCCTGTTGACTCAAAATATTAAATAAATAATTGCAGAAATAATAATTATTTAACATGGTTTTTGTACTGGCAATATTGTTAAATAGTTTATAAAATAACACTCTAATTAATCTAAGTTTAACATTTTAATATTAAACCTAAAACATTTCTTCAAATGTATATCCATGATTATAAACAAAAGATCATATTACATACACTGTTTTTCCCTTTTTTTTTCAAGAAACAGTATCTCATTGACATCTTTCCATGTTATTGTACACATACAACTTTGCTTGTCTTAAAACTGCATAGTATTTCACAGTGTACTTGTCGCTTCATCTGTTTATGGATATTTAAGTTGGTCCAATTTTTTACTGTTACAAATAGTCCAGCAATAAATATCCTTTTATATAAATGGCTATAGACCTCTGTTAATATCTCAGTAGGATTAATTCCTAACCATGAAATAAATATATGAAAGAGTACATGCATCTAAAATTTCTCAGGCACTTCCTAAAAACTGTCCCAAAATGTTGTTCCAATTACACATCCAGCAACAGTGTATGAGAATTATTCTCCCTTCCCTTCTGCTCTCCTAAACCGGAATATTCTAAATCTTTTGAACATTTTTTTCAATGTAGCATGTGAAAGATGGTAAATGTGTTTTTATTTAATCAATAATGGAGTTAAGTATTTTAAGATGTTTACTGTATATATTCCTCTTCCTTTGAATAGCTTTTTCACATCCTTCACTCAAAGTGAATTAATGTGTTCATCTTACATTATTTTCTGTAATTTGTATTTTAGGTAAAATTAATAACATTTACCCGCTTTATAGATGAATAAACTCAGAGTTAAAGAAATTAGGTAATTTGCCCAAATGTCTATACAATCTTAATCTAGTTTCTTTACTTGACTTTGTAGCTATGCTATTAATGACTACACTAAATTATTTCTATAGCATCCTTTCCAATATTTATATTCCTCACATAAAAATCAATTTCCCCTAAACCTTGTTTGAACATAAATCATATCACAATAGCAGAAATCTGCAAACATATAAATATACATTATTTTGCTTATGAATAGTTATATAGACAAATGAAGTAACAGAGAGGTCCTTTCTTCATTACAATTAACTCTTATGTTGGGTATCAAAACTTGGTGAGTAATTTCTGAATTAAATGTATTTGTCCATAAATGTTTTATTTCTCTCCTTTGACCTATGATATAGTTGCCATGGAAGCAAGACTATTTCTTTAGTACGTTACATATGTTAAAAATAGTCTTTTAAATTTTTTTTAGTAGTTCATCAGTTGCATATTTAAAAAAAAGGGCACATTTATTTGTAGAAATGTGAAAATATATTGAACTGAAGAAGACTTGTGCTAATTACTGATTTCCTATATTCAATTCAATACAAAATATGTTGACTAGGGAGTAAAATATATAATTATGTTTTTTACACTTTCAAAGAAGTAAGTTGACTGATAGGAATTGATGATTATCTTCCAGTTTAGTGTGTATTTTCTTTCCTCTTTTAGATTCTGTGAAGCAACACTTAATTTAAAGTTTAATAGATTTCTTCTGTTCCCATATGCAGCAGATGGCCCAGGCAACTACCTCCTACTATCTAATTCCTTAGGGACATTTATTATTCATCGGAAAGGAAGTTAGGAAACATTATCTTTCCAATTCCTGGCTTGCTTAATCAAATAGATTAAAGAAAATATCCTGTAGTTAGCAAAGGGAGTCTATTTAAACCCATAAAAGCATTAAAAAGTAAAACCTAGAGCCATTCATTGGGGACACTTGATTGTTGTTCCACCACACAGATAATTTGGTGGGAAAATGTATCTAATAAGAAACAAATGATAACTGCTTTGCAACAGGGCTCAGTTTCCAGAGATATTTAGCTTTGAACCACAGAAATCTGGTGAATGATGAATAAATTAGCCTCTTGCTCATCTCTACTGGCTGCCAATCCCTCTATGTATCTAACTAGAGGCCCTAGATGCCGGTCAAGGAAAGCAAGTTGAATACTGTTTCCATTTGCATTTTTAATCTTAGTGTTATTATCATATGTGTTTTTCAAAGTCGATGCCAGAGAATAAGGCTAGGGAAAGACACAAAGGAGAAGTGGTTTGATGAATATATTAATTCAGACTTTTTCTGATGCAAAGGCAAAAAACCCAACTCATACTGGCTTAAACAAAAGGGAATTTTGTTGACTTCTATAACTGCAAAGATGAAAGCTACTCGAGTTTCAGATTCTGCTGAGTTTTGTAACTCAAACAATATCATCAGTGCTCATTTGATTTTTTTCTATCTCTTGGTCCTCATTTCCTGAGATTGTCTATTTTCAGGCAGCTTTCTTCTCAAGATAACATGAGGGCAACAGCAACGTGGAGACTGGGTCCTATTCTTTTAGCAACCACAGAAGAAGGGAAGCAACTTTCTATTCATGTCAGCAAAATAAACATGATTGTCTCTGACTGGATAAACTTTTTTCAGGTAATCTTTTCTGAATCAATGACTGAAGCCAAGTGGATTATATAATCTGATTAGTTTAGGGCCAAGACACACAGCCATCCTTGAAACTCCAGAAAGCCTTTCCATCTCTACATTCTAATTGCCTTTGAGGTGTCTTTTTTGACTCATGAGTTGTTTAGAAGTCCATTGTTAAATTCCAAATATTTAACAGATAAATTTTCCAGATATATTTCTGCTATTGATTTCTAATGATTCCATTGTGGAAAGAGAATATACCTTACATGATTAATCTTTTAAAATGTATTCAGACTTGGTTTTGGCTCAGAATATGATCTATCCATTGAATCTCTCATGTATACTTCACAAGAATATGTATTCTGTTGTTGAATGGAGTGTATTTTAAATGTCAATTAGGTTCAGTTATTTAATAGCTTTGTTCAAGTCTATACTGTCTTTAATGATTTTCTATATATTTCTTCTACCATGTACCGTACCTGTGGATTTTGTCTATTTCTCCCTTTTTTTCCATTCAAGTTCTGTCATGTCATTTGAAGCAAATACATTTAGAATTGTTATATCCTCTTAATGAAATATTCCATTTATCATCATAAATGTTTCTCTTTATTCTTAGCAGTATTTTTGTTCTGAAATGTAATTCTTATTAATATAGCCACTTCAGTCAGTCATATGTTCTTACTGTTATTTGAGTGCTATATATATATTTTTTGTACTTTTACTTTTAAGCTATGCATGTCTATTGGATTTCTCTGCAATTTATTTTCAGCAATTTGTTAATGATATGCCTTTGGATTTAAAAAATATTTATTCTGTATGTCATTTTCCCACTTCTGGAACTTCAAATATTCTAGTTATTGTCCCAAAGCTTGCTGATACTCAGCGTTTTTCATTTTTTTCCTCTCTCTGTTTTATTTTGTATGGTTTATATTTCCATGTCTTCAAGTTAACTGACAGTTTTCTACTGTATCTAATTTGTGATAAATCACATCCAGTGTATTTATCATTTCTGATATTTTATTTTTCATCTCTAGATTTCTGATTGCATACTTTTTGTATCTTCCATTGCTCTCCTTATCATGATCATGTTTTCCTCCACCTTATTAAACATATGCAGCATTCTAATAGAAGTTGTCATAATATCTATATCTTCTAGTTCTATCACATTGCATTTCTGGGTTTGCTTCTATTGAATATTTTTTTTTCCTGCTAAATGGGTCATATTTTCCTGCTTCTTTGTGTACCAGACATTTTTTATTCTATGCTGGAATCAGAACTTTTACGTTGTTGGTTGATGGATATTTCTTATTCCTTTAAATGGTGTTTTGTTTTGTCTTTGTACACAGTCAAGTTTCTTGGAGTTAGTTTGATTATTTCAAGGTTTTCAGATTGGGTCCATAGCAGCATTTATTCTAGAGTTAAGTTAACCTCCTGACTAAGGCAATACAAAAAATTGTGAGAATTCTACCCCATATCTCATTTATTACTATATCTTTCCACCATGTTGATGAAAACACAAGTTTTCCTGCCTCACATCATGGGCACCAGAATTTATTCTGACTACTTCTTTTAGGTGGCTTTTCCTCAGGTCTCTGAGGGTTTCCTTTCACACATTCACTGATCAATATCAGTCAGATTGTCCAGGAGATCCCTCCATGAGTCTTTGGAATTCTCTCCCTCAAACATAGGGCTTTTTTTTTTCCTTTTCAGAGATCACAGTCCTATTCTTCCAGTTTTCCAGGTCTAAAAATGGTCATCTTACCTACAGTAAAAACAATATACTACGTTCAATGGTTTAGCACAATAAAAGTTTATTTACTGCTCACATTATAGTTCAAGGCAGGGATATTGAGTCCGGTGATTCTTTGTGACAGCTGGCCCCTAAGTAGACCCTCAGGACTCAGGTTCCCTCTTTTTGTCTGTGCAGCATGCTCTAATGCTTCCTAGTTTTCTTTTGAGTTCTCTGCATTCAATTGGCATTAGAGTGAAAAGAGAAAGCATGGAAATATTGATGGGGTAAGCTTAAAAGTGTTCTATTTCTCTACTTCCCACATTCCTTCAACCTGAGATCAGTCATACAGTCCCACCAAATTGCAAGAGACTCCAGGAAATGTAACCTGGCTATACGTCCAGAGTAGTTCAGTCCAATAGAAATAAAACGGGAGCCTCATATATAATTGTAAATTTTCTAGTACATTATAATGTAAAAAGGAACAAATAAAATTACCTTTAATTGTATATTTTATTTAGACAAATTTATTTGAATTAGACCAATATATTCAAAATAATATCATTTCAACAGATATTCAATGTAAAATTATTAATGACATTTTCCATTTTGTTCCATACCAAAACTTCAAAATCTGGTGTATATTTAATATACCTTCAGCACATTTAAATTCAGGTGTTAAATTTAAATCATAAATACTCAATTGCTATTTATAGTTCATAGTTTGCAATTAGAGAGTAGATTTACATACCCAAGTTCTTTCAAACACACTTAAAATTTTATAATAACTAAATTGAGTATCTTTCTTTTTCGAAATTTAAAGTAAAAAATAAATTTATAGTTTAGTTCTTCAGTCACGCTATCTACATTTCAAATGATCAGTAATGACATGTGGCTAATGGATACTATGTTAAACAGTATAGGTTTAAAGCAGGTGTTGGCAAACTGGCTCATTAGCCAAATCCAGCCTACAACCTGTTTTTGTTCATTCTGAGAGCTAAGAATGATTTTTACCTTTCTAAATGATTGAGAAAAATCAAAATAATAATAATATTGTGTGATAGATGAACATTTGATGAAATTTTAATTTCATTCTCAATTAAAAATGTCTTCTTAGAACACATCCATGTCCATTCATTTATGCATTGTCTATGGCTGCTTTTACATTGTGATGGTAGAGTTAAGTAGTTGCAAGAAAAGGTATGGCACCAGAAACCTAAAATATTTGCTTTCTGGCCCTTTACAGAAAAAACTTTGCAAGCCATTTGTTTAAAATATAAGGAATCAGAATTTGTGAACACATTGATGTCTCTTCCTTCCTTATAATGCTGAACTATGTCAGAATTTGGGGATGTAATATGGAGATTATTTTGTATTTATGACAAATGCCATTTAGCACGTGTTGGATATTGAAGAGTAGAATTTGGAGTTGTTTTGAGGAAAGGAGTGTGATTTGTCAATGGGAGATGGGGTAAAGAATGAATTAAGTTTAAAAAAAAAAACTAAAATATTGGAAAAATAAAAGGGATATTTTTACAAGTCCTATACCATACCTTTAAAATCATGAAGTGGCAAAGTCACAAGAAGAGTGACTCATGACAAATGACAGCTATGGTTGTACTACTGTATCCAACAAAATTGTGTGTCCCAGAATCTTCTTCATTTTCCTGATGATTTCTCTTTACCCTGAAAGTTCTTTCCTCCTGCCCACACCACAGGAGGAATTTATTCATGAATAAATATTTACATGTGTGTGTGTGTGTGTGTGTGTGTGTGTGTGTGAACATGTGTGTAGGGGGAGAGACAGAAGGAAAGAGAGAGAGACAGACATGAGCCAAGAAAAAAGTTTTATCACAGATTTTGTACAGATCATCTAGGTTGCTATTGATCCAATATTTATATCCTGTCGTCCAATGATTCTCAAGGAAATTGTCCCCAGTGTTTGGGACAACCTCCTTTTGTGAAGAGCCATTCTATGCAGTAAAAGAAATGTGTTATTCCTGGTCCCCACCTACTACATATCTATGATATCTTTAAATCATTGTAACAACTCAAACTAGATTTTCAAAATTTCTCTAGTTGTTGGTGGAACCACACCTAAATCACTAACCTATTACAAACTCATCTATTTCTAATATTCTTAAATACAAGTCTTCTCAATTTCATTCACAAAGAGCTTTGTAAAATGATTTTTCAAAATTCTAATGCATTATGTCTCCAGAAATCCCTTGCATACCATTTCTGTGATGCTCTCCTCCAAAGTAAACAAAGTCCGTGTGGCATATATTAATGTGACATAAACTATTCACTATAATCCCAGCCTGACCCCTGATGAACAGCCCTTTCTCTTTTAATTTTTATAACTTAATATTTTAAAATTAAATTCTAATTCCAATTAAAACAAGATTCCATTTATGCCTGTACAATTAGGATATGTTTAGACATCTCATTTCTTAACAGTGATGAGAGTACAGCAAAAAGTGAAATTTCATACACTGGATGGAAGAGTGACCTGGTTCAAAATTTCTGGATGACAAAAACAATGTGCATCATCAGACTTAACATATATACCTGTTTTGACTAACGTATCACATTCTAGGAAACTCTAATCTTATTGCCTGTAAAAAAAGTACAAGTTTAAGGTCAAAGGTGATCATTCCAGTGTCATCTATAAATGGAAACAACCTAGTGGTCTAATAATAAGAGAATGATGGATCTTTATATGATAGAAGAGTATTCACCCTTTACAAATATGCTTTATGGAAATACCCTATCATGGACAATGTTAAATAAAAATATCACATTAGAAAATTGTATTTCAAGATATTACCTCAACTATACAATAAAAGATATAAGGAATAAAATTTCTGTATAAAAATAAATTAAAATATTTTACCGTGATTCTTTCCTACCTGCCCCGCTTGGTGCAGGAG
This sequence comes from Globicephala melas, assembly GCF_963455315.2. Classification (NCBI taxonomy): domain Eukaryota; kingdom Metazoa; phylum Chordata; class Mammalia; order Artiodactyla; family Delphinidae; genus Globicephala; species Globicephala melas. The sequence continues at coordinate 46,037,887 of NC_083318.1, read as the reverse complement.
AAAAAAGATGGGATAAAACATGTATGAGTCAGCATTTACTAGCATATGTGCAATAAAAACAAACGTAAATATTGCTAGCTTACAACCACAAATATGTATTTCTCACTCACACTATATAGATGTTGAGTGTTGTGCCTCAAAGAATCCCAAAGCATCCATGGTCCTACCAGTCTTAACTGGTCTCCCTTGAAGCTGGCTTTAGTCTGCAGATCAGATTTAGGTCTCCTCTGAAAGAGCACTTTCTGGGTTTTCTTTGGTGGAGGGCATTCCATTGATGCAGCCCAACGTGCATTCCAAGAAAGCAAGAAGACTGGCAAAAACTTGCACTGCTTTTAAAAGCTTCTGCTTGAGCATCATAATCAAGCCACTCATATTTCACTGACTAAAAGTAGTCACATAAACAAGTCAGTGGTCTGGAAAAATCTACTCTGCAAGGTAACAATGGCAAGGGAGAGCAGTGGACAAATGATTCTGGACAAATCTACAGCTGTGAGATAGGGTTTTTATGTTCGCTTTGTTTTATGTATGTATGTATGTATATGTTAGTGGCTTTACACTTTACTGTATTTTTCAAATTTGGTATATTTTACTTTCAAACATAATTTAATAAATTTTAAAACTTAAGTAAAATGTATATGTAAAATAAATAATTATATATATACAATTTACATATACAATAAAATTCATAATACCCATTATCACATTTACCTAGATTTGGTAATAAACTTCTCATATTATTTTTTGGAAACAATATTCATCTCTTTTTTAAAAAAATATATTATTTTATTTGTCTACTTGCAGTATTCTGGACTGTTTCTTTTCTTCATACGTTATGATGAGTGTACTTTCTTTGGCTCAAAGAGATTAAATTATTTCAGGACGCTAAGATAAAATTCATTTGTTGCAAAAGTTCTAGATGAAATGTGAGCAGTTAGGTGGCTCTTTACCATTCATTCATTTGTACTTGTATGGACAAGAAATAGGAGCAAGGTTATCAGTTAATCTGGAGAGCTGGGGACTCAAAAAGAATAAGGTATTTGAAATAAAATTTATGTAGGATAATAGATTCTGTAAAAGATGGATGACAAGATCATTGAGAGACAGAGAAGGAGCAATTCATAATGTTGTTGTAGGGATAAGAGTACTGTTACTTCCTGGAGTTTATCAATCCTATACACTATTCCCTGAAATTGTTGTGCATTTGGCAATTTCAGCGAAAGCTGAAAGAAGCAACCAGTGACCTTTCATTGTGATTTCATTATTTGGTTATATTTATTTTATTAAAGAAAGATTTATTTAACTCAGCATATTTACCACTTACTATAATTACTTATTTTTATTTATAATTATAGGTTTAATGACAATTTTGTTTGCTTTTTGTTTACTTAATGATTAATTTATAGACATTTGGGTCATACAAACATGATTTCAGATCCTGGCCCCATCGGTATCGGAGTTGTGCCATTTGAGCTACTAGTAATTAAGCAGTAGATCTTAATTATCATCAGCAGCTTTATTATTAGGAAATAGACATAGAACAAAAGAGAAATACAATAAGGAAAAGAAGTAAATGAGTGGTTTCAAAGAGAAAAAGAGGATGATTTGGGGGTGGATACCTTACAATAAATAAATAAATAGGTAAGTAAACAAACAAATAAACCAATAAATAAAGTGATTCTCTGGGACTTTGAATATTATCAGACAAATGTGACAATAACCTAAGATTGTAAATATGTGGATTAACACTATTGGGAACATCCAAAACACCACGGAAGGTGATGTAGAAATAATTTAAGTGGCATACTTGGACAGTGATTTAAATTTAAAAGTGGCAAACTAATGATTTATATTGGAGAAAGACTGTGAATTAGAAGATGTGGTTGGCTGAAAGAACTAGAAAATGACTCCCAAAGAACCACACTGTACAACCAGCCTTAGCAGTATCCAAAAAGGAGACTTAGTGTCCAATCACCTTAGAGTGGTACCTACTCATCCTGGCCAAATTCACCACTTGCTTTTGCTTTGTCTCCATGCTCTCCAAGCAACATTCCAAATACTAGTAATCCAATTTCCCATGAAACTACAAACTAGGATGGGTACTCCCTGCATGAGAGATGGAATAATTCTTGTCATTTGGAAGGAATGTCCCTTTTGAAATGAATTTACTGGTGGTTGGCTTATACGATTCTTTCTCTTACGTGTTGAATTATATGAGTCAGACAATCCAATATTTCTAAATGCTGCAATACTAACATGAACGTTTGAAGGCACCAATATAACACCATCCTCTGAGATTTCTTTTTGAAAAATTAATTAGGCTTCACTTGTCGCCCTTCACTTATTGCCATCTTCTGTCTCCCCCTACAAAATAACAGTCATCTCCTACTTCCCTACAAGTAAATTATAGGTAATATCTATAATCTTAAATTCAGTTGACTAAACATAGCATTTAAATTTTGTCTTATTAATTTTTAAATGTCAGATATATTTCTAATTAAGTCTAAAATTCCAGATAATTATTATTCTCTTTTTTCTCTTGATGCAATAACATGAAAATATAACGGATGAGTAATAATCTTCATGTACACTGTAGTCTAGGCCCATAAGAGTGTTATTTTCTGAGATTTATTTTTCCTACCACAACACCTGATTATTTTAAATGCAGTTTGTTTGAATATATATAAACTAGCATTTGTTCTGTGATCTCAAAATATCATGGCATATCCTGAGTTATAAGGAGGTGTAATATTGATTTACAATCCCCAAACTTATGCTACTCACTAGGAAATACAAACTCTTCCAATGAGTGTCATGGTCACAATACTAATGGTTTAACTGGTCTTGCTGCTTTATTTTTTCCTACATGGTTTTAAACATCGGGGGTGAGGTATGTAAATCATTAGAAGTTTTGGGTGGGTTATGTGGTTTATAGAGGCATAGCACATGAAAAAAAAACCCATAAAGATAAAATTGGGATGGGGAACTTTCATCCATAAAAGGAAAAACTTACAGTCGGTCATTCAGTGGAATGAACATATTAATAACTTGCAACATTCCTGCGACATCACTACACCTTGGCACTGAGCAGAAATGCCAAATGTAATATTTCACGACCTATTTTTTTCCATGAATATTCATTCTTTCTACAGTTGGAGGAAAATATTGTCATTTATATGGAACTTAAAAACATCACTAAAATAAAAACATCTGGTAAAAATAGGCCAATATGTTAAAATCCAAGAGGACGCATTTGGGCTTTTTGTATTCTGCTTTTTCCTCATAAAAGGTCAAATTCTTCGTAGAACTTCATCTGTGTATTGTAAGTAGTATTTTAAGATCATAATACCTCTACTAAATTATGATTGCCTATGCATTGTCTTGTAGTACAGTTTTCTTTAACATTAAAGCTTTATGAAAAGTGCAAAGGGAGCACAGAATATGAGTAAATGGCTGGTATGTAAGACCCTGCTCCTGAGATGCTGTTAGAACTTACTAAATCCATATTTAGACATTAAATGATGTCAGGTCTCTTTGGGGGTCAGTTCAAAATGCAAATTTCATCTCTGGTTAAATGCAATTTCATGGTACAGAACACTACTTCATAAAAATCAAATACATATATGGTGGAGAACCTATGTAAAATACACAAAAAGTACACAGAGGATTCAATGGAATTTTTTGGAAAATAGCTTTGGAGAGAGCGAGAGAGAGAGAGAGAGAGATCATCCATCTGCTGTAATTTATTTAGAATTATTTAGAAGATTCAATTTTATATTTTTATCTTTTAGTGCTTGCTTAAAGTTTATAATGCTAAGAAGACTATTTTTCTCCATTGAATAAGTAGAATTGACTATTTTTATTGCATGGAAACAAATACTTCAATAGGCTTCACATGCATTTGAAAAATATTTCATTAGCAAATTTTTCCTCTTGTTAAACTACTTTAAAAAAAATTAATTCGGGCTTCCCTGGTGGCGCAGTGGTTGAGAGTCCACCTGCCGATGCAGGGGACGCGGGTTCATGCCCCGGTCCGGGAAGATCCCACATGCCGCAGAGTGGCTGGGCCCGTGAGCCATGGCTGCAAAAAATAATAATAATAATAAGTGTAGAAAGAATCTTGTCTCCTGAATAATCGAAGTTAAAATATCCCTGGGCTTTTTGTTATATGTGACAAGAAATTTCTTTATTCTTTAATTTTTTTTTTTTTTTTTTTTTTTGCGGTACGCGGGCCTCTCACTGTTGTGGCCTCTCCCGTTGCGGAGCACAGGCTCCGGACGCGCAGGCTCAGCGGCCATGGCTCACGGGCCCAGCCACTCCGCGGCATGTGGGATCTTCCCAGACCGGGGCATGAACACGTGTCCCCTGCATCGGCAGGTGGACTCTCAACCACTGCGCCACCAGAGAAACCCTATTCTTTAATTTGAGTTAGAAATGTCTATTACTTGAAAACCAAGCCATAGTAACCGATATAAAAGAACCTACGTTTTTTGGGCTTCCCTTAAGAATCCGCCTGCCATTGCAGGTGGTGCGGGCTCCAGCCCTGGTCAAGGAAGAGCCCACATACCGCATGCACCACAACGACTGAGCCTGCGCTCTAGAGCCTGCAAGCCACAACTACCGAGCCCACGTGCCACAACTACTGAAGCCCACGCACCTAGAGCCTGTGCTCCCACAAGAGAAGCCACCGCAATGAGAAGCCCGCACACCACAACGAAGAGTAGCCCCTGCTCTCCGCAACTAGAGAAAGCCGGCACCCAGCAACGAAGACCCAATGCAGCCAAAAATAAAATAAATAAAATAAATAAGTAAATTTATAAAAAAACAAAGAACCTACATTTTTTTAAATCACTAAGTTTCTGAAATTTGCTACGTACTTAATATTTACACACAACCATTGAGGTAGGGGTTATTATTGCTACTTTAGTAATACTGAAACAAAGGCTAAGAAAGGGCAAATAACCTACACCAGTTTACATTGGTAGAAAGTGATGGATCTGGATTTGAAACCAGATTTTGCAATTCCAAGCACCTTACTTTATGCTTGATGTGAAGGTTCTTCTAACTTGTGTAGAAGGTTTGGGATAATTTCCATTAAATTTCTAAGTAATACTGAGAAAATATAATTTTTGTCTGTGTAATTTCCCTTTGACTGTAAAAGCCACAACAAATGACAGCAACAACAAATGAATTTTACTAGGTTGACCCATCTTTTTCAGAACAGTTGGTTAATCTTATCAATCAGGTCAGTCTATGTAATATACAAACTATACAGTCTTTATTTACTTTTTACTATATGTCTGGGATTCTTTCATGTCTTTAAAATGTGGGAAGGATACTGACATAAAAGCCATGGTCTTCTCTTACAAAGACAATGCAGTAATGTATATGAATTGTACATCAGGACTTCAAAGTATTCTTCCTTAATCACGTGTTGATATTCTTCTTTAACAATACCTTTTACGTGAAGTCTTCTGGTTCTCCTTTACCAACCAGTTGGCATCTATCCTTTTAATTATCTAATTCCTGTACTACTTTGTGTCTCTTCATAGATAATTGAACATGAGGAATTATTCTGATATGTTTTATTTAGCCCTTTGCTATAGACTGAATATTTTCACACATACCCCATTCATATGTTGAAATCTATTATCTGATGTGATGGTATCAGGGAGTGAGGCCTTTTGGAGATGCTTAGGTCATGAGGGTGGATTAGTACTTTTATAAAAGAGACCCCTTTTTGCAATGTGAAGTTACAATGAGAAAAATGCTCTCCATGAGGAATGATCTCTCACCAGACACTGAATCTGCTGGCACCATAATCTTGGACTTTCCAGCCTCCAGAACTATGAGAAATAAATGTTTGTTATTTAAAAGACCATAGTTAGTGGGGTTGTTTTTTGTAGCAGCCCAAATGGACTTAGACACCTTCATAATAATTTTTAAAAATCCTTGAGTGTCAAAACAGCATTGTATTCATGCTGGTATCCTTCAAAGCCTGTAGCATTTATTCATTAAAAATATGTATTGAGTGCCTAATTTATGTTAGTATACCAGGGCTTGGGGATACAAAGATGAATATGTAAAGTACTTGGCCCACCATGACAGGCACTTGGGAAATTTTGTTGAATTTTATTTAATTTATCCCACAATAATTCAAGAGTGAGCCTCTTTGGATCATCCTAAGAATGGAGGTCATATAAAACATAAGGTTAATGACTAAATAATGGAGTTAAAATTTAAGGTTAAATGCCATGCTGGTACACTGCGTTATGTGATTTCTGCACATAATGAAGGTGGGTCATTAATGATTCAACACTTTCAGGCCTGCTTAACGCAAACAACAATGAAAAAGAATCTAAACACAATTTCCCAGCTTTCAGATGGATGAGGTTAAATTGGGCAAGACAGCAAATAATGAGGGATAGTAAGGAAGAACTCAAATCATCCAGTACATTAACGAAACTGATGTGCAGTTAATACTGAAAAAGATGTATCACTTTGCTGGCTGAAAAGTGAGAGATTCCTTTCTAAGAGGCAATGGAAGACACATCCGTGCATCTTTACATGTTCATATAAAATCCTTTTTTCAAAGCTCAGTTCATAGGTCATCTTTTTCATGCTTCCTTTTCCTACCCCTCCCCCCCAAGCTGTCTCTGCACCCTCACATTGTTCTATCCATACTTCCTTTGAGCTTGGTGGTCTGTCCTGTCACCCACGTAAAGAATGTTAACTCTCTCAGAAGAACAGAACACACGTCCATGTATTCTCCTCAGGTCTAGGAACTGAACTAGGCATTTTTTTATATGCTGTCTCACCTTATCCTCGCACCAAATCTATAACATGGGGATAAAGGACAAGATGAAGAGTGTAGTGTCAAAGCCTTAATTAAATTTCCTGAGGTCACATAAGAAGTGAAGACCCAAGATGGGCTTCAGACTTAGGAATGTCTGACTTCAAACTCATTATATTTCCTGCAACCTTAAACTCTCAGAGCAAGGCCCTTATTTAGATAGATGTGGGTGCTTGATAGAATTGGTTAATTCAAGGAATAAAATGTTAACCAATAGGTTAAATAATTAATAAAGCATTTCTATAGTAAATCAATCTTATTTCTTTGACAAAAGTATTTCTACAACCATATTTTGTATCAGAAGTTGGTCAGATACAAACATCACATTTTGATTAAAAAGCTACATTACCTACAAAAGCAATGACACTCTTGTAATTCCTGTTTGAACAGAGCTGGTACTTGCTTATCTCATACAAAATGAGCTAATTTCAGCTTGACATAACCAAGAATTTCATATAGAATTCCACCTTTGAGACTGAATGTTTTCAGCTTTCTTAACTAATGTTATATCATCTGGAAGTGCTCTTGGCTTCAAATAACAGAAAAATCAAAGTAATAGGAAACAAATAGGAGTATATCTTTCTCATATAGTAAAATGTGTAGAAGTAGGTGAATTCTGGCTTTGCTTCAGCCGTTCAGGGATTCCATCAAGGATCCAGACTCTTAGGGAGATCCTAAGGCAGGGGCGTTTTGGTGGGGGAAGGGGATAAATAAATTTGTAAAATGTAGAGTGTATTAGAATAAAACTAGCTTCTGAAACAAATAAACCTTAACATTCAGTAATTTTACATAGTAGAAATTTATTCATTTCTTAAGGAATAGAACTGGGTGAGTGAGCAGTTAGGCATGCCAACTCTTCTCAATAGAGCTGTTTAGAGATCTCTGGAGATGGCTGTGCCGTAGCCAACAAATGCCTTCTACTGTCACCCTGTGTTTCTTTTGCATTCCAGCCTGCAAACACAGAGGAATAACGAGAGTAGTCTCAATGCACAGATAATGATGGTTAGATTGTGAGTATTGAAGGTCTTTCTAGGAGCATACCTAGTTTGAGATCCCCTTGCCTACTCTAGTGATATAAGCATGGTCTTGTGTTGGGTAAGACATGAAGTTTCTCAAATTCTTATCTCTTATGAGAAGTATACTTAGTTATCATTTGTCTGTTTTTCACAAGAATGAGGCTTAAATTAAAATTACTTCTGACTATTAATGTTCTCGCTGTTTAGATTCCAAAAATGAATAGGAGTTGGTCATACACATTCATGCCCATTTGCATTTTGTTCGTATTGTCACCTATTTGTGGCGACTTCTCACACTTCTTATGTGCTAAGATAACATTTTAGTTTTCAATAAATTAAGTGTATTAAATAAGAATCTTTTCTCCCCAGTGTTACCTCTTTCTGCCTCTTTTTGGGAGTTTTCACGTCCTTTCACTGGAATGCTGTAATATGTTCACCAGGTATGCATCTCTACTTCACATATGAATATGCAGAAGATCAGATAGGTGAAGTAATTTGCCCACCATTCTTCCAATTCTGAAGCTAAAAGTGTAGGTATTACTTTGACAGCGTATTTTTCCCTCATCCCCACAAACACAACCAATTGCAAAGTTATAGCAAGTTCATCTCTTTAACACTTCTCAAATTTACTCAATTTTTTTTCTATTCCTATAGCCATCGCATCCATTCAGGTCACTATTACTTGTCACCTGGATCACTGCTGTATTTCCCGACTCGGTCTTTCTAACTCAAGTACTCTTCCCCTACAATGCATTATACTGCTGTTATAGTAAACTTTCCAAAATGGAAACAAATGCTTCAGCTTTGTACTGTATATGGATTTTTAAAAATCTTTCTATTCTTTATCATTCTCATTATTGTTATCATCATCCAAGTCATCCTTGCTCCTATGAGAGAAGTAAGTGGTTAACATTTTCTTACTCTGCCTCAAGTCTTGAACACCACAAAACCACTTTGCAAAATCCACAGGAATTACAATACCACAGGAAACCTCAGGAAGGCCTTCCAAAGGAGACACATGGAAAGAAAGGACATATTGTTCAGGAAATTAGAGTACAGCAAATATCAGAGAGACCATTTCCCATGACTAAAATGAATTAGCTGCAACAAACCAAAACACACAGATAACTCTATCAATATGTGGCTCTGTCACTAGGAGCAAGTAATTTCCTTGTAAAGAAGGTATGATGATGAGACGGGACGTCTGGGATTATGCTTTGAAGGCAAGATATCACTGTAGAGGCTGTGCTCATGGCCAGAGGTAGTCTTTCAGATATTTCTGAGCAAGGCAAGAACTTACCACTTTTATAAAGATCTTGGACTATCACATTTCAGTGAGAAAATCTGACATTATAGCTAAGAGTTTAAGAACATCAACTAGGTAGCCAAACTGCCAGTGTGTGTCAAGCTTGATGCTGACACTAATTGGCTGTGAGACTTTGGCCAAGCTATTCTGTTTGATTCTTTGCGATTCAGTTTCCTCATCTGTACAACGCAGATAACAATGTTACCTAGAAAGGAAGATGATAATGAAGGTTACACGAGCTATTTGTATGTGTTTGTTGCCAAGAACATTGTTTGATATATATTTTATGTCATCCGGTTTTATGTTTTACCCGATATGCACATTTGTTCATCTCAAATTTGTCTCAGCCTGCTTCTCATAAAAGGAGAGAAGAAAGCCAAATCTCTATCATAGTTTATTTTATTTTGGAAGAAATGTAGACTTTCACTACTTAAAATCCCTCATTTTATACTTTAGGAAATAGAAACCCAGAGATGTGACTATATATTGAGGAATTTATCTCCAGTAAGAAGATAAATTAAAATAATTTGACCTAGACACTTCTGCTCTTGGTTTGGTGTCCTTTCAAATAAACTATATTATCTTAGCAAATGTCCACAATGTTCAACATTTTCCTTGAGAGTAAGTGGGGAGAAAAGACTGTTTTCCCTGAGGGAAAGCCAAAGAAGTTAATAAATCAGATGATTTACACAATAAGACATAGCAAAAAGATTGAGAGTAGAATTGCAATCCATGACTCCTTTTCTGAAAGTTGTTTCCCTGCTTACAAAATGATGAGCTATGACTTTGGGGGATATTACACAAAAATTCATATCTTTATAAGTTCAAGATGAGTCATATCTTGCTTTCAAATCTATGATCAACAAACACAAATTTGCACCACATTGTGATCAAAATCCTAATACTTTTCTCTGTTAAACTGGTCTAAATATAAAAGACAAAGGCACCTTGCATAAGTTTTTCATTATTCCTGGAACAGTTGTACTTCTAATTCTGCATATCAATATGTAACTGGGGCAAAACCATTATTTTGGAGGGAAAGGGAAAATCATCTTCATTACCTACTATTACGTTATTACATCAAGCAGAGCCATTTCCATAGAAAAAACTATGTATCCACAAAAATATATCAAATATTTCAGTATAAACAAAGAGAAGATTATGTTAAAGTCTGCAAAACTTCAAAGGAAGAGTAGGATTGGGAGAGAAAAGAAAATATCTCACAAATTTGGCTCAAAATCCTTACTCTCTCTTGGTATCTGAAGCATCTCAGCCCTTATAGAAAATCTTGGTTTCTAGAAGATTAAAAAAAAAAAAAGTTTAGGGTATTTTCATATCTTTTTATCTTTTTGTGAGTGAATCCTATTGATGGATATAAGGAGTTCCAAAGAACTGTTGAAACGAATTTAGTGTCTGGAAAGTTTCAGGGCTTCAAAATTGAAATAAAAACTATCTTCCAAAACTAGAGATTGCTGGAGACTTTTTTCCACTGCAACCCACAAATTTCTGTAAGATGCTCCTCAAGTGTAGTGGTGCGTGTATCTCATCCCCTTTGGAATGTAAACTACAATACATAGAGACAAACCAATATTATTTTCGTGTCTGATTTCCTCTCACTGTCAATCTTGGGGGGCAGCAGAGAAATCATTGCTAAGGACTTCAGAGTTTGCATGTCCTGTGCTTACTTATTACTGAAAAGAATAAAATATAATTAACCTGATATGGACAAGGAATGAAAGGAATAAAATATTTCTTTCAGACTGTCAGCAAGCAATGGAACAAATGAGATTTATGGCAGAATTGGATATGTGATTTATAGTTTTGCTTGTTCTTCATTTAAAAGAGGAAAATAAAACCACATTTGCGTATGATTCAATCTTTGATCACTAGAGAATAGCTGCTATGAATTAATTATTATAAACTCTATTACCCTTGTTCACCCCAGGTGCTGCATTCACAGTACCTTCTGACTAGTGTCTCAGGGGAAAACTTTTTATATTTTCGGTTGAAATTTTGCAGGAAAATTATCTGGCATTTGGCGTTTCACTGAGTAGTCATTTATTATTTAAGGAGCTAATTGAATAATCTCATGGAAAAAACATAGTTCAAAGAAAGAGCCATATTAAATTCTTAGCAGCTTACACGGAGATCGTGGGTGTTTATTTTTTTTTCATCATCTAGGAGCCTAAAATGCCTACATTTATGCATAAATATTCTCACATCTTCAGCTCTGATAGTTCACATTTAATTTTGGTAGTAAATGTGGAAAACATTTATTTCGTAAAGAAGATATTTTGTTCACTTAGTCTCCATTTAAGGTAATAAAAATAATGTTTTGATGTAAACATTTCAAGACAGCAAAATATAACAACGAATCATGGAGGGAGGGGCTCCAAGACACGGTAAATAAGAATCTATTTAAAAGATGATAAAATAGATATTTTAATACAAATTCAATAAAATAATATCACAATTGGGCAATTAATCATAAGAAACCAACACTCTTTGTAAAGAACATTTAGAAAACTACTGATGACATAAAATATAAATGTTAAAAGAAGAAAAATATTCTGCAGTTAAGAAAGTAGTGGAATATATTACCTAAGGAATGTCAAAAACTAAGGTGTTTTACATATTTGAACCTGTATGCTGAAGGTTGGTGACTGTGAAGCCATCAAATATGATCAGAGACCTCAATGATATGGCAACACAGGACAGATTACTTTAACAGAATGGGCTGACTCCTCTTTATGTTTTCTCATTTGGAACATTTGCAGTTTCCTTTTCCTTTGACTCTCTCTGTAGATGGCTATGTTTATGGGTAGAAGAAGAGAAACCAATCTGTGAAGCACTTGAATAATATGAAGAATTAGAATTCTTCCGATTGCACAGAAATATAGAATAGAATATAACGGATAAAAATATAACTCAAAGTAGCTGAAACGAAAACAGAAAATGTAGCATGTCAAGTTATTTCAGACACAAATGGATCGAAGAATTTAAATGACTGGAATTCTCTTTATCTCTCACTTCTTCTCTGTGTATCACTCGCTCCCACACATCCATTTCTCCATCTCTGAGCTCTGCTCTCTGTGACAGTGTCATTCTCCTGCAGGTTTTCTCCACCTCTTGGCAAAGGCAGAGCCCTACAGCTCTAGTCTTCACAGCTCTTCCCGTTGCTGATTCCTAGGAAAATATGCATCCCTTTTCTGGGAGTTTCAGTCAAACGGTAAGAATTGTTAACCTTTACCTGCTTGACCTTATTCCCACCTCTAGATGAATTTCTGTTCCTGGGAATGGAATAAAATGACTGACTGGGTTTCCCTGGTGGCGCAGTGGTTGAGAGTCCGTCTGCCGATGTAGGGGACACGGGTTCATGCCCCGGTTCGGGAAGATCCCACATGCCGCGGAGCGGCTGGGCCCGTGAGCCATGGCCGCTGAGCCTGCGCGTCCGGAGCCTGTGCTCCGCAACGGGAGAGGCCACAACAGTGAGGAGCCCGCGTACCGCAAAAAAAAAAAAAAAAAAAAAGGACTGACTGATCTGAGCTCTGTGCCCATCCCCACTCAAACCCCAGAGATTGCAAAGATAGTACAAGTGGTCCCTGAAGAAAAATCATGATGCCATCTCCAAATAACACGGAAGCAATGTTGGGCAGGAAAAAAACAACAGATGTCCACTACAAACCAGATAAGAAATTGTCCTGAAGTATGTTACTTTTATATCTATTGCCAGTTGAGCTGCACAAGAAATATACAAGCCTTGCCAGTAAAGAAGATAAAATCATTAATTTTTAAACTATTAGTCAATTTGTGCCTTTTAAAATTCAGTTAGGTATTACTGCTAGTTTGTTGTGTAGTGTGTAGATTTTGTTTACATATTTTGTGGAAGTTGTGAATATAGGGGTTTTCTTTGTAAAGTAATCATATTTAATGAAGTTAATTTTTATTGCCAGCCTATCATATTTTAAAATATATTAAAGAATGTAAAATGAAAAATAATTATGCATAGCTCTACCACTCAAAATATTTTGATAGCGGTTTTCCCCTGCTCTCTCTTATTTCAAATTTGTGGTTATTTGGGGTTTTTTTGAGACTTAAATTTTTATTGGGTACTATATATTATTTTATAGCCTAGTTTCTTCATTTAACATTACTGTATGAGCATTGTCATCGTAAACTCTTCATAAAAAGAATTTCAATAGATAATTAAAATCCCACCCACAACATATCCTTACTTCTATATTTGAAAATGTACATTGCTTTAAAAGTTTTATGGTTATAAATAGTGCTGCCATTAATATCCTCTTGCCAAACTTTGTTTTATGAATTTCAGATTATTTTCTTAAGAAAGTTTCCCAGAAATGGGATTACTAAATAAAGGTTTACAAAAATGTGTTGGGTGAAGATTGTCTTTGCTTTTTATTTAGTTTTTCTATGATTTGATGATTCTCTTAAACTGTATCTTAAATATTAATTTTTAAAAATATTGGAACATTGAACTTAGTATTTATTTAGCAAATACTTTGGCACACATATTAGGTGTCAAAGAGCACAGGGGAGGGATATTTAATCCAGATTTAGGAAGAAAAAAAAAGACTTCTAAAAGGAAATGACATGTAAACTGAAGAATGAATAGGAGTCAGGAGTAGAAATAAGTATAAAAAGAGAATGTATAAGGGAAAAAAGCATCTCACTCAGAGGAAATAAAATGACAAAACACATGGTATACTTGGGAAATGACATGGATTTTAATATAGCTAAAGACAGGGGACTAGAGGGATAACAGAGGTCAGATTTCAAAAAGCTCACCTGCAGGAACTGAGAGGGATTTAGAGGGGATTCAGCAATGCGAGATTCCTACTTGGTTCCTGCTCTCTGTTGTCTCACATTATGTAATTTCTCAGATTGTTGCCCTCAGTTTGGTGAACTTCTCTGCCTGATGCACAATCTGAAAGATGATATTATCTCAGAGCACAAAGGATGGGTTGGAAAGAAAGGGGAAGAGTGTAGAGGCTTTGATCAATGTAGTTCAGTGTATGATTTAGGAATATGAATGGGGAAACGTCCTTGATCTAGGCCTTATTTCTTCCCCCATCACAGAATGATCTCCACAAATTTCCTTAAGTAAAGAGTTGTTAAAGACTGGCTCGCCTTCAGCCAACATAGCTTAAGGAGCATGTGCATATTTCCCAGAAAGTACACAAGAGTTGGGTAAAGACCTTGTTGTTATACCCTTCGCCCATTTCAAATTTGAGATTGCAAAGAGACTAATTCCACCCATTGAAAAAATTGTTATTAACCAATAATTTCTACCTGGAGAAGTTGAGTTCTACGAGCCCTGTTTATATTCAGTTTCAACTTCCCATGGGGTTGGGTCATTCTGGCCTCATCTACCTTGGGGTGTACAGCTCTCATGCTTCCCCTCGAAGACTGACACTGGACCCAGGCAGATAGATGTCAATGAATGTAACCTGCACATCTGTGGTTGCTGACCCACCTGTCAGAAAGCTCAGACTTTTTTAAGAAACCCTTAGTCAGGAAGTCATAAAAGCAAAATAGTGGTCCAGGGGATGAGGAATGGGTGTCTTTTTTCTGAAATTTGGGGTCCTTTTTCTATCTTTCTCCACAACTCATCAGAGAACTTAATTGAACTGCTTTCCTGTCACAATCTTCCCTGTCTGTGAAATAAGGATAATTATTGCTGCTCTTTCCTTTGCCCTTTGATAACTTTACAGGGGTGTTCAGAGAGGTTATAAAGGTTAATAAGCCAAATGCTTATAGAGTGCTTCAAGATCCCCATAAGGGAGAGAGCAGCAAATTAAAATCCATTGCTCTGAGAGCAGGAGGGGACAGATACCAGAGGCCAGTACCCAGAGCCCTGACAACCCTCAGCTCTTGCTCTTTTGTGAGTGCTGTGTATGGGGTGGGAGCTTTCTCCCCATGCCCATTAGTATCAGCTCTGGCCCATGGAGCATGGGGCATCTGTATCATATTCCAACATCCCTTACTTCACAGAATCAGGTCTGCAGGTCTGGCAGTCTTTGATCAATATAAGAAGAAAAGAGAAGCCAGAATCAGTTCTACCCATCCCCTTTTTAGAAGGGACTCTTACTTTTATATTACTGCCTTGAACTGTGCTGTCTAACTACCATCTGCTGCAAATATGAATGAAATGAGAATTATTTTTAATAAAGAACCTGAGTGAACAAATATTGGTCAGTAAACTAGGAAGTGCCTGACACACTTGCCCCTTACAGAACATCAAATGTTTTGAGAGTACTTGTCAGCTACCAGATGAGGGGTACATACCATTAACCTTCTTGAGTGTCGATAGTTCATGCATAAAATGGGAAGAGAAATAGATCTTCACTTTCTATAAGGTAATAGTTAAGTTAAAATAAGAAAAGTGATATGAAAATTTTTGTAAACTATAAAATGATCGAAAAGTAAATTGATTTTTTTCTGATGATGATCATTCACGTGCATTAGCATTGGGAAAGCCAGAAAAATAGTGCTTATATTTCAATAATGGCTTCTAAAATTTTTTGCCAAGTGCATGATTAGCAGGTATCCAGCAGGGCCAGGAACCTGCCTGTTTATCAGCCTTGCTCTGAGAGTGAAGAAAGCCTGGGCACAAGATGTAGCAGAGACTTTGTCCACCAAACCCAATGCCCCCCTCCCCCCCAGGGTATAGATGTAGGACATATCTCCCAACTTCCTTTGTGTCATCTTCCTGAGCAGAATGGATGCCACTCACAAGCCTGACCCTTAAAATCTTCATGATTCTTCGTGCTCTCTTTTACCATCCACAGGCTGAATAGACAGAATAGGATTTAAAGGGTACAGAGGCACAGGATAAAAGAGCTTAGATTTCTAAAAGACTGTATGAAACTGAGCCCATAAAGACCTATGTTACACTGTGTTGTGACAGATAAACTATTGTTGTGCAAAACAAATCCTTTGATATTTAGAGGAATTTGCCATAACAGTTGACTTTGCCTGCCTAACACACAAGGGTGTACCAATGGTGGGGCAGTGATTGCCTCCCAGTGTGCAGGAAAAGGACGATGATGCATTATCAATACAGAATTTTAAAGCAATAATAATAGAAAGCAGTTTGCTTTTTATTATCACCATACACTGACAAATCTAAATAATATCAACAATGAAATGTTCCTTCCCATGTGGTGGAAGGGGACTGGGCATGCATGGGGGAGTGGACTCTAGGAGACAAAGACACTGTTTTGCTCGCATTGTGTCCCTGTTTGGTGTATGACTGTTATCAGGGGAAAAAACAAAACACAACACTAGGCTTGAGGATAGAATACATGGCTTTAAGTTTCCACTCTGCCACTTCAGAAATGAGGCTCCCTGATCCTTCCATCTGGGAAGTGGATTTCATACTTAATTCATTGAGTCTCCTGAGAACCAAATGAGGCAACACATTAAAAAAATTAGTAAATTTTATAAATATCATAAGAATAAATGCTAGTATTATTATTACTTTATTTTAAAAATTATGTTTATGTTTTTTAAGTACAAAGTATTCTCTCAATTATACAGGTGGAGTTTTAATTTATTGAATAAACTACCTCATATATATACATATATATATACATTTCATATACATGATACAGATAGATAGTAACAAGCAGACAAATAAGACTAAAATTCGTGTTATAGACAAAAATTGATTTCTTGAAGTACCATATCATTTTGGGGGAGGGGCCTTTTACATTTCTTAAATTATGTCCAGAAGAAAAGAAGATTAAAAGAAAATAGTTCTAATACTTTTCTTACCTTTTTGTTACCTTTTTTCCCTCCATCCATTCTGTAGAGAATATTCTTTAAACTCGTGCTACAATAGGTCCTGGTGTCCAGATGAATAAGGATGATCTCTACTGTCACAGGGCCTGGAGTCTACAGAGACACTCATTTATACAAAGAAGCGTTTGTAATAAGTATGAACAGGTGCTGTGGCAGATATGTGAATTTTATAAAGCACTATGTATTTTTTACTTCAACTTGAAAACTCCAATTTGATTGCTAACTTTTGATTTTGCCAATACAGACGTTGAGAAAATCCAATTACTATTGCATTTTCATAAAGTATGAAACAATTTAACATTAGATATGTAAAAAGAGTATGCTCTCAGAATAAAGTCAGATTCCTCAGTTGACATATGGGGCTTTATTTTAAAAAATTAAAGTTTTCCTTATTTTTTCTGTTTTTACCAGAGATTGTTGAACACTTCATTGCAGGGTACAGGCCCTGGCCTTCAGGCTTTCATGGTGAAAAGCAGGTCTTGGGGAGTGCAGTTTGCCTCTAGGAGGATCTGGTCAGAGGATTCTATGTGATTTGATGTTGGGAGTTGTGGCCCTGGAGAAGAGGAGCGAATTCCGGGAGAGTCAGTGTGGAGCATGGAGATTGGTCAGGAAACTCTACTCACTGGCTTTGTCCAAAGGCTGATCCACAAAAGCTGAAAAGGCATTTACAGTTAGGCAGAGGATGGGAGGGCTGTAGGCAGACTTTCAGGCAGAGGAAGCACCTCCGGCAAAGGCAGGGAGACATACAATAGTACAACACTGAAGCTGCTCATTGTGAAGGAAGCATGGTGTTTGAGGGACTGAAGACTTAGGGTCCCAGTAGAGGAAACTGATGGGAACATGGCACTTGTCATCTCTCTTTCTGTATTATTTATTTTCAAGATATTGCTTTCAATTAATTTGGAGTTGATTGGTATGACATGTGAGATAGAGGAATCACCTTATGATAGTAACACTTTTAGATCAATTACAATTTCAATACCAATTTCGATGTCAAACAATAAATAACAACATTCTCAATATTAATTGTGATGGGATGACTTTTCCATTACATGTTACAGGGAAGAAACAGAAAAACAATCACATAAATAAAGATGGGGCTATGAAACCACCTACAGAATGCAATTCATTTATGGAAAGGAGAAATATACACTCTTCTTTTAAAATTGAAGCATAGTTGATTTACAATGTTGTTTTAGTTCCAGGTGTACAGCAAAGTGATTCAGATATACACATACACACATATATATATTCTTTTTCAGTCTTTTCTCTTGTAGGTTATTACAAAATGTTGAGTATAGTTCCCTATACAGTAGGTGCTTGTTGTTATCTATTTTATATACAGTCGTGTGTATATGTTCATCTTAAACTCCTGATTTATCCCTCCTCTCCCTTTCCCCTTTGGTAACCATACGTTTGTTTTCTATGTCTGTGGGTCTATTTCTGTACTGTATGTAAGTTCATTTGTATCATTGTTTTTAGATTCCACATATATGTGATATCATATTATACTTGTCTGACTTACTTCACTAGGTATGATCATCTCTAGGTCCATCCATGTTGCTGCACATGACATTTTTTCATTCTTTTTTATGGCTGAGTAACATTCCATTGTATATATACTACATCTTCTTTATCCATTCATCTGAGGAGATGGATACAGTTTTAATTTTAAGGTAAAGCATTAAAAATCATTATCAAGATAGTAGTCCTCATCTGAAAAGACATGTTTCTGTTGTTATTTTAAGATATCTGGTTTAACAAGAAAGAAAGGACAAGTTGTAACCCATAGTCTGAACAATTTTTTAGCCAGTTTTAATCCTCCATCCTAGCGAACTGAAGTTCCTACTGCATCTTCCTCAGTAGCAGAAATCCTCAGAGGTTAGTGTCTGTGCAGGAGGCCAAAGATTTCAGAACCATAAAAAGAAGGCAAGGTGAAGAATCCCAGTTGAGGGACCTAAAAGAAGTAGAGATCAAGGGAAATGGATAATTTAAAAGGAGGTTGGAAGTCAGGGCTTGCTAAAGGAGTATCTTTATGGGGTTATACAGAGCCATGACCAAAAAATTCTGCTTTTGTTGGGTATGTATAGGAGTGAGTGTGTTGGACTTGAGGTAGCACATCAGACTTCTTTAACTTCCTCATAATCCTTTCTTTGGGAAATGACACTCTTGAGATGGAAGGGAAAAGCTACCTGAAAGTTCTTTGGGTTTTCATATATGTTTGTCATTAGGAGAAAAGAAAAAGGAAAGCTGCCTACCCAAGTACCATCACCACTAAAAAATGTGATGTTTAAGATAGCTCAGTACTTAAAATGAGGAGGCCACACTCCTTAGTTTTTAGTCACAAGCTGAAAACTTATATCCACACAAAAACATGCACACAGATGTTTATAGCAGCTTTATTCAAAATTGCTAAAACTTGGAAGCAACCAAGATGTCCTTCAGTAGGTGAATGGATGAGTGAACTGTGGTACATCCAGATAATGGAATATTATTCAGTGCTAAAAAGAAATGAGCTATCAAACCATGAAAAGACATAAAGGAACTTTAAATGACTATTACTAAATGATTGAAGCCAATTTGAAAACACTGTATACGGTATGATTCCAATTACATGGCATTGTGAAAATGGCAAAACTATGAAGACAGTTAAAAGATCAGTGGTGAACAGAAGTTAGGGGAGAGCATAGGAGAAATGAATTGGCAGATCACAAAGGCTTTTTAGAACAGTAAAACTCTTCCGTATGTCACCATGATGGTGGATATATGCCACTATGTATTTGTTCAAACCCACAGAACGTGTAATACCAAGAATGAACCCTAAGGTAAACTACGGACTTTGCGTGATAATGATGTGTCAGTGTACGTTCTTCAATTGTAACAAATGTACCACCGTGGTGAGGATGCCAATAGTGGGGAAGGCTGTGCATATATGAAGGTAGGACTGTACGTGAAATCTCTGTACCTTCCACCCAGTTTTGCTATGAACTTAATCTGCTCTAAAGAATAAGTTCTATTAGAAAATAAGGAGGCTGAGAGTGATGGTAACCTAGTCAGTAAACCTGGCTCCCCTACCTGCTTTGATTATTAGTCTAAACTACACCTGCAAATACTGATGTGATTTTCCAGTGATATTTGGTGAATATGTAGATGTAACACATTTGTCCTTATTTATTTGTTCCATGGACCTCTTTTGAGAAGAAATAAAGTCTCCAACACTTCTCTTGTGGATATCTAGATCAATAAGCACCTTTATATTACATGCTATGTGCCTTGCTTTATAAGTACCATGGCACATATAAAAGAAAGTAGGTTCCTATCTTTAAGAAGTTACTATATACTGACTATTATAAGTCCTGACATTGGACTAATGAGAGGTTGGAGAACTGAAGAGGGAATTTAATGAGTAAATCACCAAGCACTAAAGGTGAGAAGAATGACTATTTCTAGGTGATGCTGACTAAATACAGAGGAAGAATTTACTAGTTAAAAAAACACTTACTTCTATAACAGATAAACCGCCAAAGTCTCAGTGACTTAAAAAAAAAAAGTCTATTTTTTCTCTTGTCAGAGTGTAAGGTGATTACTTCTAGCTAGGTAGCCACCAATATAATTATTCTAGAACCAGAGCTTCTTCCATCTGTGGCTTTGCCTCCCGCTTGAATGACACTCAGTGCATTCTCCATTCAGTTGGTGGCTGGGGAAAGAGAGGATCAGGCATAAGATTATGGGAGGGTCGAATAGGACAGTTCAAGAAGTGGGGTATATTAGTCCTATTCACAGTCCCCTGGCCAGAACTTAGTCAGTGGCCACAATTTCCTGCAACAGAGACTTCGAGAAACAAACTAACTGTGTTTCCAGGACACAAAGAGAAATGAGTTTGACATACAACCAGTTTCTCTCTCCAAGAAAATAACGAAAGTGAACTAGGCCTCAGCAGGTCAAAGCAGATCTCAGACAGTGAGCAATGACTCAGGGACTGGAGACTGACTTGGAAAAGAGGGTCTGAGGTGGCTTCATGAGAAACAACACCCCAGAAGGACTGGGTGCTAACTTCTCGACCACCTATGAACAAATTGTTGAAATAGAGAATATGATGAAACTCTGTAACACGTAGAGAACAATAAAGCTGTTATGACTCAGGGGCGTGTTCTTTTTCCATACACTGGAAAGCTAAAGGAGGGAGCATTACATTTTAGAAGGACCAAAGGAGACAAATACTCATCTTAGGACAAAAAGAGAGAACAACTAAGGAATCAGAGAAAATGAGCTGGGCATCTATATTTTGGGATTTAGTTACAGGGAATTTGAACTTTCTTGTGAAATCTGTCTCTCAACTGACCTATATATATTTGCACATATTGATTAAATGTGTATTCTGATAAACTCAGTAGGTATTATCTATTCTCTGTAAGTTGTACCATTAGCTAACTAGAGCAAAAACCTCCTCCTTACACTCAATCATTCACCATTATTGACATTGGGTATAAATTGTAAATCAGAGGCAGCTGACCTCTGGCTGTCTTTGGAATGACTTTGTGATCTGATTCCTACTTATTTTGCTTCATCTGGTTTTACAACTAAGATCTTTGAACCAGATCTATTTAAGTTTGGTTTGGTTTGCTTTGGAGAGTCTTCAGAATTGATTGACCTGCTAGCTTCAAAGGTATCAATACTTTTGTTTGTTTTGTTTAATGAGTTATCACCACGTAATAACAATTAGCACTGTTGCACAGGTTGTGGTGTCTGTGTTAGAAACAAATTTAGGTTCTGCTCTATACTGAGGGTTTCTAAATTTGATGTCCACTCCAGCTGTGGGTAGGAACTGTGCAATTTCCCTTTCATGGAAATTACCTACCACTACATTTTAAAAATAAGAGATAATAAGAAGAAGACTATTAGATTAAATTTTAGGTGATTCCTAGAGGACACAAATGGACCAAGAATAACAATTTCATGAAATTAATTTCCTGTGCTAGAAGACCCAAACTGAAATAGCTCCCAACACAGAATTTCTATCCTGTTTGGTTATGTTGTCACTTATCTCACCTCTTCTGGAAAACTGGTTCTTCCCTCCTTATTTTGAAAATTATCCCACGGGAGCTGCCATTCTCTTATGTGTTCTTACTAACCTGGCCTAAGTAATTGGTCTAGAAAAGTATATTTACATGACCCATGGTGGGCCAATCTGGGACATACCTAATTTGCAAGTTTTCAAGGTGGAAATGGTGGATGGCAAGTCATTTTCTCTTACATGACAAAACTGAGGGTGCATGAGGCCAGGAGGTATACATGGAAAGGAATAAGTATTCCCGTGGGAAAAGCCAGTCTTAGAGGAAAGTTTCTGAGTGGACAGAAGGAGAAACTACCACTTCTACTCATGAATGAGGCTCCTGCCTTCCTAAGCTTTGGTTAATTGAGCTAATAATTTCAACTTCCCTTTTCTTCTTTTAAATCTTTCATTTGTTGATTAATTGATTGTGTGTATGTGTGTGTGTGTGTGTTTAGGCCAGTTTAGACTGAATTGTCATTTTGATCAAAATGACAGCAACAGTAAAAGTGTCCTGATTAAGACATCTGGGAAATTTATTTATGAGTGTACATAGAAGAATGGTTTTGTTTCAGTTAATTCAAAAGTGGCTTTTATTGTAAAGCATTGCAGATCTCAAAGACTGTTCATGCGTAGGAAATATAGAGTACTCTTTGACAACCCAGAGAAGTTTCCAACTGTTCAAGTTTCAGTTTCTCACTCTTCAAAATGTGAAATGTGTTTGTAAGCTTGGTAGACATTCTCTAAAACAATAAATCTGAGTTATTTAATGATTTAAAATGTCATTGATATATTCTTTATCATGAAGAAAAATATATTCGTGGACAACATTTGAATTGTGAAAAATAAAATCCATTTCAAGTTAGGCTTATAAGGCAGAAGAAAACATCAATTCAATAAAAAAGTAGTAATTATCTTTTTTGCCATCCAATTTTTCTTAGTGGTATCTGAGCTCCAATATAAGACAGAAGGTGGTGGGCTTGAGTATGCTTCCAAAATGACTGGGCTCAATTCTACTAAATGATATAAAAACCCTAAAATAATCTATCAAAAGTATGATCTAATTTATCTAGTAATCTGTAAAGGTTAATCAAATTTACTGTGAGACTGCTGGAGCCCTGAATTTCTGATTTGAAGGTCTTCTGTGACCCCAGCACAGAGAATAGAAGAGTGCGCTGAAATAGTTCTCATCCCCAAGGCCCCAGGATAAAACACAGACAGAAACATAAGTGCAAAATTGACTTGGCTTTTTAACATAAAACAGGCCTGCTTCTGTTGGGTCTTTCTAAACTGCCCTTTCTTCCTGCAACACCCCAGAGAACTAAACATCAAATACCAGTG
Source organism: Globicephala melas (assembly GCF_963455315.2). NCBI lineage: Eukaryota > Metazoa > Chordata > Mammalia > Artiodactyla > Delphinidae > Globicephala > Globicephala melas. The sequence goes on along the minus strand of NC_083318.1, from coordinate 46,014,497 downwards.
AAAACAAAGGAAATACCTTGGGAGTGAACTCAAAAATCCTCAAATCCTCCTCACTGTGATTCAAATACAACAGAATTTTGAATATGTGAAAGTAATTCACTAATGTGTTGCATATACACCCTCATAAAAAGACAGTTAGGATGGGTGTATATTTAAGATTCTCAAGTCTTTCATAATAACTTTGAGTTGCATATAAATGCTAAGAAATCCATTTAAAATATATAGCATTTCTGACTATTTGACATAGGGTAAAATACAACCCTTATTCTTAGTGTTCTGTTCATTTGATATTTCATCGTGAAGTTGTAGAAACTAAACAGGTGAGATATATGCACACGTTTGTGTATATATGTATATACTAGTATGCATGCATATACATGCATATACATGTGTGCATTTTTATATATGCAGCAGTGGGGACTTGGATAACTGTATTAAGTTATGATTTTTGCTTTTTTAAAAAGTAGTTTCTGTTTGACTGAGGGAGTGAATCTACTTGAATCTCTGGGAATACATTTTATAATATTAATAAGCCCAGACAACTTGAGGTCTCAAGCTATCCTCATGGAACTAGGCCAAATATTCTAACTTCTATTTTTTCATTGTATGTCAGTAAGCCAGGATTTCAAGGAAATCAAATATAAAGAGAAAATGCAAAAAATATCCATTTATTTTGTAGGAGGACTCAAAATGTTAGGTTTTATTTTACCCAATTTATTTATTTATTTTTAACAAATGGCTTTTTTTTTCTTGTTAGGACTTCATCAATAATTTGGGGCCTTCAGAAGCCCCTGGAAAGACTCCAACCATCTTTTCCTGTCTTGCCCTTCCTACACTCTCCTATGCATCTGGATTCCAATTCCAATATATTTCTCTGAACGTAGTTTAACCTTAATTATTTTGCATATTTTCTTCCCTTTGCTTATGGTATCCTTGCATATAAAATAAACATTTAATTTAATAAGTATTTATTGAGCACCTACCATATGGCAGCTATTATACAAGATACTGTGAGTTACACAGTTTTGGAGCAATCAGGCATGTACCTTTCTTGATGGAATCGTGTCCTCTTTCTGAGGAAGTTCTATGCACTCTTCAATAGTGATGTGAGAGGTGAGGATGTAGGCAGTGGGAAAGTCTGCTCCAAAGGAAAGAGTATTTCATTACTGGCATTGTTTAGAATTGCTGGCTCAGGGCAACAGTGAAAAGGAGACTAACTTTCAGTAAATTTCATTATATTGTTAAATTGTCTACAGAAGGTGCATCACCTTTTTACCTGCATCCAGAATAGATGGCTCTTTGGCATCTCATGAAATAGTAGAAGAGGGATTTTGGTGAAGGACCTTAAAGCATGAGGGGACATAGTCATCTCTGAGCATGATAAAGGGCAGAAGACAGGCTGGAAGTGAATTAGTATTCATCATGAAAAACAGTATTATCTGATAGCATAATAGACTTTGTCTCCTGGAAGCCAGGCTACTATGAGACTTTGAGAGCACCCACATTTTTTCCACTACCAGGATCCAAAACTCCAGCCTTTATCTCCTAGAGAAAATTATGAACACTGGATAGGTTGTGGAGGGTGAAGAAATGAGATTGAATGTGAGAGGGGACCCATGGGGGGTGAGGGTGAAGGTGTCTCCAAACCTTGAACAAAGCTACTCCAAAGTAGGATGAAGCACAAGTGAAAGGATTTAGGGATGCAAATTGAAGAGTTGACAAAATCCTCTCTTGAAACTCTACCATCCTGTGGGCTTTAAATACTTAGGACCATGTTTTTTGGACTTGAAATAAAGTTCTGATTGTGTACGCAGTTTGTAAGGGTCTCACCAGTCATCACTAGGACTATGCAATCTGGAATCTGCCACAATATAGCTTAATGGTGGAATTATGTATATATACCCACCACAGTGAACTCACAAAAATGACTTTCAATCTTTTCTCCTCCTCTCTGCTGTAACAGAATTGAGCCTATCAGCTCTTCTGCATGGTTTTGGAACAAAAGAAGAGAGCCATGTCTTCTGCAGAGTTCATGTTGATTGCTTCCAGAAACATTGGAAATGTTTGTTGATATATCTATATCCCACTTCTAAGGAGCAATGGAACAGCCAGGTTGATACACCAAAGAAATTGTCATCTCAGGGAACATTTGGGAAAAAGTATCTCATTGCACAAGTGAGCTATTTGTTTCTTTTACAATTTGCCACACACTTTGCTAGTAAGGATGGAGCTGCTGGGTTGAAAATGATGGATTGCCCTAAGTGCGTAGCTACTGAAATCCTGCAACTTCAATGGGTCACACGGAGCAGAAGATAACAAGCTTTTCTGCCAACAAAATAAATTGTCCTCATGTGGTATTAGTGTTTCTAAATGGCCCTGCACTCCTGTCAGATGAAAAAGCCCAACACATTTCTCTTTCTTTGATTTTCTTTCTTATCTTTTCCCAGGATTTATTCCTTTGATGTCCTTTAAATTCTGATCTTATCTGTTATTTTTCACCTGGACATTCAATAGCCTTACTCACTGATTAGTAATCAAACTTGCTGGATTTATCATGCTTCATTTTATATCTGCATATATGACATCAAAGTCTCTTTTTGCCTGTCCTGTTAAGAAACTATTCTTTTTGTTTCATCTGCACCTTCCCTATAGTCCCCATCTCCATTCATGTATTCAACATGCAAAACGTGGATTCTGTGATAGTAATACTCATGAAATATAACTCCCAACCTCCAGGAGGGTCAATGAACCTATGAAAAACTAATAGTTTTATACTTTGACAAGTGCAATAAAAATTAGCTCATAAAGGTGAGAGAACCAATGCTGAGTGTTGGAAGAAGTATACACAAAGAAGGAGGGTATTTTCAACTGATTCCTGCAGAAAGATCCAGTAGGGATTTGTCAGGAAATTATCCCTTGACAAAAAAAGTATGAGCTCAAACTTATTTTATTTTTAGTAGCAGCTTTATTGGAATAAAATTTATTTAACCTTATAAATTTATCCTATATAGTTCAGAGGTAAATTAGTATATCCACAGAATTGTGCAAGGATCTTCACCATCTAACTTTAGAATATTTTCATCACTCCAAAAGAAACACTGTATTCTTTAGTAGTTAATCCTCATTTTTCTTTCCCACAGTCCCTGATAATTACTAATCTAATGAATCTTACTTTACATTTACCTATTCTGGACAGTTCATATAAATGATGTCATATAATAAGTGGCCTTTCTGTCTGGCTTCTTTCATTTAGCATAATATTTCAAGGTTTATACCTGTTTTAGTATCTATCAGTGTTTCATTCTTTTTTATGGTCAAATAATATTCCGTTGTACAAATATGCCACATTTCACTTATTTATTAATCAGTTGATGGACTTTTGAGTTGCTTCCATTTTTAGCTAATATGAGCAATGCTGATATGAACATTCATGTAAGTTTTTGTGTGGACATATGTTTCCAATTTTATTGAGTATACATCTAAAAATGGAATATCTGAGTCATATGGAAACTATTTTTATCATTTTAGAGGAAATGCCAAACTGTTTATCAAACAGCTGCACTACTATACATCCTCACCAGGAATGTATGAGTCTTCCAATAGATTTCCTACTGGGTGGGAAGTGATATCTCATTGTGATTTTGTTTTGCATTTTCTTAATGGCTAATAATTTTGAGCATCTTTTTGTGTTTATTGTTATTTTGTATCTTCTTTGGAAAAATATGTATTCAAATCTTTTGTTCATTTTTTAACTGGGTTATTTGTGCATCTATAATAATTTTTTGTATAATAAGGATACTAGATACTTATCAGATATGTAATTTGTAAATATTTTCTACAATTCTGTGGTTGTCTTTTAATTTTCTTGATAGTGTTCTGTGAATTTGAAAATTATTAATTTTGATAAAGTCTGATTTATTTTTTTCTTCTGTTGCTTGTGCTTTTGGTGTCATATCTGAGAAAGAACTACCAAATCCAATGCCAAAAGACTTATTCCTGTGTTTTAAGTGTTTTATAGTTTTAGCGGTTACATTTAGATCTATGATCATTTCTTAGGATTTCCTATATACTAGATGTGTCATCTGTGAATAGAGATAGTTTTACTTCTTTTCAAATCTGAATGTCTTTTATTTCATTTTTGTCTAATTGCCTTACCTATAACCTCCCATATATTTCTGAAGTGACCACAGCAGACATCTTTGTCTTGTTCCTGACATTAGGGGACAGCATTTAGACTTTCACTATTAAGTGTAATGTTAGCTGTGGTGTTTTCAAAGACGGTCTTTATCAGATTGTGGGAATTTTCTTCTATTCATAATCTGTTGGGTGTTTTTATTATGAAAGGTTTTGGATATTGTGAAATGAAATGATTTCTTGCATCTATTTAGATGATCATCTTGTTTTTGGCCTTGATTCTGTTAATATACCATATTACACTGCCCCACTTTTTTAATGTTTTACCAACCTTGAATTCTTGGTATAAACCCTAACTTATTATAATATATTATCACTGTTGTATGTTGCTATATTTGGTGTATTAAGGATATTTATATTACATTCGTAACAAAAATGGATTGTAGTTTTCCTGTGATATCTTTTCCTGTTTTTGGTATCAAACTTATACTGGCTTGATAAAAAGAGTTGTGGAGTATTTCTGCCTCTTCTGTGTTTTGGAATAGTTTTTATGTGCTCTGACCACAATGGAATAAGATAGAAATAAATAACAGAAAGAAATTTCAGAAATTCACAAATATATGGAAATTAAACATTACACTCCTAAATGATCAATAGTCAAAGAAGAAATTACAATATACCAAATGTATGGAGTCCAGCTAAAACAGAACCTGGAGGGAAACTTATAACTGTAAATGTCCACATCTAAAAGGAAGAAATATCTCAGATCAATAGCCTAAACTTCAGACTCAAGAAACTAGAAACTAAGAGCAAATTGAAGTCAAAGCAATCAGAAGGAAGAAAAATTTTAAAAGATGAGATAGAAAGGAGTGAAATATAGGATAGAAAAATAGTAGACAAAAATCTACAAACAAAAGTTGGTTATTTGAAAAGAACAAAACTGACAAAACTTTAGTTAGACTGATAGGGAAAAAAACAAGTAACAATTGTCATATAAGGAATTTTTTGCAAAAAACAAGTAACAATTGTTATATAAGGAATTTTTTAACAGTTATAGAAGTTGACAGAGTTGATTCTATTCTAAAACCATTTTATAGCAGTAGGTACTCATTTACTGTAACTGTATTTTGCCTTAACCTCCCTGAGAGGTTATAATTTATCAAAATGTTGGTTAAAATATCTAACCCATCAAATTAAATAGAATTTCAAAAAAATTCTTTTTTTAAGGAAAACAATCTGATACGTGACTAGGAGTATAAACCTTTGATTCCTCCCTCACTGGCATTTCTCTGTGCATGTCCCTTCTTATTGCATTTTCACAACATTTCTAATGTGGTTGGTTCTTTGTCTAAAAGGTCAAATGAAGCAATCTACTCAGTGTTCCCAGAGATACTCAGAAAATTCAGCAAGTGATATTTAACTTTGTTATACATAATAACAGCTTTTTAGAGCCAGGAAGATCTCCATCCTCCAGCCATCATCAATTCTGAGAACATGAGCTAGTTACTTGATCTTAATGTTTCTGAGTACCTTCATCTGTAAAATTGTTTTGAAAACAAAACATACACCAAATAATTGGTGTGAACATTAAGCGACCTGATATAATTTAACCATCCCATGCAGATATGATACAGAGTAAGAGTTCATCCATATTTATTTCCTAGCTCTTGATCTTCCCTTCCCTTTCCTTCTCTGGTGTGTGTTTTTAATATATGTTTAGATGCCACAGAAAGCAAAATTCCATCAAATGAGCACAACATCCACTGAAGCTGAACAGTGAGCCTTTCTGACATTCTGGTTACAGCCATAGTAATTTCCTCTGAAAATTGTGCCACGTGGCTAGAATAAAGCAGATGTTTAGCTGACCTTACCTTCACTCAAGAGAAAATGATTGCTTATTTGTTCATCCATTTTCTTCCAAAAGAAGTAAGCCTGGAAGTAAATTGCTAGCTTCAAGGTTTTAAAAGAATCATTGGTTTTCCCCATCTGTATATTAGTCCCCATTTTGAGCCATGTCATGGGTTTGATTTGAAGGTTACAGGGGCACACCATCATAATAAGGGTTAGTGGCTTGAATCACAAACTCCCCATATTCCAAAATAACTAGGATCTTTGACAAAAGAGAACATATGGAAAACAGTGGCTTTAATCAAACACATCTTTTGTGTTGCCTTTTACCAGTGAGTTACTTCTCATTAGCTCATATTATGTAATTCAGTAGCCATGGCAATGATCTACCTATTTCATAGATGCCATAAAACATATGGTATCTAAGCAGTTGTGGTAACATAGTAGTTGTCAGATAATTTCTGTGTCTAGCAAAACTGATCAGGTGGTTACAAGGCAAAATTTAATTTCTTTTCTGTACCAGAATTGTTTAACATTGGAATAATATGAAGCAAAACTTTAGAATAACATTATTCAATAGAACTTTCTATGATGATAAAAATTTTTCTTATTTGCATGGTCCAAAAGAGTAGTGATTAGCCACAAGTGGCTCTGGAGATTTTCAAATGTGGTTAATGACACTGGGGAAGTGAATTTTAAATTGTATTTAATTTTAATCAATTAAAATTAAAATTTAGATAGCCACGTGTTGCCATTGACTACCATACTGAATAATGAATCTCTTGACTGATTGGAAAAGTGACAATTTTTATACTGAAATTTGAAAAATTCTTAAAGAGCACTGTGCAAAAAAAAATTTTAAGAAAAAAGCTGCCCAACCAATTCTTATAGGACTTGAAATTCTATGAAGATTGTGAAATTTTAAATGCTTTAAGGAATGTAAGGGGAATAGTCATCTATTCTCATGCTCATAACCCAGATGTTACCAATAATTTTGACCTCTCCACACTTAAATTTTAATGATTTCATTCTTCAACTATCACCTCCTATATTTCTATTTCTCTTCCTCTGGCTTGTTTGTCGCCATTGATTTCTATACCCACTTGAAATCACCAGTCTACTTTCTCATTGTTCCTTATCTCCTTTACTTCTCCCTTCATAATTCATCAATAAAAGCAATACTTTACATAGACCTTCAGCTCCATTTCCCCTCTTTTCTTCATCTGATGAGCCCCTAACCCTCATTAAATTCCAACTCCTCTCCACAGTCAATACCTGCATAGGAGCAGCAGAATGTGATTGGAGAAAAACGCGTATGTGTACTAATATATCTCATTTTACATCCCTGACTATTCAAAGGAGGTAGCTGTTTAGCACTGGTTAATTTTCCTGTCCTTCAGTCTCCTGTGTATCAAGAGGGTGTTAAATCTCCAATCCTCCAACACATGTTCTCTCCTTCTCAATTTTTGCCTGCTTCGTAATTCAGAAAACATAGAGAAAATCTGAAGAGGACTTGCACAGAATCCTATGATCAAGCTACCAGCCTGGCCCATTGCTCTTACTCCCCTCCTATTCTGATGGATGAACTCACTGTACTCCTAAAGGCAATTCAACCACCTGTGTGAAGCACCCCCACTCAAAGAATCACTCTTGAAAGTGCCCCTCCCTTTCCTGCATCATAACATATCCCTGTCTACTGGATCACTCATATCTCCATATAACAAAGACACAAACAAACAAAAAACAATTCTTCCCTGACTCCCAATCTCCTTAGATCAACTTCTCTCTCTCTCTACATATATATATATATATATATATATATATACACATACATACACACACATATATATATATATGTTTCTCAGAAACAATAAATGCTGGAGACGGTGTGGAGAAAAGTGAACACTCTTGCACTGTTGGTGGGAATGTAAATTGATACAGCCACTATGGAGAACAGTATGGAGGATCCTTAAAAAACTAAAAATAGAACTACCATACAACCCAAAAGTCCTACTACTGGGCATATACCCTGAGAAAACCATAATTCAAAAATAGTCATATACCCCAATGTTCATTGCAGCTCTGTTTACCATAGTCTGGACATGGAAGCAACGTAAGTGTCCATCGACAGATGAATAAAGATGTGGCACATATATACAATGGAATATTACTCAGCCATATATAGAAATGAAATTGAGTTATTTGTAGTGAGGTGGATGGACCTAGAGACTGTCATATATGGTGAAGTGAGTCACAAAGAGAAAAACAAATAACGTTTGCTAGCACATATATATGGAATCTAAAAAAAAAGAAAAGAAAAGAAAAGAAAAATGGTTCTGAAGAACCTAGGGGCAGGACAGGTATAAAGACGAAGACTTAGAGAGTGGGCTTGAGGACATGGGGAGGGGGAAGCATAATCTGGGACGAAGTGAGAGAGTAGCATGGACATATATACACTACTAAATGTAAAATAGGTAGCTAGTGGGAAGCAGCCCCATAGCACAGGGAGATAAACTCCGTGCTTTTTGACAACCTAGCGGGGTGGTATAGGGATAGTGGGAGGGAGACACAAGAGGGAGGAGATATGGGGATATATGTATATGTACAGCTGATTCACTTTGTTATAGAGCAGAAACTAACACACCAGTGTAAAGCAATCATACTCCAATAAAAATGTTAAAAAAAAATTTCCGTGACCAAAACAACTCAATTTTCTGTCGAAACCTTTGAGGTTTGAGATTAAATAATAGTAATCGCTTAAACAGCACTTACTATTTCCCTTTATTAACTCACTAAGTTTTCAAAACAACTTTGTAAGGTAGTCACTATTATTATGTCTATTGACCAATGATGAAAGTGAAGCACAGTAATGTTAAATTGTTTACCCACAAGCAGTGTACCTGGCATTTAAACTCACGTTCAGAGTTTATGTTCTTTTTTTTTTTTTACATTTTTATTGGAGTATAATTGCTTTACAATGGTGTGTTAATTTCTGCTTTATAACAAAGTGAATCAGTTATACATATACATATGTCTCCCTATCTCTTCCCTCCTGCGTCTCCCTCCCTCCCACCCTCCCTATCCCACCCCTCCAGGCGGTCACAAAGCACCGAGCTGATCTCCCTGTGCTATGCGGCTGCTTCCCACTAGCTATCTACCTTACGTTTGGTAGTGTATATATGTCCATGCCTCTCTCTCGCTTTGTCACAGCTTACCCTTCCCCCTCCCTATATCCTCAAGTCCAAAAAAAAATGTCATGAAGAACCTAGGGGTAAGACAGGAATAAAGACACAGACCTACCAGAGTTTATGTTCTTAAATGCGTGTCTCCCAAAAGCCATATAGAATTCTCAACAGCCCAGTCCTTGCTGGTGAGAAGGGAAGTTACATGCTCTGAGTTATGAAGACTTTGATTAAATTTGAAACTTAACTTTGTCCTGCCAGTATATACTAATGTATCCTCTGTGTACTTTGGAAAACTAGAGAACTGAGGAACTGACATTACTTTACTCTCAGGTTTTCTAAAACTTCTGGAGACACAGAAGCAGGAGATTGTGAGAAAGGACTACCTATGAAATTGAAGAAAAGCTATTGATTTGGATAGGGTCAGTGCTCTTAACAATACACCAGTGTGTGTGTATGTGTGTGCATGTGTGTGTATGATTTTGGCTTTGATGACTGCTCAGTATACTCAGTATATGCAGTGCTCTGTATCTCATTTACCTACATGAGCTCGAGGTCATTGAAGTTCTGTATCTACCAACTCATTTGCTAGGTATCAACAGTTCACATGCCAAGATAAGCAAAAAATAAGAAAAGAAATTTTAAAAAACTGAGGGAGTATATTTTAATATTCTATGATGATGTGCCTTAAGAAGTGGACATGGGATTAAAGAGAGTCTTTCATGCTCCCTGAATTGTTTGGATATTTTATAAAGGTTTATCAAGGGGGAAAAAATACTTATTTTGAAATTAAAAAAGGAAAAATTATTACAATGCACAAATACTTTGTAGCTAGAGTGATAGTAAATTAAATATGCTAAACATTAATTGAGATCTGTGTTATTAATAAAGAAGCAGCAAGATAATAAAATAACTATAAACCAAAAAAAAAAAACTGAGGGAGCAATGCAAGAGACATTTAAACATGTAGAGTGTTTAAAAGAGGTGAAGAAGCATATAGTTAAGAGAACAGACTTTGGGGTTAAACCTGGGCTTGAATCCTCCTGAGGCTCACAAATTGCACACTGAGTGACCTTGTATAAATTGTTTAGTTTTTCTGCTCTTTAATTTCATTATCTATGGATTATTAGGAGATTGAAGCATGAGCTACTTCTAAATTGGCAAGCATGTAATAAAAGGCAAAAAGGCTAAAGGTCATTATTATATCCTAGAGCAGACTTTGTTAGGTCAGGAATTGACTTTTTCCACCTCTGTATCCCCAGTGCCTAATGCAGTGCCTGACACGTGATATATGATAAATAAGTACTGAATGAATTAAAAAGCAACTGATCTTCCCTTTCTCTTCTAAGTAGAAGCTTATCGCTCTCTCTTGCCTACCTCCCCCACCCTCCAATGCAGTGTAAAATAGTCATTATTGTGTGGCTGATAAAGCTCTGTTCTTGAAATATGACTACTTGATGTCTTACTTTACAAGCTCAGTTTCCAATCTGTTAAATGGAATTAATACTGTTTGTTTTCTTATATCTCAGAATATTTGTAGGAATTCAATTAACTGTGTAGAATGACTTTAGGGAGAAGATATTATATAAACACTAAAAATGTGGCATTATTCTTTGTTAGTACATATAAGTGTTTCTGATTTTACTTCCCTATGTTTCATCCTTTATCCAGTAGAGAGATACACAATGGAGAAAAGACAGTCTCTTCAATTAGTGCTGCTGGGAAAACTGAACAGCTACATGGCAGAAGAATGAAAGTAGAGAATAATTATTTTCAAGAACGAAAGCCACAACGTGCCACAGACTGAATTCAAACTATCAAATGGTTTTCCAACAGATTCAAATAAATCTGAAATTATCTCCATGACCTCCAGAGCTCCCTCTCCAATCTAGTCTCCTCCCTACTCCTCACCCCTGACTCATTGCATTCTAGACCCTCTACCCTTTTGGCTGCTCTTAAGTGTGCCCAAAACACACCTAACTGAGGACATTTGCACCAGTTATTCATTATGCCTTAAATATTCTCCCCACAACTCATTCTCTTATCCCATTCAAGTTTCTCCTCAAATACTTCTGCTTCTAAAACACCTTCCCTTGCAACCTTATCAAAAAGTTACATGCCTTGTTACCTTTTCCATTTTTCTTACTGTGTTATAAAGCATCAACATTATATTGCATAATGATGTATTTATTGCTTGTTTCTTTTACTAAAATGTAAACTGTATGAAGGTAAGAATTTTCTATTGAAAATTTTCATATCCTTGGCCCCTAGAATAGTGTCTAATACATAAAAGATGCATATTAAATTTTGGGTTGAATAAATAAAAGAACTTGTGACAGCATGAAAGTTTCCTGACCTGTTCTACTGAAAATACTAATAGATTAGAAGTTAGGATATCTGATTTCTAGTTCTAGTTCTGCTAGTTAAAGTACATATCAGGCAACTCAACATTCTCTAGTCACAAATTTCTCACTTATGGAATTCGGAGTTTTAAAATTCTGCATGATATAGAGACCATGGAAGAACTTGGTTGGACACAGGGCATGTTTGTGAGTTGGGCTTAAAACATAGTCCTTATTACAGCTAAAGTTTTTCTGTTTTTACCTATTTTATGTATTGGGCTTCCATAGACACTAGTGTTAATGCTTGAAGAGCAGATTTCATGACTAAGGGAAAAAGAATAAAAACATAATATAGTTCTAATTTGTTTATGTGTTTTCTTCCTTGCTTGGAATGGCTGTCTCTGTTTGGTAAATAAATGTATCATGATTCATTACGATAAAATAAAACCTAACTGTAAATATGATTGTTGTCATAGTCTTAGCATTGACAAGGATTAATCTGGGGCCACTCTTTGTGCCTTTGAATTTATTAGCTTTGTTTGTGTGATGTGTGGTTGCTTGGAAATTGAGGTACAAAACTAACATTTTATGCAATAATTAAAGACATGATATCAGTTTTGCTTTGGGGTTCTTAAGACCAAGAGGGACCCACATGCAAGTGATCAATTAGAAGGATAGAAGGAGCATTATTTCAAGCACAGGTATTAACCATTTTAATTTCCATAAATCATTCAAGATATTCTAAATATGTGAGAATTTAATTGAGGATCCAAGAAATAGACCAATGATTGCTCCATTTTAATAGTACTTGTGTAAATAATACTTTGCTGAACTGAGATGAAATTTCAGTGTCAGTTCCTTTGGGTTTTCTTCAAACATTCTATAAAATGTAAATTAAAATAACTATCCATTCCTAAATATACGGTCTGGGTATATCCCATCTTTATCCTAGATAGTTTTAAATAACGGTACTAGACTTGCTGGAGGAAGATTGGATAACTCCACTGTTCTAAAATAGTCCAGTGAAGTGGAGAGAGTGGCTTAGCATTATATAGTATTGTGAAACTTGGAGGAAATGTTTGCTCGCAAGCCATCCTTTTTGATCTTTACATAAACCTGTCTTTGAACACCTATGGGATGACTCAGCCCTCCAAATCCCCTTTAGTCCCAAATCCTTAGCATTCAGGTCCAAGAGTTTCAAATAAGAATTCTTGGATACTTGTCCACTTTTTTCAGTCAAAGCCTGTGGGGAGTGGGGAAAGGGAATAACATTAAATTTTTTTAAAAAAAGACAGAAATGATTGAGTTTAAGTCTCAGCTGCCCACATCCTAGAGAAATTATAACTCTGGTCGCTCTGTTCTAGGAGATTAGGTAAAACTGACAAGAACGTCACTTTGTCTCCCACACACTATTCTGACCTAATTTTCTTTCACCCGTCTTCATTTTCTGTCAACAAATTCTTAGCGACAACATGCACACACAGATGAAGGCTGCTCTGCGTGAGACAGGCCAGAACAATGTGTAGGTGCCTTAGCAGCAGCATGTTAATGACTCCTGACAGGGGTACCCCTCCGTTCGTCCTCAAACTATGGGCCTTGGGGAGGTAAATTCACTGACAGCCTGTTAAAATAGGTGGTGGGTGGAAGTGAAAATAAATAAATAACCAATGGATCATCTAAGTGGGTTGAAACCCTTCTCCAAGGCAGAGGAGAGACCTGCATCCATCACACAGTGACATTATAAATCTGTATGCTTTGCAAGGCAATGACATGAAAAATTAGACTGAACAAGCCACAGATGCACAATTTGTCAGCCTCAAAGGAAAGGTTAATGCAAGTTAAATATTGACATGTCAGCAATAAGGATTATGCCAATTATAAATTTACACCAACACTGCCTGCACTTTAATGACTGTGTGACACTGACAGGTCAACATAGGAGGGAAGAATGACAACTGAAGGGAACATCATAGAAATTAGCACACTTGGACTTTTTTAAAACCTCAGCATTTTTTCCCCCTCTATTTTACCCTTTAAGAGATTTATTCTGAGAAATTTGCTCACATGATTATGGAGACTGAAAAGTACCAAGATCGACAGAGTAAGTCTGCAAGATGGAGACCCAGGAGAGCTGATGGTGCAGATTCAGTCTGAGTCCAAAGGGCTGCAACCAGGAGAGTGGATGGTATAGTTCTTGTCCAAAAGCAGACAGGCTAGAGACCCAGGAAAGGCTGATGTTTCAGTTAGGGTTCAAATGCAGGATGTACCAAGTAGGAAGAATTTTATTTTACTTGGGGGGAGGGTCAAGCATTTTGTCTTATTTAGGCTCTCAACTGACTGGATGAGGCCCAGTCACGTTGGGGAGGGCAACCTATTTTACTACCTATTTAAATGTTAGTCTCATCCAAAATCAGAGATACTTAGAAAAATATTTGACTAAATATCTGAGCACCTGGCGGCCCAGTAAAATTGACATATAAAATTAATCATCGGGCTTTCCTGGTGGCGCAGTGGTTGAGAGTCCGTCTGCTGATGCAGGGGACACGGGTTCGTGCCCTGGTCCGGGAAGATCCCACATGCTGCGGAGCGACTAGGCCCGTGAGCCATGGCTGCTGAGCCTGCGCGTCCGGAGCCTGTGCTCCGCAACGGGAGAGACCACAACAGTGAGAGGCCCGCATACCGCCAAAAAAAAAAAAAATTAATTAATCATCATACCTCATCTGAACTGAACACTTTCTATGTACTGGGCCTGTGGTAAATGCTTTTCATTTAAGCTCCTATAAAGGATAACACAATCCTATGAAACTACTTGCATTTGCATTGGTTCCATTTGCTAGATGAGAGGTTAAGTAACTTGCCCAAAGTCACAAAGCTGGTAAGTGAAGGGGACTGGATTGGGAATCTGAATTGGAATCTGAACTCATGGTACTAACCACCGTTTGTATTCAAACAACTTAGTGAGAAACTTCTTTATAATTTTGGAAGAGATGAAATCTTCATTTCATCACCTTATGTTTTCTGCTTCTGTACATTCTTCCTATGGGCCACTACAGGCACTATGTAAAATATATCTATTGAAATGTAACCAGAGTTCATCATTGTGGTTACCCGAGAGGAGGAGGAAAATACCAAAGACCCAGCAAATAAAAGTAAATTATCTCTTTTAAAATTGAGTTATGACTATTATTTGAAATGTCTAATTTATTAAATAAGGAACTAGATTATATCATTGAATTTTGAATATCTTGACCTAATTTCAGCAATGGCACTTAATTGAAGTATGCCCTTCTGTGAGACAACCACTGTACATGTCATATGTGTATGGTCACCTTTCTTTTCACTAAAGTTGACTGATTTAGGCAAAATCAATATACCTCTTTTTAGAAAAGAAAAGAAAAAAATTTGGAACAAAATGATGGCTAATAAATATATTCAAGGGGAAAGTCTTAAGTGACTTTGAAAAATTTTGTTACTGCAGCTTCTTAAACTATAGAGAATTCCAGGTAAATAATCTTATGGTAAAGGATAGGATGCATTAATTTTTTCATTATGTGAACCAAAAAGACAATTCTGCCCTGTTCTGATAGCCATCCACAAAAACATTAGCTGTGTCCTTTAATACTTCATGAAACTTCTCAAAGGGCATGTTGGTAATAATTTAATCCTTGAATGAATTTTAAGTTTCCATCGGGCATCATCACTCTTATTGGATGTATTTAATTTTTTAAATCTACTGACTATAATTCATATGAAGTTATAACAGAAGGAAAGTAAACCAAAAATTTTAAAAGCATTATCAACTAACCTATTATTTTGATTTGCTGCTTCAAATTTTGTTTCAACCTTTAGAAAACACTATTATTCAGAGAACTTCCCATGCCTAGAGAAACAACTAGTGCATAGATCTATAATTCCTATAAATTGTGTCAAAGCTATCAGTAAGGACTTTCTTAATGGTTGTGTTTGCAGAATAACTTTATCTGTGTATCTTTTCCAAAATCCTCTACCTGTAGCCAGGCCCCATAATGATGACATTACTGCTTGTTACTGTACAGAAGGGCTCTAACTTGAAGCTGTTGGAACTCAGTCATAATTTGGACTTATAGAGAAGACAAATGAACTGAGGAAAAAAATGGATGAAATTCAGGAAGATATAGTCAAGAATGGGGAAGCCAGCCTAGTTTTGTTGGTAAGGCTCAGCATGGGCAGTGGTGTAGGGCAAGAAATAGGGCACTGACATTATATCCAGTTCAGGTTTTGGCTATAGTAGTGCCATTAAATCACATACAAAGAAAAAAGCACAAATACAGTCCTAGGCAGGAGTGAAAAATGTAATAAGTGGAAAGAAGTTTGATGTGGTCGACATGGCTGGCTATCCAACTCAGGAAACAAAACATGAGACAAAATCAGAGTACCTTGATCTTGGTTTCTTATATAATTCTCCAGAAAAGGAGCCAGAGCTCTTTGGAGAAATGACTGGTCCAAGGGCTAGGTCAGGAATTACACAGTATTAATCTGGAGCATCTTCCATTGCCAGAAAGTGAGAAAATAATCAAAGAAACAGAAGGATGAGGCCATGTCAGTGGGACATGGAAACCAACCTGAAAGGGCTTCAGATTCCAAACCTGGAATAATTTGAGCAAAAAATAATAATAATAAATAATGTACTCTTAGATTATACTTCAAAATATAAAATAAATATCCATAAGTCCATACTGAAGTAAATAAATTACTGAAAAAATAAATAAGGGAGAACAGACAAATCCTACATACAGAAGAATTCCAAATAGTTTAAGTAGCTATTCTTCCTCAAGGAAGTGGACTTAAAACTCCCAACCCTTTTAGTGCGGGCTGTATTTAATGACTTTGTTCCAATTATTAAAATATGGGAAGTAGATAAAAGTGACTTACAGTGGAGAAACTCTACAAACACTGCCTCAGCCAGTGCAACATCGCTATTAGAGAAGAGCAAATCAAAACCACAATGAGGTATCACCTCACGCCAGTCAGAATGTCTATCATTAAAAAGTCGACAAAAACAAATGCTGGAGAGGATGCGGAGAAAACGGAACCCTCCTACACTTTTGTTGGGAATGTAAATCGGTGCAGACACTATGGAAAACAGTAAGAAGGTTCCTTAAAACATTAAAAATAGAGCTACCATAAGATCTCACCCCTGGAGACATATCCAGAAAAGATGAAACCTCTAATTTGAAAAGATACATGCACCCCAATGTTCATAACAGCACTATTTGCAATAGCTAAGACATAGAAACAACTCAAGTACCCATCAACAGATGATTGGCTTAAGAAATGTGGTATATACACACACACACACACACAAGATGGAATATTACTCAGCCATAAAAAAATGAAATATTGCCATTTGCAGCAACATAAATGGACCTAGAGAATATTATACTTAGTGAAGTAAATCAGAGAAAGACAAATGTCATATGATATCACTCATATGTGGAATCTAAAAAATAATACAGATTAATCAATATACAAAACAGAAATGGACTCACAGACATAGAAAACAAATTTATGGTTACCAAAGGGGGAAGGAAGAAAGGAAGAGATAAGTTAGGAGTATGGGATTTGAGATACAAACTACTATACATAAATTAGACAAGAAACAAGAATTTACTGTATAGCACAGGGAACTATATTCAATATCTTATAATAACCTTAATGAAAGATAATCTGAAAATTATATATATATATATAAAACAGAATCATTTTGCTGTACACATGAAACTAACACAATATTATAAATCAACTACCCTCAATAAAAAGAAAAAAAGAATAGGATTTAGGAAAATAGCTTCAGTCACTTGCAAAGGAAGAGTGTTGAAGAATGATGAGCTCCATCACTAATCAAGTAAATGAAAATAATAATTTGATACAACAAACATTGATGTAACAAAACAACGTATATTTTAAATAATTATATTGATAACCAGTACTGGTAAATGGAAGGGAAATGGCATGCTTATCACAACTATTATGAGAATAAATTAGTATGGTAGTGTGAATTTTAAAACTTAAAAGTAGTCTATCCAAGTAATTTTATTTCTAGGAATATTCTATCCAAAGGAAATTATTAAGAAACAATGTAAAATGCTATATATGAAAAAGATGGTTCATTGCAGTATTAGTTATCATTTTAAAAAATTAAGAGAAAGAGAATTGGACATAGCCCAAGTATATAAAATGTGATTTCTCAGGCCAATTATGGTATACATATAATTAACTATTAAAACTTACATTAAAGAATCTGTATGGACTGCATTATGTCTCCCACAAAATTCATATGCTGAAACCCTAACCCCCAATGTGACTAAATTGAAGGTAAGACCTTTAGAGAAGACCCTATGGTGGGGTCCAAATCTGATAGATTTGTAGTGCTCCTACAGGAAGTGAAAGAAACACGAGATCTCTCTCTCTCTCTCTCTCTCTCACTCTCTCTCTGCACAGAAGAAAGGCCATATGAGAACATAGCTAGACAGTGACCATGCACAGGCCAAGAAGAGAAGACTCACTAGAAACCAACCCTGATGTCACCTTCATTTTGGACTTCTAGTCTCCAGAATTGTGAAAAAAATAAATTTCTATTGTTTTTAAATGAATCGATCTGTGGTATTTTGTTATGGTAGTACAAGATAATAGAGAGGTCATTCATTAATTCAAGAAGACATTCATGATATATTGTTAAAAGCACAAAAGCAGTTAACTAAAAAAAAATAGGTGCAATATAAACTGAATTTAAAAAATAGTTATTCTTCTGTAGCATAAAATTTTTTAAAAGAGATAATATATTCAAAATGTTAAGCAATGCTTCTCTCCTAGGTTGAAATTATTAGTGATTTTAATTATTTTATTTTTCCTTCCTTCATAGTTTATTTTTATTAACCATGACCACAAATTACTTTTTATTTATTAAAAATAACTTTAAAATAATAATAGAGAGGTGGAGATGAATGGGCAGAAGCTATTTTGAAATGTAAACAAGGAAATATCAAAGCTCTAGTCCTGTAAGATGGGGCACTGGGGTGGAAGCAATACATATCCTGAAGTCAGGATCATATACCTTCAACAGAAGTGAAAATAAAGGAAATGAGGAGGAAATTTAGGGGACATCATTATCTCCTAGGTATAGTAGGATGATCCCCTGTTAGGATCCCCTTGAATCTGGAGAAGGTCAAGCCCATAGTGAAGCAGTTTCTGTCATTCTTGCCTTGGTCAAGATTGGCTCAGGAATCAAAGCCCCACTCAGCATGCAGATGGGAATATCAGAGGGTCAGGTCATGAGACCCTTCTGCATAGGAGGGAAATGGTTGGAGCACTGAGGGACATTGTAAGAGCCAATGAAGCATGCCTTGCCAGGCAGCCTTTGAGTTCACATGACCGAAGCAAAATAAACATAAAAATGATAAATGTAAGAATCATACCTGAACAAGAAAAGGATTGAAAAAAGTGAAAACAAATGTGAGTAAACAAAAGAAAAAAATGAAATTGTCAGTTAAAATTGATTAGGAAATTCAGGGTTGAGAAATGAAACTGCCAACGAATAATAAGCCTTCCAGGATCAATCTGTCTCTTCTATCTATCTATCATCTGTCTATCTATCTATCAT
The DNA here is from genome assembly GCF_963455315.2 of Globicephala melas. Taxonomy (NCBI): domain Eukaryota; kingdom Metazoa; phylum Chordata; class Mammalia; order Artiodactyla; family Delphinidae; genus Globicephala; species Globicephala melas. The sequence continues at coordinate 45,995,352 of NC_083318.1, read as the reverse complement.
CTGACTATCTATCTATCTATCCTGTGGTGTGTATGTGTTTGTATACATATACAGTATAAAGAATCAACGCAGACAATCAACATATATTTACTTTTTTCCTAGTGGCTTGTGGGAAACAAAAAATAGGAAAAAGACTCAAATATAAAGAGTCCTGTTGCACTCAATGGCATCCAGATCCACCAAATCTACATGCATGATTTTGGTTGTCATATTCAGTCCCATTTAATTTCCATTTTAATTGGAAAGGTGAACTGAAGAACAAAAAAGATGATAACTCATCACAGAAGTTATTAATTCTAGGAGTAAGGAAGATAATGTTTGTATTTGCCTGAGAAGAGGCAATTAAAGTGAGATTATGATTGAAGGGGATAAGAGGCAAAGCATACAAAGCAGAGGCACTAAAATGTTCAATGAAATAATAGCAGCAAGAGAGGCCTGTGGCATCGTGATTGGTTATGATAAAACTTTCCAGAAATACAATGATTTCTCAAAAAATTTGTCCTATATGATGATAATATTCACATTAATAAATGATGTTACAATAAAAATATTGTGACGTCAGACACACTGAACAATACGTCATAAGCTCTAATCGGAAGATGCATGAAGAATAATAAACTTGTGGCATTACAATAGAAGTGATATTAATAAAAATTATAATAACTACAATGCGTAATAATAATAATTATTATTCTTTATAGTTTACCAAATGCTTATACTACATCACTTTATCACCTTGGCTTTGATTTATATTTGTGTTTAAAAAGTTTTTAGAATTATAAACTAACATTTGAGAACATACTACTGAGAGTCAATTTGATCCCTTTAAAATTTTTCTGTTTGCAAGTATGGAATCTAAGTATCATGTTAAATATTCTGTTTAATGGCATAAATGGCTTATCCATGGGGATGGATAGAAAGTGTATTCTTCTGGCTTTATCCATTCTAAATGTCAGAAAATGAACTGTATATTTAAGTAAAAAGGAAACATTGCTTCTTATGTCAGGGAAGAGCAGAAGTGGATTCTGGGCTCAACTGTATTATCAAACTGAGTTTCTTTATATGGCTTTCTTCTCTGAAAGGCTCTTGCCAGTTGGTAAGCATATTGACTACCAAGAGCTTTTTATTCTCACATTCCTGAAAGCCTGTTAGAAGGGGACCTTTCTCCTAATTTTAGCACACCAGCAAGATTGGTCTTGTTGGGTTATGTACCCATTCCTAAACCTGATGTATAGGAACACTGCTTTATCAGCCAGCCAGAATCATTCCCCTGTCCTATCCCAAAGGTCATGACAGAATTTTGTCATCAATAGCCCACTTGGGACCACATAGAGTCAGGAAAAATGTCTTCAAATTTCTTGAAGAAACATAAACATGGGAGACAGGACTCCCTGCAGAACACACACACACAAAATACCAATTATATTCTGCTACTGGAGAAAAGAGGTAACTTGAAGGAAATATATTTTCTTTTCACGACACTTAGAAGCTTTGCTAGCTTGTGTTATTTACATCTAACAGCTCTATAAGTTTCTGCCTTAGTCTACTTGGATTTACAATGTCACAGTTTTTCAGTGATATTACACCTTCAATTTACCTGCACACACACACACACCATATAAAAAGTTTCCAGAATAAAAATGATGTCAGATTTCTCAACAGCAGCACTGAAAAAGAAAAATTAAGCAAAGTTTTTAAAATTCTGACAGATAATAATTTCTAACCTATAAATCTATAACTAGCCAAACTAACAATCAAACATGTATATAAAATAATGGTACATTCATACAAGAATTCATTTTAGAGAAGCTACTAGAGGATGTACTTCTGCAAAATGAATGTGAAAGATATGAAAGAGCAAGAAACAGGGTCTGGGAAACAGAAAATCCAATCCAGGAGAGATGCGAGGAAAAATTCTGAATGTTGTGAGCAAAGAGCCATGATAGAGGTCTATAAAGTACAAGCGGTTGGAATGAGGCAGATTTTTTCAAAACAGAGGATGGCAGAAAAAAATGTTTCTAAAATTAAATAAATTGATATGTTACTGAATGTCTCTGACCAGGAAAAAAATATTGGTTCTAGTGGAAACTTTGGAAAAAAGAGTATGAAAAAGTATTATTGATAACTCTAGGATAAGAAAATGTTGCATAATAATAGAAACATAATTATAGTACACTAAGTGGCACAGATCTAATATTTAGGTCATGAAAATGAAAAAGCAAATTTTAATTTTACAAATAATAATACTATAAAATTCAGTGGTTTGCAAAATATTTCCTAGACCATGAGTTTCAGGATCACCTGAGAAATTGTTAGAAATGCAAATTATGGGGTGCCATATCAGAAGTACTGAGTCAAAAACTCTGACAATGAGGCCCAACAATCTGTTTCATCAAGCCTTTCAGCTAATTCTGATGCATGCTAACATTTGAAAACTACTACTCTAATTATATTAGAAGTGTAGGATTTTGAGGAAGAGATTATGTAAGCTAAATACTCATCTTCCAGAGTAGAATATCAGTGGAAAACCAAATAATCAGAACAATAATATAAGAATATTCTTATGAAATATGAATATAAGTACCACATGGAACAGGTAAATTTACTAAAAGCATTTTCCTTGGGCAACCAAAAATTAGGAGTGGAAAGCTTAGGACAAGGAATTTTTTTCTTTTCTTTAAATTTATGAAGTATATTTCATTTACAGTACCATGTTACTTTCAGGTATACAACATAGTTATTCAATAGTTTGTAGATTCCACACCCTACAAAGTTATCATAACATATTGGCTGTGCTGTACCTTGCATCCTCGAGATTTACTTATTTTATAACGGGTAGTTTCTAACTCTTAATCACCTTCAACTATTTCTTTCCTTCCCCCACCCACCTACCCTTTGGTAACCACTACTTTCTTCTCTGTATCTGTGAGTCTGTTCCTGTTTTGCTATATTTGCTCACTTGTTTTGTTTTTTAGATTCCACATATAAATGATATACAATATTTGTTTTTCTCTGTCCTACTTACTTCACTAAGCATAATCCCTGACATGACCATCCATGTTGTTGCAAATGGAAAGATTTCATTCTTATGTATGGCTAAGTAATATTCCATTGTATATTACTTATCAATTCTTGTTTATCCATTCATCTGCCAATGGGCACTTATGTTGCTTCCATATCTTGGATATTGTAAATAATGCTGGTATAAATATTGGAGTGTGTATATATTTCCAAAAATAGTGGTTCTGTTTTCTTCCAGTAAGTATACATGAGTGGAATTGCTGGATCATACCATAGTTCTATTTTTAATTATTTTAGGAACCGCACAAAATGGCTGTACCGATTTACATTCCTACCAACTGTGTGCTAGGGTTCCCTTTTCTTTACATCCTCACCAGTATTTCATATTTCTTATCTTTTTGATGATAGTCCTCCTGACAAGTGTGAGGTGATATCTCATTATGGTTTTGATTTGCACTTCTGTAATGGTTAGTGATGTTGAGCATCTTTTCATGTGCCTATTGTCCATCTGTATGTCTTTTCAGGAAGAATGCCTATTCAGGTCTTCTACCCATTTTTAATTGAATTGTTTGTTTTTTTTAACATTAAGATGTTTGAGCTTTTGATATATTTTGGATATTAACCCCATATTGGACATACCATTTGCAAATATCTTCTCCAATTCAGTAGGTTGCCTTTTCATTTTGTTTATGGTTTCCTTCCCTTTGCAAAATATTTTTAGTTTGATTTGGCCCTGTTTACTTTTGCTTTTGTTGACCTTGACTGAGAAGACAGATCTAAAAAATATTGATAAGACCAATGTTGAAGAATATGCTGCATATATTTTCTTCTACAAATTTTATAGTTCCATGTATTACATTTAAGTCTTTAATCCATTATGAGTTTATTTTTGTATATGGTGTGAGAAATTTTTCTACTTTCATTCTATTACATGTAATCATTCAGTTTTTCCAACACCACTTATTGAAGAGACTATATTTACCCCATGTTATATTCTTTCTTCATTTCTTGAAGATTAGTTAACCTTATGTGTGCGGGTTTATTTGAGGGCTCTCTACACTCCTCCATTGATATATGTGTCTCTTTTGTGCCAGTAGCATACTATTTTAATTATTATACTTTTGAAATGTAGTTTGGAATCAGGGAGCATAATACTTCCAGCATTGTTCTTCTTTCTCTAGGTTGATTTGGCAATTTGGGGTCTTTTACGTTTCCATACAAATTTTTAAATAATTTTTTTCTAGTTCTGTGAAAAATGCATGGGTATTTTGATAGGGATTTCATAAAATCTGTAGATTGTTTGGTGTAGTATGAACATTTTAACAATATTAAATATTCCTATCCATGAACACGGAATAACTTTCTGTTGATTTCTATCATCTTCAATTTCTTTCACCAATGTCTTATTGTTTTTTGAGTTAAATTATTCCAAGGTATTATATTCTTCTTTATGAAATTATAAATGAGATTTTTTTTCTTGATTTCTCTTTCTGAAAGTTCATTATGACTATGTAGAAATACAACAGATTCATTTTTTTTTATTTTATTTATTTATTTATTTATTTATTTATTTATTTATGGCTGCATTGGGTCTTTGTTGCTGCACGGGCTTTCTCTAGTTGCGGTGAGCAGAGGCTACTCTTCATTGTGGTGCACAGGTTTCTCATTGCAGTCACTTCTCTTGTTGTGAAGCATGGGCTCTAGGTGCATGGGTTTCAGTAGTTGTGGCATGCAGGCTCAGTAGTTGTGGCTTGTGGTGTCTAGAGTGCAGGTTCAGTAGTTTGGTGCACGGGCTTAGTTGCTCCACGGCATGTGGGATCTTCCTGCACCAAGGCTCAAACCTGTGTCCCCTGCATTGGCAGGAATGTTCTTAAACACTGCACCACCAGAGAAGTCCCACAACAGATTTTTTTATGTTAATTTTGTATCCTGCAACTTTAATGAATTTATTTATTAGTTCTAATAATTTTTGGTGGTGTCTCTAAGGTTTTCTAAATACCATATCATGTCATTTGCAAATACTGGTAGTTTTACTTCTTCCCTTCCAATTTTGATGAATTTTATTTCTCTGCCTTGTCTGACTGCTGTGGTTAGGTCTTCCAATACTGTGTTAAATAGTGACAAGAATGGACATCCTCATCTTGTTTCTGCTTTTAGAGGAAAAGCAGAAAGCTTTTCACCATTGAGTATGATGTTAGCTGTGGGTTTGTGATAAATGACCTCTACAGTGTTGAGTTATATTCCCTCTACTCCCATTTTGCTTATTTTTTGTTATGAATGGATGTTGAATTTTATCAAATGCTTTTTCTGCATCTATTGAGATGATCATATGATTTTATAATCTGATTTGTTAACATGGTTTATCACATTTATTTAATTGCAGATATTGAACCATCCTTGTATCCCTGCAGTAAATCCCACTTGACCATTTTTCTGGTGCCAGATCCTAGGGCTGGTGTGGTCAATGTGGGGTTCAAACTCCTCACTCCCCAGGAATGATCCTCCAGTTTATGATATGCATTTCCTTTTCTGAATCACCCACCAGGAATGTGGGTCCAAACTAAAGGTCCTCTTTTCCCCTCCTACACACCTCAGTGTGATCTTTTCTCTATATCCTTGGAGGTAGAAGATCCTTTCTGAGAATCCTCAGGTTGTTCTCAGAGAGAGTTGTTTTACATATAATTGTAATTATGGTGTGTTTGTGTGAGGTTGTGAGATCAGAGTCTTCATACTCTGTTATCTTGATCCTGCCCATATTGTTTTTCTTTATGACACTTTTAGTGGCATTTGACTTTTTAGATTATGTAATTTAATAAAAACAAAACATAATCAGCAAGTAATAAATAAAAATTTGCAAAAGCATAGATTCTCAAGAAAAATAGGAGACTATGTATTTGTGCAAGTGAATAATATCCTTTTGCACAATATGCAAAATGTGCTTGTATCCATCACTGATGTCACACGTTTCGCTACTTGCCTGACCCTAGAGGCATTTGAGTTTGCTACACGTATACATATTTTCTGAAAATAAGGTGTCATAGCTACAGATTATATGACTATCTCAAAATAATTGTGTTACAGTGTTAAAGAACTTACTGAGGAACTTAAGGGAGGCAATAAAGAAGTAGTATGATCAATGTTTAGAAGAAGGAATTACCAAGGGTGATGGCTAATTGTTATGAAGAAGAAGAAGAAAATCAAAGTCAAATATATATGTGAGGGCTTCCCTGGTGGCGCAGTGGTTGATAGTCCGCCTGCCGATGCAGGGGACACGGGTTCGTGCTCCGGTCCGGGAAGATCCCACATGCCACAGAGCGGCTGGGCCCGTGAGCCATGGCCACTGAGCCTGTGCTCCGCAACGGGAGAAGCCACAACAGTGAGAGGCCCGCACACCACACACACACACACAAATATATATATATATATATATATATATATATATATGTATATATATATGAAACTAGAGTTTGGGGACTAGAGGAATAACAACCCTGGAAACTGAAAGCAGAAGATCAGGAAGATGATTTAACTTCTTAGAACCTCCAGGTGCAGAACTAAAAAAGCAAATGCACACTCAGATCTGCTGTGTAGAAAGAATAAAAAACTGGGGCTAAGGAGTTGTCAACTGTCTCTCCCTATTGGAATAGAGGTTAAAACAATGTCCTTGATCAATTGAAAAAAGAGGACAGAACTTTCTTGAGGCTCTTGACATTATTGGCATGGTGGGTTCTTTATTTTCCTATTCAGATTGTGACAGTTCAGTAAATATTGTTGGTGATGATCTATTGCTTTCCTAGTCCCAGGGTTGTGTAGTGTCTGATAATATGAAACTAACCTGAAATGGTGATTTATATTTCCGTGATTGCTTGATGGATAACTAAATAGAAAGTCTAAATATATATGCAAATGAATTGATTAACCATTCTCACTTTTCAAATGACTTCTCTTTTGTAATAAGCTTTCACATAGACTTTTTTGATTTATCAGAAGATTTAACTGTGTACAGTATTTGGGTTTACATAGAGTAGGGTGAATTTTAATGAAAATCGTTTATCATCTTCACGACTTAGCCAATACATGTGCATGCCTGTTACTCCCTTGCAAAGTTCAGTATATTGCAGTCAGATTACATCAACTCCTGGAACAAGGACTTTGGGTTTTGAACTCAGTATTTAGAAAATATCAGAAACTCAATATAATTTTGTTTATAATGAAAATGAAGAACCAATCTTAAAAAAGTGATTATTCTTAAGATTTTGTAATTTACTCCAAAAATAATAGTGATAATAATGATAATAAAAATCATTTATTGAGTACATACTATGCACCAGGTTCTATGTTAGACATTTTTATACATTTGCTTTAATTCTTTTTAAACCTTTTTCAGGTTTCTCTAATTATAGTATGAAAATTGAAGTTAGGAGACTATATGAGAGTAACTATATGAAAATGTGATCATTGGGCTGCAATGATAGGGGCGTAAAACCCCAACCCAAGATTTACCCCTCCAAAGTTATTATTTGTCTCCACTCTCTGAAACAAAAGAGGTATCAGTAAAGAATATAAACTGATCTTGTGTTTATCTGTCTTTAAAGCTCACATTTCTTGTGGCAATGCCATAGTATATCAGAAATAAATTAAGGAAATTAAGCAACCTTCTCCAAAATCAACTTTCATAATATTGAATAATTGATAAATGAGTGAATGACTCAATGAGTATGCATTGTCATGTACTAAAATCCTGACATATATGAATGCTATAGAAGAGCTAAACATAATAGCTATGTGTCATTTTTTACACATGAAACAGAGGTTAAGAGACGTTAAAGCCAAAGAATAAACAGTTGTGGGAGTGGAGAGATGTGAGGGAGTAGATCCTGGTATAATAAACTTCAAAGCTCATATTTTAAATACTATGTCAAGTTACCTCAAAAATAGAAGACAATGTTCCCTGTCAAATTAGGGAGACAAAACTAGTATCCTAGTTTAAACTTACATTGTGCAGTGCAAAATAGAGTGTTGGAGGAATTAAGAAATAAGGCACTGGTTAACTATTAATTGTTAAGTAACTACTAAATCCCATGTGCTATGTATAGTTTTTTACATAATATTTTATTTAATCTTTATTATAACTTTAAACATGAAGATATTATTTAGAGTATAATAACCGTTATACAAATAGACTCCAGAAGTTACATGGCACAAAAGGATTGGAAGTTTACTTCTTGCTCACACAATATTTTGAAGTCAGTTAATAGTTATACAGATCAGCTGTCTTCCATGCAGTCATTCAGGAACCCCAAAACCGAGGGTTTCTATCTTCACTATGTGTCGTTCAAGAATACTGTTTAGGTCATCTGCATTACATCCAGCCAGAAGAAAAAAATCCCTGGAGGAGAGCCATGGGGCAGGTTGATAAGGACAAGCATGGACATTCTGCTGATCATGTCAGCTCACATCCTAATAGCGAGTCATAGCTATACCAGCTATAAAGAATGCAGGAAGGGTAGTTTTGGCAGGGCAACTATTTCCCAGGTACAACTTCCATTATGGAAAGGGAAACATGAATTTTTGAGGACAGCTCTTCATTTCTGACACAAGTGAGTATAAGTGACTCCACTGGTCATATAAGAAAACCAAGGCATAAATACATTGAATAACTTGCCCAAGATTCAAGGTTCTGGAAGAAACTTCACTAGCATTCAGCAAAAGTCAAATCTGGCCTGTCACATGTTTTTACTGATAAAGTTTTATTGGAACACAGGCATGGCCCTTTACTTATGTATTATCTGTGATTGCTTTCATACTACAATGACAGATTTGAGTAGTTGTGATAAAAAAAAAAAATTGGATGGCCTGCAAAATCTCAAATATGTTCTATCTGGCCCTTTACAGAAAACATCCACTGGCTATATTGGTTTTCTATTTTCTAAAAAATTGCCACAAACTTGGTGGCTTAAAACAACACAAAAGCATTATATTATAGAACTTTTATAGCTGAATGTCAGATGTCACAAATGGCTCTTACTGTGCTAAAGTCAAGGTGTTAGCAGGACTACATCCCTTAGTGGAAACTCTAGGACATAATCAGTTTCCTAGACTTTTTTAGCTTCTAGAAGTCTCCTGCACTCCTTGATTTGTGGTTCCCTTCAGTCTACAAAAGCAGCAGTGGTTGGTGGAGTCTTTCTCATGATGTATCATTCTGACACTGACTCTTCTGCCTTCTTCTACACTTAAGGGTTCTTGTGATTATATTGGGCCCACCTAGATAAACCAGTATAATCTCCCTCTCCTAGAGTCAGCTGATTAATCACCTTATTTTCTCCTGAAACCTTAATTTCCCTTTGCCATTTAATCTATTGTAAAATAGTCACAGTTTCCATGGGTTAGAATATGAACATTTTCAGAATGTTATTATTCTGCCTATAATACTAATCCCTACTCTATATCCTAAATAATCTATTCTTTTCATTCTACTACCTTCTTTCTCTAAAGGAGAAATAAGGCTTTGCTACAGTAAAAAAATGAATCAGAGTGTCAAAGGATGTGTAAAATATTGATGGGTAGAAAGAATGGAGAAGATTACTAAAATGCAAAAACACTTAGAGAAGTTGCAAGGAAAGGGTCATTGAGTCAGAAATATGCAGAGCATGGAATGGATGAGAGTTTAGAGATCTGAATAAAAGTAATACACAAAGACTTTCGAAGTTGTATTTAATTGAGTAGAGGAAGATTATGTAAGGTTTTAAGAAAATCAGAAAATCACCATTCCACATCACAAGATTATGAAAGAGAACCTTATTCTACTATAGGGACAGGCAAGAGGTATACAATATAAAATAATTTGCTCTTTCGTTTTTCAAATTTGGGAGGGCTAGTAATAATAACTCTAATAATAGCATATGTTTTTTTAAAAAAACTGATCCTATCATGTTTCAACCTCCAATTGTGTCTTCAGGAAGGAAGTGAAATGCTGGTTTCTAGCTTCTCCCTATGATTTAGTCAGGATAGGATAGACCATGCTGCTGTATTGAATATCTATTCTGTATAGAATCCAGTATAGACATTAGTCTTCAAAGAAGACTATTAGAGTCCCCAAGTTACAGATGAGAAAACTGAGACCCAAAGCAGTTGTTAAGTTTGAGGAAACAAAGGTAGTAAATATTGAATCTAAGCTTTCTATCCCAAAGTGTCTGAAACCATGTATTTATATTATAGAGTCAGGGTAAATAATGCGAATTTCCATATGTTTTCTCAATCTCTTGGAGCCTGAAATCTAGATCTATTGTAGAACACGTCAAGCCTAGCTGGAAATACTTAGGCATAGCTGATACCTATGATTTGATTTTTCCTCTTACTTTATTTATTGCCAATATTTAATAATAAATAAACTATATGTTTAAAAATATGGGGATTTTAAAAATGCATAAACAAACCCATTTGTAAAATATCATTTGAAGATTGGTTCTATGAGTCTACAATGTTCCCTTTTGTATTTTGAATTGCAAGAGCATTACCACCATTTCTACAGGTCAATGTGAAATTCCTCCACCTGATCTAAATACAGAAAAGAATAAATTGCATTTTCAGTATCATTAAAATAATTAATTTTCAATGTCACAATCAATCATCATAAACTCAGTACCTTCCTCTTGGGAGAAGAATTATTCTAATTCCTGATGTATCACTTTTGTCATTTTGAAAAGAATGTGCCCACTGATATGGAGAGTTATGAAACAATCTGCATGTTAGAGGTCCATTGTACTCTTTTGAGTCTCTGCTTGAACAAAATAATAGCAATGATGATAATACTATTAATAGGTATAATAGTATAATAGTATAATATTATAGTATAATAGTATAATAGGTATAATTATTATTTTTGTAGTACTTTATTGTTTGTAAAATGTCTTTATATTCAGTGTCTTGTTTAGTTCTGACAATAGTCCTCTGAGTTGGGGAAATGATGATAATCATTTCTATGTTATAGATATAGATGGTCAGGGAGGTTTAGAACATTTTCCAAGGTGAAGCAATTGTAGGTAGAAGAGCTGAGAATCAAACCCGGAGCTCTTAAGGAAGGAAAAAACAGATAACTTGTGTACATATTTTTAGAAATATATAAACAAAGCATGTCATTTCTCCCCACTAGTCTGTTAACAGAGCTGACCAAAATATAATAGCTAATTTGACTGATTCTGATTTCAGTGCTCATAGCTTCTGGACTCATCTGCTCATGTTCAAGTACTCCTGCCCTTTGATGCAAAGGCTAGCTGTATTCGCTTCTATTTCTGCTATAGTAGAAAACTATAGGGTGGATTTCTCATTTAATTTTCAATGAGGCACTGACCTCCTTCTCCTTCCCAATCCCCATTTCATTTAATATCAGTTGTTTCTTCTCACAGATTCAGGTTGCTATTTTAGCATTTCTTTAAGCTCCCCTTTGCCCTTTGGTTCTATTCTGAACCTGTATGTTAGCCAACACTCATCTTCTTGATGTCTTAGTTGAAGTTTGGATAAAACATTTCCCTGATCTGAGAAAGACTGTAATGGGGGTAGGGCAGCAAGGAAGAATGAGAAAGAAAGATAATTTAGTAAGGGTACAAATGGACACACGGTATAAATTTGTTTACTTGAAGAGGAGGGGCCAAAAAAAAAAAACTTGAGAGTCTAACATAACCGAGAAAAGCAAAAGAGCCCAGGATGTGAAGGAAAACAGGATCGGAAGCCTCTGGTAAGTTGCAAGTGTTTTGAGTTTTTGGGTCCATAGATCCAAGTTGACTTGAGGAGAGAAAGAGATTTAAAATTTGTGAAGGAATATGAAATACATGCATTAGTAATACCTACGCTCAGCAGTGTTCCCCTGGGTCAGCTTGTGAACTCAGCACTTCCATCCCTCCTTGAGCAGCTTGCAAATCAGAAAATGTTTGGGTGAAGTCAGAAGGTTAGAGCTCTTCTGGACAGAAGTCACCTTGTTCAAACTGACAGTAGAATCAGATACAATTATTTTACTAATTTAACAAAAAATGTAAATAAGATGTTTGCTCAAGTTGTAGCTGAATCCAGTGCTCAAAAACTCTTGTGAGGAACCTGTTGGTCTCTATCTTTTGGGACTGCTTTTCTCTGTGTTGGCTTCTTTCTCAGGAAGGAAATTCCATCTTAGTGAGCACTCCTGGTTTATTTTCCATTCTATCTAGCAATCCCAGTATAAAAAGAGATTCTCTTTCCTTGCAGTTCTGACAAAAAGCCATAGGATCAAGGTTCGTTAACTTGGAGTAGGTCACAATCCATTCATGAACGAATCACTGATTGGAATTGGCCTGGGTCTAGAACATGTGCTCACACCTGGAGCCAGGGTGTGAAGCCAAGCCATGGACTTAAAGTGGGGAGAAATAATTCTCCAAAGTACACTTCAGTACTGTTATTAGAAGAAGTGGCAATGGATGTTGAACAGGCACAAAACAATGCATATGCTCCACAGATAACTAGATACAATAGTTATTGAGTGCTTACTATGTACTAGCTATTTGTAATTGCTTTACATAAAATAATTCAGCTAATCTTTAGAACAACCTTATATGAAAGAACTATTATTATGTTTTATGGGGCACAGAGCAGTTAAGTAACTTTTTCCCAAGTCACAAATGGAATACTGCCTTGCTCACATATTCTGAGCATCTGAGCATGATTGTGGCCCAGCAAGATGAGACCAGAAAGACTTACCAGGTGAGAATGCAAACCTATTATTCAGGGACACACCAGGCTGGCTGTCGAGCAGCCAGAGGGCAGCTCAGGAATGAAGAGGGAGAATAACACTGTAGGTAAGAAAAGCAGATATATGAAAGCTGACTAGCATAAAGAGAGCGAGACCTCAGGTAAAACACCTTTTTAAGATAGGGTACAAATGAGGATGAACCAAAAGTCTCCTCCTCTCCCCAGAAGGTCGTCATATTTAGGCTGGAACAACAAAGATAGCCACTGAGTCCACACCCTTTATCATGGCTCACCCTCATCCCATAGCACTCCCCTCATTCCTTATGCAATGGAACTTCTTTCTGTTCCTCCACTCAAAGTTCTTCCTTGCTTCCTGACTTTCATGTAGACTGTGTGTGTCCTGAGCTTCTTTCCCTAGCAAGCTTCTACCCATTCTTCAGATCTCAGCCACAATGTCTCTTGGGGACCCTAAATTAAGTCCCCTTTCTCTAAGCTCCCAAGTCTCTGGTATTTTCCCATCAAAGCACTAATCACATGCTATTATAAAAACTTGGTTAATGTTTGCCCTTGCTGATATACAAAAAGTCCTCTGAGAAGTGTTTTCCAGCATCTAGCTGCAAGACCATAGGTTTTATTTCTAGAATTTTATATTAAACTCCCTTTCCCTTCTATTTACAATTTATTTTTTTTATTTGTGGCTAAACAAGTAACAAATAATCTGTCTTCCCCCTGCACACGCCCATACACACACACACACACACACACACACACACATCTCACCCCAAACAGTGTTTTTCAGTTAAAAAGAAACAGTAGTTTAGGCTTAAGGTAAGTGGAGCCTTTTTTCTCCTTCCTGTTGATTTTCCCCTTAGTTTGGAGGGTATGACTTTATGACAGCAGTCCTAGCAAAGGTCCTTCACAACTGCATAAAGCAGAATGGGCTAATTAACTAATACTCAGACTAAGTAAATGCTTATGGGAAGAACTGAGTAGTGGCAAAAATAAACAAAAGAAAACAGTAATATTTTTAAAAGCTTTCCAGCTCTAAAGATCTTAATCTGGTCCTGTCCACCAAAGACAGACAAAAAAGGGCAAGGCAGATGGAAAGAAACTACCAACTCGTATGATTCAGAATGCTGTTCTGTTCTTGAAAATTATTCACTTTTTTTTTTCCCTGATCAACTTCTTCACTGAGGGAGCTTTATCATGGAGCCCAGTAATCTCATAGAAAACCATTTATAACTTTGATTTATACCTAGGCAACGACCCAGAATCCCCCAATACAGAGCTGCTATAACATTTGGAGAACGTGGTGTGGCTTGAGGAACACATAGTGAAAGCCCACCAGGAACATCTCTCCAGTCAAAAGAATGGTTAGGTTATTTAGCTTGCTGCAGAGAGAAATGGTTTACCCAAGGGCAACCTAGGTGGGAAGAGTGAATCAGGAGTAGCTTACTATAGGATTTGTGTTTGCGTTAGAGAATTCTAAGTTTGGGTTCCGATGTTATCAAAAAGTGAGGGCAGGGACTTCCCCAGTGGTCCAGTGGTTAAGAGTCCGCCTTCCAATGCAGGGGGCATAGGTTCAGTCCCTGGTCAGGGAACTAAGATCCCACGTGCTGTGCAGTGCGGTGAAAAATTTAAAACATAAATAAATAAATAAATAAAATATAGTAAAGAGCAATTAAAAAACAAAATTTAAAATGTGAGGGCAGGGCTTCCCTGGTGGCACAGTGGTTGGGAGTCCGCCTGCCGATGCAGGGGACATGGGTTCATGCCCCGGTCCGGGAAAATCCCACGTGCCGCGGCCGTGAGCCGTGGTCACTGAGCCTGCGCGTCCGGAGCCTGTGCTCCGCAACGGGAGAGGCCACAACAGTGAGAAGCCCGTGTACCGCAAAAAAACAAACAAACCAACCCAAAAAAAAAATGTGAGGGCAACTAGATATTATAATAAATTTAAATTTGGAGGCAAGTAGAATAGTGTTAGAATTGCCACAGTAAAGACACAGCAATCACTCAAAGAAAGGCGGTGTATATCAGGAGATGAGGATGGTTAGTCATTTCTTTGGTCATGAGGAGTCTTGTCTACATCTATCCAACCATGGGCAGAGTGGCCTAAGTGTTGTCCTTGTTTAAGCATTATTTATATTCTATTGGGAATACTGCACTCTGATTGTTAACAGGGTTGTTTTCCACTTTCTCACTGGTTTAAATTAGAAGACAAAAGGGAAGTTCTTTCTTTCTTGTTTTCTGTCTTCTCTCTGACCTCAGGGTACAATCTTCCTATGGTAATGTGATAAGAACATACTCACCAGTACCAGAGGGAAAGGAGTAAGGTGGAGCAAACCCAAGTGAAGCATTACCCTTGACAGACCACTAAGCCCTGAGCATGCCTCAGGAGAAAGCAGAGGGAAGATGTGGTTCTTCCTTTCTTACAGAAATGAACCTAGGCCTCTCACTGATCTATGACCACAAAGGTGAAGAGTGGAGGAAATCTCACTGCTCTACTACCTTTAAGACACAGAAACTCAGCCCACTTATTCAATATGTTCCCACAAATGTCTCTGGTTTAGATCAACCAGTTCGGCAATACTGTCTCCCTTAACAAGACTTGGTAAGAAAGTAGATACAGATCCAGTTCAGAAACAGGGAAAAGCATCTTTCAATACTACTTTAAGACAGAAGAGTATCATGTATAAAGCCATGGGCTTTGGAGCCAGAAAATGTAGAATCGCTAGCTAATCCCATCATTATCTTTCACATCATGTTAGACAAGTCAATAAGACTCAGTTCTGAAAGCCTTATTCTGAAAGTCTGTTCAATGAGGTTGTTGTAAAGATTAAATTAAGTAATATATAAGGGTTTTTGCATAGTCCTTGACACACATTGTACATGCAGTAAAAGGTAGCTGAGTTATAGAAGAGACCACTAGGTTGACATACTCCAGAAAAAACAATGCTGGAATAAAAGGAGAAATTTCTTGATAGTGATGACCTATTTTGCCAAAAGGTTTCTTTATTCTGTCTGAGATTGTAGTCAGTTCTTCAGGTGATGACTTAATATGCAAAAATTAGAGAAGTACAGATAGTACTATCTGCCTATCTAAATAGTAGTAAGATTGAGGTAATTAATTCATATATCCCTCCATTCTTTCATTTACCATGTATATTTTGAAAGCCTTCTATCTCTCAAACAATATGAGGAAAACTGGGGATTAAAAATGAAAAGATGGGGCTTCCCTGGTGGCGCGGTGGTTGAGGGTCCGCCTGCCGATGCAGGGGACACGGGTTCGTGCCCCGGTCCGGGAAGATCCCACATGCCGCGGAGCGGCTGGGCCCGTGAGCCATGGGTGCTGAGCCTGCGCGTCCAGAGCCTGTGCGACAGGAGAGGCCACAACGGTGAGAGGCCTGCATACCACACACACACAAAAAAAAGAAAAGATGGTCCTTGTCATTATGAAACTCTCAGCTATTTTTGAAATTGATATTTCATATTGATAATATAAATCCTAAAGTTCTGTTATTAATTTAAATTGCCTAAATTGCAGATGTAGGAAGTGTCAGATGTTGTCCGTAGCACAGTCAGGAGGTGTGGTGAAGTGACAAAGTTGGCACTGGACAAGAGCAGTGGACAAGGACTCTGAACTTCTATTCCTTCATTTTCAGAATAAGAAAAGTGGAAAAGATGGATGAGAAAGTGTTTTCTGGATAAAGGATCAGATGCTTTATTATCTATGTTGTGAACAGAGCTAAGAGAAATTTGGGGCTGGCAATTTTAAGAAGGGAAAGGTCCATTCTTGTTGCATTGAAATGTATTTGGGTCTTGCTTAGCAATAGGTGGCTGAATTCATTGACCTCTAAATATCTTGGGCAGCTTGAAGTCATAAGGAACACTGAATTATTGGAAATTCATTTTGCTATAATTCTAAAAATGAATCATCTTCAGGGGTCAGTGTTTCTGATTTTAATCAGAACACACTCTTGCCATTTGTTTTCTCAAACAAAGGTTTTTACTTTTGTTTCTCTAATCAAAATATAACACCTTGACAGTCCAAGTAGAATAATGCTTTGCAAGGCAGTCTTTTTTTACTTTTGGTAGCATCTGGTAGGGAGCCAGTACAGCAGTTTGCACTTAGTAACAATGCCACAGACTCAGAGTTAGAGACACAACACCAATCCTCTCTCCATCATGAACTTATGGAATGGATTTGGTCATGTCACTTAACCCCTCTGCCTGACTTTCCTAAAAAAATAAAGGAAGAAGTTGGAATAGCAATATTTTCTCATAAGGAAATTGTGAAAATTGATAGGTTTGTGTGTTCTTGATATGCAGGTTACTTTCATTAGTTAGAAAAAGATATTTAATTTAATAATAGGCCAAGTATTTTGGAACACTGTGTTATCAACAATTCTTCTGGGTAAAAGAATATTTACAAGCTTTGGACTACACACGGTCGTTGGGAGATTTAAATCAATAGAGCATTTAAATGTTATTGATTTCATTTCAAATTTAAGGGTGACCTGTATATAAAATACACTGAAACTGAGCTGAAAATATGTAATCTTATATTGTTTAATGACATTCAGAATGGGGTTGATTTAGAGATATTTTTTAGAGGAAAAAACATAAATCTTGTACTTTATCTCTTTCAAATGTTTAACAAATACATATTTATTAAATTATCAAAATAATATTAACAACAGCTACCACTTACTAAGTGCCTACTTTACAGCAGAAGTTGTGCCCATATTTTCTTACTTCTCACAATAACCCTATAATATAGGTATGATATTTTTTAGTTCCCTTTCATAGATAATATCAGGTGCCTGGTAAATGATGGATTTGGGCTTTGAAACCAAGTGTAGCAGATCTAAACGTTTCTGCAGTGTTCATGATAACATATTTATTCATAATTTATCTGAGGAGGCAGAAAAAGATCAGGCTTGCCTTGAAAGAACTTCAGCCTTCCAATTGATGAATCAAGTCCCCCACAGAAATGCATGTTCTTGTTAGTCCTCTTTCCTCGAATCTGAGAAGACCCCTACCATTAGCCTGTGACTAAGAAAACACAACAGAATTGGGTTGGGTGACTTCTGAGACCAGCTTAGGAGAAGGCTTGCAGCGTCAAAAGGGCTTTATGGAATGGTTCCTCTGAGGGTTCCTCAGCCTGATCATTCTCTTTCTTGCTGGCCAGTCTTGCCCCTAACAGGTTCAATGCCAAGTTTCTCCTAAGATAATCATAACCTAGGTTGATGTCCATGAAGATGATTGAGAGGAGAACATAAGCAAATGGAAGAATCTTATGCTGTCGTGTTCTGGGTTCCTTTCTTTTTTCAGTGGGAGTGTGTTTGATGCCCAGTGTCAGGCCCTGGTGATGTAAGGACGAATGAGACAAGGTTCCTCACCACTAGATACTCACTGAACAGAGGGAGACAGAGATCCATTGACAAACTATTTTGAATAGAGATGGCGAAGGTTTCGAGAAACTTTTCAGGCAGAAAGTGCAGCAGGTGTGGTAACTCCTAGCTAAAAGAGTTTTGGTCCTTGGTAAAACAGGTAAATCATGTGTCCAGACCCAGAGCTGAGCAAGAGACCGGGGAAAATAAGAGTAGATGAAGGTGGGAGTCAAGCAGAAGACTATGGAGGGCCTTTTATGAGAAAAGGAGAAGGAAAAACAAAAGCAATAAGATAAAGGGGTGCAAGCCAGTCTTTTATGAGGAAAGTTTTGCTAAAGTCCAGAAACTTTCTGGGTTTGAAGAGTCCACACACTTTTCTCAATCCTAAAATATTAAATTTAATTTCCTATGAGACAGTAAGTTGTTAACCATTATTCTTTTGCCATTGGTTCTAATAAGGAAACAGCGGGCAGTTAAATTAACTCAAATTTTAAAAATTATTCAGAGTACAATATCGTAGGCACTGGGCAAAGAGGTGAGCAAATTAACATAATCTTCACATTCATGGAGCTGAGAAATCAAAACAAAGGCAATACTATGAAATAGTGGGGGAATTTGGGAAAACCCTTATGAGTTAAGATCATTTCTATACCTGGTAACCTCTAAAATAATATTAACATTGGAGCTTAGCATTTCTCTAAGCTGTTTACACTATCAATTTATTTAATTTTAACAATGTATATGTAATTTAGGTATTGTTATATAATATGTATCTGTGCCTATTTTAAAGATGAAGAAATTGAAGTACAAGGAAGATAAGTAACTTGCTCAGTGTTTCACAACTGATAACTAGCTGGTGGAAAATAAATTTGAAACCAGGCAATTGGGTTCTAATATCTTCCCTTAGTCACTGCAGTATACTACTTTGTGTTGTTTATGGTAGGGGTTTTCAAATTGCAAATTTCCCACTGCACATTCTTCCAGTGCCCTACCAGAAATGACATGGGTTTATGGTGGGGCTCAGGAAACACAATTTAAACAGACACTCCAAGTGATAGTGAAGAGGGCTGTCCTGGGATTATACTTGAAGAAACACTCTGCTAAAGCATAGAATGGCCACTTGTGGGAATGCAAAGCTACTGTGATGAGTTTTAGTGACACTTATTGCTGTTGCAGGGAGAATCACATGTATATATATAAGTGCTGAACCTGGGGTCCTACAAAGCCCCTGGACTCCTCCCAACTCTTCAAAAAGCATATACACACACACACACGCATACATAAACTTCCAGAAAGCAAAGGAATGCATCAAGACTTGGCCTGCCACTTCAGGAAGGAAGTTCTTTATTCTTCCTTTATGTCAATTATAAGAAGTGAAATGTGGCCAATTCTTGCCTATCCCAGGCTGCTGGTTAAAAATCTTCTAAATTAACTCCACTCTATTAAAATCCTAGTTTTATTTTTAATTGTATATTTCCAATTCCAAGACCAGTTATTTTAAGAGCACAATTGAGACATGTATACTTTGCAATATTACAACTGTTCTGTGAAAAATAATTTATAAATATGGGTTGCCAGCAGAAAATGATGAAACCAGGTTGTTGCAGAAATTTTCACACAAAGTAACTCCCCAAGTGCAATATTTTCTATAAATGTATCACAAACCTGTGTATATGTTAATCAGGGTGACATCTTATTTGATACCTATGGTAACCTTTTCCATTTTGGCACTTTCCTTCTGATCTTGTCAGTCTGTAGCCTGTATAATTTGCTATGCGGCACAGCAATCACTCCCTTGGAGAATAGTGATGGTGCATACAGATGAATTCTTTTGACAAAATATCATATCAACTTCCCTTATGGCAAAGGATATGAATCCTACTCATATCATAAAGTGGTTTCTTTTCTGAATACTACCTATAGAAACCAATGCCCAGAGGTAGTCAGTGACTGAAGATAAAGTGGGTAAAAGGCATTTCTAGAAGGTTGTTAAACCCAATGTAAGGGTTATATGCAAACCTCTTTCAGAAATTTAGTTAAATTGCAAAGGATTTACTTCTCTCTCTCTCTCCTTCTCTCTCTCTCTCTCTCTCTCTCTCTCTCTCTCTCCCTCCCTTCCTCCCTCTCTTCTTTCTTTCTTTTTCTATTTCTCCCCTTCTCTCTTTCTCTTTCGTTCTCTCTCTTTTTTCCTTTAAGTTTGTCCTGGATATGTTCATTTTTATTCAATTTTATCACTAAGAAGTAGCGAAGGGAAGCTATTGTAGATTTTGTATTGTGCTCAGGAATTGCACGGAACTTAACATTTAGATTACAATGCAACATTATAGTCCCATAGCCTTTTTTCTACAAGAGACTTAGGTAACCTTGCTAAGTTTATTCACCCACTTATTTATTAGTTTATTCAATATAATTAATTGAGCACCTTCTATGTGCTGCTAGACTCTGAGCTGGACTGCATAGCCTGTAAGTAATGGATTTAAGATTTGCACACAGTTTTGTTTGACCCCAAATTCCAAAGTGTAATGGGTTTCAGCATGAGAACATTGTTGGTAAAATCTCTTCATATCAGTTATTATCTGTTTCACTTTGGAATATTTCCCTGTCTCAAACAAATGCATTCCAGTTTCATCTCAGTTTTCCAGTCTTTTCCAAGAAATTGAGATTCCTTAAAATGCAAATTAAAGAATATCAAACAGCCTTAATAAAACAAGAAAGTCAATGACACTTATAAATGAAAAGCCTAGGAGATATAGCTTCCTTTGGGAATGGGGGTATCTAGGTGCCAAAAGTATATAATCATGTATTACTCAATATCATCCCATCTAGCCCTTTCTTTCCCTCCCTCCCTTCCTCCCTCCCTCCCTTCCTTTTTCTCTCTACTTTTCTCAGTTATGCTTTCTAGTAGGTTGGTTAGAGTTTTCAGATTTCTTATGCTGAACTCCAGCAACTCCTTTCAAATTACCTTCAAATTTACAAGAAGAGTTTTATATCTTAATAGTGCTAAGAAAATCATAAAATTGAACTTCATTTGGCCAACTTAGTTTATATACATATTCCTTTTAACAACAAAAATAAAACCAACATGGTCCTTTTTTATCAACTAGGCTTGGGTCACTAGCATCAGCTTCATAGACTGAATTGTGTTTCAAGGTGTTATTTTTATAGCTTCTGAAAAAGTTTAATAAACTCATTGGAAGAGTCATGCATAATGCACAACCAATGATCATTGCAGTGAATAGGTCTCTATAAAAGAAATTAAAAAGGAAAGGTTCATACCAGGCTTCAACTCCCACAATCGCAGTCACTATGTAGACAAAAGAAATAGTCACCTGGCTAACGTCATATCCCCACGGCAGGAAAAGAATCCCTGTGTTATACTTTTCCCAGTGGGACAGGATGAAAGAAAATAAAACTACCCAGAGCAGGAGATAAAGAACAAAAACACTGACACCAGATGATCCTCGTCCAAAAATGGAATACACAGTTACAACAAAGTAAACACATGACCAACTATCCAGGCCATGGTCAAAAAGCTCCCCTAATGAGGTGCTGGAATTGGTTCTACAGGCTTGCTTTCCATCCACACCATCTAGAGCGCAGGCTACGAAGTTGAGGATGCCCACTACAATCCAAACCCAATCAGGTACATGCTTGTGACCTGGTACTGAAGCATAAAAGTCGGGATCAAAGTATGCCATAAGCAGAAAATTGAACACAACCAGCAGAAAGCCAGAAAAATTTATCAGATTTGGAGTCAGCCAAGTAGGGAACTTCAGAGCCACAGAGGAGAGTGCAGCAACAGGGGTGCAGAGGGCAAAGTGAAGAGAGTCCCGCACGGAGGATCGGCACTGACCAGCACTCACCAGCCTGAGACACTTGTCTGCTCACCCGCCGGGGTGGGCGGGGGCTGGGAGCTGAGGCTCAGGTTTCAGAGGTCAGACCCTAGGGAGGGGACTGGGGTTGGCTGCATGAAGAGAGCCTGAAGGGGGCTAGTGCGCCACAGTTAGACGGGAGGGAGTCCGGGAAAATGTCTGAACCTGCCAAGAGGCAAGAGACCATCGTTTCAGGTGCGCAAGGAGAGGGGCTTCCTGCTCCATGTGCTCACAAATGGCAGAGCACTGCCTAAGTGAGCTCCAGAGATGGGCGTGAGCTGCAGCTATCATCTTGGACCCCAGAGGTGGGCAAAGGAGAGCTACTACTGCCGCCGCTGCCACCAAGAGTCTTGTGTGCAAACGTAGGTCACTACCCACACCCTACCAAGAACCTGTGCAGCATGCCACTGCCAGGGTCTCATGATCTAAGGCCAAATTCCATGGGAGAACACAGGGCATAGCTCAGGCTGTTGCAACTACACACTGACATCTACCACCGCAGGCTGTCCCCGCATCACAATTATGACTACCCTACCCCTCCTTCTCCCTGGGCTGAGTGAGCAAGAGAGCCCTAATCAGCTGCTGCTTTAACCCACTCCTGTCTGGGTGGGTAACAGATGCCTGAGGGTTACCTACAGGCAGAGGTAGGGGCAAAACCAAAGCTGAACTCCAGGAGCCATGTGAATAAAGAAGAAAAAGGGAAGTTTCTCTGTGCAGCCTCAGGAGCAGTGGACTAAATCCCACAATCTGCTTGATAAACCCTGCATGTGTGGAATACCTGAATACAACGAGTGTTCCCAAAATTGAGGCAGTGGACTTTGGGAGTAACTGTAGACTTGGGGTTTGCCTTCTGTGTTTGATTTGGTTTTGGATTCATGTTTATGTTAGTTTAGCTTTTAGTGATTGTTTTCATTTGTGGTTTGTTTATTGGTTTCGTTGCTCTCTTCCTTTCTTTTTTTCCTCTTTTTGTGACTGTGTGTGTATATTTTTCTTTTCGTGATTTTGTCTGCTTAGTGTTGCTTTTACCATTTGTCTTGGGGTTCTGTCTGTTCATTATTTTTTCTTCCTTTTCTTCTTAGCCATGTGGTTGGTAGGGTTTAGGTGCTCTGACCAGGTGTCGGGCCTGAGCCTCTGAGGTGGGAGAGCTGAGTCCAGGACGCTGGACCACCAGAAACCTCCCAGCCCTAGGTAATATTAATTGCTGGGAGCTCTCCCAGAGATCTCCGTCTCAACACTAAGAACCAGCTCCACCCAAAGGCCACCAAACACCAGTGCTGGATGCCCCATGCCAAACAACTAGCAAGACAGGAACACAACCTCACTCATTAGCAGATGGGCGGTCTAAAGTCATACTAAGTTCACAGACTCCCCCAAACAAACCACTGGATGCACCTTGCCCACCACAGGGACAATGTCCAGCCCCATCCACCACAACACAGGCACCAGTCCCCCCCCCGCCACCAGGAAGCTTTAACAACTCACTGAACCAAACTCACCCACTGGGGGCAGAAACCAGAAATAAGAGGAACTACAAACCTGCAGCCTGCAAAAAGGAGACCCCAAACACAGTAAGTTAAACAAAATGAGAAGAGAGAGAAATATGTAGCAGATGAAGGAGCAAAGTAAAAACCCACCAGACCAAACAAATGAAGAGGAAATAGGCAGTCTACCTGAAAAGGAATTCAGAGTAATGATAGTAAAGATGATCCAAATCTTGGAAATAGAATGGAGAAAATACAAGAAACGTTTAACAACGACCTAGAAGAACTAAAGCAAACAAACAGTGATGAACAACACAATAAATGAAATTAAAAATTCTCTAGAAGGAATCAATAGTAGAAGAACGGTTAAGTGACCCAGAAGAGAGAAAACTGGAAATAACTGCCACAGAGCAGAATAAAGAAAAAAGATGAAAACAATTGAGGACAGTCTCAGAGACCTCTCGGACAATATTAAATGCACCAATATTCGAATTATAGGGTTCCCAGAAGAAGAAGAGAAAAAGGAAGGGACTGAGAAAATATTTGAAGAGATTATAAACAAAAACTCCCTTAACATGGGAAAGGAAATAGTCAAGCAAGTCCAGGAGCACAGAGAGTCCCATCCAGGTTAAATCCAGTGAGAAACATGCCAAGACACATATTAATCAAACTATCAAAAATTAAATACAAAGAAAAAATATTAAAAGCAACAAGGGAAAAATAACACACAAGGGAATCCCCATAAGGTTAACAGCTGAACTTTCAGCAGAAACTCTGCAAGCCAGAAGACAGTGGCAGGACATATTTAAAGCGATGAAGGAGAAAAATCTACAACCAAGATTACGCTTCACAGCAAGGATCCCATTCAGATTTGACAGAGAAATTAAAACTTTTACAGGCAAGCAAAAGCTAAGAGAATGCAGCACCACCAAAGCAACTTTACAACAAATGCTAAAGGAACTTTTCTAGGAAGGAAACACAAGAGAAGGAAAAGACCTACAATAACAAACCCCCCAAAATTAAGAAAATGATAATAGAAACTTACATATCGATAATTATCTTAAAGGTAAATGGATTAAATTCTCCAACCAAAAGACACAGGCTGGCTGAATGGACACAAAAACAAGACCCATATATATGCTCTCTATAAGAGACCCACTGCAGACCTAGGGACACATACAGACTGAAAGTGAGGGAATGGAAAAAGATATTCCATGCAAATGGAAATCAAAGACAGCTGGAGTAGCAATTCTCATATCAGACAAAATAGACTTTAAAATAAAGACTATTACAAGAGACAAAGAGGGACACTACAAAAAGATAAAGGGATCAATCCAAGAAGAAGCTATAACAATTGTAAATATTTATGCAACTAACATAGGAGCAACTCAATACATAAGGCAAATTTTAACAGCCATAACAGCCATAAAAGGGGAAATCAACAATAACACAATCATAGTAAGGGACTTAAACACCACACTTACACCAATGGACAGATTATTTAAAATGCAAATAAATAAGGAAACACAAACTTTAAATGACACATTAGAGCAGATGGACTTAATTGATATTTATAGGACAATCCACCCCAAAACAACAGAATATACTTTCATCTCACGTGCACATGGAACATTCTCCAGGATAGATCATATCATGTGTCACAAATCAAGCCGTGGTAAATATAAGATAATTGATATCATATCAAATATTTTTTCTGACCACAATGCTATGAGACTAGATATCAATTATAGGGAAAAAAAAACTGTAAAAAACACAAACACATGGAGGCTAAACAATATGCTACTAGGTAACCAAGAGATCACTGAAGAAATCAAATAGGAAATCAAAAAAAGCCTAGAAACAAATGACAATGAAAACACAATGACCCAAAACCTATGGGATGCAGCAAAGGCAGTTCTAAGAGGGTAGTTAATAGCAATACAATCCTACCTCAAGAAACAAGAAAAATCTCAAATAAACAACCTAAACTTACACCTAAAGCAATTAGAGAAAGAAGAACAAAAAAAACCTAAAGTTAGCAGAAGGAAAGAAATCATAAAGATCAGATCAGAAATAAATGAATAAGAAATGAAGGAAACAATGGCAAAGATCAATAAAACTAAAAGCTGGGGGCTTCCCTGGTGGTGCAGTGGTTGAGAGTTCGCCTGCCGATGCAGGGGACATGGGTTCATGCCCCGGTCTGGGAAGATCCCACATGCTGCGGAGTGGCTGGGTCCATGAGCCATGGCCACTGAGCCTGCGAGTGCAGAGGCTGTGTTCCACAATGGGAGAGGCCGCAACAGTGAGAGGCCCGCGTACTGAAAAGAAAAACAAAAAAAACTAAAAGCTGGTTGTTTGAGAAGATAAACAAAATTGATAAACCATTAGCCAGGGTCATCAGGAAAAAAGAGGGAGAAGACTCAAATCAACAGAATTAGAAATGAAAAAGGAGAAGTAACAGCTGACACAGCAGAAATACAAAAGATTATGAGAGACTACTACAAGCAACTCTATGCCAGTAAAATGGACAACCTGGAGGAAATGGACAAGTTCTTAAAAAAGCACAACCTTCCAAGACTGAACCAGGAAGAAATAGAAAATATAAACAGACCAATCACAAGCACTGAAATTGAAACTGTGATTAAAAATCTTCCAGCAAACAAAAGCCCAGGACCAGATGGCTTCACAGCTGAATTCTATCAAACACTTAGAGAAGATCTGACACCTATCCTTCTCAAACTCTTCCAAAATATAACAGAGGGAGGAACACTCCCAAACTCATCCTATGAGGTCACCATCACCTTTATACCAAAAGCAGACAAAGATGTCACAAAAAAAAAAGCTGCAGACCAATTTCCCTGATGAACATAGATGCAAAAATCCTCAACAAAATACTAGCAGACACAATCCAACAGCACATTAAAAGGATCAAACACCATGACCAAGTGGGGTTTATCCCAGGAATGCAAGGATTCTTCAATATACACAAATCAATCAATGTGATATATCAGAGTAACAATTTGAAGGATGAAAACCATATGATCTTCTCAATAGATGCAGAAAATGCTTTCAACAAAATTCAACACCCATCTATGATAAAAAACCCTCCAGAAAGTAGGCATAGAGGGAAACTACCTCAACCTAGTAAAGACCATATATGATAAACCCAGAGCCAACAACATTGCCCGTGGTGAAAAACTGAAACCATTTCCTCTAAGATCAGGAACAAGGCCCACTCTCACCACTATTATCCAACATAATTTTGGAAGTTTTAGCCACGGCAATCAGAGAAAAAAAAGAAATAAAAGGAATCTAAATCGGAAAAGAAGAAGTAAAACTGTCACTGTTTGCAGATGACATGATACTATACATAGAGAATCCTAGAGATGTTACCAGGAAAATACCAGAGCTAATCAATGAATTTGGCAAAGTAGCAGGATACAAAATTAATGCACAGAAATCTCTTGCATTCCTATACACTAATGATGAAAAATATGAAAGAGAGATTCAGGAAACACTCCCATTTACCATTGCAACAAAAAGAATAAAATATCTAGTAATAAACCTACCTAAGGAGACAAAAAACCTATATGCAGAAAACTATAAGACACTGATGAAAGAAATTAAAGATTATACCAACAGATGGAGAGATATACCATGTTCTTGGATTGGAAGAATCAACTTTGTGAAAATGACTATACTACCCAAAGCAATCTACAGATTAAGTGCCATCCCTATCAAACTACCAATGGCATTTTTCACAGAACTAGAACAAAAATGTTTACAATTTGTGTGGAAACATAAAATACCGCAAATAACCAAAGCAATATTGAGAAAGAAAAACGGAGCTGGAGGAATCATGTTCCCTGACTTCAGACTATCCTGCAAAGCTACAGTAATCAAGACGGTACGGTGCTGGCACAAAAACAGAAATGTAGATCAATGGAACAGGATAGAAAGCCCAGAGATAAACCTACGCACATATGGCCACCTTATCTTTGATAAAGGAGGCAAGAATATACAATGGAGTAAAGACAGTCTCTTCAGTAAGCGATGTTGGGAAAACTGTACAGCTACATGTAAAAGAATGAAATTAGAACACTTCCTTACACCATACACAAAAATAAACTCAAAATGAATTAAAGGCCTAAATGCAAGGCCAGACACTATAAAACTGTTAGAGCAAAACATAGGCAGAACTCTCTGATATAAATCACAGCCAGATCCTTTTTGACCCACCTCCTAGAGAAATGGAAATAAAAACAAAAATAAAGAAATGGGACCGAATGAAACTTAAAAGCTTTTGCACAGCAAAGGAGAACATAAACAAAATGAAAAGAGAACCCTCAGAATGGTAGAAAATATTTGCCAACGAACCAACCAAAGGATTAATCTCCAAATATATCTCCAAATTAATCTCCAAATTAATCTCCAAAATATACAAGCACCTCATTCAGCTCAAAAAAGCAAACAACCCATCCAAAAATGGGCAGACGACCTAAGTAGACATTTCTCCAAGGAAAATATACAGATTGCCAACAAACACATGAAATGATGCTTAATATCACTAATTATTGGAGAAATGCAAATCAAAACCACAATGAGGTATCACCTCATACCAGTCAGAATGGTCATCATCAAAAAATCTACAAGCGATAAATTCTGGGGAGGGTGTTGAGAAAAGGGAACCCTCTTGCACTGTTGGTGGAAATGTAAGTTGATACAGCCACTATGGAGAACATTATAGAGTTTCCTTAAAAAACTAAAAATAGAACTACCATATGAACCAGCAATCCCACTACTGGGCATATACCCTGATAAAATCATAATTCTAAAAGAGTCATGTACCACAATGTTCATTGCAGCACTATTTACAATAGCCAGACAGGGAAGCAACCTAAGTGTCCATAGACAGATGAATGGATAAAGATGTGCACATATATGCATTAGAATATTACTCAGCCATAAAAAGAAATTGAGTTATTTGTAGTGAGGTGGATTGACCTAGAGAGTTTCAAACAGAGTGAAGTAAGTCAGAAAGAGAAAAACAAGTACCGTATGCTAACACATATATATATGGAATCTTAAAAAAAAAAAAAAGGTTCTAATGAACCTAGGGGCAGGACAGGAATAAAGATGTAGATGTAGAGGAGAGACTGAGGACATGGGAGGGGGAGGGGAAGCTGGGACGAAGTGAGAGAGTGGCATGGACATATATACACTACCTAATGTAAAATAGATAGCTAGTGGGAAGTAGCCGCATAGCACAGGGAGATCAGCTCAGTGCTTTGTGTCCACCCAGAGGGGTGGGATAGGGAGGGTGGGAGGGAGGCTCAATAGGGAGGGCATATGGGGATATATGTATATGTATGGCTGATTCACTTTGTTATAAAGCAGAAACTAACACACCATTGTAAAGCAATTATACTCCAATAAAGATGTAAAAAGAAAAAAAAATATTAGGGACCAAGAAGGACTTTTCAAAATAAAACTTGTTGGGAAAAAAGAAACAGAGTTAAAATAAAAGTTAAAAGAGAGAGGGAAAGAGAGCAAACTTAGGCTCTGCAGTCATTCAGCCTAAGTTCAGATTGTTGCTCTTCTCATTGCAAGCTCTGAGACCATAGATAGATAAACTCTCCTTCCATTTTTAGGGTTGCTAAGAGTATTTAGTCATCTTACTGCTGTAAGCGTTGAAAGAGTCAGTATATCATGGGTAAAATGGTTGGAACAGTTGCCAGCATATAGTAAATTCTCAAAAAGTATCATTACTAATAGTGATTATTTTCTTTTTTTTTTCTCTACGCGGGCCTCTCATTGTTGTGGCCTCTCCCGTTGCGGAGCACAGGCTCCAGACGCGCAGGCTCAGTGGCCATGGCTCACCGGCCCAGCCGCTCCACAGCATGTGGGATCCTCCCAGACCGGGGCACAAACCCGTGTCCCCTGCATCAGCAGGCAGACTCTCAACCACTGCGCCACCAGGGAAGCCCAATAGTGATTATTTTCAACCCAAGGAAAACCATTATGAACCCAGGCAACTGCTCCCTATCTTCCTCTCAGCTTTTCTCTGTGTGTCTACTTTAATCTTCCCCGTCTTTGCAGAATGGTTTGCCCTCCTTCTGAATGCATGTCTTACTTTGCTGCCCTGTCTCTCTTGAGCTTCTGTGTCCTCTGTTCATGCAACCTGTCCAGACGCTTCAGTGTCCCTCAAACCCACTCCCAAATATCAGGAAGAGGTAGTCTGATTATAAATCTTGGGTCATTCAGATACAATCAGATTTAGAAACAGGTTAAACAGGCTCCTACTACAGTAGTAGAAACATGGTTGTGAGGCCCAAGATCTCTTACAAAACAGGGTTAAGAAAGAAGAAATGGGCTTGGCAGATCCCTCTTAATTAGAAGATAATTTTAACATAAATTGGCCTTGGAAATAAAATTATTTTCATTTTATGTCCATGACAAGTAGAGTTGTATCTGGTGTTTATAATCTTAACAGAATGTAGGAGATGGCCAACTGAGATTGGGAAACCAGGGCTTAAAGGAATGTCTTGCCCTTCTAATTCTGCCATTTTAAAAATCATTTTCCTGCAATAAAATGATTGTGCAATAAGTGTTGCTTATTTTCTCTGAAACCAGTAGCCTGGACCAGAGCAAAAGAGAGTATGTTGGTGACATCATTTAATGTCTTATGAAACAAATGTTGTATTTGTTGTACTTATCACAAAAAAAATAATAACTGTTTTATAATCTCTTTAAAAGAAAGAAATGCGATAGGCAAAAAATAAAATAAAGATAAATTAATTTCCAATTTCAATCACAGAAAGACAACCCAAGACCATAATGAAATACTATCGATATTTTACTCCTTCTGAATGAATTAGCAAAATTTAAGAAATATGACCCTACCAATGTATTGCTAAAGCCTTAAAGAAAGAATAACTCTCATCTGGTGCCGTGAGACGTGGAAAGTGGCACAACCATTTTGGAAAACAATCCAGAGTATGTCACAAAATTGATCATACACATACACTGTAATCTGGCAGTTCTATTCAGCTATAAAGTTAAAATCAGTCCTAGAGAAGCACCTGCTTACAGGACAAGGTCACATGTCAAGGTTGATCCCAGAAGTGTTTGTACCACTAGATTACCTAAGTTACAAGGTGAGTTCAGGGGCTTCTGTCCTATTGCTGTATCTTGACTTATGTTTATGTTACATATTTTCTACTAAGTTATCAAATACTGAATAATATAACACATTAAAACATTAAAAAACATGACATACAAGGGGTATAAATAACATTCTATGAGCATTCAGAAGAGAGAATCATTACAATATTATTTTAAGATCGTGAAAGCAGGGAAATTCTTGCGTGTGGTAGCATTTTAAGACACCCTGAAGGCTGTATTATTCATAATTTATACCTTGCCCTGTTTTTCAAAAGATATAAAATTCTTATAAACATGTTATAAAACAAAATTTAAAAATAGCAAGGAGCAGAAAACAGGAGGTAGGGGAAAATAATGAGTGAAAAAGAAAAAGGAAGTAAGAAAGGTATAACATTAGCAAATTGTAATTCACAGTATTCAGTTAATTTTTGTTTAGGAGGTTGGATGTAAATTTGCCTCTAACCAAATGAAGAGAAAAATACTGTCAGTTATTATATCAATAATTGCTAAGTCTGCTAAAGGGGAAGGAAAAGGATTGTTTTGTTAGCTGCTTATTGATTTGTGCTTTGTTTTTTTCCTGGCACTATTTTCTTAAAAGGAGATGCTGTGAAACATGACAATAAAGGCCATTCTGAGAAAAATAAAAACAGAATTAAAGTACCTATGTAAAAATGAGCAAATAAATAAAGAAATAAGCAGCATATGTAAGAGGAATCAAAGAGGATTTCCACCTCATTTTGCTGCAAATGCTTGACTGGAGACAGTTAATAAGGTTCCAAAGACAGACTGGGACCAGACAGACAGAGAGTGACACACAGTGGTACTCAAAGGGTGGTCCCTGGACCAGAAGCATCAGCACTTCCAGGGAGCATGTAAGAAATGCAAATTACTGGCAACACTGCAGACCTACTCAATTGGAACCTCTGGGGATGAGGCTAAGAAATCTGGGTTTTAATGATCCTCTAGGCAGTTCTGATGTGTGCTAATGATTTTGAACCACAAGGCCAAACAGTTTGGATTATACACTCTATGTAATTAAGTACCACTGTAGGTATTTTCCAATCCTAGACCCCCCTTAAGTTCCCATGCTCCTGTGCCCCAGGAGCCAGGATAAATTTCTGCTGCCGTCACTTAGAAGTGGAATTATGAGCCGAAGTGGAACTATGATCCAAAGTAAATACTCTTGGCGTTTAGTGCATTACAATCTGAGAGAAAATTCTAAAGCAGGATGTCTCAAGCGCAACAATTTTGACATTTCAAGGCTTGATAATTCTTTGCTTTGGGAAGCTTTCCTCTGTGTGTTAGGATGTTTAACAGCATCCCTGTAGGATATTCAACAGTATCCCTGGCCTCTCTACTCACCAAATGCCACTAACATCACTTACATAATATAAGACAATCAAAAATATCTCCAGACATTGCCCAATGTTTTCTGAGGGACAACATTGTCCCCGGTTGAGAACCACTGTACTAAAATATTTCTAAACTAAAATATATACTCTGTCATTTGATCCCTGGGGTTGTTCTCACCTATGTCCTTGGTGCTCAGGTTGTATAGGGAATTCTTCTAAAGTACTGAGTGTGCCAACTCAGAGTACATGTTATGATAAAGATGATGATGAAATTGATAATGGTAATCATGATGCAAATAAAATGACTTATAATAATTTACCTAAAAGACCTTGAAATGCTCTTACACCAGAGAGCCCAGAAATATGTTAATTCCAGAGTCTTTCCAACATAACAGACTACTCATGCCTAATGTCAGCCCAGAAGAATCAATTTTCTAAAGTTTTGGGGATGACAGCAGTCTTTAAATTTATGTACGATTATCTTAGGAATTTATTAAACATTCATATTCCTGGGCCTTAATCTCAGTTACTTTGATTTAGTAGGCCCAGTTAGGAGCCAAGGAAATAGCATTTTAATAAGCATTCCAGGTACTTTTGATGCAGTTATGTGCTGCCCCATGGGAAATACTGCTCTTAAGAATGGATAATATAGCAGGAACTCTGCTCCACATTGTTATAATCTAAATGGGAAAAGAATTTGAAAAAGAATAGGTACATGTATACGTATAGCTGAATCATTTTACTGTACACTGTAACAATGTGACACATTGTTAATCAACTATACTCCAATATTAAATAAAAATATAAAAAAAGAATGGATAATGGGAGCACTGAATCTGAAGAAAGCTGAGTTACCTTACTAATTAAGAAACATTTCCTTTCCAAAAACAGGTTTTAATCTGGACTATTCACTGTCACCTTCTATTGAGAGGAGCAAGCAGATAAGTGATGATGTAAACAAATGAAACATACTTGATATAAAACCATAGGCACTGATGAGGAATGTAGCTAATTAAAACACAGCAGTCCCTACTAAGCTATAGGTAATTCTTGTCAAGCAACAATAAAGCTCATGAGTACCAGGTCTCCTGATATCTAAACATAGACTAGAATTTCAGATCCTTATGTCAGCTCTTCTAATCTTAAAAGGAATAGTTATCAGTAATTCAATTTTTGTTCAAGCTCTTTATTTTTCAGACTGGATTTGGACTACAGATCTCTTGTTATGACATCTGTAATAATGGAACCAGTCCATTTGAGAACCAGTGAACAAAAAATCATAGTGGAGGAATCTATGCCTAAGCTGGAAGTTTTCCTGAATTCCATCTCCACTGTACACAAAATCCTTCACTGTTTTTTGTTTTGGTTTCGGGTTTTTTGAATACCGTAGCCCGAACTTTCAGTATGTAATTCTGTCTATACTTTGTACAGCTGGTGTTTTGGCTTTGGGAGAAGGAAGGGAAAAGATGCCAGGGGGAAGGAAGACATTTCCAGCTTTGTCTCCTGGTGGTTTCTGTGGAGACTCTGCTGTCATTGCATGCATTAGATATATTTGTCTGAGTTCCCAGTGGTGCTGAATGGTCCAAGAGAATAGGTAGAGTCAGAGCTAGGAGAGGAGCAGAAAGACACAGCACTGGGGAAGCTCTCCAAAGTGTCAATTGGTCTAAACCCTCTGCTTACATACATACGTATGCTTGACAGAAGGAGGATGCGAGGCCAAAACCCGGATACACTTAATAATAGTTATCAAGTATGGAGTACTTAATATATAGCAGGTACTGAGCTAACCCTTGGACACACACATACATATTGTACATACATACACAGGTACATACTTGCATATATACATACATGTCAGATATGTGGTGACACATGACTGGTAAATCTTGGAGCTGGAAATTAGAACCTATGTCTGTCTACAAAATCAATGCTCATAAAATTTTCACGTGGGATTTACACTCAAAAATATTTAAAACAGCAAAGTCTCTGCAAATACTAAGTGCACAGTTTGTTTTGTTTTGTTTTTTGTTTTTTGTTTTTGTGGTATGTGGGCCTCTGACTGTTGTGGCCTCTCTCGTTGCGGAGCACAGGCTCCAGACACGCAGGCTCAGCGGCCATGGCTCACGGGCCCAGCCGCTCCGCGGCATGTGGGATCTTCCCGGACTGGGGCACGAACCCGTGTCCCCTGCATCAGCAGGCAGACTCTCAACCACTGCGCCACCAGGGAAGCCCAAGTGCACAGTTTTGAATCATATCTGCTATAGATGACATTCAAGGCACTACATCCGAAGTCCTAAGGTTAAAAGGAATGTTCTTATAAGCAGTACTCGATCCTGATGTAGTGAAGTTCTCTAATTCTCAAATGCAACCCATTTTATGACAAATATAAATTCAGTGATAACTTTTTAAAATATTTTGGCAAGGGAAAGAAATACTACTCCATAAGTGTAAATACAAAATACTGAAAGAAATATTTTAAAATATATATTTAAAATATATCTTAAAATTAAAATTCAGTAGTTCTCTTTCTTGCCAAAATCTCTGGAGCGCTATAAAACCTTAGCATTGCTGCAGCTCTGTAAGAAAGAAATGCACAGAAATTCCTAAGTGGCATACCCACAGAACTGGGTAACTTGGGTAATTCCAGCATCTTCACAAGTTTCTGAAATAACAAAGAACAGAAGTTGAACACTCCCATCAGATAGAGTGTATTTTAGAGATGTTCAAATGCAGAGCTCCTAATGATAAATAGGCATTCACTACATGAACAGTCAAGGGGATGTTTTTCTAAGCTAGTGATTAGCATATGGAAAGATTAAAGGCCTTTAACCAAAACAGTCAGTTCATGGGAAAAAAATAATATAGTATTCCTACAAAGAAGAGCAGAGAGTAGTAGAAAACTAGCCTAGCAATAGGATTAGATTTAGCTCATTTTGAATTCAATGCATGTAAAATGACAATTTCATCCAATTGCTTAAAACTCACAAATGGGTCTACAGTACTACAGAACACTACTCAGCAGTTAAAGGAACATGTACCACCATGGATGAAGCTCAAACAATTACGCTGAATGGAAGAAGCCAGAAAAAAAAAGAATATATGTTGTATGTTCATTTATATAAAACTCTGTAAAATACAAACTAATCTATAGTGAAAGTAGATCAGTGGTTGCCTGGGGATAGAGGTAGGGGTGCAGGGATTGGGGGAAAGAGAAATAACAGAGGGCTGCAATGAAGCTTTTGAAGGTGATAAATATTTTCTCTCCCTTGATTTGAAGATGGTTTCGTGGGTGTGTCTATAAGTTATGAAATTATGCATGTTAAACACTTGTCATTTACTATATGCCAATTATACCTTAATAAAGCTGGCAAAAAATCAAACAGATCAAAAAGCATTATACTTTGCATTTGGCTACCTAAAAGTTCTGTAAGGATATACATAGAACCCAAAATAGTTTCCCATTGGAGTGGTATAAGAACAAGGTAAATAGAGCCTACAAACAAAGAGGACATTTCTTCATATATCTCTCAATTAAATTAATCAGATATTTATTAAGCACCCTCTCTGTGCCAATTACTCTTTTTGACGTTAAAGATGCATTGGTACACAATATAAAAAAATCACTATCATTGAGAAGAATATGGTGTGAGCATACTTACCATATAATTTAATTAAAATATTGAATAGCAAAAATACTGTTCGAGTTTTATTTGTAAAATACCTATTTTTAAAATCACTATCATTGCATTTGTTTATATATGTAGAGGTAATATACATATATGTGTGTGTGTTTGTGTATGTGTGTGTGTGTGTACACTTTTCATATTATTTCTCTTTCCCAGAATGACTTTCCTGGTCTCTTAACTTATTCATCTTTTAAACTTCCATTTACTCTCAAGGCAGCTATAAAGTACTTCTTCCATTGTGAGTTTTTTGCTAATCTCAGTTGTACACTGATCACCCCTTCTTATGTGCCTTTACAAGGCCTCAACCATACTTCAGTCATATCATCTGTTAAATTTCCTGCCACTTATTTATTGGCATTGGTGTTTCCTCCACTAGACTATCATCTCTGTGAAAACATTACCTGTGTATTCTCAGCAATTATCAAAGTACCCAACATATAAGTATATACTTATTGAAAGAATTAATGCAGTACTTCTCATTCCTGCCTTGGTACAGATGTTCTAAGGTATGGATGGAAAAGAGGTACAATCTATAGAGTACCAGAGTTGGTCAGAAGCTCTCTATTCACAAGAATTCTAATGTCATTTCTGAATTCTAGACAGAAGGTCATGTTTGTTTAGGAACGTCTGCCATGGGTTTAGTAAAGAGAAAATGAGGACATATGCACCGCATACTTGTGATTTTTAGACTTGGGAATATAAAATATGAAAATAAAATAAAACATTATATAAAACAGTTCTTTAAATCAGTTTTCCTATCCAAAATGGACTGTCAACATTTCTTTCTAGAACACATGGTCTTTTTTCTATTTGCTATGTTGGGTGCTAAAATTGAGATGTCCTTCATCTTCTCACATGTCCTTATTTAGATGAGATAAGAAATCAGTGGCAGATATATGGCTCTTTAAAAATAAACATGAACTTGGGAGTTGTTGAAAGATGAGAAAAGAGAAAAGGGAAAGAGAGGGGGAATGGAAGATGACTTAGTGGAGATGGACAAAGAAATATGAAGTGTGAGAACTGTCCCTGACAGAGAAGGTCAAAGGATGTACAGACACTGAATGTCAACTTCTGTGGCAAACCTGCCCTGTGTGACTGCTGTTTCATGAACTCAAGGGATTTCAACTAAAATCTGAGTCAGGTGAGAGAAGAGAATAGTCACAAAATAAAATGGATCCCGTGGGTTAGAGAGTTTAGTATAGTTGTGAGGAAAACAGAACTGAAAGTGACCATAACAATGTAAAAGTTACACAATTCTTGGAGAGGCAATGGATTCTTCTGAAACATTATAGGAAAGCCAAGAAGACTTTATGAAAATATCACAGCACAGGGTGATACGGGTTACAAAGAGCATAATATGATTATATACATCTTTATAGATTACAGTAGATCTTTGATCATGATTTTGTTGGATTCTTATGACTATTCTGGAAGACAAGCAGGTCAGGAACTATTATCCATTCTGAAGTAACTGAGGCTCCTAGAAGTTAAAAATCACCCTGGAGCCAGAGAGTCTGGGAAGGAGAATGTGCTGCAAGACCTCTCCTTTTCCGTTTCCCCTCCCCCTCCCTTCTCCTCTTCCTCTTCTCTTTTTCCATTTATTTCCTTTCCTTTCCTTCCTTCCTTCCTTCCTTCCTTCCTGCCTTCCTTCCTCTTTCTCCTCCGTCCCTCCCTCTTTCTCTTTCTTTCTTTCCTACCAGACTGAGTATATGTAAACCTTCATTTAATAGTTCAAAGCTTATACATTGGAGGTCATGGCTGTGAACAGAAGCAATAAACATACACAGTTATACATGAGACTACAGGAAATAAAGAAGATGGAACCATATTTTTATGGCAAGGATGCCTTGATATATGATCTACTTTTGAAATGAATATGTAATATAAATGTATATTTTGTCATTGATTTTTTTTGACCCAGGAATTAAGCACAATAAAAGGCTCTGACTATGTGATTCTGCTTATTTGACCTTGATCACTAAACATTTTATTAAAATGTAGCTTCTTGAGGTTTTCTGTGTATGTGTCATTATACCATATATGTACAGCATACTGTATATGTGTACACATACACCCATACACACACACACACACATATATATAACTTTAAATAAATAATTTTTAACCAAAACCAAGGAGTTTTTATTTCTATGATTGTTTGACTGGGTTAGGAAATTGTATTTATAAAGACCCCTCTGGCCACAAACAGTGTTTTACTCTGGATAAGAAATTTCTTTCTTCCTTGATGAAGACAACTTTTTTTTTCTTTTTATGGGAACTAAACTATTCTCCAATTCCCCTGGTGGGATATGAATTAATATAGTAGAACAGAGTTTACCCTCAACAGCTGCAACTTGCACCTGTGCAGTATACTCTTAATCCTTTTTCACTGCAGTATGATAGGGAAAAAAGGAGGGGAAAATGTTTTATGGAAACTTCCAACTGAGATGCTTAATGCATTATTAGGAACAGAAATTCTCAGTGGGATTTAACCATGCCTATTAAGAATTAGGCTTAGGAAACCAAATATAAAAAGTATATAACATTTCCCCAACCTGCACTGAGATCGACAGTGGTATCCACACTGCTCATTTTCTGGTTTTTCTCCAATATGTCATACTAAGGTTCCCCGGATAATTTCATCTCCTGGCTTCTTTGATCCCTAGCCAACAGAACAGAGACATTTATAATAGCACACTGGCATTATGTGAGAATCATTGGCCAAGACAGAACACAAATCAGCT
The DNA here is from genome assembly GCF_963455315.2 of Globicephala melas. NCBI lineage: Eukaryota > Metazoa > Chordata > Mammalia > Artiodactyla > Delphinidae > Globicephala > Globicephala melas. The sequence continues at coordinate 45,956,925 of NC_083318.1, read as the reverse complement.
CTGCTGTATGCCTGCTCTGCATCATTAAGCATTAATAAAGTGATGTCTAATTGTTTCTCATTCCTGGGCTCCAGGCTCTTTATTGCTTGGTACTACTGTGCAGCTTCCCTTGGAAGTCAAGTTAATTCTTCCAACTGTTGAGATGGCAGGCTCATGCTTCCCTATGGAGGCAATGTCATTAACCTGCTATGATTTGGAAGGTAAAGGAAGGGAGAAAATGTTCCTGATCGTGGGCATCTAAGAAAACATCCTCTGTGTTGCTTTTAGATGCCAATTCTTTTACCTCTGAATCCCAAATGCTTCCATCCCCTCTCAGCTTCTTGTGAAGATCTATGCCAACAATCAAAAATATCTTAGCATCGTCCATTGTTATTTGGAGAAATTTTCAGCAATAGATGTGTATAAATGTGTACAACATCTGAAGAATCTTCTCTAGAGAAACTTTGTAAATAATGTATAATAAGAGAAAATTGGAAAATACAGACGATTAAACAGTCAGCCAATTTATACCATCACATAGAGATATGCATTTTCATATGCCTTGTCTGTGTGTGTGTATATATATATATTTATTTTTAAAAGGCTTTATGTGTCTAAGCAAAACAAATCCCTCTCATCAGAAAATAATGGTCAACTTATGTGTGTGTTGGGCGTAGGAGAAAATATTTATTGCTCACTGCTAAAAAAATAAAAGGAGAAAATGGTATTAAAGACTGTCACTACACTTGACAATTTACTACATGGAGACTATGAGAGTATTATTATCTTTGCAAAATATTTCATTTCACCTAGAATCTCCCCATAAAGCCCATGTGGCAAATCTAGTTTAGGATTCAGTGCCAACTTTTACACTAGACAAATAAGACCTAAAATCTCCAAATGCAGCAAACAGTTCCTGTTGACCAAGTAGTAAAATAAAATTCAGGAAGGGGTAAGGGTGAGTTTAGGAAATTCAATGACCTCAGGAGTTATAAGACAGAAGACTTTTCATTTTTAATGAGGGCTGTAGGGGATTTAGGGTACACGAATGTGGTTTTGATTAAAAATATCAGTCACATATTGCATGCAAACATTTAAAGGAAGGCTAAGTTGCAATAAAGTTTCTATGGAGTCAGGTTATATCAAAATGCATTCTGATGAATTTATTTGATTAATATGAATCCGCTGAATGACTAAAGGAAGTAAATACCAATTATATTCCTCTTATTTGGAAATATTAGTGTCCTACAGTGAAACCAAAAGTATCCAAAGATTATATGATCTTTTAGGTATCCATTTTGCCATCATTTTAGATCACTGAATTTCTCTTTTCCTTTCAAGATACACTATGAAGTGTCAGCCAGCCATATTTTTAAGTAGATGCATTTGCTTCCTTTGACTTAGTTTATTGCCCTTGTGGCTCCAAGGGTTGAATGCTTATGGCAACGCCCTGCAAGACACGTGTTGGTGGCTGAGACCTCTGCATGACTGTCACTTCTCTTTGGTTTATGTCGCAAAGTTGAGTGGGTCTGTCCTTTGAGTGGCTGCAGGGACAGGGACTGGGAGACAGAAATCAGAGTGACAGCTTAGCTCAAAACAGACACATCATCACAGACTGATGTGCTTCAGAGGACAAGTGCCTGTAGCTGGCATTTCCACCATATCCATGGGCTTAAAAGTACATATTTACTTAAAGTTATAGGATTTTCAGATCTGCATAGGAGCTTAGAATCCTTCTTACTTTACACTCGAAGAAAATGGCACCTACAGAAATGAAGGGGCACTTTTGCCTGGTAAATGTCATGACTTGGACAACTTATATCTGCTGGTTCTCAGTACCAATAGAAACAAGGCTCTCTCCATAGTCTCTTAATGTTACATTTTTTACAGTTCTGGACCAGGACAGCTGGAATCTTAGGTACATCCTTGGTATGAGTAGAGGTTGTTTTCTTTTTAGATTACAGTCTCCCTCTTATACCACTCAAGCTGCCTTGCAAGTATGAACAGGTGATGTATAAGGAGAACTTTAAAAGAAAATGTGACTCAGTATAATCCCATTATCTTTCTGGAAAGCTGTTCAAAATCTACTCCCTGTGTTTGTTTAATCTCTCAATATGTTTTCTGATAAAAGATCTCTCATTTTATCTATAAAACAGGGACTCAATGTATTTTATTTGATTCAGTTGTCCCATTGACTTATTTGGGGATACGTGCAGCAAAGGAGAGTGAGCTGACAATTAAGTAGATGAAACTGTCCACAGAAGCAGAAATCAATTCTATCCATAGTATAGAATAATTCTTCCCATCAAGAAGGTTATAAATACAGTAGACAAGTACTTCCAGCTGTACAGTCTTACCTGTCCACCAATTTACCCCTTCCTGGCCTAGGCAGTATCAAAAGAAAGGTGTAAAGAGGGTGTTAACAGTAGGGGTAGAAGGCGGGTTCAATCCATTCCAGATGCGGTAGTTGACACCTTGTCTTAACTTTGTTCTCATTCTAACACCCCATGTATCGTTGACAATGGGGCAATCAGGAAACATAGTCAAAGACTGAAGTACCAGGATTAGGTGTTAATAATTAGGACAGGAACTCCTCTGACTGAAACAAACATTTTGGTAATCTATTTCTCAAAGTTTTACACAAGATCTTTTTTTATCTGAATTTTTTTAAAACATCCTTATTGGAGTATAATTGCTTTACAATGGTGTGTTAGTTTCTGCTTTATAATAAAGTGAATCAGTTTTACATATACATATGTCCCCATGTCTCTTCCCTCTTGCGTCTCCCTCCCTCCCACCCCTCTAGCTGGTCACAAAGCACCAAGCTGATCTCCCTGTGCTATGTGGCTGCTTCCCACTAGCTATCTATTTTACATTTGGTAGTGTATATATGTCCATGCCACTCTCTCCCAGCTTACCCTTCCCGCTCCTTGTATCCTCAAGTCCATTCTCTAGTAGGTCTGTGTCTTTATTGCTGTCTTACCCCTAGGTTCTTCATGACCCTTTTTTTTTTTTCTTAGATTCCATATATATGTGTTAGCATATGGTATTTGTTTTTCTCTTTCTGACTTACTTCACTCTGTATGACAGACTCTAGGTCCATCCACCTCACTACAGATAACTCAGTTTCATTTCTTTTTATGGCTGAGTAATATTCCATTGTATATATGTGCCACATCTTCTTTATCCATTCCCCTGTTGATGCGCACTTAGGTTGCTTCCATGCCCTGGCTATTGTAAATAAAGCTACAATGAACATTGTGGTACATGATTCTTTTTGAATTATGGTTTTCTCAGCGTATATGCCCAGTAGTGGGATTGCTGGGTCATATGGTAGTTCTATTTTTAGTTTTTTAAGGAACCTCCATACTGTTCTCCATAGTGGCTGTATCAATTTACATTTTTATCTGACTTTGAAATTACACTTTTTTAAACCAGTTTTACAATTACACTTTTTCTTCTTCTGCTCATTCTATTTGGAAAACATGGATGTGTGTTTTTTTCTCTTTTTTCTACCCCATTTGAAGCCACAGGATATGATATTCTGAGCTGTATTGCAGAACCTAATTCATCAATTGGTATGGGTTTAATGCTGCCTTATTGCAGAGCAAGAGGGTGAAACAGACAAATAAGATTTTAGTTTTATTTTGAAGTGTTTTGATCCAAAAGACCTCTTGAAAGAGCTTCAGAAACCACCAGGGACCATGCTTTGAAAACCATCGAATTAAAAGATATTCTCCTGAAACTAACTATGTTTACAATAAGAGTTTGGAGCATGGATATATATGGAAGAGTTAAAGCAGGGTTAGAAGCTGATATTTGAAAATGGGTAAGTTGATGAAAATGGTCAAAGACATTTCTTATACCAGGAAAAGAAAGAGAAAATGAATGGAGAAAAGAAAGTACTTGACTAAGGTAGAAAGAAAGTACTTGACTAAAATACTTGTTCTAGAAGACCCTGGCCTCTTCAAGTGTGGTAATGCTGATGCAGCACATCTAAGACATGTATAGATACTTGAGGATACATACCAGGTATATATACTTCCAAATAAGAAAAATGTTCTCCAAAACTAATTTCCTATAGATTGTATAGAAGTAAGAGTGCACCAAACTGTTTAACAAATCAAGATCACTATCAAAACAGAAATTAGTGAAGACGCTTACCTTACTGAGGAGCCCTAAACTGGGATGGAGTTGTAATTCTAAATTAGATATTCACTTTGACCTCACTGAGAAACTGAGGTTTAAATAAAGATTGGAAACACATGAGGGATGTAACCATGTAGGTATGTAAGTGAAGAATATTTTAGGCAGTGGGAATAGCCAGTGCAAATGCCCTAACTCAGGAAAATGCCTGGAGTGTTTAAGAAAAACTATAAGGAAACCAGTGTGACTAAAGAAAAGTAGCAATTGAATGGTTGTAGAATCTAAGTTTAAAGAGGCAACAGAGAGCCAGTGTGTAGGGTTTTGTTGGTCATTGTAAGGACTTTGGCTTTTACTCTGACTTATATTGAGAACCATTACAGGGTTTTGAGCAGAGGACTAATATGTTCTGACAAACATTTAGAACTACTCTTGATGAGTCAGCAACTATTAAGTGAAGGGCAGCAAAGATGGAAACAAAGACAAGTAAGAAGCTATGATCAGGAGTCCCCAAGGTAATCTAGATTAATTCTTTCCCTCCCTGATTTATGCACTTGCTGCTTCTCAACTTTAAGAGCTGGGGGCTCACTCATCCCTCTTCTCTTGAATCTGGGGCAGACTTAATAACTTGTCTGAGTAATTAAATGATATGGGAGAAATAGAAGGTCTTCACAAGTCCCACAGCTTTGAAATAATTTTCTTAAATCTCACTGTCGAGAAGCTCCAGCTTAGAGCTTAGTCTCCATCCTGTGAGAAACAGAGACTACATGGGAAATCCATATGTAGATCATCCAGTTGACAGACCCAGATGAGCTCTAGTCAATAGCCAGGATCAATGGCCTGGCAAGTGAATAAACCGTCTTGGACATCCAGTCTTCATGTGTTATCAGGCTATGAATGCATGAAAGACCTCAAGTGAGAATCACTCTGCTGAGCCCACTCAACCCAGAGAACAATGGAGAAAAGTAAAATATTGCTTTAAATCACAAAAAAAGTTTTGAAGTAATTTGGAGCAATCTATGAAGCTATAGATAAATAAAGTATAAGCTATTGCTTAATCCATAGGGAAGTAGCAGTAGAGGAGAGAGAATAGTTTGGAGTCTCAATACAATTGACGTAGAGCATAATGGATCATCTCAGTGACTGATGTGCAAGTGAACTTGAGAAAAGGCAAAAATTAAGTATGACTACACAATGTTTGACCCAAACAATAGAGAGGTGGGTGAGAATTGCTATCAAATGAATTGTTGGATGACTATAGTTTGAGGAAGCATGGGGAAGGAATAAGCTTTTGAACAGAGAGGTGAGAAAGGAGAGATTTAGGAATGTATTTGGGGCTGTAAGTAGGATAAGCAAACAGGAGACATTAAAAACAGGAAGATTACTGAAAGACTATGATTAGAATCCATTTATAAGATAAATCTGGCCTTCTTAAGAGTAGTTTCAGAATGGATGGCAGAAAAATAACATGTGTAAATCAAAGAAAACTTCAAAGAAGACACAAGTCAAATGTCAAAGAGTCATATTATTTGGAAAACATGGTTATAGTTTATGAAGTTAGGCATAAAGACAATGTCAAGTGTTCTATAGTCAGGGACAGATAAATGGAGATCTTTTTCAGAAATGAGGAATTTGTGAAAGTATATGAAAAGTGCTGTGTAAATGGTTTTAGTAATTAATGGATAAAGGAGAAAAGAACATATATACATTTCCCTTTATGGGGAAGAACCAGCATGGATTATGATTTTTGTGTTGTAAGCATGTGTCACTCTATTTTTTGTCTGTATTTATTTTCTTTATTTATGGATATGATGAAAGATAGTTTTGGTTTTGTTTGTTTTCAGGAGGAAAGTAAATATGTCATGTTCTGTCCTAGTCCAAAAGTATTCAGGTTAAATGTTTTGGCTTTATTTGTAAACCAGAGGCACTTGAACATTCAAGGAAAATCCATATTTTAACAGATTTTCAATGTAATTACGATATATTAGTGATCCAAATAGATTTATATAAGCTTTAGTTAAATACAAAAAGTGAATATTCTTTGTATACAGAACACAAGCCCACCTTTAGCTTTCTGAATTAGGAAGAAAGGAAATATAACCACTTTTAAAAGATCGATGCCAAAAAAAATTTTTTTTACAACAAAGAACAAAGGAAAAGGAGGTCTTTGCTTTTACAGTCTTCTCTCTTTGCTATTCTCTTTTAAGAAATTAAGGAATGGGGATAACATAAGAAATGGAAGTAGAGTCAATGCCATTTTGTCAACCTGCAGCAAAGAACAGCACATTTATTTTGCTGCTTGAAATGCAATTGAATTTAGAAACATAATTCCATCATAAAATCTGATCCATTTCTCACTGTCAGTTTTCAGAGCTGTTCTCCAAAAGACATAGGTAGTGTTGATGAATTTTCATATACTCTATCTACTCTAAAAGCTTGTTATATGGTATCATGTCTAATTTTTTAGCCTCATGGTCAGTACTTAACATTGGAAATTCAACTTAAACCTATTAATTCCCTATATGCATACACATATAAAAAACTTTTAAAATTTGTTGGTGTAATATTTTCACTACACCCAAGTACAGGTGTCTGGAGACAGCTGACATTTTACAGTAATAACTTTGTGGCAGGCAGTTTTCAAAGAATTTTGTGTGTATCATTTCTTTTAATCTTAACAAGACCCTGATGACATAGGCATTATTATTCCTAAATTACAGATAGAGAAACTGAGGCCCATAAAGATTAATTAACTTACCAATGTTGCATAGCAAGTAAATTGCAGAGCACATATTTAAACCTGAGAATTCTGGCTAGAGAATATATACTTCCAACAATTACACTATTACTGACTTATGTACGTAAGATGAGAAAGAAGAGATAGAGTGTTATCAAAGGAAGTAAGATTAAGAAAAATCAACATTCTGAATTATTAATGAGATATAAAACTTTCCTAAGGGCTTATAGAAAAGTCCCCTTAGATTTGTGATAGAAAATATCAAATAAATCTGAATTCATCCTGCTCAGTGAGTGACTGGATTAAAAAAAAAAACAACAAAAAAAGCCAGTGGTATATCCATACTTTGGAATACCATTCAGTAACAAAAAAGGACAAACTATTGATACACACAACAATTTGTATGAGTCACAAGGGAACTGTATGTAGTAAAAGAAACCAGTGTCAAACAGTTATTTACTGTATGATTTTGTACCAGAGGTTAAGTGTAGGACTAGTGGATTACTATAAGGATGTAGGTCAAGTGAATTTTTGAGGGTGATGGAATTGTTCTGAATCTTGATTATAGTGGTAGTCACACAAATCTGTACATCTTTAAAAATGTAAAGTCAATTAATTTTATAAAAGTGAAAAAGTCAATTTTACTGTACTATCATATTTAAAAAATAAAATTTTAGTACTCGTGGGGGAAAGAAGAGTCATGATTCAAGACTTGGTCACTCCACTTACAACTGTGGATCCTTGATCAAGTTGCTTAAACTCTTACAGTTTCAGTTTTCTCTCTTTAATTAACAATTAATTAAAAATGTAAGAATTAATGGTAAATTCTCTGAGGTGCTCAGTACCATGGCTGAAAAATAGAAACACTCAATAAATGGTTATGAATACTGTTCATTGTCTTAAAAGGAAAATTAACATAGCTTCCTTTGCCCTTTTTCCAGATTCCCCAATTATAGATGTCATGATCTGGTCCCAGGAAGAAAGCCTCCTGCAGGAGCTATCAACAATGGCATTGTTTTCCTAGGTTCGTATTTGGTGATTTTACTGCATCAGAGGAGCATTGTCTTCTTGTCATCATCTGAACCAACAATTCTGCCAAAGAAGCTGTGTATGATGCTTTTCAACCACAGGAGATTAAGAAATGTTAGCCTCTTCTTCATCTTTCCTAGCTGCCTCTGATTTCATTGCCCTGCTTAAACACCAATCTCCCTTTCTGCAAAGACTCCCCCTCTTTTCCTTTCAGCCACCAACCCCAGTCCCTTCTGGTCCCTGAGGCTCCAGCATGGTCCTTTTCCTAAATTCTCTGCATGCCTTACTGAGTGGCTTATCTTGCTCCATAACCACGTACAACCTGGTAGTGGATTAAAAGTATCAGATACTCATGCTGTATCACATCAAGGAAAATCCAAGTTTCTTAAAGGCAGGCAGACAGAAAACTAAAATATATTACAAATCTGGTGTGTATTTGGTCTTCTCAGTACTTCAAATACATTGTTTGACTTTTCTTTAAAACAATTCTTTAAAATAGAATACTTTACCTCCATTATGTACAAGAAGAAACAGACACTTTCCCAAGGGAAAGTCACATATGTTGGAGCTGGGATTTGAACCTAAATGTGACTCAAAACCCACTTTAATTTTACAATAAACAAAAATACATTTTTTCTTTAAATCTCACAGGAAATTGAATACATATGTTTCATTAATTATCTGTAGAATGGAATTTAATTGAATCTTTTCTACTTATATAAGCATTTTTAACATAATAGCTTCCTGAAGAAGATGATGATTCCAGGTGAGAGGAAAAGATGTTTAAACATATTCTTACTTTGAACTTCCAAGTATCAGACTTGGGGCATTTATCTTCTCTTATCTCTCTTTCCCTCCTTTTCTCTTCCTCTTTCTTATTGTTCTTCTTCCCCTGCTACTCCACCTCTTCTCCCTTGTTTTCTTCTTCTTCTTCTTTTCCACCCCTTCCTCCTCTTCTTCCACTCTCTATCTGCTTCTCTCTCTCATTATTATTATTACAAATTGTTGGGCACCATTTTTTAAGTTAAAAGCACATCTCAGTTAGATACTATTAAGATGTCATCAATAGTATTGAGCACATCTGTGAATAATTTGACAATAATTAACAAGAACTAATTTTTTTGTTTCCTTTTCAAGCAGCTATCTATAGGTAAGATTGGTAAAGGAAAAAAGAGCAAATAGAAAATATGCCAAGTAATTTTTCTTGTAAATTAATGAAAATGATAAATGGAATGAAATCTGTAGAAAAGCGTATCTCCCCTGCTTTTCTGTGCTGTGGATGTTCAAGTATTGCTCAACCATAATGCCCCTGGGGGAAATTTCCATTCATGACAATAACATATGAATGAAGTAAAACTTAGGACTCTTGTAATAAGACTCAGGATAACGTGAAACTTGGTGTTCAATACAAAGAGTCCGGAATATTACTTGACCTCTATGATATATTTCAGATCTGCTAGAAAACTGCATTTTTACAATGCATTACAGGATAAGATTTAAACTTAATATTTACTGAGAACTCAATATACGCTGTTCACTGTGGCTAAGACATTTAAATCCATTTTCATATTTAAGTCTCATTACGATCATGCATGATTTTCATCATCTGCATTCATTAGGAAAGTAAACTGAGTCAGAAAGAGGTTAAGAAAACTTGCCCCGCCCCCCCCAAAAAATAGCAGAAGCAGGATTGTGAGAGAAACCACTGAGCTACCTATGCTTATAACAACTATACTATATTGCTTCTCCTGGGGAATGACAGCTATTATAACCACCGTTACTGACATTTGATGAAAGAGTCCATATTTGTAGTCTACCCTACTATATAAACATTTGCATTTAGTTGCTGAAATGGGATATTTACTTTACATTCCCTGAAATTTATTCTGAGAGTACAAAAACCTTTGTTTGATCATTGCGCGCATGCACTCTCAATTATTCTTCAAGCTAGTTTCCTTGGATGGATATTGATGGGTTTTACGCTCACAGAGAAATCCCACTGACATACAAACAAAGACAAGGAGGAGGCTTAGCTCTAAGCTAGTATCATCCATAATGATTGACCTTATACTGTGAATTTTAACTGTTGAGCAACTGAATTTCAGATTCCAAGCAAGAGTAAGATTGTTACATGGGTATAAGCATAGTGTTATGAGGCTACATATACCTGAGCAAGAAAGAAATCCGACTTCATACCATCATTACTTTTCTAGGCATGTAGGTCATCTGCAAAAGTTCATTTACCCAGAAAGAATGCAATTAGAACTCAGATAATAAACTGTTTCAACAGACACCAAGACAAAAGCACCAAGGACTCATTTCAATATATCAATATACAGCAATGACTTCATACATTTTGGAGCCACTAGCATAAAAATATCGTTCCTTTCAAAGATAATAATGCTACGGCATCATCAAGGATATTACATGTTTTTGTGTGTGGGAGCTAAATAAAGTCCGAAACGTCACGTCAATTTCTTTTTTTTTTTAACATCTTTATTGGAGTATAATTGCTTTACAATGGTGTGTTAGTTTCTGCTTTATAGCAAAGTGAATCAGTTATACATATACATATGTTCCCATATCTCTCCCCTCTTGCGTCTCCCTCCCTCCCACCCTCTCTATCCCACCCCTCTAGGTGGTCACAAAGCACTGAGCTGATCTCCCTGTGCTATGTGACTGCTTCCCACTAGCTATTTTACATTTGGTAGTGTATATATGTCCATGCCACTCCCTCACTTTCTCCCAGCTTATCCTCCCATATCAAGTCCATTCTTTAGTAGGTCTGTGTCTTTATTCCCATCTTGCCTCTAGGTTCCCCCCCCCCCATATCCTCAAGTCCATTCTCTAGTAGGTCTGTGTCTTTATTCCCATCTTGCCTCTAGGTTCTTCATGACCCTTTTTTTTTTAATTCTTAGATTCCATATATATGTGTTAGCATACGGTATTTGTTTTTCTCCTTCTGACTTACTTAACTCTGTATGACAGACTCTAGGTCCATCCACCTCACTACAAATAACTCAATTTCATTTCTTTTTATGGCTGAGTAATATTTCATTGTATATATGTGCCACATCTTCTTTATCCATTCATCTATTGATGGACACTTAGGTTGCTTCCATGTCCTGGCTATTGTAAATAAAGTTGCAATGAACATTGTGGTACATGACTCTTTTTGAATTATGGTTTTCTCAGGGTATATGCCCAGTAGCGGGATTGCTGGGTCGTATGGTAGTTCTATTTTTTGTTTTTTAAGGAACCTCCATACTGTTCTCCTTAGTGGCTATATCAATTTGCATTCCCACCAACAGTGCAAGAGTGTTCCCTTTTCTTTCTTTTTCAGAAAAAATGTCATGTTTATTTAGTAGATGTCATGTGAAAGACTCTTTATGATATCTTTCTTTTCACTTTTTATTTTATATTGGAGTACAGTTGATTAACAATGTTCTGTTAGTTTTAGGTACACAACAAAGTGATTCAGTTATGCATATAAATGTACTATTCTTTTTCAAATTCTTTTCGCATTTTGATTATTACAGAGTATTGAGTAGAGTTCCCTGTGCTATATAGTGGGTCCATCTTAGTTATCAATTTTATTTATTTATTTTTTGAATGTTTTTATTGGAGTATAATTGCTTTACAATGGTGTGTTAGTTTCTGCTTTATAACGAAGTGAATCAGTTATATATATACATATATCCCCGTATCTCTTCTCTCTTGCATCTCCCTCCCTCCCACCCTTCTAGCTGGTCACAAAGCACCGAGCTGATCTCCCTGTGCTATGCGACTGCTTCCCACTAGCTATCTATTTTACATTTGGTAGTGTATATATGTCCATATATACAGTACCACTCTCTCACTTTGTCCCAGCTTACCCTTCCCCCTCCCCGTGTTCTCAAGTCCATTCTCTAGTAGGTTTGCATCTTTATTCTCATCTTACCCCTAGGTTCTTCATGACCTTTTTTTTTTTTTTTTTTGGATTCTATATATATGTGTTAGCATATGGTATTTGTTTTTCTCTTTCTGACTTACTTCACTCTGTACGACAGACTATAGGTCCATCCACCTAACTACAAATAACTCAATTTCGTTCCTTTTTATGGCTGAGTAATATCTGATTATATATATGTGCCACATCTTCTTTATCCATTCATATGTCGATGGACACTTAGGTTGCTTCCATGCCCTGGCTGTTGTAAATAGAGCTGCAATGAACATTGTGATACATGACTCTTTTTGAATTAAGGTTTTCTCAGGGTATATGCCCAGTAGTGGGAATGCTGTTTCATATGGTAGCTCTATTTTTAGTCTTTTAAGGAACTTCCATGCTGTTGTCCATAGTGACTGTATCAATTTACATTCCCACCAACAGTGTATGAGGGTTCCCTTTTCTCCACACCCTCTCCAGCATTTATTGTTTGTATATTTTTTGATGATGGTCATTCTCACCAGTGTGAGACGATATCGCATTTTAGTTTTGATTTGCATTGCTCTAATGATTAATGATGTTGAGCATTCTTTGATGTGTTTGTTGGCAATCTATATATCTTCTTTGTAGAAATGTCTATTTAGGGCTTCTGCCCATTTGTGGATTGGGTTTTTTGTTTTCTTGGTACTGAGCTGAATGAGCTGCCTGTAAATTTTGGAGATTAATCCTCTGTCAGTTGCTTCGTTTGCAAATATTTTCTCCCATTCTGAGGGTTGTCTTTTCATCTTGTTTATGGTTTCCTTTTCTGTGCAAAAGCTTTTAAGTTTCATTAGGTCCAATTTATTTATTTTTGTTTTTATTTCCATTTCTCTAGGAGGTGGGTCAAAAAGGATCTTGCTGTGACTTATGTCCTAGAGTGTTCTGCCTATGTTTTCCTCTAAGAGTTTGATAGTGTCTGGCCTTACATTTAGGTCTTTAATCCATTTTGAGCTTATTTTTGTGTATGGTGTTAGAAAGTGTTCCAATTTCATTCTTTTACATGTAGCTGTCCAGTTTTCCCAGCACCACTTATTGAAGATGCTGTCTTTTCTCCATTGTATATTCTTGCCTATTTTATCAAAGATAAGGTGACCATATGTGCATGGGTTTATCTCTATTCTTTCTCTCCTGTTCCATTGATCTATATTTCTGTTTTTGTGCCAGTGCCATACTGTCTTGATTACTGTGGCTTTGTAGTATAGTCTGGTGTCCAGGGGTGTTACTCCTCCAGCTCTGTTTTTCTTTCTCAAGATTGCTTTGGCTATTCAGGGTCTTTTGTGTTTCCATACAAATTGTAAAATTTTTTGTTCTAGTTCTGTGAAAAATGCCAGTGGTAGTTTGATAGGGATTGCATTGAATCTATAGATTGCTTTGGGTAGTAGAATCATTTTCACAAGTTGATACTTCCAATCCAAGAACATGGTATATCTCTCCATCTATTTGTATCATCTTTAATTTCTCTCATCAGCGTCATAATTTTCTGCATACAGGTCTGTCTCCTTAGGTAGGTTTATTCCTAGGTGTTTTATTCTCTTTGTTGTAATGGTAAATGGGAGTGTTTTTTTAATTACACTTTCAGATTTTTCTTCATTAGTGTATAAGAATGCAAGAGATTTCTGTGCATTAACTTTGTATCCTGCTAATTTACTGAATTCACTGATTATCTCTAGTAGTTTTCTGGTAGCATTTTTAGGATTCTCTATGTAGAGTATCATGTCATCTGCAAACAGTGACAGCTTTACTTCTTCTTTTCCTATTTGGATTCCTTTTATTTCTTTTTCATCTCTCATTGCTGTGGCTAAAACTTCCAAAACTATGTTGAATAAGAGTGGTGAGAGTGGGCAACCTTGTCTTGTTCCTGATCTTAGTGGAAATGGTTTCAGTTTTTCACCATTGAGGACGATGTTGGCTGTGGGTTTTCATATATGGCCTTTATTATTTTGAGGAAAGTTCCCTCTATGCCTACTTCCTGGAGAGTTTTTATTATAAATGTGTGTTGAATTTTGTCCAAACCTTTCTCTGGATCTATTGGGATGATCATATGCTTTTTCTCTTTCAGTTTGTAAATATGGTACATCACATTGGTTAATTTGCGTATATTGAAGAATCCTTGCATTCCTGGGATAAACCCCAGTTGATCATATTGTCTGATCTTTTTAATGTGCTGTTGGATTCTGTTTGCTAGTATTTTGTTGAGGATTTTTGCATCTCTGTTCATCAGTGATATTAACCTGTAGTTTTCTTCCTTTGTGACATCTTTGTCTGGTTTTGCTATCAGGATGAAGGTGGCCTCGTAGAATGAGTTTGGGAGTGTTCTTCCCTCTGTTATATATTGGAAGAGTTTGAGAAGGATAGATGTCAGCTCTTCTCTAAATGTATGATAGAATTCACCTGTGAAGCCATCTGGTCCTGGGCTTTTGTTTGTTGGAAGATTTTTAATCACAGTTTCAATTTCAGTCCTTGTGATTGGTCTGTTTACATTTTCTATTTATTCTTGGTTCAGTCTTGGAAGATTGTGCATTTCTAAGAATTTGTCCATTTCTTCTGGGTTGTCCATTTTATTGGCATATGGTTGCTTGTAGTAATCTCTCCTTTGTAGTAATCTCTCCTTTGTATTTCTGCAGTGACAGTTGTTACTTCCCCTTTTTCATTTTTATTTTATTGATTTGAGTCTTCTCCCTTTTTTTCTTGATGAGTCTGGCTAATGGTTTATCAATTTTGTTTATCTTCTCAAAGAACCAGCTTTTAGTTTTATTGATCTTTGCTGTCGTTTCCTTCATTTCTTTTTAATTTATTTGTGATCTGATCTTTTTGATTTCTTTCCTTCTGCTAACTTTGGGGGTTTTTTTGTTCTTCTTCCCTAATTGCTTTAGGTGTAAGGTTAGGTTGGTTTTCTTGATTTTGTTTTAATTAATTTATTTATTTATTTATTTATTTTTGGCTGCATTGAGTCTTTGTCTCTGTGTGAGGGCTCTCTCTAGTTGCAGCAAGCGGGGGTCACTCTTCATCGTGATTCATGGGCCTCTCACTATCGTGGCCTCTCTTGTTGCGGAGCACAGACTCCAGATGCGCAGGTTCAGCAGTTGTGGCTCACGGCCCAGCTGCTCCACGGCATGTGGGATCTTCCCAGACCAGGGCTCGAACCCATGTCCCCTGCATTAGTGGGCAGATTCTCAACCACTGTGCCACCAGGGAAGCCCCCAAAGTTAGGTTGTTTATTTGAGACCTTTCTTTTTTTCTTAAGGTAGGATTTTTTTGCTGTAATCTTCCTTTTCAGAACTGCTTTTGCTCAATAGCATAGGTTTTGGTTTGTCGTGTTTTCATTGTCATTTGTTTCTAGGTATTTTTTGATTTCCTCTTTGATTTCTTCAGTGATCTCTTGGTTATTAAGTAGTGTATTGTTTAGCCTCCATGTGTTAGTATTTTTTACAGATTTTTTCCTGTAATTGATATCTAGTCTCACAGTGTTGTGGTCAGAAAGGATATTTGATACGATTTCAATTTTCTTAAATTTACCAAGGCTTGACTTGTGTCCCAAGATATGATCTATCCTGGAGAATTCTCCATGAGCGCTTGAGAAGAACATGTATTCTGTTGTTTTTGGCTGGAATGTCCTATAAATATCAATTAAGTCCATCTTATTTAATGTATCATGTAAAGCTTGTGTTTCCTTATTTATTTCCATTTTGGATGATCTGTCCATTGTTGACAGTGGGGTGTTAAAGTCCCCTACTATGATTGTGTTACTGTCGATTTCCCCTTTTATGGCTGTTAGTATTTGCCTTATGTATTGTGGTGCTCCTATGTTGGGTGCATAAATATTCACATTTGTTATATCTTCTTCTTGGATTGAGCCCTTGATCATTATGTAGTGCCATTCTTTGTCTCTTGTAATAATCTTTGTTTTTAAGTCTAGTTTGTCTGATATGAGAATTGCTACTCCAGGTTTCTTTTCATTTCCATTTGCATGGAATATCTTTATCCATCCCCTTACTTTCAGTCTGTATGTGTCCCTAGGTCTGAAGTGGGTCTCTTGTAGACAGCATATAGATGGGTGTTGTTTTTGTATCCATTCAGCCAGTCTATGTCTTTTGGTTGGAGCATTTAATCCATTTATATTTAAGGTAGTTATCGATATGTATGTTTCTATTACCATTTTCTTAATTTTGGGGGGTTTGTTATTGTAGGTCTTTTCCTTCTTTTGTGTTTCCTGCCTGGAGAAGTTCCTTTAACATTTGTTTTAAAGCTGGTTTGGTGGTGCTGAATTCTCTTAGCTTTTGCTTCTCTGTAAAGTTTTTAATTTCTCCGTCAAAGCTGAATGAGATACTTGCTGGATAGAGTAATCTTGGCTGTAGGTTTTACTCTTTCATCAGTTTAAATATGTACTGCCACTCCCTTCTGGCTTGCAGATTTTCTGCTGAAACATCAGCTGTTAACCTTATGGGGATTCCCTTGTATGTTGTTTGTTGTTTTTCCCTCGTTGCTTTTAATATTTTTTCTTTGTATTTATTTTTTGATAGTTTGATTAATATGTGTCCTGGCCTGTTTCTCCTTGGATTTATCCTGTATGGGACTCTCTGTGCTACCTGGACTTGATTAACTATTTCCTTTCCCATATTAGGGAAGTTTTCAACTATAATCTGTTCAAATATTTTCTCACTTTCTTTTTCTCTTCTTCTTCCGGGACCCCTATAATTCAAATATTGGTGCGTTTAATGTTGTCCCAGAGGTCTCTGAGACTGTCTTCAATTCTTTTCATTCTTCTTTCTTATTGTGCTCTGTAGTAGTTATTTCCACTATTTTATGTTCCAGGTCACTTATCCGTCCTTCTGCCAGTTATTCTTCTATTGATTCCATCTAGAGAATTTTTAATTTCATTTATTTTGTTGTTCATCATTGTTTGTTTGCTCTTTAGTTCTTCTAGGTCCTTGTTAAAATCTTCTTGTATTTTCTCCATTCTATTCCCAAGATTTTGGATCATCTTTACTATCATTATTCTGAATTATTTTCCAGGTAGACTGCCTATTTCCTCTTCATTTTTTAGGTCTGTTTGTTTTTTACCTTGCTCCTTCATCAGCTGTGTTTCTTTGTCTTCTCATTTTGCTTAACTTACTGTGTTTGGCGTCTCCTTTTCACAGGCTGCAGGTTCATTGTTCCCATTCTTTTTGGTGTCTGCCCCCAGTGGCTAACGTTGGTTCAGTTGGTTGTGTAGGCTTCCTGGTGGAGGGGACTCATGCCTGTGTTCTGGTGGATGAGGCTGGATCTTGTCTTTCTGGTGGGCAGGTCCAGGTCTGGTGGTATGTTTTGGGATGTTTGTGACCTTATTTTGATTTTAGGCGCCTCTCTGCTAATGGGTGGGATTGTGTTCCTGTCTTGCCAGTTATTTGGCATAGGGTGTCCAGCACTGTAGTTTGTTGGTCGTTGAGTGGAACTGGGTCTTGGCATTGAGATGGAGATCTCTGGGAAATTTTCCCCATGTGATATTACTTGGAGCTGGGGTGTCTCTGGTGGACCAATGTCCTGAACTTGCCTCTCCAACCTCAGAGGCACAGCCCTGATGACTGGCTGGAGCACCAAGAGCCTGTCATCCACACTGCTCAGAATAAAAGGGAGAAAAAAGGAAGAAATAAAAATATAAAATAAAATAAGATTTTAAAAAGTTATTAAAATAAAAAGCAAAAATTAATTTTAAAAAAATTTATGCAATTAAAAAAAAAGAAAGAATGAATGAAGAGAACAACCAAACGAAAAAACAAATCCATCAATGGTAATAAGCGTTGATATTATAATAAAAAATAATAAAAAAAATAAAACGGACAGAAGGAACCCTAGGACAAATGGTAAAAGCAAAGCTATACAGACAAAATCACACACAGAAGCATACACATACACACTCACAAAAAGAGAAAAAGGGAAAAAAGTATATATAGTGTTGCTCCCAAAGTCCACCTCCTCAATTTGGTATGATTCATTGTCTATTCAGGTATTCCACCAATGCAGGGTACATCAAGTTGATTGTGGAGATTTAATCTTCTGCTCCTGAGGCTGCTGGGTGTGATTTCCCTTTCTCTTTGTTTGCACAGCTCCTGGGATTCAGCTTTGTATTTGGCCCCGCCTCTGCATGTAGGTCACTTGAGGGCATCTGTTCTTCGCTCAGACAGGACGGGGTTAAAGGAGCCGCTGGTTCGGGGTCTCTGGCTCACTCAGGCTTGGGGGAGGGAGCGGTACGGATGCGGAGTGAGCCTGCGGCGGCAGAAGCCAGTGTGATGTTGCACCAACCTGAGGTGCACCGTGCGTTCTCCTGGGGAAGTTGTCCCTGGAGCACGAGACACTGGTAGTGGTGGGATGCACAGGCTCCCAGGAGGGGAGGTGTGGAGAGTGACCTGTGGTCTCACACAGGCGGCAGCAGCCGACTTAGCATCTCATGCCTGTCTCTGAGGTCCGCGCTGATAGCTGTGGCTCGCGCACGTCTCTGGAGTTCCTTTAAGCGGCGCTCTTTATCCCCTCTCCTCGACCACCAGGAAACAAAGAGGCAAGAAAAAGTCTCTTGCCTCTTCAGCAGTTCCAGACTTTTTCCCGGATTCCCTCTGGGCTAGCTGTGGCGCACTAGCCCCCTTCAGGCTGTGTTCACGCCACCAACCCCAGTCCTCTCCCTGCGATCCAACCTCCAATGCCCGAGCTTCAACTCCCAGCCCCCACCCATCCCGGCGGGTGAGCAGACAAGCCTCTCGGGCTTGTGAGCACAGGTCAGCACCACTCCTCTGTGCAGGAATCTCTCCGCTTTGCCCTCCGCACCACTGTTGCTGCTGTCTCTTCTGTGGCTCTGAAACTTCCCCCCTCAGCCACCCACAGTCTCTGCCTGCAAACGAGCTTCCTCACGTGTGGAAACCTTTCCTTCTTCACAGCTCCCTCCCACTGTTGCAGGTCCCGTCCCTATTCTTTTGTCTCTGTTTTTTCTTTTTTCTTTTACATCAGGTACATGGGGAGTTTCTTGCCTTTTGGGAGGTCTGAGGTATTCTGCCAGCGTTTAGTAGGTTTTCTGTAGGAGTTTTTCCACATCTCGATGTATTTCTGATGTATTTGTGGGGAGGAAGGTGATATCCGCATCTTAGTCTTTCGCCATCTTGAAGCTCCTCTCCGGTTATCAATTTTAAACATAGCAGTGTGTACATGTCAATCCCAATCTCCCAAACTATCCCTCTCCCCCACCCTTCCCCCCAGTAAACTTAATTTCTTTCTCTAAGTCTGTGAGTCTGTTTCTGTTTTGTAAATAAGTTCATTTGTATCTTTTTTTTTAGTTTCCACATATAATCGATATCATACAATATTTCTCTTTCTCTGTCTGACTTACTTCACTCATTATGACAATCTCTCGGTCCATCCATGTTGCCACAAATGGCAATATTTCACTCCTTTTCATAGCTGAGTAATATTCCATTATATATATGTACCACATTTTTTTAATCCATTCTTCCATGTCTTTGCTATTGTAAACAGTACTGCAATGAACATTGGGGTGCAGGTGTCCTTTCAGAAGATGTTTTTCTCCAGGTATATGTCCAGGAGTGGGATTACAGGATCATATGGTAGCCCTATTTTTAGTTTCTTAAGGAACCTCCATACTCTTCTCCATAGTGGCTGCACCAATTTATGTTCTCACCAACAGTGTACAAGTGTTCCCTTTTCTCCACACCCTCTCCAGCATTTATTTTTTGTGGATTTTTTATGATAGCCATTCTCACTGGTGTGAGGTGATATCTTATTGTAGTTTTGATTTGCATTTCTCTAATAATTGGCAATGTTGAACATCTTTTCATGTGCCTCTTGGCCATCTGTATGTCTTATTTGGAGAAATGTCTATTTAGGTCTTCTGCCCAATTTTTGATTGGGTCATTGTTTTGATGATATTAAGCCACATGAGCTGTTTGTAAATTTTGGAGACTAATTTCTTGTCAGTCACATCATTTTCAAATATTTTCTCCCATTCTGTGGGTTGTCTTTTCGTTTTGTTTATGGCTTCCTTTGCTATGCAAAAGCTTTTGAGTTTAATTAGCTTCCATTTGTTATTTTTGTTTTTATTTCCATTACTCTAGGAGATGGATTGAAAAAGATATTGCTGTGATTTATGTCATAGATTGTTCTGCCTATGTTTTCCTCTAAAATTTGTATGGTGTCTGTTCTTACTTTTAGGTCTTTAATCCATTTTGTGTTTATTTTTGTGTTTGGAGTTAAAGAATGTTCTAATGTCATTTTTTTACATGTAGTTGTCCAGTCTTCCCAGCACCATTTATTAAAGAGACCATCTCTCCTCCATTGTATATTCTTGCCTCCTTTGTCGTAGATTTATTGACCATAGGTGCGTGAGTTTATTTCTGGGCTTTCCATCCTGTTCCAGTGATCTATATTTCTATTTTTGTGCCAGTATCATACTGCTTCAATGATTATAGCTTTATAGTACAGTCTGAAGTCAGGGAGCCTGATTCCTCCAACTCCGTTTTTCTTCCTCAAGACTGCTTTGGCTATTTGTGGTCTTTTGTGTCTCCATACAAATTTTAAGATTTTTTTGTTCTAGTTCTGTGAAAAATACCATTGGTGATTTGATAGGGATTGCATGGAATCTATATATTGCATTGAGTAGTATAGTCATTTTGACAATATTGATTCTTCCAATCCAAGTACATGGTATATCTTTTCATCTGTTTGTGTCATTGTGGATTTCATCAGCATCTTATAGTTTTTGGAGTACAGGTCTTTTGTCTCCTTAGGTAGGTTTATTCCCAGATATTTCATTCTTTTTGATGCAATGGTAAGTGGAACTGTTTCCTGAATTTCTCTTACTGATCTTTCATTGTTAGTGTTTAGAAGCACCAACACATTTCTGTGTATTAATTTTGTAACCTGCAACTTTACCAAATTCACTGATGAGCTCTAGTAGTTTTCTGGTAGTGTCTTTAGGATCTTCTATGTATAGTACCATGTCATTGGCAAACAGTGACAGTTTAACTTCTTCTTTACCCATTTGGATTCCTTTTATTTCTTTCTCTTCTCTGATTGCCATAGATAGGTCTTCCAAATCTATGTTGAATAAAAGTGGTGAGAGTGGACATCCTTGTCTTACTCCTGATCTTAGAGGAAATGCCTTTAGCTTTTCACCATTGAGTATGATGTTAGCTGTAGGTTTGTTGGATATGGCCTTTATTATAACATCTTTATTGATGTTATTCAATACTACTCAGAAACTGTTATGCGATGATTGTGACCCTCTCTCAAATTCATATGTTGAACCCTAAGTCCCAGTACCTCAGAATGTGACTGTATTTGGAGATAGGACATTTAAAAGGGTGATTAAGTTAAAGTGAGAAGATTAGGGCGTGTCTTAATCCAACATGACCAGTGCCATATAAAAAAGAGGAAATTTGGACTCACAAAAAGACACCACAGATGCACACACAGAGAAAAAAGACTATTTGAGGACATAGTGAAAAGAGGGTCAGTGATCTGCAAACCAAGAAGAGCTCAGGACTCAGAAGAAACTAAACCTGCCAACACTTTGATCATGCATGGCTAGCTTCCAAAAATGTGAGAAAATAAAATGTTATAGTTTAAGCCATCCAGTCTGTAGCATTCTGTTATGGCAGCACTAACAAACTAATACAGCAACTATCCTCTAACTTATCCTGTCACATTGGCCAGAAATTTCTCCCTATTCATAAGACATCTGGCAATTTGGCGTCCTTAATATTGAACTGGAAAAGTTAAATTTTTTAATTAATTGTAAAGAGATTGTGTTTTTTTAGACTGTTCTTTACCATAAGAGCTTAATATATTCTGAAGAATAAAAAATCCTCAGTGTAAAGCAATAGGAAAAGATACCTTTTCCTTCATTTAAAAGGAGTAAATGTGGTTTATTTTATTGTATAGTGAACTAGAACTGAAGAGTCCAGGGTTCAAATCCCTGATCTGTACTTGGAGAAATTATTTAACCTCTTTATCTAGGACCGTAAATTATCTCCAACAGTGACTGTGGAGAGAGGGCTAGATCATTGGTAAAGAGCATCTGGTTCTTCTTCTAAAGTAGCCAAACAGCTAACACCATTGCGATTCAATTTCCTGTCAAATCTCAGTGGACTGAAAGGTAATACTATCTTCTCTTAACAGTTAACCAAATTATGATGGCCAGCAAGCCAAGTCCACTGATCTCACTATCCATACTCTTGATGGGACAAAAACCAATCTGATAGTTCTTTTAATTCAGAAAGAGTGCTGGTTTGGGGGTAGAAAAACCTGGTCCACAATCCAGCACTACTCTGTTGTGTGTCTAACCGTGTGACTTTAAACCTTCAGACCAATAGGGATCTGTGTTTCTTAAAAGCATCCTCAGTGACATTGAAGATAAAACATTTGGAAATAAATACACTACACTAGTATAGTCTTTAAAGAACAAAAAACAAGTCTCTTTTCGCAGTATTGTCTCTAGTTCCTTGCAAAATTTATGGTACAGAATCAGGAATCAACATATACTCATTGAATGAATAAAAGCTTATGATTTTCTGGAAAAAATAGATATTAATACTTATAATACAGTTGTAGAGTAAAGGAGATAAATGACATATATTACTTTGCAGAGAAGGTGCTCATTAAAGAGTACTTTTGAGATTATTATTCATTCATCTTGTTTTATTGTGTTCCTGTTATTGTGTGACCAGTTTACTCAGCAGCATAGCTAGAAAGGTGACAAGACATTTTTCCGAAGTCCACTTGTAAAGGAGATGTGCAAACAAACAGTGATTACATCCTATGATAATTAGAGTTTTAAAATGTAAGTTCTACAGTACAATGTCAACATATTAAACTATTCCTAGATAAGTCATTATTAAGGGAAATCTTAGTTGGTAAAATTAGTGAATTCCAAATTTCAATGCAGCTGTTCTATATGGCAGAAAGTGGTTTTATTCCATGTGTTATTCAGCCATCTTTTTCCTCAGTCATCCTCTAGGGTCTTTAAATCTCTGTATTCATCTTCAGGATGTGGGAAGAGAGCCAGAAGAGGACACAACCACTTCTTAAACATCTTAACTTGAAAGTGATCCATACCATTTCTGTCCATAGACCACAGCAAAAGCTAGATAAAGGATTTTACCTAGATGATAGGGAATCTGGAAAATGGAACCCCTGCCTGAGAAGGTGCTTCTCAGAGACAGCTTCTTGCTAGGGAAATTTCATAGACTGTTATAACCATTTGTGCCACAGATGCCCACAATGGGCCATATAGAACAGCTGCATTGAAATTTGGAATTCATTAATTTTACCAACTAAGATTTCCCTTAATAATGACTTATACAGGGATAGTTTAATATGTTGACACTGTGCTGTAGAACTTACATTTAAAAACTAATTAGCATAGGATGTAATCACTGTTTGTTTGCACATCTCCTTTATAAGTGGACTTTGGAAAAATGTCTTGTCACCTTTCTAGCTTTGCTGCTGAGTAAACTGGCCACACAATAACAGGAACACCATAAAATAAGATGAATGAATAATAATCTCAAAAGTACTCTTTAATGAGCACCTTCTCTGAAAAGTAACATACATCATTTATCTCCTTTACTCTACAACTGTATTATAAGTATTAATATCTATTTTTTCCAGAAAATCATAAAAGAGTCTAGAGGCCTACGGAGAAGTGATGCCACATGATCTGAGACTAGAATAGGCATTATCCAGGAGGACAGGCAAAAAGGATGTCCCAGGTGAAGTGAAAACATGTGCAATGTTTGTAGGTTAGATAGAGCAGATGTAAACAGGACAAGAAGGGAGTCCCATTTTGCTTCTGCACTAATTGTGTGGTAGTGAGTAGTGAAGAATGAGTTTAGAGGGATAGATGAAGAGCTGAAGATGAAGAGCCTAAATGTCATTATAGCAACACCCTATCTTCTCATTCAACTCCTCTTACCCTCAGAATTTTCATTGATTGGGTGGGTCTAGGTCTTCACAAATTATTGTTCTCTTCCTTGCTCATTCAAGAGGATAATCTCCTTGCTAGACAGGGTCACTAAAAGGGAAATCTTTCCTATTGAATGACCTTTTAATTCTCACAATTGACTGTGTAGATAAAGCCTGGTCATGTGTCTCAGCCAACTGGCTCTCTATTGAGAAGGGCAGTGCACAGTTCTCTCATTGACACACACATAACTTGAGCACCAAGGACATGGGCAAGGGTCATTCATATAGCTTCTATAATCAACTGCCTTTTGAAATGTAGGCAGTGCAGTGTATTGTGTCCTAGTATTGTGCTTCCTCATCGATACCCTTCAGCTGACAGAGTTCAATCCCCAGTGACAGCAATATGTTCATTTATTTTTAATATTCCATGACCTACTCAGGGTTATGGCCTCATTAAAAAACTATTGATGTCTTTGGCATATGCTTGTGAAGTGTCCTTGTTGTTTGCATTTAATCATGATGAAGAAAGAAAGAATGAAAAAGGGTGGTTGCCCTAGATCTTCCCAAGACTATAACAAAAACTGACAAGAGTAATTGTTTGCTACTTCAGGGACTTATGAAAATAGATAACCAATCAAACAAGATCAGTAATTTTTGCTTCTTCTGTATTTGGTTGAAGAGGTGTTATTTTTAAAGTTTTAAGTTGCTAACATTAATGGAAAAAGTATGGCTCCTTATTAATTTAATTGAATTAATTTTCTATATAGTAATAAGATATTAAAACATGTAGAATCTTTTAAAACTTATTTATGTAAATCCCACAAACCATCTTTTCATTGATCTCTCTATAAATACTGCACTGGGGAGATTCATGAATAAGGTGTATAAGTCTATGTTGTCCAGACTGAGATTTTAATACTGACAGCTGTCAAGAAATGTGACTAACATTAGATTACTTGGAAATTTACAGATAGTTACAGAAAAGGTATTACCTTAAACAAACCTGTTTATTCTTACTGGATGTTGATAGTGGTATTCATAATGATGTATTTCTCCTAACGTCCTCCTTTGGTCTGTAGAATCTTCTGAATGACACAGGAAGGATTGCATTGTTCTAAGCATCATTTTGCTAATAATTCCATTGTAAGACTAATTGATTATCTGGAAACTGGATGTCGATATTCACACATATGTTAACCCAAGCACTGGCTATATTTCTAATATCTGCCACAGAGTGCTGCGAGCTGGGATGCAATGATCAACAGACTAAAGCCCTTGACTTTGAGATATTCATATCTTAATAGGAAAATGAGTGTGTGAAAAAGAGTCTACTGAATTTGCATAATGAGAAGAAAGATGAGTACAAAGTCCTCTGGGAGCAGAGGAAGATAAGAGAGAAAAAGAAATTTACTTGGAAGTTTAGGGTTATGCAAGTAAATCAGTTAGAATCCCAGACCCTCCACTTCTCTACCTATGAATGATGTGATCTTGAGTTCATCACTTTACTTCTCCAATCTCATGGAGATAATCAAAATATAAGGTGTTGTGAGAATTAAAAAGAACAATCCATGCATGTGTCTGAAATGACATCTGGTAGAGCATATTCCCCAAGACGTTAGTTCTTTACTATATTAATATTAGAGGATATGGGTAATATTCCAGACCTCTGATATTTTTGATGGGCCTTAAAAAAATAAACAAATGTTTACTAGGTAAAAAGAAAGGGAATAAGAATATTCCAGGGCAGAAGAAAAAGATGCAAAAGTACAAAGCTGTGACACCACAAGATCATTGACTTAGAGTTCCATTTTCTTTACCTCAAGAAAAAAAAAAACAGCAAATTTCTATTTATTTATATTTTAAGAAGAAAATGTAAAAAAACTAATGTACATTGAACACCATCTAGATAACTTAGTAAATCCTCAGGTTCAGTACATCCTATTTTACCAATGAAGAAACTGAGATGTTATTATATGAATTAATTTGCTCTAGATTATGAGACTGAAAAATAAAGCCTACAGGATATTGATGACACCAAATGCCAGTGAGGATGTGGAGTTTCTGTTGAAACTCTCATTCATTGATTGTGGGAATGCAAAATGGTACAATCACTTTGGAATACAGTTTGGTGGTTTCATACTAAACTAAACACACGCTTATAATCCAACACTTATACTCCTTAATATTTATCCAGATGAGTTAGAAACTTATGCCCATTCCAAAGAGTCCACACACGGGTTTATAGCTGCTTTATTCATAGTTGCCAAAACTTGGAAGCAACCAAGATGTCCTGCAATAGGTGAATAAATAAGTGAGTTGTTGTATATCCAGATAATGGAATAGTATTCAGTGCTAATAAGAAATGATCTGTCAAGCCATGAAAAGATATAGAGGAGCCTTAAATGCATATTACTAGGTGAAAGAAGCCGATCTGAAAAAGGCTATATACTATATGATTCCAACTATTACTTTCTAAAAAAGGCAAAACTGTGGAGACAGTAAAAAGATCAGTGGTTTCCAGAGGTTGGTAGGGGTGGGGTATGAATAGGCAGAGCACCGAGGATTTTTAGGGCAGTGAAAATACTCTCTATGATACCATTATGATGGTTGCATGTTATTATACATTTGTTCAAACCCATAGAATGTACAGTATCAAGAGTGAAATGTAACGTATGGACTTCGGGTGATTATGATGTGTCAATGTGGGTTCATCAACTGTAACAAATATACCACTCCATAGGAGCTGTTAATAATGAGGAAGACTTTGCCTGCGTGGGGGGCAAGGGCTACATGGGAATTCTCTGTACCTCCCCCTCAATTTTGTTGTGAACCTAAAATTGCTCTAAAAAATAATAAACTCAAATTTTAAAAAAGTCTAAAACTCAGGTCCACTTAATCTTATCTCTAAAATATATACTATTTTGGCTTCATCAAAACTTGGGTTAGGATTTGACAATTCTAATTGACACTATATTAGGGAAAGAATCCATACCACTCAAAAATATGAAATTTTTATAAAAAATCTCAGCCAAGTTGGTTGACTGAATTCTCCAGCAGTACTTCATATAATACTTAACAATAAGGAGATATAGTTACCCCTGTATAGAAAGTGAGGCTCAGAGGGATAATATGGAAGTCTCTCAGCATAAATGAGGAAACTCTGAAATCTAAACCTTCGGAGTTATGAGCTAGCAAGTGATGGAGTTAAGAATCGAACCATCTCTATCAGATTCCCCACCCTATGTCCTTTCTACCACACCTGGGTGCCTCTTTTGATGTATAATTTGGCCAAAGCCTGTCCCTAATAGGAACTGAGTGCATCTAGACATATCTAAGAGTCCCTTGGTCTGCTTTCTTGTATATATTACTGAGGATGATCAATAATTCTCATGGCTTTTCATCAGCTTCTTTTGGGGAAGAACTGCATTTAAGAAAACCAACCAGAAAATGAAATAAATTTCACACTGAATGACAGTATAAGCCAGGACAAATACAAAGTAAATCTCCTCCAACATCATCCCATCTATTTTACATTTAGAATCCAATGGTATTTGCCTCCCCATGTTATATTAGCAGGTCAAAATGTGCTTCTCCTGGGGAATTCCCTGGTGGGCCAGTGGTTAGGACTCTGTGCTCTCACTGCCGGGGCCCAGGTTCAATCCCTGGTCGAGGAGCTAAGATCCCGCAAGCCGCGCAGCAGGGCCAAAAAAAAAAAAAAAAAAATGCTTCTCAAAGAGACTATTTTGGCCCAAGTGAAATAGTACCCCAAAAAACTGATAAAACAAATACTCTCTAAACCAAATAATATCATCACATCAGTTCTCAGGCAGCAAATACAAATATAGTCGCAATTTAGACACTCAGATTTCAAAATAGTCATTCTCCTCTTTACAAACATACTGATTTGAAATTTAGCAGTAATATCAAAAATGAGCTCAAAAATAAGATTATATATAATATAAAATGATATATGTGATACACCTATACATATATAAATCAGATTTGCATGTACTGTATATAAAAATAGAAAGATTTATGTATAAACACATAAATATATAATTTATGTATAAACACATAAATATATAGTATATATACCATATACTATATTGTATACTGTATACATTTTATATCAGACAGAGCTTTCTCCTCCTTACGTCACTTTCAGAAATGCAATAGCTATGGAAAAGTATGGATGTTTTCAGTCATAGCTCAGATATTATTTGAAGAATGAGAGACAGTAGACCTTGAAAGTGGTTGAGATCCATTTTCTCTATTTATTGTTATTTATTGCTCTTTTTTAAAAAATAACTAACATTAATTAAGCATGTGCTATAAGCCAAATATACGTACAAGAATATGCATGTATTTTGTCACACTTTCCTTAGACCAACCCCAGGAGACACTAATATTGTCCCCATGCTGTAGATGAGAAAACTGAGGCATTAAAAGGGTAAGTAACTTCCTGTGTTCATGTAGCTGATAAGGAACAGAACCAGGATTTAAATTCAGGCAGTCTGGCTTCAGAGTCTACCCCTGATTTCCTCTCCACTTGGTGCATACTATATAGCAGGCTCTATGCCAGATGATTTCACCACCATTTAATACAACCCATTCTTGTTTTGTTTTGTTTTCCCTCCTGAACACTTGTGTTTGAGATAGATTAGGTAACTGACCAACCAAACACACCACTCACTCCCTTTTTCTCTCCCCTACCACCCTAGAAACTTGAAGATTGGATGAGTGGTCTCAGCTAAACGGGAGATGAGGTTGTGGAAAGGGCTTTAATATATTCTAAGAAGCACCTCATGCTCCCAAAGTAGCTTCTGGTTAGGGGTGCAAAACATAACAAGGCATGTAACCTTTTGAAGTCCAACCAAATGAAGGAACAATCGATGGCCCAGCTGCAGTGCTCAGACTTACAAAAACTCCTCTGCCAATTCCCAGTCATCTTCCCAGGGAGCCACGTTGTTCTCATCAGCATGCTTCATAAATTTTGCAGTAGGATGCAAGCTGCTGGCTTGAAGCTGACACTGATTGAAAAACCTCACCCAGGGCCAACTGCTGTAAGAGAGGACTTGGGGGTCCAGAAGGAAACACCAGTGCTTTTTGTTCAGCAGATTTGTCAGCATTTAGAGATCACAGGAGAGATAGAGAACAGCAAGATAAGGCTAATTCCCCCAAGGGGAAATATTGTAGGCTTGTGATGTAATTTCTTTTCTTTTCTTTTTTTTTAACTTTGGTCAAGCAAAAACAAAAATTCAGTTATCAGGCCGGTTGTTCTTAGTAGTTACAAAAGGATGTTAAGGAGATTAGGTCTGCCTGTAGGTTTTTTTTTTTCCCTCTTTACCTTCCAGTGAACTTTCTTCTTTCTCCCTTCAAGCAATAGAGGGTGACCTAAGCTACAGAAATTCAGTTTCTTCTCATTAGAGAGTAGCCAAGGGCTCTTTAAACTAATAAAGCAGGAGAAAGATCACAGATAAAACAAGATAGGACATTCAGGTGGAGATGACAAGAGTGCCTAGAGGGTTATGTTAATAATTACAGTCTGAGGGGTAAGAATGAGACCTCTATAAAGAAAGTTATTTTATGATGTCTTTACAGTGCTTTCAAAATGCTCTGCATAATAAAACCAATTTTGAAGTTTCCCATCCCCCTCCCCCATAAACAGAACAGTTCTCCCCAGGAAACTATTCAAAAAGCAAAAGTAAACACTTTCCTTCTCCAAGCAGAACTGACTCATTTTTATAACAGGAAGAAAATGAAATAAAACATACACTATAATACATGGAGATTGCCTTCTTTAGCCTGTGGGAAATTCTGAAAGGCATATGTACGGAGCCATAAGGCAATTTCCTTTGGTATTGGATAGTAAAAAGCTTACAATTCTTCCCCCCTCCAAGTTCTCTCTCAACTCTAATCAATTCCAGGTCTTTTCTGTATATTTCTCCCTTGCTTTTCTACCACAGTTCCTAGGTACCTGCTGATGGGCAATCAGTTGTTTTACTACACTTTGGTGTTTATTTGTTCATGCTATAAATTTGTCCAACAGATACCTGGGGACAAAACCTGGGGGCTGGTAGCTACACAAAAAACAAGACAACTAGGCCCCTTGACATACAATCTGCAATTATATACTGTGTAGCATTATAATGTAGCATTTGGAAACATTATAAATATAAAAGCAATAAAAACTATATTTATATAAATATAAAAGCAATAAAATCTAAAGTCAAATATTGATAATAAAAATGAAAGAAGGAATGGAAATGAGAGAGAAGAATACAGGATCCATGAGATGAGATGCACCTGGTTTTGGACACTATCCTTTTCACTTACTAAGTATACTGACCTTGGTTAAGTTACTTAAGTTTTCTGAAACATTACTTCTTCATCACTAAGGTGGAGAAAATGCTCACATCAAAGGAGTCAAAGCAGTGATGAGAATAAATATGGTATATAAAATGCATAATAGTAATGTACAAAAAATATGTTAGATAAATGAAGTATTGTGGTGAGACATAGGAAGGAAGCACTAACTCAGCTAAGGCTCCCCAGAAGTTGGGAAATTTGAGGTAAGGTCTAAAAAGGAAATCACAGACAGAGGTTTAAGGGGTAGGTAACAGGAAGTCCTAAAGTGAAATCCATTAAGTACACAGAACTATACAAGAATGACAGGTAATTATTTGTGATTGGAGTGTGGGTTCATGCTGAGTGAAAGAAGAAAATGAGATGTGAAAAATGAGTTAGGAGAAGACTGTGAATGGACTTCTATTCCACGCTAAGGAATTTTAGTCTCAAAATAAGAAATAGTTACAAATTTATCAGAAGAGAAACAAAATCTCAGAATTGTACTTTAAAAAGTGAAACATGGAATTCTAGGTGGTATGTAGATAGTGGATAACAGTAAGAAGAGACTGGAGACAGGAAAACCAGTTCAGAGGATATAACAATTATTTATATATAATATTTATATTTAGGTTATATTCCTTTATGCTTAAATTATGTTTATATGGCCATACGATAATTTAAATTTAAGTGATAATATAAATACAACAAAACCTATACTTATATAATAATATAAAAGCAATAAAACCTAAAGTCAAACAGTGATAATAAAAATGAAAGAAGGGTTAGAAGTGAGAGAGAAGATAAGAGGAAACTTTATGATTGACTGGATGTAGGGAATTATGAATCTGGATATGTCAAAGACATTTCTGAGGCTTTTACCCTGGGAGACTGAGTGATTTGTGATCCCCTTAATCATTATACATAATTCACAATGAATAGACAGAATGAAGGAGCATGGTGTATTGGATCATTAATCTCTAATTCTTTATCATCATTCTGCATCTATCCAAAACCTTTGCCAGGTGACTTTGTAGTACCTCCAACTGGAGATGGAGTATTTTTCCTTGTCTCATTGATGTTGGGCTTGGCCAAATGAACTGCTGTGGCCAATGAAATTTGGATCGAAGTGTCAATATGCCAGTTGCAGGCTGAGGCTTTAATGAGAATAACAATTCTGCTCAGACTTGTGTTTTCCAAGGATGCACTAGGAGAAGTAGACGTTCCAGGTAGCTTTGGCTCCAAGGAGAATGACAAAGCTCATGGAAAATACCTATACCCAATCCACAGCCTGGAGAAAATCCTAGCCAAACCCAGGCAAGCCTCAGTCTGAAGCAAGCTTTCCAACTTAACATGTAATAGACCCAAAGCAAGAAAAATAAATTCTTGCTGTTGTATGACCTCTTGAAATAGTTTTTTTTTTTTTTTAACTCGGCATTATTATGGCAATAGTCCCCTAATACAAATAGCCAGAAACAGCGTTGTTTAAATATCTATCTACTTCCAGTGTGTTTCCAATGCCCAACTATCTCCTTACCGTTGATTCTCTGAGCTGCCACAATATTACTGCAATTAGTCCTTTTTTCTTTTCTTTTTTTTTTCTTAAGCAAAGTAGAGTAGTTTCTGTTATTTGTTGCCCATTGAAATTTATTAGGCTTAAAATTCTGCTGAGATACTTTAATCATAATTATCTTTCCAGATGTAATGGTAGAATAATGAGGTCACATGTTGGACCAGAAATTATCATGTATAGAAAAGGACAATTTCATTAAAGATTTAGTCAATTAATGAGTTAATTAATTAATGACAGAGTGGATCCCATAGCTATAGACTATATATTCCCTTATGCAGCTACACATCTTGAAATCATGTTGCATCGATGAGTAAAAAAGGGACTAAATTAAAGAGCACGGTAATATAAATACTTAAGATGTGGTTAAATAAAGAATTAAAGAATAAGTTGAGAAGAAATATGAGTAAAGGGAGAACAGGAAATAATGGTGTTGTTAAAGCAAAATAAGATAATAATTTTATGAAAGAGAAAGTGGTAAACATCATCAAGTACCAGAGACATATCAATTAGGTTAGATGACCATTAACAGAATCAGGTCATGGGTGAATTTTCTCTCTAAGCAGTTAGAGTGAGGTTTGTGCCACAGGAATCTGAGAGTTTTGCAGAGAGTAAACTTTAATAGAATGAGAAAGCCTTCCAGGTACTGAGGAGTATCTGAAAAGGAAAAAAGTGAAATAGCAGAGAAAAGGATAAGAAAATATAGACAAGCCCCAAATTTGTGCTTAAAACATTTCCTGCACCCACCTGAGTTGATTATTCTCTCTTTATTTCAATTTCTGGTAGACTGAAATTGGTGATTAATAAAAGCTATTTGTGATTATTTGTATGATAATTAATCATGCTTGTGAACAAACTAATTCTTTAGAAAATGTAATACTTTACAGTTTTTTCATTGTTTTTCTTTGTCTCTGGAATTCCCACATTAAAAACTCTATTCAATTTTTGTTTATTAAATATGAATAGAGGTAAATAAAACTGATCATGCAATCATAGCTCTTATGCCTAAAAAAACTACCCTTGGCTTATTTATCCTTCTTATCTACTGTAGAAAGACAAGTTTCAAATCCGGTACTTGAACAAATGGACTGTCCTTAATTGGGTCTTTCCAAATAAGCTGAATTTACTTTAAGAGCAGATGTGCTGTGAGTGTACTGACTTAACATCCATGAAGGGAGATAATTTTATGTCTATATTTATAACTATATTACCAGTGAAATATAATATAGAGTAGTGTCTGACACATAGTTGTTCTCAGAGAATATCTGTTGAATGAATCAATGAGTGAACATGTGTCTTTGGTTTGCTTACCCTCTTTCAGTCTTAAGTTTTGAACAATATGCTCTCAAGTTTTTTCCCTTCTCCCTCTGCCTCTTTCTCTCTGTTTCAATTAGTAAAATCTGGATAGGAGATTCAGCTATGACGAGAATACACTATAGCAGTATATATGTTTATATATTTATATAGCTTTTATGCCTCCTACGTAATAGCATCCACATCACAATGTCCTTGAAAGAACTGGTAATCAGTCTTGTCTCATACTTCTTTTGGAGTAACTATTCAAGCTGATGAGCAGAGCAGTAGTATAGTTACACTCAATGGAATAGAATGTCTTGGGTACAGGAGAATCCATCTGGCTTTAACCACTTCAGAAGCTAAAGTATAGGAACAGTTTTCACATACTCTATTCTTACCTTTGACAGAGACTAACAGGAGTTTTTCAGGTTGTTAGAGCCACAAGAAAACAGGATAGAACGCAGGGCAAGGCTCCTCACCTAGATAAGAATGGAAATGTCAATCAGAGAATGGCACAACCAGCCAGAGAGAGCAATCAGAGCCAGGACCAGGGAGTCAGGCTACATCTCGTCAAGCATATCCTCATGAGGGGTTTGAACACTGCCTGCTGGACTCAGATCACCACTTTAAGATTTCATCTGACCACTAGGTTTAAGCACTGAATGGGATCAACTCTGCATGCCTGGGCACCTGCAGGAGCTGAATCTCTCTGGAGCTGGGATAATCAGGGATTGGCATTCGCCACCTTGTAAGAGTCTGGATAAGACCACTGCCATGTTTTTACCACACAATCTGAAGGGATATCCAGGATGTGACAATTTGTTATTAAATTTATCTACCACATCTTTGAACTCCTGAATATTTTCTCATGTTCCCCATAGGCTTTACACTTTGCTAATAATGTTTTAATGTAATGGCTTGTTCTGACAAAATTAAGTTCTGCTTTCTTTATATTTATTATAATTTATAGGATCCCTGAATTCTGGAGGTTCACTGTTTAGGGGGTCAGGAAAAGACTATTCTTAAAGATCATTGAAACTATAGACAATGTAATTATCGGATACTATAACTAGAAAGAACCTTCAAGTGCAACTAAGTTAATGTTTGCCAAATAATATTTGCTGGGGTTCTTCAAGAAGAAAACTACAAATAATGCTAAGAAAAGCCACATATATCTCCCTTTTTGAAATTTCTCAAAGCATGTTAGCATCTGTCAAAATTCTTCTGCAATGAAAATTATTTTATGTACGTCTAAGCCTGTGTTCAATTATATTTGACCATAGACCATTTTATGGGTAAAATATCAATTAAAAACCAGTGGAACTATTGTACCACTGAATAGTTGAAACCATCCAGTTATGGCCATTTGTTCTCTTTATTTCAGGACTTGGAGGGGTCATTAGCACAAGAATCTGTTCTTTTTTTTTCTCTTGTTTTCTCATTCTACCCATCTCCCCTGTGGGATCTTCTCTTTGCTTTTGCTTCAACTATTTCCCACACCAAGCTGAAGCTGACTCCAAGAAACATTAGTTGCTTTCAAGAATTTTTTCTGAGCTCCACACTTTCACATTCAAATATCTTCTGGATTTCTGCCCTTGGCTGTCGTACTAGAAAACTGAACTATTCATTTTTTGCCCTCCCCCTCTTTTCCACCAGCATGGATTACACCAATATATACCTGGGAATATCCTTGAATTCTCCCTCCTATATTTTCTCCCCATTAACACAGTCTCAAAGTCCTGTCACTTTCCTCACCCAAAGAGCTTAAGATTTTTCATCTGTCCTTGCACAGATTAATACAAAAGGTTTGTATTTGTTTGCATTTCCTGTGAGAGCAAAATCTGATACAGGGAAATTGGGTGCCTGTGGTTGACTGGTGAGGTGACCCCAGGGAGCAGGAATAAGAGAGCTGGAAAAGTGAGATAGGGAAAGAAGAAAAGGTGATCAAAGGTGTGAGTGTGCTGGTTCCCACTCTGAGTAATGGAGCTCAGTGGTGCAGGGGCAGCTCTGCAGAACAATGCAGAATATGCCTCAGACTTTTCCCTCTGAAGGATGGGAAGTGGGTCTATATCCCCTGTCTCCCTTCCCCTATCAGTTGAAATGGTGGCCCCAGGAGCATTAACTCTCCTGAACTTCTGGGCCAACCTGGAAATATGTCCTGAGACAGAAAAGCAGAGATAAGCGAGGCCCTTGAGTTAGCACACTGCCAGTGTGCACAGAACTGCCCAACAGAGCTGCAGCTGAAACCAATGCATTGGCCAAAGCAGGCCTTTCAACCACACTCCTCTCTAGGCTTGCCCTCCCCAAATCATTTTTTACGCTGTCTACAGAATAATCTTTCTTACGTTTTCATCCATTAATATAACACAAATTTCTTAAGTGTATTCCATTTGCCAGGCACATTCCTATGATCTGGCGAACAAGGACAGTTTTTTTTTGTTTTGTTTTGTTTTTTTTGCGGTACGCGGGCCTCTCACTGTTGTGGCCTCTCCCGTTGCGGAGCACAGGCTCCAGACGCGCAGGCCCAGCAGCCATGGCTCACGGGGCCAGCCGCTCCACGGCATGTGGGATCTTCCTGAACTGGGGCACGAACCCGTGTCCCCTGCATCGGCAGGCAGACTCTCAACCACTGCACCACCAGGGAAGCCCCCAAGAACAGTTTTTAATGTCAGAGGATGTACATTCTAAAAGGGGACAGGTAAAAATAGGTAAGGAAGCAGGAAAAACATAGTATCAGAGCATGGTATATCTTATGCAGAGAATTAAAATGCATAAATGAAAAAAGATGGCTTAGGTACTCTACATTATTTAGAAGCCTATTTCAGAGGAAAAAAGAAAAAAAATGATTTAGTTGAGGTCACTAGGAATGGTATGGAGAGGAGTGGATGGATTCACAATATGTTTAAGAATGAGAGTCAATATTAGTTGTTTTTTCTTTTAACATCTTTATTGGAATATAATTGCTAAATAAATAAATAAGAAAATCAAAAAAACCAAAAGAATGAGAGTCAGTGGAAAGGCTGTGAATTGGATGTGAAGAGTGAGGAGGAAAGGAGTAGGTAAGATGTTATGTCTGGATTAAGCACTCAGTAGATGGCATTGCCTTTTTAGGATGAGGAAGCTTGGGGGGAAGAGTAAATTTCAGGAGGAAATAATGGTTTTCTGTTGACTCATGTTAAATTTGAGATGATTATTAAGGATACCTGTGGCAATGCCAAACGTACATGTGACATTATTATTCCCTCGCTTAAAACATCCTTCTAGGCCTCTACTTGCCCACAGGGTAAGATCCAAACTTGGTAGGACACATTCTGTGCTCACCAAATCTTCTGTTTCATCCATCTACATATTCTAAGATTCAGTCACATTGATATCTGTTTGCAGTATTCAAAATGCCACTCTCCGGCTTCCCTGGTGGCGCAGTGGTTGAGAGTCTGCCTGCCGATGCAGGGGACACAGGTTCGTGCCCCGGTCCAGGAAGATCCCACATGCCGTGGAGTGGCTGGGCCCATGAGCCATGGCCGCTTAGCCTGTGCGTCCGGAGCCTGTGCTCCACAACAGGAGAGGCCACAACAGTGAGAGGCCTGCGTAGCAAAAAAAAAAAAAAGCCACTCTCTTTATGCTCCCATATGCCTCCCTGTAACATCTTTCTGTTCTTTCTTACCCATTCACTCTCTTTCTTCCAGACTTAGTTCTGCTTTTATCCTTCACAGACCTCTCTTGATAATGCTGTGCTGAGTTGATTTCATGCCATCCTGAGTGGAGAATACCTCATTTTCAGTCATAGTCTCTGTACTTCTGTCTAACATAATGCTTAATACATTGTCTATTACATTTTTTCCATTACTCATCTATTTCCTATTTAGTCAATGTGCAGGAAAACTATATTTTCAGCATTTTACACAGTGCCACACTAGTATCATATAGCTGATGCTGTTGTTTGAATAAATCAATCAATAAATGAATGAACAAATGATAGATGAGTGAAAAAGACAAATAGCTAAATACCTATACATTCTTGAGTATAATATTAGTTTTGTTTTATTAGTTTGGGTTCTTCCCTTGAAAGTTTATATCATGTTTGTGAGAAATTGAAAAACTTGTAACTTCTTTTTAATAGTGAAATTTAAAAATTTAACTACATAAGTTCTCTTATGAAAGCTAGTGAACTGAAGAAAATATTTAACATTCATTTTTATGTATTATTAGTACCCTGCTTCCCCTCACCCTCCAAAAAAAGTAGTTTAAGGTAGCAAAGAGAGGCAAATAGAATAAGAGAATAGAGTATACTTTGAAGCAGATGAGGAAATCAGGGAAGATATAATTTAAGAGTGAGTAAACAAAATAAAGCCTCAGTCTACTGAATAGTCACAAGGTTCACAGAAAGGCAAAGAAATATGTGGAAATATACATTTTAAAAGCCAGTTCAATAATGGAATCATCAGTTTTAAGATTTACAGCATCCATGGGATAAAAACGCATTTTAAAAATACTGAGGTCACATAAATTATTTTTGGATCAAACAACAAATACATTCCCTCTGGTCAAGAGAACAGTGTGTTCAAGTAGGTTCATCTAGGGTGGATTCTAGTGTTCTTCCCACTTATAAAATAATGTGATTCAATGATGGCAGATCTAAGACTAGGTTTGTGTATCATCCAGGTTCAATCAGAGAAGCAGAACCTCTAAGATATATATTTACATGAGATTTGTTACAGAAATTTGACCATATACACTTGTAGGAACAGGTTAAGCATGTTGAATTCATGTCTGATGCTAAAGCTTGAAGTGGTAAGCATATTAAATTCATGTCTGATGCTAAAGCTTGAAGTCTGCAGGACACGTAATTGGGAAGGGAAGATAATATGAAGTGGGGTGAGAACAAGAATGAGCTGGGAACACAAGCCACAGCTGGAGCCCAGGAGGACAGACTGAAACACATACACCTAGCCCAGGAGGCAGAGCAGAAGAAGATGGATCTAGGGGAAGGTGGAGTAGTTGCAGACCCGGGCACTGCCTTATATCAGTGGGTGAGCCAGCAGGTAAGACAATGGGGGTGAGCTACAAAAGGGCTGCTGCTTCACTTGTAACCTTCACATTTCACACAAGAATCTCTCTTGTGGCCTACACTGATGGGAAACATATAGCAACAGAAACTCCAGGAAATGAAGTACAGTATAGGCAAGTTGACACATTTCCAAAGCAAACGTAATTTGTTTGGCATGATAGAGTTACAAATCTAGTATGTATTGAGTGAATGGTTGGACATCTGGGGTGGACTGATGGATGGACAGGTGGATCACGAATAAATGCATAGGTCTCTGCCTTCTTGCCAAAGGCTACTTCTTTGCCAGTCTTCTTTGTAAATGCCTTATCACTGATTCAACTCATATGTATTCTATGAAAACAATGCATGATTATTATTAGAATTAACATATATTAAGATTAAATATTAACAGGAGGTTGATTCAAAGTTCGCAGTTAAAGGTCTAGCTTTAATATTAATAGCTAACCCATACCAAGCATGTACTTGGTCACATTAATGATCTAATTTAATTTTCACAATGACTTATGAGGTAAGGATTAATGCTATCCCCATTTCACATATGAAAACTAAAGCTTGGAGAGGTTAAATATGAAAATATTTATTTGCCTAGTCTATTGTGGTTCTATTTCTTTTAGTGACGTCTGTCAGAGATGAGGATGTGTGTGTCAGCAAGCAGGTCTGGTGCTGATGTCCACAATGGAGCAATGTCAGTGGATTCAGAAATGTTAATGCCAGATACATATCTCTTTCTTGTTCTCATAACATTTAATTTTATAAATATAAAGAACATAGGAAAAATATTTTTATTCTTTCTTCTGAAGGACAAGGGTTCAGTTTTGTTTTATGGTTATTGAGATAAAGTTTAGTTGTTCCTAACTTTGGCCTTTATAACCTGATATCCAAAAAGTATGGCTCATCTCCTGAACAATTTTATTAATAGATGTGATAGATTGCCTAAGATGATGTCATCCTGCACACCAACACCAAAGCAGAGAGTTGAATGGATTATTCTGAATTCCAGGACAAAGAACATAAATATAAAACCATTTTGGATAAATTTAAAATATCTGGTCAAAATCAACAAAGGAGTCATAATCAGTTTATTGCACCTTTAGTTATTTAAGAGTGATGGACAAATTAGCCTCCAAAAGAACTATTTAATTTTATATATTTTATTTAGTCAGATTCAAACTGTATTCTCCAAATAGAGAAAAGAGAAAATATGCAAATAGTGAAGTAGTTCCACCTACATAAACATATTTTGAGTTTATTCTATGATAATTGCTCTACTGTATTTATCAATTTGTTAGCACAGCTCAAGTTGAAAACAAAATAAAAACTGATGCTATTAGTTATCCATTAACTGAAGGTTAGTGGGATATGGATTGCCTGGATTCTCTGAAAATTTTCTACTCAAGATTTGTTTTCAAGCATTTTAAGGGGACATTAAAGTCACTAGAGTAAAATTCCTTACCCAAGCTTTTTATCTAAATGTTATTTTTTTTTAAAATTGGAGTATAATTGCTCCACAATGTTGTGTTAGTTTCTGCTGTACAATGAAGTGAATTAGTTTCTGCTGTACAATGAAGTGAATTAGTTTCTGCTGTACAATGAAGTGAATCAGCTATATGTATACCTATATCCCCTCAAACACTTTCTTGAAAATTGTCACAGAGAGAAAGCACTGCTCTGACCATTTCAGATTTGAACACATTTCCTCCTGTGGGTGGAAGGATTAAAGTTTGTGAGCACCTGTGACATATCTGGCACTGTATTGATACCGCATAGTAATCATCTCATTTAATAAGCCAAAGCACAAGGAGTACTTAAGTTTTTACTCAATAAACTTTAAATATTACACAAAGTTTTGTTGTCAAAGGCATTCTCCCAGACACATTGTATAGTAAGCATTCTGGAATAATTTGCAGATTAATTGATCAGTTCAATTCCATCTAACAGTTATTGACTATCTGCTCTGTGCCTGACACTAAAAATGCAAAGATGAGTCAAATACTTCTTCCCACCGTCTTGAAGTCTAGGGAAAGAGTCAAGGGTATGGGTAATAAAGTACAACTAAGTACAGAAAGTACTATTACTATAGATACAAGGGGGAAAATACCCTGGAAACAGAGGGCAGAATGATAAATAATTGATGTGCTTTATACTGAAAAAGGAGGAGGAGAGGGCTTTCCAATAAATGGCAGTAAGAGAAAGAAAAATACAAACACTTAGTGAAATAGGAAGGATAGGACAGAGCAGGTGGCAAAGGATTGTGGTCCTTTCAGTGGAGCTGGAATGAAAATTGGGTAGAAATAGAGGGGGACTAAATTGGACTGGTAAGAGAGTTGTAGATTGTGAAGTATTTTGAGAGGTAAGCTGAAAAACTTTAACTTCATAATGGAGGCAAGAAACTTTGAAATTTGATTTGGTTAGCTTTGATGTTAAAAAAGTAAACTCTGAGAACAAGGTGTCACATTGTGCAAAGCAATTTTCAAGTACAATTTTATTAAAGGTTTCTAACAAACTCGTTTTAGAGATACTATAATTATTTCCAATTTTTAACATTGAAGATGAGCCTTACAGAGGTTAAGTATCTTACCTAACTTGTGAAAGATAAGTTCCAAAGCCAGGTCTGGAAAGTTATTAACCTCTACAATATCAGTCTCTTTCCAGGTTTCTAAACTGGATAATATTGTCAAATGTGCTCTCATAAACAGTAGCAGAGACTCAGATATATTGCAGGTGCCATATTTCTTACCCAGTAGAGAGCTGTAGCTCAGAATTGGGTTTTGACAAGACAAGATCATGATTAACTAAATCTATATGTAATAATATAAACT
Organism: Globicephala melas; assembly: GCF_963455315.2. Lineage (NCBI taxonomy): Eukaryota > Metazoa > Chordata > Mammalia > Artiodactyla > Delphinidae > Globicephala > Globicephala melas. The sequence continues at coordinate 45,916,029 of NC_083318.1, read as the reverse complement.
TTAGTTTGAAAATGGAACTGAGTCAAGCCCTTTAAAATGTCTGATTAGTAACTGGAACTAATAGCTAAATTTTATTTCATCGAAACGTATGCTTCTATCCTCATAGCTTAGAGGAAACTCATCAAACATTTTGTAAATAAAATAATGTCCTAATGATATAGAGATGCAACATGCAAGGAGGAGCATAGAGGGTAAGAAAGAAAAAACTGAAGACAAAAAATTATGGATTTTAGTCTTCAATGGTGGTTTGCCCTGAGTTAGTCATTTAAGCTTTCTCATTATCCATTCAATCATCTGCAAAATGAATGCAACTTTATTCATCTTGTAAAATTCTCAAATGCTTAATATGGAGAGTTTGTAGAATCATGTATATGAAACTGCTTTGTAAACTTTTAGGTCCCCTAGAAACATCTGCTTTCATGATCATGAGAGCCCTTTGATTAACATCCACTTTTAACCATAGAAAAGGGGATCCTACACCACTTCATTCTGATGTTGAGATTAAACTACCTTATTTGAAAAAGAACAGAAATGGTCTTCAAACCGCCTACAAAGTACCACACATGCCTATACATAGCATCAGCATATGAAGATTGAGTGCTTTTCTGAGGCTGTGCCAAGACTCTATCTGACAAAGCCATCCTTAGGCTTCACAAGGCATCAACACTCCCCGCGAGGGCATAACAAAAGCCCTTTTGTAGCTCAGGAAAGCAGAATTAAAAATGGAAACAGCCAGAGACCTTCTTTCACATGGAAGAGGAAAAAAAAATATCTAGTAAGACAGGAGTAAAGAAAATTCAAGGACACTGGCCATAATCTAATTAAGGTCTGTAATTACAAATTCAGTACACTTAAAAAAGAAACATTTGCATGTTCATTTCAGTAAAATCAACCTTTTAATGGAGCTGAAAAGCATAGGTGAAAACCACTGTAACTTATTAACTGAGTAAAGCATCCAAGAAATGGAAAACCTTGTTAGTGCATTCCCTGAAAACCATGTACTTTATAAGGTAGTAAAAGCAGGTAAAGAAAACATATTCCAAAATAATTACTTAAAGGAACAAATATTTTGAAAAGGTAAACACATTGACGTTGAAGGTTAGGAAAAAAGTATACAACTGAATTGATTGTCAAAATACAAAAAAAAAAGATAAAATGTTTTATATGGTAGAAGGAAAAGAGGAAATTGAAGTATTTGAAATCTAGCACAGGTTTTGTAACTAACTAAGGTGAGGTCTTGGGCAAATCAGTTCCCCTCTCCATACCTCAGTTTCCTCATATATAAAATGAAGAGGTTGGAATAGATAATATCTATGGTTCATATGATTTTATTATTCTAAGCAAAACTAGAATAGAATCCTACTTGCCCATCAAAATTTTGAGTGGATTGTTGTTTACTAATGTGCTATCAAAGGTTACTAAGAAGGCTTTTGTTACTCAGAAAGTACACCAGTATCTCACTCCAATGTTCCAAATGCCTAAAAGGATATGTATTAATTTTCTAGGACTGCCATAATAAAGTATCATAGACTAAGTGGCTTAAACAACAACTATGTTCCCATAGTTCTGGAGGCTATAAGTCCAAGATCAGGGTGTGAGTATAGTCAAGTACTGGGCTCTCTTCTTGGTTTGCATCTGGCTGCTGTCACTCCATGTGCTCAGTTAGCCTTTCCTAGGTTCCTGCTGGGGAGAGAGAGAGGGTAAGAGTAAGGAGAGGGAAGAGGGAGGAGCAGGAGAGAAAGTAATCTCTCTTACTCTTCTTATGAAGCCACCAATCCTATAGGAGTAGGGTTCCACCCTTATGACGTCATTTAACCTTTACTACCTCCTAAAAACCCTATCTCCAAATACAGTTACATTGGAGTTTAGGGCTTCAACATATGTATTTTGGGGGGACAAAATTTGGTCCATAGCACCAATAGTACTGAATGACATCAGAAAATTCACAACACTTTCCCAATAAATTGCCTTCATCCTAGTGTTCCAGTTATAGAGACAGACAGAAAAATTTTTTGAGGCAGCTTTGAGTAAAAATCTAGTGGAGTAGGAAGATGGATCAATAAACTTAGGAAGAACCACAGGTGAAACTGATGCTTACCAAATGAAAGGAGCTAGAAGTATCTGTATTTTTAGTCAAGAATATGGTTAGTTGGAGGGTTGTTTGCAGTTTCGGTTTGTTAATTTACCAATCTACCTTTGGATGGAAACCAGCTTTAGCCAGAATATCTGAATGAGAGCAAATTAGATCTTTTCCCAAAAAGTATAAATTAACCAAGGGCAATCTGATTTACTTTGTTTGTAAGGGAGACCAAGAAAATAGCTGCTGGAAAGCTTTATATTTTCTCAGTTTCTGAAACTCTTTCATGGTAGGAGGCTAGTGATATGGAAAATAGTTACGTAGAATCATGTTCTATTTCTACTTTCTCTATTCTTCAGTTATTTAAAGCCTGATTTTCTAAGCTAGACACATCTGCATTGTGTTAAATATGCTACAGTAGTCAAACAGATTGAATAATAGATGGTTGTATTTATTAGAAATGCCCCAAGTGTCCAAATTCAGACAGCTTTACAGTCGTTAAACACAACATTAACTTTGGAACCAACTTTAAATAATTCCTAGTTCTGTCACTTCTCTGCTGTTGACCTTGGTCAAGTAACTTGAGTGTTCTTTTTCTTTCTTTTTTTTTTAATTAATTAATTTATTTATGGCTGTGTTGGGTCTTCGTGTTTGTGCGAGGGCTTTCTCTAGTTGTGGCAAGCAAGGGCCACTCTTCATCGCAGTGCATGGGCCTCTCACTATCGCTGCCACTTGAGTGTTCTTATACTCAGTTTCCTTAGCCATAAGTTGGACCCAGAAATAATTAATAGGGTTGTGATGAGGATCAAAATAGATACTAACCTTTAAAGAAATGTCACGCAGTTGGCAAATGTTAGCTGCTCTACTACTAACTACCACTATTACTTCTACTACTACTAGTACTGCTGCTGCTACTACAACTATTATCATTATTATTTGATAATTTAGAGGACACCTGCCACCATCCAGTCTTCTGGTGATCCAGTATAAATCAATAAAGATTTTTCTAATTCTGTCTTTATCTCTGGCAACATGTAAGTCACCACAGGGAAAGAGAACAAATGTAAACTGTATTCGTTACCATCGGTGGGCTAAGAATTTAGTTGGTGAAATTACCATAAATGTTTCCAAAAGCCCTTTGAAAAAGGAAATTGAGGCTGAGGTAGAACCTAAACATTTTGTTCAATGTCTCAGAGTAGAAAGCAGCTGAGTTGATATCAGAGTTTGGTCACCTGATTGGAGCATCAAGTTCACTCCTCTAGGCCACATGTCAGTTCTGAGAATCCCATAACCCTGATGGGAAAGGGCATAACTGTGCCAGATGAGGCGGAGTAATAACAGCCCCAAGAGATAAACCAGACCAGTGACCTCTGGCCCCATTAGCGCTGGACTTCCACCAATTCAGCATGCAATTGCTTCATAGCTTCAGTCAACAAATCAGCAATGGGTAATGTGGGGCACAGCCCAAGGGACAACTGGACATTATTTTTGGTTCCTTTTCTATAGACAATATCTCTTCCTTATGAGTCAAGCATTAGTAGGGTCGACAATGATCTCTCCAGAACAGAGAGATTTCAAACTTATCCACAACACAAATGTCTCGAGTTTCCAAATGCACTCAAAATGCTTATCCTAATATACATACGATGCAGACTTTGAGTCAGACCTAGCTTGTGAGGTTAAATAAAGGTAAAAGCTTAAGTTTCCATGCATACCAGAGATGCCACTGCAGTGTTTCATGACTTTTTGGAGAGTGGATTGGCAAAGGAAGCAATCACTGTACTGTAATTTTTGTATAATATTTGTGCATTCCATACCCTGACTCCTATCTATAAACACTCAAAGGAAATCATAAGCACAGTTAATGACATATTAGAAGTAAGACCTCTGTTTCCTGAGGACATTCCCCAAGGCAGTTGTTCAAAGGGAACTTGGAATTTTCCACCAGAAATGGTTTTCCTTCTTAATAATGATCTCATGTGACATGCATTCCTGTTTTTGTTTTTGTTTCTTTTTGTTTGTTTGTTTTCCTTTGATATACCTTATACTCTGCATTCTATGGGAAATGCTATCTCCACAGATTCTGCGCTTCTGTCTCAGAAATGCAGGGTAATTCTAGAAGGTTAGTAAGACATCTTCTGATGGAATGTATTTGATCTACAAAATAGCCTGGCCAAAAGACATCCAAAGCCAGGTTTCAGGAGCAAGGCGTGGGCCTGCTCAGCATCAGAACAGACCAGAACCCAGAGCACTCTGGCCCTTCCCATTTGGTGCATGCAGAATAAATCACGTATCTCAACAACGGTTGGGGCCACCATTTGCCAACTAGACATGTTTTCTCCTAGGCGAAACTCAGGGTTGAATGTGATTTAAAAAAATAAATAAATAAAACAGTCAATGTGACATATTTTAAACATCCAGGAGACTTCACAGCTTCTCAAAGGGAATAGATTTTCATGTTGATTTCCAGTTGTAAACTTAGGTTGAAATATTTGTCTCTGCTCCTTAGGCATCCCAGACTAGTGGTTGACATCAAGGACATTCATATGTGAACAGACTGGGAGAAGCTTTGAACAATGGGGTCTTTAAAAGAGTACTATTATTTGCTTCAAAAATGACTTTTACACTAAACTCCTAATTATTGAAAAGCCAAACCTCTCTTTTTAAAAATGTATGCATTTAATATTTCTAAAAGTAAGTATAGAATTCCTTTCTCTGTCTTTCTAAAATAATCCAACTGTAACTGCTGAAAAGGACTTCCTAGAATGAAGAGAGGAAATCTAGCCATAAAACTCTTTTTGAGTTATTCTAATAATGAGGCAAATATATTACATGCTGGGCAGGAGAAAAAAAATTTTTATTCATAGAGTACTTTTGTTAATTCAACATTATTTTTTCCTGTTGATCTTGTAAAATGATCAGCTTATATGTGGAGCTAGATTATATAGCTTCCCATCTTGAGTGAATTTCATCTTGTATTCTTCAGTTTCTTTGACCAAAATAGTGAGGATTAAAAATAATACTTTATGGGTCGTTATGAGAATTAAATATGTTAATACACATAAAGCATGTAATAAACACTCAATAAATGTGAGGTATCATTGTTAGTAGCACTATTAGAGTTTTTCAAAAATCTGATTTTAACACAGGGCATATCTTTCTTCTAAACTTGTATCTCTATGTATCAAAATTACACTGTAATAAACTATACACTTTCCCTGGGAGGTCAGTTCTCTCCACCAGCATGGGTCTGGCACACATGGTTTCCAAATAAACACACCCTTTTATTCTTATAAGCATGTTATTACTTCACTATATGTTTGTATTTTTTCTTTACAGGATAATATCCTTGCTTATAATGTGACCTCCTGAAAGGCAGTAGTCTGAGCAGATGCCTGCTTTCTTTTAAAGGGATATGTTTGCATCAGATAAGAAAAACCAGTGATATAATATTTTCTGCTAAAAGATAACTTTCAATATATTTTCTTAAAAAAAAAAACTGCTTCAACAAGAACAACATCAAAAAATCCTCTTTGAATACAAGAACAAATAAATTTGGGGCATAGCCAGATTTGGCAGATTCGGGTCTGTGTGTTATCCATCTATCTCTATATCTTCTGCAGCCTAGTAAGAGATGTAAGTTGAATTGGAGACTAAGTTAAGGTCCTGACAGGAAACTGATGTAAAGCAAAAGGAGCAACTAAGATAAGTTTACTGACAACCCAAGGGCAAGATTCAGGAAACCAACAAGAGATGATACAGCAGTGGCTAGATTGCTCTTACCCTCTCTTAACCTGCAAAAGCAAAAGGAGGGACCAGCACCAGGAACCAGGCAAGCTCAGCCTGTTGGAGACGTCTGCTGGATGGAGGCTATGGCCATTCAGCCACTGTTAACTCATCACGTTGTCAGGAGGGAACTGAGGTAATAAGCGCCCCATACATTCTCTTCTGCCATTCTCCATACCTTGCCAGGACTTCTCATTGGCCAAATGCAAACAGAAGGCAGAAACCAAAGAACTTTAGGTGATGCAGTCACTGTGGTCAGCTTCCTCAGAGGTCACAATAAGGGAGAAAGAAAGGAAAGCAGATCTGGAGCTGCAAATATCCTACAAAGTCAAGAAACTCTCTGGAGAATGCATTGATGTGTTCCAATTTTGTAGTCTTTCCCATGCCATAAAAGAATTCTGAAAGCCAGTGTCAAAAAGAGGCTTTCAGAGAACCTCTCCAAATCAGAGTTTCAGATTCTAAACACAATAAAATAGACAAATGATAGAGAGACTGCTTCTGTCTTTATATCTGAAGGTTTTTCTAGGCTCATATTAAAGAGAATTTGAATTAAACTAGTTTGGGATAGTCTAACACTTTTCAGTGAAGAGAAATATATTCCCAATAGTTTAGTTGTTCCTTCTCTAAAAGAGTACTCTCCTAACTCTTTTTACTATAAACTCTGTCAATAAAGAAAAATTGAGCATGCAGTCCTAATACATATGTACTTATTAATAAAGTCTATATATAAATGGACTATTCTAACATATTATATGAATCATTAAACATGATGTAAAAGGTACAAGTGGAAAGTAATAACAGAGGAGATAAAACAAATACAGAGTTTAATATCTTCTCCCCCCACCCCAGTGCGCATCTTACTTTCCCAGTGTATTCAAGCTTTGGAGACTCCTTCACTCTGGAGAGTCTCTTAAGAGACAGCTATGACTCCACACTCCATCCAATGGCCATTCTATAGACACAGTATTATTCCACCCCTTACACATTTTAATAGGCTCTTAAGAGAGCCAAAATTTGAATTTCCTGAATAATCAGAAGATGCTAAGCAAATAACTTGCCACAATAACCTGTTGCTAAGTGTGGTCAGCACTTGCTTCACAGTAACCCTGCAGAACAGGTCTCATCTCCATGTTACAAAATAAGACACAGAGGCATACATAGAAGGTTTTAGGAACTGGTTCAAGATGATCTTTGTCAGAAAATCCAGATTTCCTGAATTCTAGCTGAACATTCACTCTCATAATACCAAGCTTCCTACCTAGCAAATTTTCTACAGAAGAAATTTATGGAATAAAACAGCATTTCACCACAGAAGGGTCTCTCTGGGAAATGTATGTCATGGTCCCTGTGAGAAATGATTTGCTCAGAGAACTTAAGCTAAATGTCTGATGCATATTTGGCCTCTTGGTTTCTGTTTTTCCTGCTGGGGCTGAGAGATTCCAGCATTCCTCACTGGAATGCCAGTCACTCTGGGCCAGGACTCCAATTATCATCGGTTTTTCCCCCCATCACCTGAAACAGTGGCTAGAAATATAGATTTCTAATAAAATGGCCAAATAAATAAATGTTTACTCAACTGAAACATAAACGTGTGTCCTCAAGGCAATAGAAATTTGGAAACCAGAATTAGGAAATTATCTCCACATTTAAAAACATACAAAATTTAAAAAATATACCATGATCTTTAAAGAGCATGAAAACGACCTCAAAATATCCCCTGTAGTTAATTGCAACAAAGGGAAAGAATTCTTGGCCAGTAAGTCCACCTCGTTCACAGCTTTCACCAGTTAATAAGGTTCAGTTCAATTCCATTTTGCCTCCAACTCCCTCTCATTAAGCTTGGCTCAAATTCAAGCCCCTGAGCACCTCCCAGTGTCCCTGAATGGTCCCGATGTTTCACTTCACTAAAGAAAAGATTAATCTGTAGAAAGGCTTCAGCACATTCCTGGGTTGCTCAAGTGCACTTCTTTTCATAGGACAGGCTTTTGATTTGTGCTTTAAATCAAAGGCAGAGAGCAAAAATTCCAAGTATGTATGGGCTTCCGACCTTTAAAAAAACAGGATTGTTCAGATGGAATTTGACACAGAAATATTCTAGCCTACTACCCTTGTTAGTTTGATTCTTCCTCAAGATACCCCTTTCTTCTTTCTACTAAATATCAGCATTTCAATAAAGATGGTATTTGGCAAAGCATTAAAGATAAGTGAAGAGTTCTTTATTAGCAATTTATTCATATTGACATTTTAGGGTTTCATTTCATAGGAAAAGACGGTGGCTCCAGTTAGGAAACCTGTTTGGCAGAACATAAGTTGTTAATACACTATTTCCTGTGTCTGTGTCAGGGGAAACAGTGTGTTTACTTGGACACAAATTCAGACACTGTTAACAAAGACTCTGGCATTTGGAAAAGTCATTTTTGAATACTTGTACAAACTTCTGATTCACAGATTTATGATACATATAGAAGAAAAGAAAACACTAAATACTTATAATAGTGCTTTTGAAAGATTGCTTTCATCTTTGAATCTTCTTTATTCCAAAATTTATATTTTTTGAACTTGTTGATGTAGTTTTACGTAAAACCTGTTGCAAGTAAAACACAGCTCAGTCACAAGAAAAACCCCATCCCATGTGGGATGGAAATGTTGCTTTGATATTGTTCAGAATGTTTGCTAAATAAAACACCAGGTCACCCTGCTTCCTGGGTTTGATTCTATGTACACACACACACACACACACACACACACACACACACACACACATGGATGAACAATTTAAGAAAGAACAACAGCTTTAATAGGTCCTATACTCAGTGCAATGATTGTTTTAGTTACAAAATTATTCTATCCCTCAATATTCAACAAGTCATTTTAGGGGAGAATAGGGCATTGTACAGAACTTCTAATTGATCAGAACATATTTAACATAATAAAGTGCATTTGAGAAACATTTTTGACCTTTTCAAATGCTTTCAGTCTTACTTATTTTCAGATCCTTTGATCACATGAAAAGAGGTGCTCTGATGAAAAGGGGATGCCATTGATGGTTGCAACAGAAATTTTATCACTGGAATGGGATCTGGTAATTTGAGTTAGATTGAATGGCATGAATATAATGGGAGTAGCAGCACTGGTGACTTAGCCATAGGTACTATATCCTTTACTATGGTCCTAAAGCCATGGCATCCTGTTCTTAACTTGGTGGTATTTAAAAGTACTCTATAGGGTACCCAAACTGTCTACAAACTGCTTCCCTTATACTATCTTTGCATTCCACAGTTTCTTCTTTGTATGTTCAAGAGAGTATAGGACAAGCAGGGTTTCATACCTCCTTCAATCTCTTAGACCTCTGATTTAGTCAAGTATCTCTCAAGATGAAGGAAAAACAGATTCCTGGAACCTAGATATTACTATCAAAGGATTTGACCCTGACTAATTCAAAGTATTCTTGGCCAGTAAGTCCACCTCGTTCACAGCTTTCACCAGTTAATAAGGTTCATTTCAATTCCATTTTGCCTCCAACTCCCTCTCATTAAGGACAACCAACAAAGAAAAGCCCAGGTCTAGACGGTTTCACTGGTGAATTCTACCAAATATTTAAAGAAGAATTAATGACAATCCTTCTCAAACCTCCCCAAAAATAGAAGAGGAGGGTACCCTCCCAAAATTATTTTATGAGGTCAGCATTACCTGGATAATAAAGCCAATAGACATTACAAGAAAATAAAGCTACAGACCAATATCCCTGATGAACATAGCTGCAAAAATTATTAACAAACTATTAGCAAACTGATTCAACAATACATTAAAAGTATCACACACCAAGATCAAGTGGGAATTATCCCTGGGATGCAAAGATGGTTCAATATACACAAATCAACAAATGTTATACATCACATCAATAGAAAGAAAGATAAAATTCATGTGATTATCTCAACACATATGGAGAAGCCATTTGACAAAACGCAATATCCTTTCATGATAAAAATGCTCAACAAGTTGGATGTAGAAGAACATATATCAACCTAATAAAGGACATATAAGATAAGCCCACAGCTAACATCATATTCAACAGTGAAAGATTGAAGGGGTTTCCTTTAAGATTAGGAACAAGACAAAAGTGCCCACTCTCACCACTCCTATTCAACACAGTACTAGAAGTCCTAACCAGAGCATTCAGTCAAGATAAAGAAATAAAAAGCATCAAAATGGAAAAGGAAGAAGTAAAATTGTCTTTGTTTGCAGATGATACGATTTTATATACAGAAAATCTTGAAGACTCCACCAAAAGACTGTTAGAACTAATCAACAAATTTAATAAAGTTATAGATTACAAAATCAACATACAGAAACCAGTTGCATTTCTATACATTAACAATGAAACATCTGAAAAAGAAATAAACAATCCCATTCAAATAACATCAAAAACAATAAAATACCTAGGAATAAATTTAACCAAAGAGATGAAAGATTTGTACACTGAACACTATGAGATTGTAATGAAAAGAATTATTGAAGAAGACACAAATAAATGGAAAGATAGCTTATGTTCATGAATCAGAAGAATTAATATCATTAAAATGTCCATTCTACTGTAAGTCATCTGTAGATTCAATGCAATCCTTATCAAAATTCCAATGGTATTATCACGGAATTATAAAGAAGAATTCTAGAATTTGTGTGGATCCCCAAAAGAACCAGAATAGCCAAAGTAATCTTGTGAAAGAAGAACAAAGCTAGAGACATCACACTTTCTGATTTCAAACTATATCACAAAGATATAGTAATCAAAACAATATGGTATATGCAAAAAATAAATTCATATACCAATGGAACAGAGTGTAGAGCTCAGAAATAAACCCTCGAATATACAGTCAACTTATATTTGACCAGGGAGTCAAGAATACTCAATAAGGAAAGGATAGTCTCTTTAATAAATGGTGTTGGGAAAACTGGATAACCATATACAAAAGAATGAAATTGGACTCCTACTTACACCATTCACAAAAATTGACTCAAAATGGATTAAAGACATAAACATAAGAAATGAAACCATAAAACTTCTAGAAAAAATAATACATAGGGAAAAAACTTTTTGACATTGGTCTTGGTAAGGATTTTTTGGAATGACATCAAAAGACAAACAACAAAAGCAAAAACTATTAAGTGGAACTATAGCAAATTAAAAAGCTTCTGCAGAGCAAAAGAAACAATCAATGAAATGAAAAGGCAATCTATGGAAAGGGAGAAAATATTTTTAAATTATATATCTATTAAGGGATTAATATCCAAACTATATAAAGAACTCATGCAACTCATTAGCAATTAAACAAACATTCAGTTATAAAATAAGCAGAAGAACTAAATAGATATTTTCCCAAAAAAGGCATAAAAATGGCTAACAGGTACATGAGGAGGTGCTTGGCAGCACTAATCATCAGGGAAATGTAAATCAAAACCACCATGAGATATCACCTCACACCTGTCAGAATGTCTATCATCAGAAAGATAAGAGATAACAAAAGTTGGAGAAGGATGTGAAAGAAAGGGCACTCTTTTGCACTGTTGCTGGAAATGCAAATTGGTGGAGCCACTATGGGAAACAGTATGGAAGTTCCTCAACAAATTAAAAATAGAACTACCATATGATCCAGCAATTCTACTTCTGAGTATATATCCAAAGGAAATAAAAACAGGATCTCAAAAATATATCTGCATTCATTCCCATGTTTGTTGCAATGTTATTCACAATAGTCAAGCTATGGGAACAACTTAAGTGTCCAGCAACACATGGCTGGATAAAGAAGATGTGGTATATATACACAATGGAATATTATTCAGCTGTGAGAAAGAAGGAGATCCTGCTGTTTGCAATAACATTGATGAAACTTGAGGGCATTATGCTAAGTTAAATACGTCAGACAGAGAAAGGCAAATACTGTATATCACTTATATGTGGAATCTAAATTAAAAAAAAAGTCAAACTCATAAAAAAACATAGAGTGGAATGGTGGTTTCCTGGGGCTGGAGGGTAAGAGAAATGGGGTATTGGTCAAAGGGTACAAACTTCCAGTTGTAAGGTGAGTAAGTTCTGGGGAACTAATGTACAGCATGGTGATTTTAGTTAGCAATACTGTCTTACATATTGAAAGTTTCTGAGACTAGATCTTAAATATTCTCATTATAAAAAAGGAAATGGCAACTGTATGACATAATGGAGGTGTTAGCTAGCACTATGATAGTAATCATTTTGCAATATATAAGTATATCAAACCAACATGGTATACAATTAAACCTACACAATAGTATATGTCAATTATATCTCAATAAAGCTGGAAAAAAGAAGGACAATGGCAATATAACTCTGTGATACTAAAGATTTAACAACTGAATTTCTTTTGAGTGGACTAAATATAATAAAACAAAAGAAAAAATTTCTTAAATATATGCTATTCAATTATAATAATTTACAATTTTATCATCAAAACAAAATAAAACATCATCAGAAAAATCTACAAACAATAAATGCTGGAGAGGGTGTGGAGGAAAGGGAACCCTCTTACACTGTTGGTGGGAATGTAAATTGATACCACCACTATGGAGAACAGTATGGAGGTTCCTTAAAGAACTAAAAATAGAATTACCATAGGACCCAGCAACCCTACTGCTGGGCATATACCTGGAGAAAAACACAATTCAAAAATATACATGCTCCCCAGTGTTAATTGCAGCACTATTTACAATAGCCAGGACATGGAAGCAACCTAAATATCCATCAACAGAGGAATGGATAAAGAAGATGTGGTACATATATACAATGGAATATTACTCAGCCATAAGAAGGAATGAAATTGTGCCATTTGCAGAGACGTGGATGGACATAGAGACTGCCATACAGAGTGAAGTAAGTCAGAAAGAGAAAGACAAATATCATATATTAATGCATATATGTGGAATCTAGAAAAATGGTACAGATGAACGTATTTGCAAAGCAGAAAAAGAGACACAGACGTACAGAACAAACATATGGATACCAAGGGGGGACAGGTGAGGGGGTGGGATGGATTGGGAGATTGGGATTGACATAAATACACTATTGATACTATGTATATAATAGATAACTAATGAGAACATACTGTATGGCACAGGGAACTCTACTCAGTGCTCTGTGGTAACCTAAATTGGAAGGAAATCCAGAAAAGAGCGGATATATGTGTACATATACTGATTCACTTTGTTGTACAGCAGAAACTAAAACAAAATTGTAAAGCAACTATACTCCAATTAAAAATTTTTTTAATTTAAATAAATAAACAAAAATACAAAGTGAGGTGACAAAGATCTGACTGAAGCTGCCACAGCAACATAGTCATTTAGTGCAGTGCACAGCATGCTCTTGGCAATTCCCTTTAGAGACTGTATGTTAACATGAAGGTGACTTCAAACAGTGCCTCTTCTGAGTCTCTGCCTTCATCCAAGAGGAGATGGAGAAGAGGTATCTATTACAGACAAATTTATTCCTAGAAGAAAAAAATGGACCAAGACACTAGGGAGCAAAACCTTTAGAAAGAGGAATAAAGAAGTTTTAAAAACTCTTTTCCACTGAATAGGTTCTTTCCTTTTTGCAGTGCTTCTCCTTCAGAGTTGCTACAGCAAGACAGGCCTGGAGTTGATTTCCCTTTAGAGGGACCCCTTTCCAAGAATAACTTAATGTGGGACCCAGAGCAAAGGTGACCTAGAATAGAGTGCTTAGAAGAGCTGCTATCTTTCTGTAGAATAATTTATGGTTCTTCTCACCTCAGCATGAGAAGACTGAAAGAGAAATCAGGATAAAGACCTAGGAAAAGAGGTCACAGTGGCTTATCCACAAGCTCTTATTCTTGACTTTGTGGCCACTAATTACAATAAGTAACACATATTTAATGTAGCATTTACTAGGTACCAGGCACTTTCTAAATGTTCTACATACTTTAACCCATTTAATCCTTTCATCGATCCTACAGATTTCATTTTATAGGTGAGAGGATAACTCGCTTACCCAAGATCATACAGCAAGTAAATGGGAAGTTGGTGTTCAAACCCAGGCATTCTGACTTCAGGAGGCTGTACACTCAACTGTCGCACTATGTTACTGTACATAAAAAAGCCCTATTTGCTCATATAAATTTACAAATTATGAGAAGGGAGTTCCCCAAGGCCAAATAGTAATAATAGCAAACAGATTTTCCTTGTGTATGTACCCTTGAGAGCTCGTAGAAAGACAGCTATAATCATGATAAAACATCTGTTGTTTATGGAGAGCTCTCAATCCATAACACAAATGTCTTTCATGCCATGATGCCCCTGCATTTCAAGGATTGAGTCCTTGGAGTGTCAAAAATAGTCACGACCTATTGTCCTAAGTGGTTACCTAAAGTCCTGAAAGGTCACTAAATCCTTCTTAATTCCACTCTGTAACATCTCTTGGCTCAGCACCCTTTAATGAATCACATTTATATTAATGTTAGATTCCACTTTGCTTTGCTTTCATTTCATTCTAATGTTTAAATAGGTATTCAAAACTAACTTTGTACAATCCTACTCTATGCTATTCGGCTACCTTCTTGCTGATAAAACTATTCTCGAAAAGTCAGAATTGTTTAGGGTTCCTGGACTGGAGAAATGGTATAATATTTGAGAAGCAAGAACAGGCAAAGGTGAGCTGGTTTTAGAAGCTAGACTTAACTGTCTATAGACAGTTAAGAAGTCCTATACCCCATCCTCCTGTGGATTACAAGCACAGATTTCAGAGAGAAAGAATAAAGCAACATGGTCTCAAGAAACACATCATCACTATAATTAAACCACACTGCCCCCTGGCATACACTAAGAGGAATAAAATCACCCATCAAGGAGAACCACTTGCATGGAAAACAAGGTGTCCATGTGGAAACAAATCAATTACTGAAAAGTGTACACCCAGACAATTTCTAAACAATGTTCAGCCATGATTAATTTTACTTTGAGAAACTCAACAAAGACATATTGTCCATTCAAAATCTCCAGTCCTGCTGAGATCCTGGGATGTTGCCAGTGGCTCAACTGCTATTCACAAACCCTGGCAACCTGAGTCTGGAACTCTATAGTTTTAGACTACCAGAAAACATTACCAGGATATCATTTCTCTAGTCTTTACAGCCACTCTGCTTCTTTTGGTGAAACAGAAACCAAGGACCTAATTCACCAATCGTATTGAAAAGGAAGTAGAACTCAGTGTCAAGGTGTAATATATACAGAAGCTAAGATAGTGGATTTTGTTGTCAAATTCAAATCCTGTTTCCACTTTTTCTATGTTTTGATCTTGGGAAAATGACTTAACCCCTTTTTCTGAGACTAGGTTTTCTCACGGATGAAATAGGGATAATTATAGTAGTATTTCACTCAGAGAATCATCTGCAGAGCTACTCAACATGTGTTTATTAGACCTGTAGCATCATGTAATCTGTGAGCTTGCTAGAAATGCAAATTCTTGGGTCCTGCCCCAGAACTCTGAATCTGAACTAGGGAATGGGATGTATTAGCTATGAGTCTGCATTTTGGCTGCTCACCAGGAGATTGTTATGCACATTAATGTTCAATAATCACTGATATAAAACATTAAATAAAATAGGAAGCCCTTATTACAGCCTGTGGAAGACAGTATGATGTCAATATATGTGAACTGTTATTTTCATTAGAGTAGAGGAGCAGAGTTAAGTTTTGACTTTTTGATCAATGATTCAGGAGCTCAGATGGCTCCAAGTGACCTACTAGTAAAGACACCAGAAAGTTGCAAGATAATAGGAAAGGGATTACAGCTCTGATATTCTACCATTTTCACTATTCAAGATCTCCACTGCATTTTAACATTTTTTTATTCCTTTTGGTGATAAGCCATTCTATTACAAGCCATAACGATCTGTACCTCCCTAGGATCACCATTACATTTACATAATGGAAAACACGACTGTTTTACAATGTATAAGTCCACCCTTACATGGCAATATGAATCACCTGAAAACTGGGAGTGGTCAAAGAGACAGGTATCCCTGAATAATGGTCTTTTTGAAAGAGCAGAGCTGCTAATCAATCCATCGTGACACCAGGAAACTGAATGCCAAGAATCCGTGAGAATTTACGTGGGTACCATGCTTAACTTGACAAGGATGATTGGTGGCCACTATCAGTATTATCTCAGTTGTAGCCTGAATTAGGTAGTCTGTGTGTGATTCACTTCCAGTGACTAGACAAGAAGAAAGATCCTTCCTCCAACTTACTTCTGGATACCCTGAGGAACACACAAGAGGGCTCTGGGAATCACATACCCCCAACTACTATGTTAACCCAGAAAAGTCTATCCAAGTAAAAGTGTAATCTTTAACATTGGTCCTGCAACATCATGGTGTTTTACTCTTAGAAAAATAAAATTCTTGAATTTAGGGTTTCAGATGAACATATTTTTATTGAATACATAATGGACCTTGGAATACATCAAATCTGATCCCCAAACAAAGAAAAACTTCTCTAGCAACCTGAAAGGAAGGGTACCTAGATTAAAAACACATCCAGAAATGGGACTCTGCACTACTATAGGTGCCCATTACTTTAGAATCAGCTGAGAAAATATCCTTGTATAATTTCTGCACATACAATGCTACCAAAATCTGGCGCTGTTTTTTCTAATTTTCTGTATTAGTTGCTGAAACTTTGTCCCTACTGTAGAATCCCTTTTATCAAACCTAATCAGAAAGGGTAATTGATCAATTAATTGAAAACCTTGAAACAGCAGGGAAAAATAACATTTTAAACGTAAAACATTTAAAGATGGCATGTCTATGTACATCTTTGCATTTCCTTTATCTTTCTTACATAAATATCACCCATAATGCATCTTATACAATTACCAATTCCAGTTTCCTTAAATGGAAGCAAGAATTTCGAGATGTTCATGAAACATATCAGTCTTTTGCATTTATCTTATAGTTTTATGACTCTCTATCTTGTCAATTTTCTCAGCTACACCTAATTCCACAGTATTTTAAGAAACTCCCTTAACTGAGTCTTTTAACATAGTTTTTATTATAAAAACTTTCACATTTTTATTTAATTTACATAATATTTAGTAAAATTACTTAAGTATAATAACAAGGAATATTGACACAATCACACTGGGAAGCAAAGCAAAGTGGCTCTGGGTAAGTGTATTACTCAACAAATTAGAGCGCTAGTATGCCAACAAACTAGAATTCAAACCCTGAGATTGAATGCATTATAAATGTCAATGTTTTATACCGTGAAGTGGGAGCTCCATTTGCCTGGTGAATCTATTATGTGAAGCCTGATTAAGGGGGCTTGTTTCAAAGTATTCTATTATGGAAATGTATAGTGGCATATTACTCATAATTTTATATATATTCATCTCCTATCACCAAGTAGAATGGTATCTTGCAAAGAGAGGAGAAAAATGTCTGGGATCTAGTGTAAAAGTCCTACAATATGTAAGCAGAAACTAGTGATTTATGAATGTAGTTCTTCTGAAGAGTAATATATGAACCCTGTTGGAAAGGCCAACCACTGGCTAAGTTACAGGAGAGGCTAAAACTCAGATTTCATTTAGACCTGAGATGGGATGCAAAGCAGGTATCTCCACTGATTCCCCTGCCCTCTCCTTCTGACATTTGTGTCTAATCAGTCCCCTGGATGAATAACTGACACATTGTACATATGTCTGTACAGGGGCCAGCACTTAATTAAATCATGAAATTATAAATGGTACTCTAAAGTAAGACCTGCAAGGATTGCACCACATGAATATTTTATCTGGCATTAAGAGCCACATTTACAGAATGTCTGCAAGAATAAAAGACATTGTAAAGTCCTTGGCATATAGATGGTGATAAAAATGTCAATAATCTTCATATTCTCTTTTTTCCTAAAATAGTTCCTCTATGTAAAGACTTGGTAGCAAAATTGTTAGGTCTTAGGATATGCAAACCTTCACCTCTACTAATGATAAGTTGTTTTCCAAAATAGTTGTACTATTCTCTCACCACCATGCATCAGAGTTTCTATTCTGCCACATTTCACCAGTATTTAATATTGTCAGACTTTTAAAAACAGTTGTCAATCTGATAGGTAAAATGGTATCTCCTTACGGTTTTATGTGCACTTTCCAGATTACTAGTGAAACTGAAAATCTTGCCGTATATTTAACAGTTATGTTTCTTCTTTTGTGAAATGTCTGCTTACCTCTTTTTTCATTTTTCTATTTGAATTTTTTCTCTTTCATTTTCTTAATTCTTATGGGTTCTTTATCTTCTGAACTTTCATATTAACTCTGGGACATGGGTGTGATTTATTTCCTTTACAGGTGATAATTTGAAGAGTAAGAGACTAAGAGATGTGTGCAGGGTTGCAGAGATAGTAAATGATGGAGGGCAATCCAAACCCAGCTCTGATCTACTTCAAATCTCAAGTGCCTTCCAATAAACAACCCTTCTTTATTTTTGCTAATGCTTTCTTAATTTCTGTACCACAAGCTCCCCCTAGATTCCCTGCAAAGAACAACCTCAGTGTGAGTCACATTGCAATAAGAAGTAGAGAATGGGCATGACCAAAGAAATGTCTGGGGAATAAACAATATGCAAAATTGAAATAGTGGAGAATATTTGGGAGATCTTACTTCTCATTGCTGTCAGCCCGTCATTACCACTATCATCAATTACAATAATAATGATACTAAAAATAACAAAAATATTGAACATTTTTCACTGAGCACTTAAGATGCAAAAATCTCTGCATGAAGCAGTTTAGAGGCATCATTTAAGTTAATCATTAAATTAACCCCATAAGTTAGAGAACTGACTCAGTTCTATTGTATAAAAGTAGAAACCCAGTTTTAAAAGAGTTAGAGAAATTCTCCCAGGGCCACACAACAAGGAAATAGTAGATCACAGGTAGATGATTTTCTTTTTTTTACTCTGGAGAAGGCACGTCTAATAATCATGCTAATATGTCATAGACCACTAGTCAAAATACCTTATTATATAGTTCATGTCTCTTTGCCACACACACATATGTTTATCTTTCTTTCATTGTCACGTTATCTAGCAGATAAACAATCCTACATTGAGAATTCAAAAGCACGGCTGGCACTCAAATATCAAGCCCACTTTAGGCTAATTTTCCAAAGAGAATCATTATTGACATATGTACATGTTAATAAGAAGTGCATAGCTAGATCTCTTTTGGAGCAAGGTCATGGTCTCAGAGCTCCAGGAGTCCATGAGAAAAAATATTTTGACTGACAGCAGAGGTAGGACCTGCATCAACCTTTTGTTAGAATTGCTCTGCTCCAGAATTGGAGGGTTTTTTTTCAAACTCAGTGGAAAATAGCCGTAAAGTTTATAGAAAACCCAGGTACCTCTTAGATGCTCTTCAGAGAAGGTTTCAGTCCTTTTCTGACTTACCTGAGGCATATCATATTGTCATCTATGAAGAAACCCCCAGATATAGAAAGCAGCACTCCACCTTTGGTTAGAGTCCTTGCAAATATAACATTTACTGTCCTGAAATGTCTTTTTTGATATTTCATTTTTTACATCGAATATAGCTTATGATGTAATGGTCTAATAACCAAATGTTTACAATCACATCATTATTTAGCTTGATGATTTTTGTATTGACATCATCTTAAACTGCCTGGGAAAGAATGCTTTCAAACAGCCTAGAATAAATTAGCAATCAGAGCAGACACCAACACATGTAGGTGTTCAGTCAATATGAATTGAATAAATCAATAAGTAGCTAATCCATAAAGGGGTTTAATGCCATTGTCACCCAGAACATTTCCCTGACGATTGTTCAGAGTTGTAATGCAAGGTGAGGTTAATCTAGTTATAGTTTCAGAAATATATATTGAAAATATCATTTCTATAATGAAGCAAAAATCTGATTCACTTTACTTATGTATTAAAAGCACTATGATTTTTACCAGTCTTATCTTAAAAAAATAAACAACACCATTTTTGAATCCATTACCTGGTTTAATCCTCCCAACAGTATTTGTACTATTTCACAAATGAGAAAATTGGAGAAGCCTGAAGGTACATTGCAAACATTAAAAAATTGGTGAGCCAGGATTCACTCCTGAGTTTCCTTGATTCCAAAGCCTATGCTCGGGACTTCCCTGGTGGTCCAGTGGCTAAGACTCCATGCTCCCAATGCAGGGGCCCGGGTTCGATCCCTGGTCAGGGAACTAGATCCCACATGATGCAACTAAAGATCCTGCACAAGGCAACTAAGACCCTGTATGCTGCAACTAAGACCCGGCGCAGCCAAATAAATAAATAAATTAAAAAAAAAAAAAAAAAGCCTATGCTCTCTCTCCATTGGAACAGATTTCTATCTTAATGCTGTCTCTTCTTTTGGTCAAATACAACCAAAATCAGGATGTGATCTACAGAAAGAAAAGAACCAGCATATATGATGACATATTTGAATCAGATATTTCCTGTATATAACCTCATTTGAACATCAACAGATACTAAGAGAATAATTATATCAGCTCTACTTTTGTGGATGAAGAAACTGAATCACAGAAAATTTAAGTAATTTGCCTAAGGATGGGATCAGAATGTAAGACCATATCTATTAATTTTTTAGTTTTCTTTAGAACTTGAGAAATCTCAAGACAAGGAGGCAAATGGCACTTAATTAATGCATATTTAAATTAGAAATTTTATGTATTTCCAAAATATCTGAGGCATCATTATATTCAAACAGTTTCTACTGATCAAGAAACTGAATCTCAGAGATGTTAGGGAATTTACCTAAAAGAATGGGATCAGAATTCAAATCTTTGTCTATTGATTCAAAGTGATTATTCTTCTTACTAAAAATATAATTTTTTAGCTGGAAGAGACTTTTGAAATAGTTGAGGCTAGGCTCCTAATTTTTTTGATAATATAAAACAAGGTATAAAAGGAAAGTTGTTCCTTGGAGGCTGTTGGAAGGGCAGGGATGCAAACAGAACACTATTGCATGCCATCACTGGGAAAGAAATTTCCAGCTATGTTACTGGAAAGTCACTCTGCAACCTTTAAAGGAATTTAACTTTTTATAATTATTTATCATGATAATCTTAATCTGGAAACAAAAATTTCCAGTTAACTCCTAAAAAATTTCTTGGGGTGCTGGTGGGAAACAGAGTCCCCCTTTGCATAGTAACAGTTCATTACACATGTTAGGCACTTTATTTACATTTGTCGTATAAATGAATGAAACAGAATAAATAATAGAAACCTTTATGAGAGTGGCTATATATTCAAAGGCATGTTCTATTTTCAATTCTTAGAGAACAAATAAAATCCATTTTTTTAATCTATTGGGATTTGTATCACCCTTTTCCTGCAATCAAATTTATATATTTCTAGAAGATACTGCCCTCACTTTGTCAATAGTCCCTTCCATGAGTGGGGACTCATGGAAGAGTGGTTGTTACAGTATTAAAGTAAGAAAGATGGGATGGGAAAAGATTGGAAAAGACTAGAATAAGGATTCTGAAGCTGAGGAGAGTAAATCAGGAAAAGAAGAAGGAAGGGGGAGGCAGGAAGTGAAAACTAACTTTCTGCTTTGTGAAGGTTATGTATATCTATATGTATGTGTATATACACAAGCATGTACATTTGTGTGGCAGAATTTAGCTAAGAAAAAACAGCTTTGCTGTACACCTGAAACTAACACAACATTGTTTTGGGGTTTTTTTTCCGGGGGATGTGGTTTGGCCATGCCACAGGGCTTGTGGGATCTTAATTCCCTGACCAGGGATGGAACCTGGGCCCTCGGCAGTGAAACCACTGAGTCCTAAACAATGGACCATCAGGGAATTTCCTAACACAACATTGTTAATCAGCTATACTGCAATATAAAACAAGAAGTTAAAAAAAAAACAAAAATTCCCTGTTTGGCCATTCTAAGAAACAAACAAACAAACAAAACAGCTAGAGATAATAGAGTTGAAAAAGGAAGTTGTTGTTACCAAGTAACTTTAGGGGATATTGTGATCCTAAACAATGAATTTAACAAAACTTTGTTACAGAATAATTCTAATTCCAACTCTCAGGAAGGCAGAGTTTAGATTCTCTCCATTTCCCTTGAAAATATACTAGACTTAGTAGTTCTTTACAAAGAATAGCACAGAAAAGGGGAAAAATAATAACTGTACCATGAAGAAAGCCTCAAAAACACTACATTATCTAGTTGGTGAAGGTTAACGTCATCATGATGTACCCCTGATATGAGATGAGATGAGAGAGGCACTTCACTTCTGTGTTATTCTTCCTCAAACCTATATCTCGTCTAATCATGAGAAAAACATCAGACAAACCCAGACTGAAGGAAATTCTAAGAATTTTAACAATCCTCAAGACTGTCAAAGCCATGAAAAAAACAGAAAGATTCTCATTGACCAGAAGGACAGTGGAGATAGGAAAGCAATGCAAGGTGATACAAATTGGCTACTGGGAAAAGAGGATGTTAATGGAAAAACTGGTGAAATCAAAACTGACTCTGGACTTTAGGTAACAGTCATGTACCAATGTCAATTTCTTAATTTTGCCAAATGTACCATAGAAATATAATGTGTTGACAATGGTGGAAACAAAGCAAAGTATATATGGGAATTCTATATTAGCTTTGCAACTTTTCTGTAAATCTGAAAGCATTATAAAAGCAAACATTGTATTTAAATAAACAATAGCAGAATATATTTAAAAATAAGCAGAATGGCAGGGTGTGGAGGTGCGGTTCACAGAAGTGGATGAGTTAGAAAGTAAAAGCCTGAAAATGTGTTACTTGAAAGCACAAGAACTTTCTGTGGACTTGGTTACATTTCACACAGGGAACTCTTCTCCAGCCTTGTGAAAATTCTGAAAATCCCCTTCACATACTGGGCTGATTATGTCAGCAACCATGATTATAATGAATACAGACAAGTTTATGGCAATAAAAGCAAAAGTGAGATGAAGGAGAAATGTGGATTTTGTTTTTGAAATAGGTGACAAAAGGTTCTACCACGTGAGAACTTATTTTCCAGACCTTGAGTATCACTTGCTAGTTATACATACTTGGTGGGGGAAAAATCCTGAAATAAAAAACATGTGTGTGTGAAGAGCTATGAAAGGATAATTTATAATCTGTAGGGATTTGGAGCAGTAACTAAAATAGTCAAGCAAAGCTGTATTTCATTCATTTAACAAAAATTGGAATAAGAACCACTGGATTATGCCCATTGCATGTATTTCTATGTTCCTGGGGCCCCAAACATGTAAGGTGTGAATGAATGAATGGATAGATGAATGAATGAATGAATATGATGGAAAGGGTGGAATTGTAGGAAATACCACAGTCTTCATTCTAATAAGGGTCATTCTCATAACTGGTTTTGATATAAAAAAGATAATACAAGTACTAAGAGGTTTAAATAAAGAAGCATAAGAGTTCAGAGGATTGAGGTTTTAATTCAAGGTTAGATACAGTCCTACTATTTGTACTGAGCTTGTCAGGACTTGACCATGTGATATGTTAAGGTTTATTTATTCCCTGGTTTGTGAGGTACAAAGTGCTTATTTAAAGCAGGAACATCAAAGTTTGAATCTCAGTTCCACACCTGACCCTCACACACTTAACTCCTACAGCTTCAGTAACTTCATGAATAACATACGGAAGACAAGAATACTTATGTCTCTCACTGCTTTGCTGGAAAAATTAAATTATACAAAGTTTGTAAAAATATCTGGCAGAGCAGTGTGGCTAGTAACAGCAGGTGACTATGAATCTAGGTAGAGGTAAATGATTAAAAATTCACTGTTCCTAGTCTAGGTGGGCAATCATTAATTTGGTCTAACCACTCCACAAGGTAATATTGGCATTTTACCAATGCCTGCTGGGACTATGCTGTCTCTAACAGTGTGATTTTAGAGAGGGAAAGCAGGTAGGAACTTCCCAGATACTTGATAAGCACAGTGTTCAGGTGACCAGTCCAGAATACAGTAATATAGGTTACAGTCTTTCATCTTAGGCCGGTTGATACCAAACATTGGTTTTATACATGTAATAGATGGTTTTCCATAGCATTTCCCTGAGTTAATATAGTAATATAACTTCCATTTTGAATTTTAAAAGTCCAATCAGAAGCTGAATAATGATTCCTATTCCCCTTCTGGAAGAGGACAGCCAGAAGGCTGGAAGGGTCATGGGTAATTGGTAGGGAGTGTAATATCTAAAAGGTAGATGGTCATTTGAGATATCTTTTTGCACTTCTGTTATTATTAGTTGGCTGTCAACTTTCTCTCAGATACTCCAGAAATCCTGCAAGCTCATTATTTAAATTTTTTTTTAATGCAGAGATTACTGTGGCTAAAACTTTGAAGTCCACAGAATTTATTTAAAATGTCTCCATCTTAGATATTCAGTGGTCTTATATTCTAGGCTTTTAGTTAGAAGCATGTCACAAAAGCTGAAAAAAAAAAAAAAACCCAGCAGTATTAGCTTTTAAAAAGTATTTTTACTTGCATTAGATTATTTAATGCTCAAAATAGGAACCTGTGGGTCAGTTTCATCGTTCCTATTTTCCAGATGAAGAAACTCAAGCTGAGAAAGGTTAAGTGACTAGCTCAAAGTAACAAGGTAAGTCAGTAAGTCTTTCAACTCTGTCTACAAATTTTCTTCACTGTGCCCTGCTATTAATACCTCGGTGTGAACTAATTTTAATTAGTACTTCTTTCCCAGGGCTTTTGGTTTTTAAAAGAACATAGCATGTAAACAGACTCATTTATTAATGCTGGAATTTAAGATTGTATAGCCTTTGAGTAAGTAGATATTTAAAGGAAGCAAAAGGACCTTCTGGGTGTCCCACAAATCACGTAAAATAAAGGTGAAAAATACCTACTTGCATGTAAGATTTATTTTGATGATATCGTTCAACTGTGGCCCTGCCTTATTGGTAAATGATATATATTTAAATTCCTAAATAATTTAAGATTCTTTTCTGGCTCCAGGAAACTTTTTTTTTTTTTATTAAATAAGTACCTTAAAATGCTATAAACCAGTGTTTCTCCAGTGGAACAGTTTTGCCAACCATGGGGTATTTGCCAATACCTGGAAATATTTTTAGTTGCCACAAATGGAGAATGTTACTGGCATCTAGTGGGTAGAGATTAGAGATGCTGATAAATGTCCTACAATGGACATTTATAGGACAGACACCTATAACAAAGAATTATCCAGTCCCATACGTCAATAATGTCCAGGTTGAGAAATGCTGGTATATCCAGAATAGCAGAGTAGCAGCAAGGACAAGGATTCAGTTCTATTTGGGTTGTAGCTGGAAGCAGGAAGACATTGTAAAGGTGAAGGTAAACAGGTTTTTGAAGAAAATACAAAGCCATCCTAGACCTATAAGATCCCATGGCCAAAAGCCTTGACAATGAATGCCATGTGTGGCTTGAAACCCTGGGAATTTAAAATTGTTAAGTTACTTTGTATGGTATCAAGGAGCTTAGAGTCAATGGTAAATGTTGTACTTTAGAGTTCATACTTTGCATTATTAATTCATTTGGTCCTCATCACAACCCTATAAGATAAACATTATAATCCCCATTTTACAAGTAAGGAAACAAAAGCATAGAAGAGTTTTGAAACTTGCTGAAGATGGCACAGCCAGCATTGATTTTAGTATAGCTTGTGGTTAAATTTATAATTATAAATTTATAATTAAATGTATAATTATAAACTTAAATTTATAATTCAAAATATGTGCTTTATAGGTCACATAATACAAAAAGAAGTGTCCTATGGTTTACAATACACATACACACATAAATAAGACTGCTAAATTAGAAACAGGGAAATAGTGTTTAAATGTTATAGTATGAAAAATCCTTGGTCTTTATGAAGTCTGTAGCAGAGCAAGAGATTTGACCCTGGGCTCCTTCTAAGCTAAAATAAGGAGGAAAACATCATTGAGTACATAGATATTGTGGTCTGATAAAAGGAAATCAACTGACGTTATTCAAGAGCTGGCAAATATTCCCTATAACTCTTTTCTAAAAGGAGTGCAACCTAAGGAGGGCTGTCTTTCAAGGTGAGTTGAAGGACTGGTAAACAGGCACTCAGGCTGCATGTTTTGCAGCAGACTTAAGCTATTCACTCTCTCAATAATTAAACATTTAGTCATTTGAGGATGCTGGGAGAGTTTCCTAACTTCTATTCGTTTTGACCTTAAAAATGGGATGATGATGTATAGGATTTAATCAATATGTGAACAACCAGACATTTCCTTAACAGTCTTCATATCACTCTGTTGGTTTAACACAGCTGGAAATCCCAAAGAAATGATTAGGTCTGTTGCTAAGGATTAAGCCACCGAATTATGGATGGAAAGAATGTCACCTCCTCCTCCATAAAGGACCGTTCCTCTCAGCTGGACAACCAAGGTCCCAATTCCTCTCCCCTTCCAAATCAAGGAAAACATTTTAATTATGACTTCAACAACTGTTCTAGACAAGTCCAGAGACAGATTGCCCTGGGAATTATTTTCTCTAAAATGAACTGCTAGTGTTTACCATAAATATATGTTTAATATATGTTCTGCTTATATCTGGGGCCAGTCAGCATAAAATTACTTTACTGGCAATAGTTTGCAGTTGTGAATTTTCATTTTATCCAACCAACGTGTATTCAGCACCTAAGTTGAATTGGTATCCTTTCTACTAACCAGTTTTGTCTTTTAAATATCACATGGATTCATTACCGGCCTATTACTTAGATCAAGGGAAGAATTCTAAGGAGTTATGTAATACGTGCTATGTAAACATAGCACAGTACATAGCTTCATTCAAGACATTTATCAAGCACCTACTATGTCCTAAAATTTGCACTGAAATCACACAGGAGGCAGAAACACAGAATTTCTCCAAAACACATTTATTGACATTGATTGACTGTTTTCTCCCCACACCTGTGAGCTTACTCTCCAGTAGGCAAATTAATTTTTCAGCTGCTTTTCTATAGGGTAATGGGCCTCAAATACCTTCACTCAATATGAAGCTGTTCTAAGACACAGGGCAGACTTGCAAAACCATAAGGCATTTGGACACCAGAGCAATTCATATGCCCTCAGATATTGTATTTAATAACTGCATAAGCATGCATCAAAGTGAAAATTCTGACAAATGTGCATTCTTTCCTCCCAGCAGTCAAACCTCTCAGCCCTGCAGTTTGGTTGAAAAATAAAACCATGATGTGCTTCCAAATATCTGCTGTTTTTCATCAGTAGGGCTGTAAGTGGACCCTCACCTCCCATCACACACACACACACACACACACACACACACACACACACACACACACACACACACACACACACACACACACACCAGATTTCCTTTTTTCCTCCTCCTTCCCCTAAACAAACTTGTTATCAAAGAAAATTTTAACAGAACTGAATCCAACACAAGCATTCTTGGATTCTTCTTGTTATTTTCTGCAAACCAAATGTGCCGTTTTAACTGAGAGGTTGAGAGAGGAGCAACTGGGCCCGTCTGGGCTGCAGTGCAGGGGATCCAAACACGAAAAAGAGCATGGAAGGTGACCTGGAAGAGGTCACCATTCCCACACTTGAAAGGAGTGTCCAGGCAAGTCTGAGTCAATTTGACACATTTCAAACTCCTGGAAAACCAGGTGCTTCAAAGCTGACTTTTGAAATCCAAAGGTCCTGAGGGGTGAGCCAGGGAAAGGAAGGTGTTGCTTTTCCTGACTCAAAATTCAGTGTTGCTGCCTGTGGAGACAACACATTCAAAATTCAAAGGATGCTCGTTTGGTTTTAGTGGAAGAGGAAAAAGTTACGAAAGAGTGTCTTACTTCTCTTTTTTACCTTTTGCAATAAGGCTGCCCTTTCCTGCCTTTATAGAAATTATCTGAAGATCTCCCTCATGGAAATCAGGCAGGCAGACAGTCTAGGGCTCAGCAGGCAAAGTAACACTGACTTATATTTGACAAGTTTTGACAGATAAATAATTCTTGGCTGGTGTCCTAGGTTAAATATCAACTCCTCGCTGTGACTGCCAGGACAGCTGCAAAGTATCTGACCCTGGCAACTAAGGTCCAGCTCACGAGAAAGTGGCAGTATCACAACCAACTGATACTGTGGTGATTTGTTCTCCGGGACACTCCTCAGGATGACTTTAACCCCTCAAAGAATGTAGCTGGAATTTGCAACTCAGTGTATTTCTAGGGAACAGCCCAGTCTTCACACTATTTTTAAATATTTTTACATCAGCATGGAAACAAGGCTTTGTATATTTTAAGACCCCTAATGAGGAATTTCATCAAGAAATGGACAGACTACAATACTTGCTTTCAGTAAGCATGGTCAGGAGTTGAAATGTTCTTTGTTTTTTGTTTTAATACAAAATACATTATGTATGCTGTGAAAACTGGAATCTCTTGTTTTGAGTACCT
Source organism: Globicephala melas (assembly GCF_963455315.2). Taxonomy (NCBI): domain Eukaryota; kingdom Metazoa; phylum Chordata; class Mammalia; order Artiodactyla; family Delphinidae; genus Globicephala; species Globicephala melas. The sequence continues at coordinate 45,887,627 of NC_083318.1, read as the reverse complement.
TAGAGAGAAAAGTCATGAAGCATAAACTGAAGAGATATACTGTTTTGGAGGGGGATCAGAGAGATCATGAAAAAAACAAGAGAGAGAGAAATAGACCATAAAGTGGAATATATTTACAGTTGTCAGTGCTTATAGAAAGATACTGTCAATTATGGGGCATCAAGAATAAAATTAATGTGGATATGAATTTTCAAAACTACTGATCGTTTTGCCATTGAATGAATATTACTTTAACCTTGTAATTAGGGTAAATGATCATGATAATAATAACAATAGATTCCAGTTATAGAGTTCCTACCATGTGCTAGGAATTGTACCTGTAAGAAAAGTCTCAGAATCCCTTTTTTAAAGATGATTAAGTTGAGGCTCTGTTGAAATAACTTGCTCTAAAATGTATGCAGTCTTTAAGCACAGGTCTGTCTGAGTGAAAACTAGACATACTTTTAGGTAGGTCAATGTTGTTCAACCTCTCTTTTTAACATACTTCCTTCACCTGCCAGCAAAGATTATGCTGAACTTTCCTTTCTGTAGTTTGTATATAATGAAAATGGTAGTCATATGAATGTGCTTTTCAATGTATCTCTTTTCTAGAAATGCTAACTTGGCTCCAAAGAGACTTCCTTCACTCCCCAGGCTCCAGCCCCCATCCCTACCCATATCCCTCATCCCCTACTCTTCCAGACCTGACTGAGAATCATCTCTATAGTCTGTGAATTCAGTCCTTATATTGTACTTACTCTGGGTTATTTGTTTGGGCACTGCCAATATGGATCATAATAGAGTCTAAGAACATCTCACTTTCTAAAATCGAATGAGTATGTCCTGCAAATTTAACCAAATGTAGATACAGCAGAAGGTGGATTCAAGAGGGATCCATGCTTATCATGGATTTGAATGAGAAGGAAAGAGTGGGAGCATGTGAGAAAGGGAGTGTTGGGCTTGAGTCTCAATTCATCATGTACTACCCATGTAAAGAGCATGACCCAGGAGTCTGACTGCCTGGATTCAAATCCTGTCTCACCTCTTTAATAACTCGGACTTTCCATATGTTACTTGACCTCTCTGAGCCTCAGTTTTATAACATATAAATCAGGGATAATAATAGCTCCTGCCTAATGACGATTAAATGAGATAATGAATGGTAAGTTCTTAGAAAAATGCTTGGCACATAGTAAGTGGTCAATAAATGGTAACCTTTACTATTCACATTATTCTTGTTATCATCATCGTTATTATTGTGACTACTATTACTAAATATTATTATTATCAATATTATATTGATAATATTATCAATATTATATTGATAATATCATTATCAATATTTTATTGATAATATTATTATCAACATTTTACAAATATTATTATCAATATTTATCAGCCTCAAGGCCTTCATGAGAATAAAAAAATTATCCAAGCAGTTATTTTTCAAAATAGATTATTTTATTTAACCAATTATATTAGTTTTATGAAAATACAGCTTTATGGAAAAATGGAAAAATTCACTCAAATAATGGGACTAACTGGTAAACTTGATAGTCTATGATCAGCCCCAAATACTGTTCATTTCCCTTGGGTGGCCACCTATCTCGATCTCTCCCTTGACACAAGTCACTGGGTAAATCAGAGAGCATTTTTGAAGTTAAGCACATCTGACTTCAGAGTTTAGCCTACTTACTTCTAAATTCCAGCTCCAATAAAATTCAGTTTTCTCATCTATAAAATGGCACTAATAATAACTACCTTGAAAGACAGTAATAATGATTAAACACATAATGTCACAAAGCAATGAAGGCTAACACCTACTGATCTCTTATTTTATGCCACATGCTGCACTAGGCACTTTCAATGCATTAACCATTTAACCTTCCCAACTGTATACGGCACATGCAATTTTAATACCTATTTTTGTAATTGCTAAATAAATGGCAACTTTAGTTATTTAAACAAATGTCTTCACTGTGCTTGACATTTGTTTTCCGAGACAAAGCTTTTCAAAGACTCTCCTTTTCTAGGAGTGATTTTAGATCACCACATTATCTGCCCAGGTTCCCCACTGCCTGTCTTGCCTGAAGGTCTCCAAGCTGAGTGTGGGAGAATTTACCAGGGAGAAAAACTATTTAGTTTTACCTGGGTGACAGCAATTATGCAGAATGACAAAAGGAGCAGTTAAGTTACAAGTTAAGGATGATAATTCATTCTCCCCAGGGACTGTCACTCAGAAAGCCTTGAGAAAAAATAACACCATAACAATGGCAGGCTCTATTGTTAACAGTCATGTCCCCATAATGCCTTGGCATTCTGAAACAATAAGACCAAAAATGCAGTCTGCTGTCCCTCGAAAGCTCTCCAAGCACATATGCTATAGTTCAAGCTGTCACTCCTTGGAGACTCACCATGGAACGGTTGTCAGGTCATCCCTGTTAGCCATGGTGGCTCCCTTTGTAATGAATGGCTCCATAGGACCCTCCAAAGAACTTAACTCGCATCAGAAACTTACTTGCAACACATGAACCAAAGAGTGGGAGAAACCTAGATAATAAAAGTATGGATTTCCTCAATACAGATAGGAAGGTGGAGGTATTTGCGAAGACAAATAGTGATATTATAACTTTTGCACATTATGTGCAAAGTGCTACTCTGAAAAAAAAAAAACCTACCAAATAAACAGAAATAAAGTGTGAATATCCACATCTTCAGGAGTTAAAACATTTTACTGATTTCTAATTCATCAGTACTGATTTGAATATCTTTATTTTACTTGCTATTTGCTATAGTCTTAAAGACAGAAGTACTAGTTCAGAGTAAGTTGATGTCAGGTGGCATATTTATTGCTTGAAATCTATGGTAATAAATAGAGTAAGGGAGATGTAGTTTTTCAGGGCTTATTATGGCCTAGTATACCAAACTAGCACAGACTGTATAGCAAAATGACAAATAAAATCATGGGGCCAGCTTGACTGAGTTCAAATCCCTTTCTTCCACATCTTGCTGAAAGACAATTGGACAAAAAAATCCCTTAAACTCTGTATGCCTCAGTTTCTGGAACGGCAGAATAGGTATAATATTTGCCCCTAAGCCATATGGTTGTTGTTAAATGAGTTAATACATGTCATATGTTTCAAACAGTGCCCAGCATATGATAACCACTGGATAAGCATTAGCTCTTACTCTGACTTATTTAGCATATTCAACAGGTAATTTAATCATTTAGTCATTTTAATTCCTATATTATTGATAATGAAATGAGTGTTTAGGGGAAATTCCATAATCGACACAGGGTCACATGGAAGAGGTGAGACTGAAACTACAGCCAGCTGGATCCAAATACTGCTTTTCTCAACAACTTAATTCTATTTTCTAAGAATAGGAGCTTTGGGGGAGAGTCAGAACTGAGGTCAAATCCCTCATTCTGTGGCTTACTAGCTATATGATCTAGGAAAACTCATCAGAATTCTGTTAAACTTAGTTTCCTCTTCTGTAAAATGAGAATAATCATAACAAATTGTAGAGGACAAGTAAGGATTTGAAGAGATTTTTAAGTTACTTTTGCTGTTCACAATGAAAGATGCTCTATTTTCATGTCATCTGGAAATACTGACATAACTCTTGTTTTGCTTTTTGGAGGGAATCATTAGTGAGGTTACTGAGGGAAATTTTGCACAAGATTTTATTTTTCCAAATAGTTTCTTCCCAAAGAAATGTTAGTATTTACTCAAAGGATTTCTTAATCATATATAAGGTTAAAATTTTAAATCGTATGAAAATCTATATGACCCGAAATGGTTAGCCTCTATCACTTTTGGTATAGTGAGTTTGGAGTTCCAAAGGTTAGAAAGATGGGAGAGTTTGGCCTTCAAGTGTGTCCCAGCAACAAGGAATCTAAGCATCTGAACACTCGAAAGGCAGTGTTCAGAACAATACATTTTAAATAAACACTTACTGGGTGAAACACTGAATTAGAGTACTAGCCAAGGAGGCGGGATTAGATTGAGGCATGAAAGAGGTCTAGAGGCAATCACTCTCAGATGTGGGAGAGAATAAACAGAAAACTTACAAAAGAGATACCTAGTATGGTTTGTACTTGAGACTTGGAGTAGGGAGAAAGGAGTGGGGAGGAAGGTCTCAGATACCTAAGACTAATGGCTGGGCCAGGAAACAGTGCATTTGAATGTAACTCATCCTAAACACTACTATAAAAGTATTATGAGCGATGGGAGGAAGAGTAGAAGAGGTCTTAATAGAGACCAACCTGCAAGGCTGGACTAGGTGCTTTCCTCTGTGCTCCTGGAAGTTTCCCTGTCCCTCTCTAGTGCCTCTAGTGTTACCTACAGACCCTCTGTTGATCTGTCTCATCCACCGGACAGACTAGAGGTCCTTGTATAAAAGACCCAGATCATTCATCTTGTGCCTTCAGTTCCAAGCAGGGCACTAGAACATAGTAGGTGCCAGTAAATACTTTTAAAAAAACTATATGAAGAAGAGAATGATGGGATTTATTATATATACTTTGGCCCCGTATAGTTTAGGCAAACGATGGTACAGACATGATCTTACAGGCAGAAGCTTAAAGAAATCAGGGCAAGGATATGAGCAGTTCTTAGCAGAAGTACCTAAAAACTTGTGAAAAAAATATATATAAATGAATCACTTTGCTGTACAGCAGAAACTAACACAGCATTGTAAATCAACTTCAATAAAAATAAATTTTAAAAAACTTTTGAAAATATATATGATTCCATCCATCTAGACTCAATGTTAGAATATACTATTGATAGGTCAAAGTACAAGAATATGCATTCATTCATTCATTTATGTATTCATTCAACAAATATCTACTACATATCTCCTATGTGTAAAGGGTCTTACCAGGTGATAGATTCAGATGGAAAACAATACAGGCACAAGTTTTTTTCTACAGTTTTTTATGGCCCAGAATTAGCTCTGAAATCAAACAAAACAATTACATAAAAATTACTCAATCACAAGGTGATAGTTGTTACATAGAAAAATAGTAAGGTATATTCTGCCATAGACTAGGCATGAGGGGGGATGAAATAGTTTGGGGGCAGTACCTTGAGGTGATTTAGATATATCTACCATTGAAAACTATTGCTTTGGGTCTTTCTTAATTTCTTCTGGCTCTTGTTTTTATGATCTTGTTTTCCCTACCTAAAAATTCATTCACCTTGACATTTCTACCCCCAGTGTGTTGAAGGATCTCCAAGTCCTATGAGTCGAGGGAAAAAAAGTAAACATTGATCTGTGGTTCGTTCCCAATACAGCGGGGAAGCAGTTAAGTAAGCATAAACAGGTAAACTTCCATGGTCGTTTAAACCCACCCCTCTCAAATGTTAATCTGTACAGCTGTCGATTATACCCTATCACACCTCCAGCTGAGGAACTGCAACACATTGTTAACCATCCATATGGCAAACAGCATGGAAAACTGAAAAAGAATATGACAACTTAGGGTTCTAGCTTACTCCTAATGTTGTGCACATAATAAATTATAGCCTATCTACATGACCTTATTTTTCATATTTTCGTGGCCCATTCTTTTTATCACCGTGGGTGTGATTAGTATCCAGAGCTTCTGGTCATGTCAGTGGATACTCTGGATTCATTTGAAACCCATGACAAAACTATGGCTTTGTCTATCTGAGAGAGATAAGAACTAACCCTCATTTAAAGAAAATTGTAACTGATGTATTCAATGCCATTCTTCTGAGAAATCAGTTGTCTTTTTTTTTTTTAGGTTTTAAAACTTTTTATTTGCATATTAAAAAAATTGTACATTCCAGTAATTAAAATCATTTGAACAACAACAAAAAAAAAATGGCACTCTGATTAAACTGCATTTTACAGCCCGCAGGACACCTTGGACCAACTTGCTCTTTACTCTAGATTTCACTGTCGTCCCACCCAGCCTCCTCCTTCACCAACATGCAAGTTCTTTTCCTGCCAGCCAGACAGGCGGATGGGAGGCAGGCGCGGGCTTCGTTGTCAGTAGTTCTCCATTCTTTGATGTGAAAAAGGGCAGCACAGTCATTTAAACTTGATCCGACCTCTTTGCATCTTACAAAGTTAAACAGCTGAAAGAAGTAAAATAAGAAGGCAATGCTCGTGGAATGTACAGTGCATATTGGCGGCGCACGCCTCATTACGACTCGCCCGCTTGCTTCTCCTGTTCAATCGTTTCTTGTGAAGGCAGTGGGTTTTTCTCTTTCGTTTCTGTTTTCTTCAGTTTCGACTTATCGGATTTCTCAATCTCAGCCATATCGGGCTTGTCAGACATGGCTGCCCAGGAAGCGGAGCGAGTTACGAGCGAACGAGGTCCGACCTGCGCAGTGGTCGCCGCCGAGTCCAGTTGTCTTAATTACATAGTACAGACTGGTCACTTCTGAGGAATTTGGTGAGGGCAGGAGACGTTCTGAATGTGTTGTTCTGGATGGGTTCAGAGTAAACATTTAGATTATTTATACATCCTGGCTGGATGAACCCAGCCTCCCCAGGTTTATGTTTCTCCGTGGGTGTTCCTTTTGACTCAGAGGTCACAGTGTATAAGGGAGAGTGAAAAAAGCAGCCTGGGTGTTTGGGGGCCATTTTGAAGTGAACAAATCAGGGGTATGAAAATCTCTTCTCCATTTGATAAATTTCTAAAATGTTCGATGCAATAATCTTTCTATTGTTTATCAAGTCCTCCCACTTTCCCTGTCATGCGTTCTAGTGGTTGCTGCTACTGACACTGCTGACATCGGCAAAGTTTGCCATTGACATCCAACAGCTTCCCTTTAATTTCTATATTTTCTGTACATCAGAGCACTGCACTCTCATGATAATGCTAAGCATATTGTTTCATTATTTTTAGGCACTTCGTAGGGCTTACAATTTTTTTTAAAGCCAAAGCTATTTGTTACTGCTATCACGTCATCTTTTTCTTCCAAGTAAACCACAAATTCTTTTCACCAATGGCAAAATGAGCCCTTTCATAGATTTCTCTGGGTCTTTTATCTTAGTCTTCTTATAAACACAGAGATGAACCAAATGTCAAATTCTGAATCAGTATGCTATGGTCGGAAGAGCACCAAATTGGATTTGAATCCTAGCTTTGCTTTCCAATGACCTCGAGCATGTGAAAGTCAAGCAAGGAATTACATATAAAGAAATATCTGGTCATATAGAGATCTACCTCTAAATCTCTAAAATCTGTAATTCTATGATTATTTTAGAAGCATATGTAACATAATTTCTAAGACATTCTCCAAAGAAATCAACAATGTACTTGATATTTGTGTGTCAATATTTATTTCAAAATCAAAATATCAATGTCCCCCTTTATCGAGGCAATGAAACTAGTCAGATCAGAATTTGAAAGCTTTATCCTTCATCCACCTGTTAAATAAAATTTCTGAGTAGCAGATCCCTCAATTTGAAAACAAGGGGATATTGTCTTTCCTCTATGATTTTTGTGAGAATTAAACAAGTTAATGTATGTGCAAATGCCTAGCATGAGATCTGACACATAGGGGTCAGAAAATAAATGATAGCAATTCTTACTATTATTGACACAAAGCTCTGCTCTTTTTGAAGCTCATTTATATACATTATTTCATGCTAACAGATTAAGCCCAATGCTGCCCAGAAATTTCATGTAAAAATATATCCCAGGGTCAGTGACATTATAAAAATTCCCATCCTGAAATGAAGAGACTGTCAACCGATTTTATCTTGTAACAATAAACTTCTTCAATCTATGTTTCATTCATTCAAATATCTCCTTGACCCAATACCCTTGTAGCAAGTCTGTCATATTTTATTTATGCAGTCATTAACATGGCAAATATTTATCAAGTAGCAACTATGTACCTGGATCTTATTTTATCAGATGCTAGTTTCTTATACTGAGAAAGGACCGGGCAAAAATTAAAACATTGCTATTGAATAGCAACGTACATAGTGGTGAGCTTATTAAAAAAAATGGGAAGGGGCTTAAGTAATTAATTTTTGAGATGAATTTATTAATGTTCATTAACTGTAATAATAGTACATTTCCACAGTGCAGTAAGGTTGACAAGGGTCTTTTTCTAAAACATGTCCTGGGCCCACCCATTTTGCTCAAACCTAATAAAATCACCAACATTCAAGCCATCTTTATTCCTAGCCAAGACTCTTAATAACAGACCCCTAACTGGTCCCTGTTTTCGCTCTTTGCATCCTAATAGCCATTTTCTACTAGTAGTTAAATGAGTCTTTAACGTGAAAATAAGATCAGTTTGCTTCCTGGTTCCAATGTCTTCCCCATGTATCCTTCCAACACTGTATTGAAGAGCTGCTACCTGCCCTAGTCAACCATGCTTAACTCAAGCCACAGCAAACTCTGGCCATTGCTGGAGCAGGTGGATCTGGCTCTTGCCTCAGGAACTTCACGCTTACTCTTTATTGTGTCTGAAAGGTGTTTTCGTCTCATCTTCTTCTTTTTTTTTAAATAAATTTATTTATTTATTTTTGGCTGCATTGGTCTTCGTTGCTGCATGAGGGCTTTCTCTAGTTGCAGCGAGCAGGGGCTACTCTTCATTGCGGTGTGCAGGCTTCTCACTGTGGTGGCTTCTCGTTGCAGAGCGCAGGCTCTAGGCTCACGGGCTTCAGCAGTTGCAGCTCACGGGATCAGTAGTCGTGGCTTGCGGACTCTAGAGCGCAGGCTCAATAGTTGTGGTGCACGGGTTTAGCTCCTCCATGGTATGTGGGATCTTCCCGGACCAGGGCTCGAACCCGTGTCCCCAGCATTAGCAGGCGGATTCTTAACCACTGCACCACCAGGGAAGTCCCTCCTCTCATCTTGAGCCTGTTTCCTTTTCATTAATTGGATCTAACCCTTCCTGAGCACTCATTCAGAAACTGTACTCTCTCTCTCTAGTATAGCTATCACACCATAGTGTCACTGTTTTTGTTTTTGTTTTCCCCAGCTCTTTATCATTACTTACGGAAATGCTGTCTATTTGTGTATTCATGTAGAATCTAAATTTTCCACCTGAATGTAAGCTCATGAAAGAAGAGATCATGCTTTCTCATTGACATAGCCCTGTTACACAAGGAAACCAGCCACAGCGAGGCTATATTACTTAAGCAAGTAAAGAGTATTATAAGTAGTATCTAGGATGACTATCAGCTTTTGTGTTTTATTACAATTCATGGCTGGAGAATTTGCGCATATAAAAAACTCTGCCCCGGGCTTCCCTGGTGGCGCAGTGGTTGAGAGGCCGCCTGCCGATGCAGGGGACACGGGTTCATGCCCCGGCCCGGGAAGATCCCACATGCCGCGGAGCGGCTGGGCCCGTGAGCCATGGCCGCTGAGCCTGCGCATCCGGAGCCTGTGCTCCGCAACGGGAGAAACTCTGCCCCTTGTCTCAAAAAGTCTGAATCTAGGTCTTAAAACAAGATATTATTTCACCAATAGTAATAATCTAGGAGTTATTCTGCAAGACAACAATAATACTGTTATGTAATAAGACTGAATATGATTGTGTGCCAAAATAATCAGAAACAGTAAGTGCTCTGATTTTGCATAGATAGTTTAAACAAACATGTTACAAGAAGAGTTGTGGTTTTTTTCTTCCTTTTTATGGTAAATACTATCTGTTGTTCTTTGAGCTCATGTTGCTTGACTCTGTGATTATTTGATTTTTTCTGTTTATTTAACTAAATGTCATACCCAGGCTTTCCTGAAGTTGCTATATTTCATGTATTTATTTTTAAATTAAAGTTATTTCAAATCAACTCTCTCTTGACCATTTTAAAAAATGTTCTAAAACCTCTTGAAATAAATGGAGATACAACACTAGTATTTCAAAATCTGCACTGTGGTCAGGGGAGCAGGGCATCTCAAGTGGCTATCTATCTGGGAAAATCTTCACTTTTAGGGAAACTCAAGGAAAATAGTTTAGATGGCCTGTTATATTTTTTCATAGGATTGCAATTTATAATTAAAAATTATTGTGAAGATTCAATTAATCCTAAAATTTATTTAAAACTTTTTCATAAATTCTATCTACAACTCCTTTCCTTCTTCCATCTCCTCTATGCAAACAAAACCATCAAATCACCCTCTAATGGGCTCAGCCCCTGTTTTAAAAATATGTTGAGAGGGCTTACATCCTCAGGAAGACGATCCGAATGAAAAAATCCGGACAGCTCTCTTCCTGATATATATCTAATCTACAGCTGGATCTAGATAGATAGATAGATACCTTCTTACAGTAATTATTCTTCTTGTGAACCTCTAGTCTGTCTTTCACCATTCCTGGTTCCATTTGAGCCTACAAATTTTACCTCCCCCAAAAATGTTACCCTTGTTTAGCAAGATAAAGAATGTAATATACCATATAGAAGGTGCCAACTACTGCTGTTTCCAAAGTGATATACAATGTAGGGAATTTTTTTCCCTGTAAAAGAACAAATAGTAAATATTTTAGGTTTTACAGGCCATTATCTGTCTCACCTACTCAGCTTTGGCATTGTAATGTGAAAGCAGCCATAGATAATACACAAAAAAATGGGTTTAGCTGTATTCCACATACTCCATAATGAAATTATTTCAAATATGTCTCATGAATTTCATAGCATCTAGATATAGAAAAACAACTTGTCTTGAAAATAGAATGATGACACTGGAAGAAATTTAGACCTTATCAGATAGTTTTATCTCTATGAACTCCCTATATTTGTCATTTACGGACAGAATAGACAATAAAACTAAAGACAATTAATTTGAATAAAATAACTTGTAAGTATGTTTTAGTAGAGGCTTCTAAAATTTTGAACCTAAATAAATATATATCCAAAAACATCTATCAAATATATACACTCATTCCCCTACCCCCTTCCCCTCTGGCAATCACCTGTTTGCTCTCTGTATCTGTGAGTCTGTTTCTGTTTTGTTAAGTTTGTTCATTTATTTTGTGTCTTAGATTTCACATTTAAGTGAAATCATACAGTATTTGTCTTTGTCTAACTGATTTCACTTAGCATAATACCCTTTATGTTCATTCATGCTGTTGCAAATGACAAGACTTCATTCTTTTTAGTGGCTAATATCCCATTGTGTGTATATTATATACCCAATATTCTAGTCAGTCTTTTCCATTAATTATTTTATTTAATCATTACAACTACCTTCTGTGGAAGATGCTATTGTCTCATTTTTCATGTCCAGAGTGACAGAGCTAGTAAGTTTTTCAGTCATATGACTCCACAACTAATCGATTGTAGCCTAGGAATAAGACACATATAAGGTTGTACTCAGTGTCAAATCAAATTGCATAAATATTTTTGTAACTAAAAAAGGCAGGAAGAGAATATTGGATGTGATCATTCAGACCAAAATTTAAGTTAAATTAGCATAAAATCAATGGAAGAATAAAATGGAAGAAAATATTTTAAAGAGAGAAAACAGCAATTAGTGAATTAGAAAATTGAGTATGTTTTTAAATGCCTAGTGCTAAATTTTTAGATTAAAGAAAGAAAATAGTTCTAGTTCTAGTAATTCTGGGGAAACCAAGAAGAAAAAACACAAATTTAGTAAAAATGGATATGACTCCTGGAACTAATAAGCGATTCTAGCAAAGTGGCAGGATACAAGGTTAATATTCAAAACACAATCACATTTTTACATATCAGCCATAAACAAGTAGAATTTTAAACTTAAACCACAATACCATCTATTTTAGCACCTCAAAACATGAAATGCTCAAGTGCAAATCAAACAGAATATGTATAAGATCTATATAAGGAAAACTACAAAAATATGACAAATAGAATCAAAGAACTAAATAAATGGAGAGATGTTACATATGAATGAATAGAAATACTCAATATTGTGAAAATGTCAGTTCTTCTCAAACTGTTGTATAGATTCAATGCAATTTCAATCACAATACCAACCAGTTACTCTGTGAATATCAATAAACTGATTCTAAAGTTTACATGGAGAGACAAAAGATCTACGACAGACAACACAATATTATAGGAGAACAATGTTGGATAGGAGAACAATGTTGGAGGACTGACACAACCTGACTTCAACACTTATTATAAAACTACACTAACCAAAACACTGTATACTAGTGAAAGAATAAACAAATAGATAAATATAACAGAGTAGAGTGCCTAGAGATAGATAGACTTGTATAAATATAGTCAACTGCTCTTTGACAAAGAAGCAAAGGCAATAGAATGCAGAAAAGATAGCCCTTTCAACGAATGGTGCTGGAACAGCTGGACACCCGCCAGTAAACAAACTAATCTAGAAACAAACCTTCCCCCCACACAAAAAATTAACTCAAAATAGATCATAGGCCTAAAGGTAAAGTGCAAAAATACAAAACTCCTAGAAGATAACATAGGAGCAAATCTAGATATTTGGGGGTATTGCAATGCTCTTTACAAGATCAAAGACACAGTCAATGAAAGAAATAATTGATAAGTTGGACCTTATTAAGATGAAAAATTTCTGCTCTATGAAGGACTCTCAAAAGATTGAGACAAGTCACAGACTGGGAGAAAATATTTTCAAGTATGTCGTATATCTGATAAAAGACTGTTATCCAAGAGATACAAAGAACTCTTAAAATCAACAATAAGAAAATGAAAAACCTAACTAAAAACTGGGCAAAAGACCTGAACAGATACCTCACCAGAGAAGGTATAGATATGGCAAATAAGCCTATGAAAATATGTTCAACATCATATGTCTTTAGGGAATTGATAGTAATTAATTAAAAATTAAAACAACAATGAGATATCACTACAAACCTACTAGAGGTGGCCAAAATTCAGAACATTAACAATCCAAACGCTGAGGAGGATGTGGAACTCTCATACATTGCTGGTGGGAATGCAAAGTGGTACAGCAACTTTAGAAAACAGTCTGGCAGTTTCTTACAAGATTAAACATACTCTTACCATATGATCCAGCAATCATACTCCTTGACATTTTTACCCAAAGGAGTTGAAAACTTATGTCCATACAAAAATCTCCACAGGAATGTTTATAGCAGCTTTATTCATAATTGCCAGAATTTGGAAACAATTAAGATGTCCTTCAGTAAGTGAGTGGATAAACTGTGATATGTCCAGACAATGGAATATTACTTAGTACTAAAAAGAACTGAGCTATCAAGGCATGAAAAGACATAAAGGAAACTTAAATGCATATTACTAAGTGAAAGAAACCAATCTGAAAAGCCTGTATACTGTATGACTCCAACTGTATGACATTCTAGGAAGAGCAAAACTCTTTACTCTCAGTAAAAAATTCAGTGGTTGCAGGAGCTAGAGGAGAGATTAAAAAAATGAATAGAAGAATTTTTAGGGTATCAAATTATTCTGTGGGATACTATAATGGTGAATACATGCCATTATTCATTTGTCAGAACCCGTAAAATGCATAACACCAAGAATGAGCCCTAATATAAACTACAGGGTTTGGATGATAATAACGTGTCAGTGTAGGTTCTTCAGTTGTAACAAATGCACCACTCTAGTGAGGGATGTTGATAGGCATGTGCGGGGTCAGGGAGTATATGGGAACTCTATAGTTTCTCCTCAATTTTGCTATGAATCTAAAACTACTTTAAAAATAGAGTATTTATGGGGCTTCCCTAGTGGCGCAGTGGTTGAGAGTCCGCCTGCTGATGCAGGGCACACGGGTTCGTGCCCTGGTCCGGGAAGATCCCACATGCCGCGGAGCGGCTGGGTCCATGAGCCATGGCCTCCGGAGCCTGTGCTCTGCAACGGGAGAGGCCACAACAGTGAGAGGCCCACGTACCACAAAAAAAAAAAAAAAAAAGAGTATTTATGAGTTAAAAAAAGAATATGACCAATACGGAAAATATTATAATTTTATATATTTATAAAATCCATTATTTCTAAGGTACATGTAACAAAATTTATCCAGGAAGAAAAAATAGAAGAACTTACTGGAAAAATACATGATGGTAATTTGAACAAATTATTAAAGAATTATTTGATATTAATATTAAAAACTCGAGAGGTCCACAAGATTTTTTTCTCAGTTTTTTCAAACCTTAAAGAACAGCCAGTTCCTATATGGTAGTTACCATGTAAAAAAAAGGAATAAAGTCACACCAAAATAATAAAAGTGTACATCGACAGAGGGTAGCTTATAAGAAATTATTTTCTTCTTTCTAAAAGTTTACTGTTTTATTAAATGTATATGCAATTAATGCACATAATTACAAATTTATGTAAAGAAATTTTTTGAAATTAAAATGTATAAATAGAAACATTTAATTTATAGTCTATGGCCTAAAGATAAAAAATCAAATTTAAAAATAGGGCATAAATTTCTGTTACAAAGGAAGTTTAATGAGAATTTTATATTAGCCTAAAAGGAAGTAGAGAATTACAACAAGTATCCAAACAATATACTCAGAAGGCTAATGAATATGTGATGAAAATACTCATGTAAAATCATGTACATTATCAGTAACATCCACTTTTTTCATGGATAGATTGCGATCTGTAAGGGCATGTATCCCTCAGAACTGTATCTCCAATAAATATATAACCATAGAGATTTCAATATTTGGCATAATATATTCTCCTTATTATTTTTCTCATTATTTTTATAGCTATTGTCCTATGTTTATTTTCAATAAAATCTAATTGTGGTTTGAGATTGCACTGAGATTTGAGATGAATTTTGTGTGAATTTAAATGTTTACTACATTGAATCTTCCAGTACAAAAGTATTCAATTACTTAAAACTTCATTTATGTTCCTCAATAGAATTTTTAAAAATTTATCTTTATATAAATCATGCATATCTCTTAAGTCTATTCCTAGGCAGTTTATCTTTTTATTATAATTGTATGTGGAAACTGTCCTCCTATTGTGATTCTTATCTGGTTATTATTTTTATAGATAAAATATATTAATGTTTTATATATGAATTATTGAACTATCTAAATAAATTTCCTTCATTTTATAATATTTTCTGTATTTCTGTTCATTTGTCATGTTTTTAGTGTATAGAAATACAAAATATATTAATTTTGCCTCTTCCTTTGACATATTTATACCAGTATCATTTAAAAAAATTATATTAAGGGGGAAATATTTATACCACAAAATACAGAACAAGAGCCCATAAAATAGAAGTTATAAATCATAAGGCACTAACTGTAAGTGGTATAAACAGTTTTGAAATTAAAATGAGTATTACCACAACTTGAAAGGTCATTATGTTAAGACAACGTAATTTTTATAAGAAATACTCGAAGCTACGTAATTGCAAACGTATTTTACTGCTGCAAAACAACAGTGAAATGAGGTATTAAAATCTGTAAATTTCACTAGTTTTGATGCTGGCCATAGTCAGCAATATGTTTCCCTACTTATATATGCAGACCATAACAGACACAACTTAATGTTTCCACATGGTTTCTTCAAATTGTTGTATTCATGATTTGTTGTAATTAGTATTTAGGTCTGCTTAGTAAGTCCAAACGTTGCAGGCATTTAGGCAGATTTCTCCCTGCAAATTCTGTAGCTGTCAGGGCTACACCAAATCCTGCTTTGTTCCCTTTGGTCTATATTCTCTCCCTTCTTCCTGTTGGTTTCCCTGACATCATATCTCTTACAGAATTATTTACACCCTAGTACCTGACTCTTGGTAGACATATTTTGATGTCTTCACTCCATTCCCATTTCTTTTGTTCAAAAATGAGTGATATTTGTGAGCAAGTGAATTCTGGTTGCTTTCACTGACAAATAGACCTAAGCTCTGGGATTGAGGAGCAAGCCTTGGGTGTTAGTGAACATTCCTAAATTACAGTATTTTGTATCCCAGTAGTTGGTTCTTCTAGCCCACAGCCCCCTCTTTCAGGGGGTTTGAAAATGTAAGGGGTGATTTTTGTTCTCACAATAAGGAGGAGTTACTGGCTTTTATTGGGCATGGCCAGAAATGCCAAATATCTTGCAATACAAATTATAAATTGCCTCTCTAAACCAAAACCAAACCAAATAAACAAGTAAAAATTATATGAGACAGCCTACATCCTTAAAGCTGCCTCACCACCAAGGAAACAGCAGACATTTGTTCAAGATATAATTCTCGCTTCTCAGGCTAGCACCCTGCACTTCTTCCAGACACATACTGCTAGGACTGTAACTTTCTGTCTCCTTTCCATTTAAGCATAGCTATATGGTTTGTTTTGGCCATTGTAATGTGAAAGGAAGTGAGATGTGTCACCTGTAAGTAGAAGCGTTAAAAATCAGTGCACAGTTCTCCAAGTTTTCTTTTTCCAGTCTCCAAGCTGATAAAGCTTGTGTCAAGATAAGGCTCTCACATCCTGGGTCCCTGAGAAAGCACATGAATAGCTCCCCTGCCAAGCCATACTGTGCCTATAGCATGAACACAGTAAAACATTTATGGCATTAATTCACTAAGATTTTAAGGTTGCTTGTTACTACATCAGAGCCTAGCCTATCCTGGCTGATACTAGACAATACTGGACGATAGGAGTGAGATTGTCTCTATGTACCTCTTACAGACCATACTGTATCCACCCAAAATTCATAGATTGAAATCCTAACCCCAGTGTGACTGTATCTGGAGATGGGCCTTTAGAAAGGTAAAGTGAAATGAGGTCATAATGGTGGGGCCCTAATCCAATAGGACTGGTGTCCTTGTAAATAGAAAAGACGCCGGGGGCATGAAAACAAAGAGGAAAGGCCATGTAAAAAGTAAAAAAAAAAAGGAAAACTAGGAAAAGCCAAGGAAAGAGGTGTCAGGAGGAGAAACCACATCTGGCAACAATCTTGGATTTGCAACCACTAGAATTGTGAGAAAATCAGTATCTGTTTGTGAAGCCATTCAGCCTGTAGTATTTTGTTATGACAGCCCTAACAAATACAGTTCCAGTTCCACCATCTTCACAATGTTTTTTTCAATTTTTTAAACTACAGACTCAGCTACCACAGATAAGCCTTATCCTGATCTTGTCCTAGACTGTCACTCTGGCCTCCTGCTTGCATGGGAAATGTGCTTTACAGTTTCACTTAAAATGTAGTGAGTCCTCCAACCTGGCTTTGAATCCCAGTTCTCTGATGCATCTGTGTTTTAATCCTAGCTGTACTTAAACTTTCTGTGAGAGCTTGGACAAATACATTTATTTCTCTGTGCCTCAGTTTTCTCATCTTCAAAGTAAAGATATCTGTATCTATCTCATAGTATTGCAGAGAGGAAAAAATGTGATAATGAAAAATAAAACACAGGGTTGATGTTTCTTTACAGTGAACACATAAAAGAATATTAATTTTCATTATTATAATCTCTAGTTTGGAATGTCCTCCACCATTGTTTTCCTGAATCACAAAATATCTTGAGAAATTGGTCAGGACTGGGGTGAAGCAAGTGAGGGACTTGAAGGACCCTGAGAGGGAGCTTCTTAAATATTGCACCTCAGTTGCCTCACTTGCCTTCTCTCTACTCTCATCCTAGCCCCAATAAACCTGATAAACCTTTTAAACTTTGTGTCTCACTTACCAAGTTTCTTTTCCATTATCAGCCATTAGAGCAAGTGGAATTCCTGAGCTTAGGGTCCTACTCAGGTGTATGGGCATTTTCAGAATACTAGTTCCAACACTGCCTCTGTCAGCAATGTGGTAGCAAGATTCCCATATATCTTATACTCAATCCCATTCAATTTATAAGGTAGCCTTAGACATTTTCAGTCACCTGAACAATGATGATAACAAATTAAAGTTCAGGGAGAAATTTACTCCAAAATCAAAGAACTTGTAAGTACACTTAGAAATGCTTGAAAGAGACACAGCATGTAGGGTTTTGTAGCGAAATGCTACCAAATACTTTATTTGAATTTTATAACAAGGAAATAAAGGCCGAGATGTGTTCCTTTTCGACTGAAGGAAATAGCTTCTATCAGCTAGAAGATCAGCTCCAATAACTTCGGGGATCGATTTGGCTTTATTAGGTCTGTTGCTATTGTGATGGGCTAAGAAGTTTCTTTTGAAGAAAAGTAATTACTGTACCAGAGCCCCTAGCCAAAGAAATGTAATTGTGTTTTAAAAAATCATTTGCTCAGCACAATTTAGGCTCTCTGTGTCTTTCTGTAAGCTGGATCAATAACTAGCAGATATATAGATCTCCATGATGGCTAGAACTTAAATCCTCTCACATTTTCTAGTGATACTACCATGAAAGAAAAACCACTGTGTGAAACATACTTACCAAAAGCTAAATTAGTACTTTATCACATTCACAACGTAGTCACTATTATATCATTGGAGTGTTAAGCAGAAAAGCAGAAGAAAGAATATTTGTTGAACACATACTTTTGTCCAGGCACTGCAATATGTGATATATTTGATTTATATGATTTGAATTATATGATTCTTACTGCTACCACATACCTGTGGGTGGATAATGTCTGAATCATCCTCATTACGATACACGAAACTAAAAGGAAAAGAAAAGAAATCTGAACCATTGTAGAACAATTATCCAGCTATATTTAGTGAATGTTTTTAAAAAATGATGTTTGCCTCAAATCCCTATAATATATTCCTTACAGCTATATACGTACATATAGACCTCTATGTAGATGTATGTTAAACTGTGTATGTTTTGAACATGTTCAGTTTTCTTAAGTAACGCTTTTATCTTTCTAAAGCCCCTTTGAACAACTCTGCCTTCCTGTTATGGAAAGACGTTGAAACCAGATAGATGCACTCAAAACCATGACCGTGAAATTCTCATGCCCAGAGTGGGCAACATCTTTTACTGAGAGACACTTGAAGAGTCTTATTTCTGACAATTTCTTTCCAGAAGGGTTGCTTCCTAAAGTGACGGCCACATGACACAATTCTTTCTAAAATTTTATAAGAAGTACAAACATTTTCTCAGTGTTGGAAGGTCTATGCTGGTTTGGAGTCCTGAATTTCCTTTCAACCAACTCAGTGAAACCCTCAAGTAAGAACCTTTATTTAAAACAATTAATGCAAAAAAAATTCAGCTTAACATAATCTGAAGAAGACTGAAGTCTCGTAATTCTGAAATGGGGAATACAAATTAAAAGTAAAATTATACCTTTTTTAATGTCGTGCTGTGGCAGGCCTTGATTTGAGAAAAAAAATCCATCTGGCTTTAGTAATAAAGATGTGCACTTTCCGAGTTGTGTGGGTATATTGTTTCTTTCACATTTTTACAGTGAGGGCTAACTTTTAGTGCTATGGAACTAAACAACCTATTTTATTTTTAAAGAGATCAGTCTTATTGATTCCATAAGTCTTCATTAAAGAATGAATGAATAAGTGTTGAGCATCTCCTCTGAGACAACGTGATAAGTCCTATGCCAGAGAGAAATGAGATGTGCAAGCAGGAGAGCACTTTCATCCAACCCGCAAGTTAGGCAAAGCTCCCCAGAGAATAGGGACCAGGGTCAAATTTTGAAAACAGGCAGCAATTACCAGGATGAAGAATAGGAGGAAGGACTTCGCAGGCAGAATGAGAGGTGAATGCAGATCACATTAGTGAAGTCTGATTATGATGCATTTCCATCTAAATCCTGTGCTTTCTCAGATGTCTCATGACCATCTCTCATCCACAGCCCCACCCATGTGCACTTCCATCTGGATTCCCCATCTCAGGCAAAAGCATCATGAGTACCTATTCCTACATTCCAGAAAGGATGAGCTAAACTCAGCTCTTCCCTTTCCTTTAACTACAATCTTAAAGGAAGCGCCAAACGTTCTCTATTCCATCTGCTAGGTGCTTATTTAAGCTTATACTTCTTCTTCATCTCCAGTAATATTTACTTATTTAAATGGCCTTTTCTTTTTAATCTGGACAATAGCCAGTTTTTATTGGATAATTGTCTACCTTTTAAATTCAGCAATTGTTGGCAGTTATGATAAGATATGTGCAAAGTGTTGGGGCTATAATGATGAGTATGACACTGCCACAGACTCCAGTGGGACCATACCTAGTGGAAGAGATAGAAACATAAAGAGAGAATTTTAATACAAGGTATGTTAAAGATACACACAAAAAGTGTATGAGGATCAGAGGGGAAGGCTGGAAAGCCTTCCAGGTGGATTAAAATCCTGCAGTGAGACTTCAGAATGAGAAGGAAACACCACAGAGAAACTATTCCAGAGAAAATAGAATTAGCAAAGGCATGGATATAAGGTACAACGAGCTGTATTCAATGTTGCTGAAACTTAACATTTTGGGAGTAGGAAATGATGAGCGGTAAAGGTACAAAGGAAAGCAGAGGCCAAGTCATGCAGAATCTTGTGTGCCATGTTAAAAAAAAACAACAAAAACATTAATAATATGTTACTAAATTCCTATTTTACTCCCATATATGAATATACACTTATGTATTTCATCATAATAACTGTATTTTGAAAGATATATCATTTCAATTGTACAGACTTAAAAACTAAGCCTCTGATGAAAGGTAAGTTTCAATGGATTCTGATGCACTCCAATTCAAATATGATCTACAACTACATTATCGCCCTTTCTCATTTCTGCCTCTTCCTGAAGCCTCTTTAATTTATTAGCAAATACTTCTGCTTGTAATTTAAGTTACACTGATTCACCAAAGGAGTATATTATTCTCCTGGCTTTCGATGGTTCACCTTTGCCTTTTGTAGAAGGTTCAAACTTCTTAATGTGGTTTTCATGGTTGTTTATCTTTTCCCTTTCCTTCATCTCAATCTCTCTACACCCATCCTAAATTCTAGGTATACCTAATTTCTTGAATTTCCCTGAACTTGTTTCTATATCATTGCCTGTGTTGTTTCACCTTGTTCAAATGCCTTCCTCTACTTTATTCTTTCCTTCATCTCTAGAAAATACATATTTACTCCCCAGCATCCAGAAGGAAGCAAAATCCCATGTTAATTTCCTTCACAAAGATATATCCTCAAAAAATGGGGATTCACTTTCAAAAAAATGACTGTGAAGACATTGAAATATGTGATATTTAACCAAAGATCATATAAGAAATATAACCTTCCATAAAGCCATTAAGATAACTGTATGAGGGTATATAATAGACAGATATATTTTCCTTTAACTGGTCCAGTAGAGAAGTATAGTCATTCCCACTGATGTATGGCTGTCTCTGAATTTTCTATGCCTGTGCTTTATAATCTAGGTACTTAGAAAATAGCATGTATGGTCTAGCCAAAGGCACTTTGCAAATCAAAGCATGACCCATTCATTTCTGTTCTATCAGATGGAGATTGCAAATGGTGTACTTTCCATGTTCCACATCATTAGCATAGGCTAACACCAGATTCAGCTGCATAATGTCTATGCCTGAAGGTGGACAAGGGAGTTGGGATGTTCAAAGGTGTGACAGTATGGACAGCTGAATCACAGGTATAATTCACTTATGTTACCTTCCCCTAGCTATGTATTGCGGATCTACAGACTTCCATATACCTAAAATAGAGACCTAAGACCAAGTGCCCACCATAATTAAACTCATGATCTTGCAGAGGAGATAGAACATAATACGTGGAATATAAATAATAACATAAAGGCAATATGAAAGACTTCAATTACACAGAAAAATATATTAAAATAAGCAGTTTTAAATAGCTTATGAATAATGGAACAAGCACTAAAGTCAGAAATTTGGGTTCTTGTAACAATCCTGACATATGGTACCACGTATGACATACAGCAAGTTACTTGAATTCTCTAAATTTTGAGTTCAGCTAAATACACCTGTTATGCCAACTTCACTAGACTTTGGAAAGGGTAAAAGTTAAAAAGTGATTCTACAATTACAAAAGGATACACAGAGTATGATGCAAGGTAATTTCCATGCAAGGAACATTTTAGTGGACCAAGTGCTCAGAAGTTTCTACTTGAGTTCTCTTTTTCATTTGCTTTCAAGTTGGGTTCTTCTTTGACTACCCTTATTAATCCCTCAAATAGATATTATTTTTATCCAATAATGATTTATTGAGCAACTAGTATATGCCAGTCACTATGTACAGTGCTAAAGATACAATCATGGACATGACACATAAGGACCCTGTGTCATGCAGAAACTGTCTGGCACATAGTGAGTGCTCAATAAATGTTAACTTTATGTTATTTTTTAAATTGAATTCCATATTTGGTGGGTACATACAGAGAGACTATTGAAAGTGAAAACAATTTTCATGACTTAGAAATTGCATGGACAAAGTGGAAGAAAATTTTTGATTGCTGAGACAAAGGTTTGCAATACAAAATACAGCAGAACTGATTTAAAATTTATACTAAATTAATTCCCAAACTTCCATAGCCAATAGGCAAAGTATTGGAGCTGACAGTTCACACCAAGGATAAGACAAATATCAGAAAAAACCTTGACAATTTTTCAGCCTCATTAATAAACAAACGTGTGTGTGTATGTATACATATATACACACCATTTGATTTGTTTACACATTCACAATATAGGTATACTTGAACATATGTGTGTATATATACATACAAATTAAATGAACAAATAACAGCAAAAATTAGCAAATGGAAATACTCAACATCTGAAATTGTGTGGTGAAATGGATATATTTTTATAGTGCTGATGCATTTTGATTGTACTTAGAGCATACAATCTTTCTGGGGAGAAATTTTAAAATGTCTTACTATATTGGAGTAAGGTTACCATATGACCTGATAATACTACTGTATTTCTATTGCTGCAAGGCAATATTTCTACACACTTAGCAGCTTAAAACAACACATCCTATTGTATCACAGTTTCTGGGGGTTAGGAATCTGGCCATGCTTCAGCTGGATTCTTTCCTAGGGTCTCGCAAGGCTGTGAAGTGTCAACCAGGACTGGGGTTTCATCTGAGACTAGGTTGGGAAATGATTCACTTCCAAGCTCACTTGAGTTGTTGGGAGATCAGTTCCTTGTAGTTGTGATACGGAGGGCATCAGTTTCTTGCTGGCTGTTGGCTGGAGGCTGCCCTCACCTCCTAGAGGCCACCCACTGTTCCTTGCCACATGGGGCTCCCCAACATAGCTGATTGCTTCCTCAGAACCACCAAGGGAGAGACTCTAGTGAGATGGTCACTACAGTCTTATGTAACATAATAATAAACACATAATCACATACATTCTATCACCTTTGCCATATTCCACTGTTTAAAAGCAAGTAACAGGCCACCACCACACTTAAAGGAAGGGAATTACACAAGGCTGTGAATAACAGAATGTGAAGATCATGGGCAAACTTAAGATTCTGTCTGCCACAGAGACATTAGAGAATATATTCTAAGGAAGTAATTCAACAACAAAAAAAGAAAAAGAGAGAAAGATTTAGATGGTATTGTTTGTTGGTGTACTGTGTGTTATTTCTGATAACTGGGAGTAGATTCAATTCACAAATAGGCAAGGGAAAAAATGACTAGACTCTGGCAAATTAATTGAATTATACTTTAGTTACATTAGACATGAAAATTAAGAAGTTTATACACATATAATTGGAAAAATAAATAAGGCAACAATAAGGGGGAAAAGAAGATAGAATAATGAATAAGTGATCATAGCCACTAGATAAAAGTTTATCTGAATAAATATTTAGAGTAGGAGAGGTTACAATATTTGTCAATAATTTTTGACAATATTTAAGAGTTCGGCTATTGTCTACTGTTTTTAAAAATCAACGAAGTTATTTACATCAATAATAAGATGTGATTATTGAAACATAGAAAGCAAAAATAAAATGTAGAAATTATTTTTTAAAGTCTGCAGTGTGGTTTTTTAAAGGATTGCAAAACTGAATTAAGAAAAAAGGAGAAAAAATACATATTAATAAGGAATGAGAAAGAAGGCATAATCACATATTCAAAAGAGTTTAAAAATATTTAAACACAAATATTGTGTGCAAAACTAGGAAAACTAATTGGAATACTTGAAGAAAAATGAATGATTACCAAGCAAATATAAATTATCAAAATTGATTTCAAAGGATATAGAAAATTTTAAATAGGCAAATGAAATGTAGTGGCATTAATTTAAAAATTACCACTTATAAAGTTACTAGCCTAGATTTTTTATAGATGAGTTCTATATAATCTTTAAATAACAAGTAATCCAGTGTTATTAAAATATTTTACACATCAGAAAACATTGAGATCTCCCATACCACTTTTAGAAATTAATGAACTTTATACCTAAATATGTCAAGATGAAAAAATACTTCAAAAACTTTACAATCATGTTTTGAATAATAAAGCACAATTTCTAAGTTAAAAATTAGAATTTGGGAAATTTGTGTAACTTCTGCTCAACTGTGCTGTGACCATAAGACTGTTCTAAAAAATAAAGTGTATTAAAGAACTAAAAATAATTAGAAATTGAAGAAAATTAGAATACTCTCTTGTTATTTTAAAACTGAATATGATGTTGAAGTTAATATGAAAGAATAAATATCTGATATAACAAACAAAACAACAACAAAAAAGGAATATGAAGGGAACTTTGCCTAAGTAGATGCCAAAACTTACAATAAACCCATTATAATAAAAATAGGATGGCAATTGAGTAGGTATAGACAGCTGTTCAGAATAACTAGTTCAAAATAGAGCCACCTGAAAGTGTGATTGAATGTATGACAAGTTATAGTTCAGTAAAGTAGCAAAATGAAGCTTATTTCATAGCCAGCACAAGTGGTTAGCCATCTATAAGAAAACAAAGCACATGTCACATAAAAAGTAAATTCCGGGCTTCCCTGGTGGCGCAGTGGTTGAGAGTCCGCCTGCCGATGCAGGGGATGCGGGTTCGTGCCCCGGTCCAGGAAAATCCCACATGCCACGGAGTGGCTGGGCCCGTGAGCCATGGCCGCTGAGCCTGCGCGTCTGGAGCCTGTGCTCCGCAACGGGAGAGGCCACAACAGTGAGAGGCCCGCATACTGAAAAAAAAAAAACTAAATTCCTTACAGAATAATCCAATGTATGATTATCTAATGTAAAATAATTATATTATATAAATATACATAGTCAATAATAAATAGATACCTATACATAATATATTTTATAGCTTTGTATTTATATTTAAAGTTATTTTTTAAATAAAACAATATATTAGAAAAATTTAGGAGTTCTCATATAGCTTTTTTGGGAAAGAATAGACCCACCAAAGTGAGAGGAAATCCAGATGTCACGAAGGAAAATAGACATAAAAAGGATTCCATAACAGAATCAAATAATAAGATAAATTATTTGCAACTCATATTGTAGGAAATTGATTACTATCTCAAATATACATAACACTCTCTGATAAGAAAAAAAAAAGTAAGGAAATTATATGAATAGGCGATTCACAGAATAAGAAATTCAAGTGGCCAATAAATACAAAGATCATAGGACTCACTAGCAGTTGGAAGTTGAAGACTTAATGAAAAAACATATTTTACCTCTAATTGTAAAAAAAAAATTAAAAAATGTAAAGCAACATAAGTCTGGTCTAGTGACTAGTTGTGAGAAATGGATAGACACATGATTGCTGGTAAGAATATGAATCAATATTATACTTTGGAGCATAATCTGGCAATATCTATTAAAAACAAAAATCCCATAGCCTTTACATTTTCACTTTCGATTACCAGTATCACAGAATGAAAGCTCAGGTATGCAAAGCAATATATATGAAGATACTTTCTGTAGTATTATTGGCAGGGGATGGTGCTAGCAGAACAGCAAAAGATTAGAAGTTAGAAAAACTGAAAATATCCCAAATGTTGGTTAATTGAGGGAGTTCAGTGCACGAAATATTATGTAGTATTTAAAAATGAGTTAGTTTTGTTTTTATCGACCTAAAGAGATATCCATGCTATATTATTAAGTGGGTGAAGCAAGATGAAAAGTAACTTATATGTATATAAAAAACCGCAAGACCCATACATATGTGTATATAACCCCTGCTCATTCCTTAAATGTTGATATTCCTTAGGCTTCTGTCCCAGATCCTTTTCTCTTGCCCAGCGACAGATGTATTTGCCTTGTATTAGAATTGTATTAGTACTGTAATTATATTAGTATTGCCACTTTCTGATTCTCCCACAGGACTTAAGGGACTCAAGTGGCCAAGGACAGTGAGTTTAGTTACTCTTTTCTCCCTGGATATAAACTAGTAGATACTCAACAGGTGTGCTACATTGTGAGAAGAAAGAAGGAAGTAAAAGAAGGGAGAAAAGAGACAAAATATCTAGCAAATTGCCCGGCACATGAATGATCTTTACAGAATGTCATCACCCCCGTATCTCTTTCTCACATCAGTTCCTCTGCCCCTCATTCCCTTGGTCCATGTACTGCTCACTTTCCTGATTCAGATACCATAACCAAGCAACAAAAAGGTTATCCAGCGATTCATCAATTCCTCACCTCCGATGCTTAGCTTTCCTGGCTGCATTTCAGCCCCTGGTGGGAGATCCACAGCCTTTGGCTCTGCTTGCAGAATGGCCAAAGAGCACATATGGATTGAGCATTTCATTTTCAATCCAAACCTGGTTGTATTAACGTTCTGTCATATTTAATATACACTGGGCAACCGGTAGTCTGATAGATCTGGACTCATTGGCAAAAGACAAAGCATGACATTGTTGAGGCCATACCAGCAGGGGGTATAATTCTTTGTAAAGCTAAATAATATGTTCCAAATATATTGCAGCTGTTGATAGGTTTTATTACATTTGCAGTTAGGGACCTTATTATGTTTGCAGAAAAGATTTATTATATTTACTTTTATTACTTCAGCAGTTTGGGGTATTTTCATATTTGTCATGAACTTATTCCATTTATGCTCATTGAGTTTATATCTTAAGTTTTCTACATGAGCAGGCTATGAATAATTTCACCTGTTGTCATTATACTTGCAGTCAATTCTCATTACCACTCCGCTAATATTTCACAGTATTTGCAGGTGCTGCATATTACATTAGTGGTTTGAATATTTTAAAGTCAGCAGTGCTGGGCAGAGCAATCAGCTGAAGAAAGGGCACAGACCTAGGAAACGTTCAGACTCTTGGCAGATGGAGGAAAATATGCTGGACTGCAGAAGTTGGCTATGATAACCAGACTCTTTTTAAGAGTACGTGTCCAAAGGATTTAAACCTTAGTCTGACGTGCTCAGGCTCACAAACTCCAAATTATCTGTATATCTTATTGCTTCTAATTTCCAACCTTCTGTCACTGATTAAATGAAGATTAGAAATAAAGGTTGAATTTATGACAAATTTATGTTTTCAAGGTGATTCTTTGCCTGAATTCTCTCTACCTTGAAAAGCTAGGAGATGGTTATATAAAATCACATTGTAGGTGAGTATAAGCAGAGTATTTAGTTGAATTTTCAGAATTAGGGGCAGAATTTGACAGCTTAGGCACCATTCTAGGCTTTTGCCATTTATAGCCACTGCAAGCTATTAACAGATGGAGCATTTGAGGCAAACCTGAAAACCTTTGTTTGAAGTTATGTGATTTATTGTGGCTGTTAATGGAACCAGTAAGAAAAGCAATTTGGGGTAAAAGGAAACTTGAAATAATTATGGCACATGCTGGTCTCAGCAGCTGCAGGAGGAAAATAATAATGATCACAACAGCTTAAGTTTATTGAGTGTTTACTACTTGCCAGTCACTGTTGTAAAGTACTTTACTTGTATTAAATTCATTAATCCTCACAACCACCATATGAGCTGTTTACAAGGATTAAATCCATTTTACAGGGGAAAAACCGAGTCACAGATTAGTTAAGTAACTTGCTTAAGGGCACAGAGTAAGAGAGCTAGATCGAGGTTAAACCAAGTAATTTGACTTCAGAGTCAAAAGTTGTTTTTGTTTTTTTTGCGGTACGCGGGCCTCTCACTGTTGTGGCCTCTCCCGTTGCGGAGCACAGGCTCCGGACGCGCAGGCTCAGCGGCCATGGCTCACGGGCCCAGCCGCTCTGCGGCATGTGGGATCTTCCCGGACCGGGGCACGAACCCGTGTCCCCTGCATCGGCAGGCGGACTCTCAACCACTGCGCCACCAGGGAAGCCCCAGAGTCAAAAGTTTTAACCTGTGGACCATGATATTAATTCCTAGTTACCCAATTCATTTAAGGAAGATAGCTTTCTATTCCTTAATTGAATAAAGATATATATTGAGTTCTTATTCATGTTATGGTTTATGCTACGTTCATTGGACTTTCTCCAGACCCACAGAGACTCCTATTTAGCCAACATTTAAATAAATATACTTTCTTCCAATTATATGTGATCCACTAGTTTACAGGAATACATAGTTTTCTCTCCCAAAATATTTATAATAATTTGAACATCAATTTAAAAGCAGGTAACCCCTCTGCCTCCAATATATGCTGAAATAATGTATACTGAAATAAACTATAGTAATTAGGAGCACAGTATCATCATTTTTAAATCATCCCTCATGCTAAAACAGTGAAAGCTAGAGTCCTGGACTAGAAATGAGAAAGCCTACATGTGATTTTTGCTCTACAGCTCACTAATTGCATGACATGAAGAAAGTCACAGGCTTGCAGAATATCAGTTCCTAACATTGCAGAATATCAGTTTTCTCATTTACAAAATCCAATAAGACAAATGCTTGTTCTGCCTCCCTCATATGTTGTTATGAGGCTGTAGGGTTACCAGATTTAGAAAATAAAAATACAGGAAGCCCAGTTAAATTTGAATTTCATATAAAAAACTAATATATTTTAGTATATGTCCCATGCAATATTTGGGACATATTCATACTTAAAACACACTCATTATTTGTCTGAAATTCAAATGTAACTGAGCATTGTGTATTTTATTGGGGAAGTCTACAGGAGAATTGAGTGAGATAATGCATGTAATACATTTTGACATTCTGACACAAGACATTGACATGGTAAATATGAAAGTTAAAAGAGAAAAACAGGAAAAAAATCATGTGACCCCCATTTTTTCCAAAAAGCACTCTCTAATGTTTTAGTTCCATTAAACATTTTGGATTAAATGTGGTTCCCTGGTCAAAAATTTTGGAAACACAATGTACTATATGTGCTTCTTGGAAATTAAAATGGTAAACTACCATAGAAAGCCTCTGGAAAATTATTTAATACAAAAGCTTTTTAACTTCATTTCACCCAGAAGTTTTGAATTTGAATAGAGTATTAAATATTTTTAACAGTAGAGTTATATGGAAGGAATGTTTGTGTCCCCCAAAATTTATGTTAAAGCCCTAACTCCCAATGTGAGAGTATTAAAATGTGAGAACTTTGGGAAGTAATTGGGTTTAGATGAAGTCATGAGGGTGGGGGGTCCTCATGATGGGATTAGTGGCCTTTATAAGTAGAGACCAGAGAGCATGCTTTCTTTCTCCCCACCATGTGAGGATACAGCAAGAAGGCAGCCATCTGCAAGAAAGGAAGAGGGTTCTCACAGAAACAAACCCTACTTCTCAGCCTCCAGAATGGTGAGATATAAATGTCTGTTGTTTAAACCATCCAGTCTACAGTATTTTGTTAGAGTAGACAGGCAGACTAAGACAGAGCATATCACAGAATGTGTTTTAAGGCAATACTTCTTAAAGTTTAGTGCATATACCCATAAACTGTGATTCTTTTTAAAGATTTTGATTCAATAGATCAGGAGTGGGACCTGCAATTCAGCATTTCTAACATAATACCATGGGGACCACACTTTGAATAGCAAGGTTTTAAGAAAGATACTTTGGGAAATACAGTTCTGGCTGCAACCTAAGGTCCTTCATTGTCATTGTGTCTTCCTCACTTTAGTAACCTGAGCTCTTGGGCAGGGCCTGGCACATGAAGATGCCCATAACTATTTTAGGATTAAGTGGGTGTATAAAAGAATTAATCACTTGAAAGCCTTGTTCTGTGGTAAGGTTTACAAGTCAGGTACCTTTTCTAATAGGTTGAGAAGAGTATCCTCATGCAGGGTTAGGGAACTGAAGGAGCTGTACGGGAGGAAAGATTCATAAGAGGCAGCAAATCTTAGGTAGTTGGAGGGTAACGATACAGTGAGGAGCTAAGGGTTCCAGTGTCAGTCCAATGGAGGGCCTAGAGGGGCCACAAATGGGCATGGTGATGTGAAATTAACAGGACTCTGAAGC
Source organism: Globicephala melas (assembly GCF_963455315.2). Classification (NCBI taxonomy): domain Eukaryota; kingdom Metazoa; phylum Chordata; class Mammalia; order Artiodactyla; family Delphinidae; genus Globicephala; species Globicephala melas. The sequence goes on along the minus strand of NC_083318.1, from coordinate 45,857,451 downwards.
AGTTGTCTTCAAATCCTTTCAAGACCAGTAACCTAAAGAATAAAACACGCTGACCTCCAAAACCACTGCTCTGTAGCTAACTTGAGAGGAGATTTTCAACTGGAGATGGTAACATTGAGTATCAGAATCTTTGAGTAATTTAGTCTGAAAAGAGCCCTCTTCTTCCCCCCATTCCAATATGTGACCATATTCCTTACTAATACACACTTAGAAGCATTAGTCCAAACAAAGCACCAAGAATTTTAAAAAGATAATGCTTTATAGGGAAGGTTCTGTTTATTATCCTAAGCAACCAGCATATCCGAATCATCATTATTGCCATCAAAATAAGTGGAATGAGAAAAAAAATTATACCAGCTGCATATTTATAAGAGCATCTCTTTTTCTCATTGATATTAGCATGCAATTAATGACCATTAGTTTCTCAGATCATTTAAATTCTCAGTGCTTATTTCTTCATTTAAGAAATGAAGTTCAGAATCATGATGATATGTTTTTGGTAGCAGAACAGTAATTCTCCACTCCTCATGCTTCCAGGTGGAGAAACTTCAGCTAAATAAAGTCTCTTGGCTCTGTCCCCACCCCTCTTATTCCTCCCAGAGATGGGAGAAGTTAGCCAGCCAATTGGTGTGGTTAGAAAAGATGAGCATTGTTTTCTCAGTCTCCTCCTCTGTTTCCTTTGGGGTCTTCCTGCTCTCAGAGAAATGCATTCTGCTCTTCCATAGAACAAATAATTTTGTGGGTGGACTCTGCCATGTTGGACAAAGTCTTCAATCATACAGTACAGCCTGTGTCAAGGTGGATGTGTCTGCTCAATTTCGGAGTAAAGTATTAGCAATCTCACTTGCCTAGAGATGTATAGCCAGGGTCTACATTTACCTTAATGTCAATAAAGCAGATACACTGGATACCATCTCTCTGTCTGCTGGATTTCATTTTGTTCTGAATTAAGATTAGGAAAAAAGTTGTTTATTAAGTTCTCTCAAACTCCAATATATGCATGTATTGGTTAGGAACCTTGAGAAAAGTCAAGAAGTAGCTTTGGAGAACAAAATACCACAGAGAGAGATTGGCCCATAGCTTTATTCTTAAGGATTTAGTAAGGGAGACCTAAGTGGAATTTTGTCCTTGGTGGATCATTATGGTTTATGGCAGCTTTGTTCACAGTCAAGTGGCTTCACTGATAGAGGTAGGGCTATTTTTAGCAGGCATAGCTCATAGAAAATATAGCTCTTTAGCAAACAAGCTTTGCAAGGACCTTAGCAAACTTGGACAGCTCTACCTTATAGAGCAGTTCGTGTTGGCCTTGACTATGTAAAGATACAGCATGATCTTGAACTCCAAGAGCATGGCTTGACCTCTGCAGAAGCCAGTGAGGCATAGATTAGATATTATATGTAAGATGATGCTTAGGTGAAAAAGTGTAAAACTGAAAAGATCTCTGGCAAGTCTGACTTTTAAGTCATCCACATAGCAGACAGGAAAGAAAAGCAGTTTCTTTGGGTGGGGCAGAGAAGTTATGCTGCAAGATCCTGTCTGAGAGTAGGCAAAAAGACACAAAGGAAGACTGGTAGGTATCATCTTGGATTGGAAGTTAAATTGGCTGTTGGCTCTCCAATTAATATAAAGTAGAATAGCTCTAACCTGGTTGTTCATGGCTTAAAGGAGAATCAAATGGTGAGGCCAATTTAGAACACCCGGGCTTATGGGTGGAATAAGAGAGATTTTACAAACTTGAGCCACAAATTCACCCAGAGAAGGGTCATACATTTCGTTAATGAACAAACGAAAGTATTGGACTGTATTCAGGGAAGTGATAAAGATGATACTTCAATCTCTGCCAAATTCTTATTTCTCTCTTCCTACGAGTTAAGAACTTAGAAACAAGGTCCTACTGTATAGTCCAGGGAACTATATTCAATATCCTGTGATAAACCATAATGGAAAAGAATATGAAAACAATATGTATACGTTATACACATATATACATTAGGGAGAGAAAAGGAGTATTATTTATTGAATGCTTAAAACCTCAATAATAAAAATAACCTATATTTATTTGTAATTTTTCAGTTAATCTTTTCCATATTCATCTTATCACAACAGTGCAAGATAACATATAATGGTAGCAATGACTAAAGGAATGAAAGTGCAGTGGTGAAAATTTGATGAATTCAGAATATATCTTAGAAGAAGGGGCAATGGAACTAGAAATTGGATATGAGAGAGAAGAAGAAAAATAGGGAAACTACCTTCTGGGTTGTAGTCTTGATTAATTACACAATTATGATTAATTGAAATAGTAAAGGCTGAGAAGGAACAGGGTTGGGGGAATAACACAGAGCTTGTTTAAATACAGGTAAGTGTTTACTTGTATTTAGTATCTTCAAATTTTTAAAACTGGACTGATAATTGTTCGATCCTACAAGTTTTACCATGATGATCAAATAAGATATTTTATGGAAAAGTGCCTTTAAAAAGTGGGAAGCCTTTTGAAAATACCAACTCTTAACTGAGGCAATTATCCAGGTAATAGAAAGAAAATGTAATTCATTCTTCTTCTGAATTATTTATACATATGAGAGATCAAAAACTGCCCCTATCTTTTAATTTTGTGGAATTTACCTTTGATTCTTGAGAGTTTCTTAAATGAGATGATTTAACATAAATGACAATAGAAGATTTTTAGTTCTCTTTTTAAAATAGGAGGGGGTAAGATAGGATAACTAACATGAAGGGAGTAACTAATACATTCCAGACACAGGTCATCTACTTTATGAGTATTACTTTATACTTACTTAATTACTTAATCTTTACATCAAAACTGGGTACCTATTATTATGCCCATTTGTCAGATGAGATTCAGAGAATAAAAGTAACAGGTACAAAGCCACAAGTTTAGTAAATAAGTAAATCCAGGATTTTATCTGACGTTTTAATAACAAGAAAATGCATTCAGTTCAACAAATAGGTCTTAAGAGCCCCACCATATGCACGGTGTCCTCGCCTGGCTGTCCCAGCAAACTTTCCGAGTTACATAAGAGGAACAAAAACAAGCAGGCATAAAAGAAGGAGAACAAGACTCTGGGCCATAATAAATATTCATTGTACCCTTTTACCTCCAAGGATATGAAATCTTCCTAATACAGATGAAATGGGTTTTGGTAGTGATTCTGGAGCATAAATCTGGGACTAGAAGCTGTAAGATTTTTGTCACTAGTTTAGCTGACAATTTTTTCTTTATCTCAGATAATAATCTTCCCCAGCAATTACATACTTTGCTAAATTTATTTATGTAGCAGAATTGACAGCACATGCTTAGAGGCTATGAAGGGAGGGGAAGGTGAAAAACTCATGTGCATTGCAAGGTTCCTGTGGTTCCACCTCAGGCATAGAGCGAAGTGATGATTCAGAATAACCAACCCTTCCTTCGTCCTCTAAATAGAACAAATTACAAACAAGTCATCATTTTCCAAAATGATGCCCTTTGAAAGTATTCCCCCACACTGTGATATAAGGGTAATGACATGTCTGTAAGTATATTCAGAAGCTGTCTCGTTAAAAATGCCAGATTCCTCAATTTAAGAACCAGATTAGGACTTCAGACACTTCTGACCATGAAGTACCTGCCCATGGATGTATCCAATATCCATTCAGTTTTTTTTTCTTTATTGTTTTGTAACTTGCATTAAAGAAGGTGATTCTGATGATGTAGATTATGACCAAAAAATTCTGGCCCAGGCAATATAATAGTTGCTCATTAGATACCAATAGATTGTATCATTTCGTAATCACTTTTTTATCTCTTAGTGTTTTCTGCTTGCAAACCACTTTTTTTTTTTTCAGAAGGGACTTCTTTATTTTTTTCCCTTATTTATTTATTTATTTTTTGGCTGTGTTTGGTCTTTGTTGCTACACGCGGGCTTTTTCTAGTTGTGGCAAGCAGAGGCTACTCTTCATTGTGGTGGCTTCTCTCCTTTCAGAGCACAGGCTCGTACTTGTGGCACATGAGCTCAGTGGTTGTGGCTTGTGAGATCTAGAGCGCAGGCGCAGTAGTGGTGGCACAGGGGTTTAGTTGCTCTGTGGCACGTGAGATCTTCCCAGACCAGGGAACGAACCGGTATCCCCTGCATTGGCAGGCGGATTCTTAACCACTGCGCCATCAGGGAAGTCCTGCAAACCACTTTCATGTACAATAACATAATGACCCTTTGTGGGAAAAGGGAAGAAAATAGGACAGGTATTATCATTTCTATTACACAATTGGGGAAGTCCTGACAGAACTTGAAATCACACTTTCTGAGCTGTTCCAAAACAAAGTTCTGCATTAGGCTCCAGTTGAGGAGTAGGAAAAGGTGTATTCTTATAAGTGTATGTATTGTTATTATTATATGTAATTATAATTATTGTTAATTATATGTCTTAGTCTGCTCAGGTTGCCGTAATACAATACCATAGACTGGGTGACTTTAATAACAGAAATATAGTATCTCACAGTTATGGAGGCTGGAAGTCTAAGATTAGTGTGCCAGCGCAGTCAAGTTCTGGTGAGAGCTCTTTTCCTGGTTTTCAGGTAGCCACCTTCCACTGTGTCTTCACGTGGCTTTTCCTCTGGGCATACATGTGGAGAAAGAGAGAGACAGAGACAAAGAGAGAGATCTTGCTCTTCCTTTTCCTATAAGACCATCAATCCTATTGGATAAAGACCCTACCCTTTTGATCTCATCTAACCTTAATTTGTTCCTAAAAACCCTGTCTCCAAATACAGTCACACTTGGGATTAGGGCTTCAACATACGAATTTTAGGGGATACAATTCAGTCCATAGCATTAATACAATGAAAAATGTTTCTTTTTCAAACATTCCTGCTGTAGTTTTATCCAGTCTTCTAACAGACAACAGAATACCTCATGATGATGCTATTTTGTATGCCTTTATATCTTATAAAAGCTTTTTATTAATTTCTTATATTACTACTAAAGTGAACTCTTTTTGGAGTGGTTCATTATAGATATTTGTGCTTTTTAAAATCTAAATACTTGATGAGAAAAATGTTTATTTTCATTTGAAAATGTAGTTTCAATTTATAGTTGAATGCACACTTTCTATTAAGTACTTATAGAAACTTGAAATGAGGTTATGGCTTATGAAGAGGATCCACAATTATGAAAAGCAGTCTTATCCTCTGAAAATAAATAGATAAATAAGTAAAACCTATTCTATTGATTCAAATGACCTGTTTATTCAAAAATAAAAAGTTATAAATCAACATAGCATAATGATTAAATTCATTGGTAATAAAATGCACATGAATTAAAAATAAAAAGCACGTTTAATATCTAGCAAATGACTAAAAATCATAAATTATCAATGAAAGATAAACCTTTAAAAAGTATCTTCATATACTACTGTTTACATTATATATTAATAAGATTCTCATTTAAAAGTCATAAAAATATTCATAGATTTGACCAAAATCTTTCTACTAGGAATATTTCATGAGAATATTATTCAAAATTTTTTTCTAAATTAGAGAAATAGAAGGATTTATATGCTTAAAATGAAGGGAAATGCTGTGCAATTTTAGCTAAATGAAAATTTATGGAGCCATTTAAATAATTATGAAGACTATAGAAAATGGGAAATAGTTTATAATATAATAAGTGAAAAAAGCAAAATAAAAAGTATGAATACCTCGAGATTAAAAGAAAGAAATATGCATACAGACAAGAGCGAGCAGGCAATATTCAAGTGTGTATACACACACAAACACACATGCACACACACACACAGAGGGCTATTGATGAACTTAAACTTTGGGTCTTGAGTCATCTATTTTCTTTTCAAAGATTCTTTTTTCATTTTACTATAATGTTTGAATGATAAATAAAAGCCTATAGATGTAAACACAGCAAAATTTATTTAAATTTATATACATTTAACATAGCATTTTTATACATCTCATATTTCTGCACCCAGCAGTATTTTTTCTCTATTTAGCTCTATGAGCAAAAGCTAAAATTAAAAGGAAAGGCAAATGAAACTTGACTAGCACAATGGATGACAACAGTATGACAAGTTTAAACTAATTATTATATTTTATTATAATAAGGTAATAGCCAAATTTACAAATCCACACATGATACATGGGAGAATGCGGAGAAGTAGAGAAGCATTTTAATATATCTAATATTTTTAAGTTCTTATTTTGTTCTGTGTTGCTAGTACGAGGCCTTGTATAATGTAGGCACTCAGGCACTCAATAAATAATCATTGAATTGAGTTACATTTTGTAAAAAGCATATAGTAAATTAGATGTTAATGTATGGATTTACTTGCATGAATTATCTTAAATATTAATTTACATAAAATATAGACACTTCCATATTTCCTTTTGAACAGATGGAATGGATATAAAGAAAAGAATATAAACTCTGGAATCAGAGGTAGCAGGTACATAATAAACACTTCTTAAATGAATGAATGAATGAATAAAAAAATTAACACATAAATGAATATATATTCTTACTCTTCTTTAGATTGCTCTTTCTGTGGCATATTACCTATATTGGTGTCTCTCAAAGTGTGGTCCCCAACGAGCAGCATCAGCATTACCTGAGAACTTGATAGAAATGCCAATTCTCAGCCAATCCCAGAAACTCTGGGTGTAAGGCCCCGGATTTCTCTGATTTGACAAGTGGTCCCAGTGATTCTGATGTATGTGATGCAAGCTTAAATTGGAGAGCCAATTATCCAGCCCAGTTAACATTGTTTAGACCATGAATTCCACAGTCCCTATGCCAGTAAAACAAGAGGAAGCAACAGGGTTCACAAAACACATGCTCTAATGAGATTATACATAAGTGTGAAATTTAGTCTTGAATTAAAGAGAGTTTAAGAAGTTTCAGTAAAACTTCAGTTAAAGAAGTTATAGAGCCTCAAAAACTGAGAGATATAGATAACCTATTTATAGGAAATCCCTAAAGTAACATAGTTAGAGCGTGTTTGAAAATAGGATTTAGGTAAGCTAGGTCAACATCTGATCAAAGTATAAGAGAGAATCCACATCAGGGTGAAAGGCTGAGAAGCTAGTTTGCCAAAAGGCCAACCAAGAGGCCCCCATGGGAAGAAATCTATACTTTGGATACTTATAGAAAAAATGAGTTTGGAAATCAACTTTGTCATTCATCAGGGAACTCACACAGGGAGAAACTCTATAAGCATTTTTGTTGTGAGAAAATCTTCAGACAAATGTCTAAATTCTATTTCTCTAGAGACTCCATTTTAAGGAGAAGGCCAATAAATGTGATCAGTGTGGGTAAGCATGCTGTCAAAGATGATATCTTCATGTTTACCCATGAGTCCATATAGGAAAGAAGCTATGTGAAATAAAATCAGTATGAGGAGAAAAAATTTAATTAGACATCTCTTGCAAAAGTCCCATAAGAAGCATTCCTAAAACACATGCAAGCTAGTTGTGGGTTGCCTGCTCTTAAAGGATTACTTATGTCACTGTGCCCCTTTGTTGCTGGTGGTAAATAATTCCATTCAATGTGACAAAAATTACATGTGTGGTTATTATGTGTAAGAAAAAATTTAAGTCTATGAATGCTATGAAAAGTGAACAAAGCATAATGCCTTCCCTCCTAGAAGACTGCAATCAACCCACGGTGATAATTCAAAATGCATTCAATTTTTTAAAAGTTAAAATTCTAAGTAACACAGGCTATGTGTGTAAAAAGTGACAAAATAAAGAGATGCATTTTATACCAGTGAGTAGAATCTGGAGAGGAAGGAATATGAGGTGAAATTTGAGAATGGATGGATGTATAAGGTTTCAAAATGTAAAGTGTCTTAGAGAGAACATTCTGAGGTGGAGGAAGGGAAGAAAGATTGAAGAAGAATAAGCAGGAATCAAGAAAGAGGGAAAACGTGGCATGGTAGGCAGAATACTGCCCCTTCCAAAAGATGTCCATGTCCTAATCCCGAGAATATGTGAATATGTCAGGTTACATGGCAAAAGGGAATTAAGGTTGTAGATGGAATTAATATTACTGATCACCTGTCTTTAAGATAGAAAGATTCTCCTAGATAATCAGGTTGGTCTCAATGTAATCAGAAGAGAGAGGCAGAGAAATAGATTACAAAAGAAGCAAATTGCAGGTTTTGAAGATGGAAGAAGGAGATCACAAGCTAAGGAACAGGGGTAGCCTCTAAAAGCTGACAAGGCAGGAAAATAGACTCTCTCCTCTAGCCTTAAGAAACAAACACAGAGGATGACACCTTGATTTTATCCTAGTGAAACTCACTTGATGTTTGACCTCCAGAACTGTAAGATAATAAATTTGCCTAGTCTTAAGCTACTAAATTTGGGGTGATTTGCTAGAGCAGTGATAGAAAAGCAGTAAACATGGATTGTGGGAAATGACTGAATTGCAGTGTATTCTATAGAATTTAAGGCAGTACATGGAAGGCAGACTGATACCATGGTGAGAAGCACCTTGACTTTTAGGGTAAGGCAAGTCCAAATTCAGAACTATGGTGAGAAATCATCAGAAATTTTGAACCAGGTATTTGGGGGTTGGGGAATTGTGTGGATTTAATTTAGAACCAGTATACTGAATGGATTGGAAAAGAAAAAGATAGGAGTTGGGAAGTCTCCCTGGGAGAGTGATAGCAAAATTCAATTGAGATGGACTCAAAGTCTAAAAGGTAGTGGTAGAAAGAATAATAATAAAGAGAAAGATGGGATAAACATTACGAAGAGAGATCTACTTCTGTGTGTGGGGTTTGAAGCCTGGGGTAAATTGGAGGAGTCAAAGTATTTCAAGGGCAGATAAATGAAAAAAATATATATATATAAATAAAGAAGACAAAAGAAACCATGGGAATAGGGGAGACAATGAGACAGTGTAAGTCTGGAACATCTGAAAAATGAAAGTTATATTTTTATTTTTAAAAAGTAGAAGATATGCCAAGTGGATCTGTACAGTATTTTACACATCCAGAATGTGGCAGAAACTCAGCTGCTCATCAAAATCAGATTTCTCCTTACATCAAAATGGGGATCATAGCTGGATACAAATCTAGACTAACTTCCCAAACTTCCTTGCAGTTAGATAATGAAACTAGGCTCTCTCCATTGGAATGTGAGCAGAAATGATGTGGGAAAATGCTTGGCTAGAATTCTTAAGAGAGTTGGTGTTCCACTTTCATACTTCCTTTCCTCTTTCTCCCTGAGGGATGACAGAGCCCCAAGCTAGATGGAGACAAGGTACCAGCATGACTGAGGGGAGGAGAATTGCTCTATTTGAACAACCTCCCAGGATAGTTACATGAGGAAGAAATACATTTTTATTTCGTCAAGCCACTGACATTTTTGTTTCCATAGCTGAGCCTGCCCTAACAAACACATAAAGCAGAGTTTCTGGCACAAAATGTGACATTGGTAAATCCAGTTGTGAGTTTCTTAAATAATGTTAAACTCTGTCTATGCAGATTTAGAGGGACACATGATCATGCACACCCAACTCCTTTAAATAGTAGGTTTCTTCATTCATTTGCAAAGATAAGATGGGAATGTAACTCTTCCGAAACAATATTATATTGCATAAATTGAGATAGAAAAAATCTATATTAAACATATCAGCAAGGCATAAACAATAGAATAATTCAAAGGGAAAGTGAAAAGAACAACAAAAAAGAAAGGTATTTAATATTATCCCATTTGAGAGACCTCCAGGACCCTATATTGTCACATTTTCATAAAAGGAATGCACACATATGTACACACATATACATAGTGTAACTAAGAAAATCCTGTTATTGTCTCAAAGTTGACAATAATTCATAAATGACTTGGGTTACCATGTGGGCCATATTTCTCTAGGATGACAAAGGAAGAGCCAAGTGAATGGCTTCTAGAGGAAGATTTTCTGAACAAAAACTTCATCTATTTTTATATGTTTTAGAATGAATCACAAATGTATCACATCACAGCTCATTAAGCTTAGAGAAGGAATAATTTAGCTAATCATTATCCAGCCTTAATGATGCATGGAAATGGGCTGAGCTCAGTTCCAGGCAGGTTGACCTATTCTGAGGAAAGGGCAGCCAGGCTGTGGTAGCTACTTCCAGCTTTAAGCAGACTGCGAGTAGATCAACTGAAGGCAGAGGGCAGAGGAGGGTAAAGAACTTTCAGTTTTGATGTTTCAGCATTTCCATATTGTCAGAGGCTCCATGTGCTGTAATCCAACGTAGGATTCAAGTAAGAAAAAACAACTGGGTGTTTGCCAGATGGGTTAATGAGTATCCTGAATATTGTATAATTCTAGGAAAAAAAAAAAAAGGAATGGAGAACACTGACTACATGTTTATGAAAGAGATTATTGTGTGGCCAGCTTTGCTGTCCTGCCTTAGTTCATACCTAGCATATTCCATTTTTTTATCCTAGCCTCTACAGCTCTTTCACTGGGTGAATTCCAGCTTTTGCTTCCAAGTTTCTTACAGGTGCTTGCTGGTTCCTTTGTATTGCTCTTAGCAATACTGCAAAAGAATGATCTGTTTGTAGAGTTCATGCATTGGACTGTGTAGTTTCTAAGAGGAGGAAATAGATTTCATAGCCCTGTGCCTTAGTTCCCTTGCCAGAAAAAAATGATAATTATAATAATATTACTAACCTCACAGGGTTGTATGTTAATACATACAAAGTGTTTTGAATCGCGCTTGGCGTGTGGTAAGTGCTCCAGAGGTATTTGTCATCATTGCTGTTGACTGTTATCGTTCACGTGAGTTAAAATATAGTCTCTGTTCATTAGGGATTTCAATCTATTTAGATTTTAAATTTAAATTAATAAAAATTAAATAAAATTTCACATTGGTATTCTTAGTCCCATTGGTCACATTTCAAGTGTTCAATAGCTACATGTGGCTAGTGGTTACCATATTGAACAGAACAGAAATAGAACATATCCATCATCACAGAACCTTCTATTGGACAGTGTTGATTTAAACTGCTCCCTTGTCAATTTCCTAAGTCCCCTTCTTTTTCACTAAAGAGAAGGGATCATATTTCATCTATCACTTTATTTCTAGCACCAACATATCATTATTGATTGAATAAATTCTACAAGAGTCAGCTTAGCCTATAAATCCTCCGCCATATTCAAAAGGCAACCCAAATGTGCTCCCCAAGTTTCAGACTTATAAACCAAACTTCTGCTGGAAATCTCCAAAAAAAAAAAATGCCCTACAACTTCATGTTAAGCATATTCAGCATCCTCGCATCACTCTTCTTGTGTATCGTTTACGTTAACCAGTAACGCCAACACCAATGCACAGTCATGGAAATTTTTGAAACTATCTTTGAGAGAGAGAGCTAGCTGTCTCTTAGAACCTGTTTCCTTCTTCTTTGCCTTCATACATGACTCAGTTCTATTTCTCCACCTTCGTGTATTCAGATTTGGCTATGAGACTAACAGATAATGCAATGCAGGGTGGAAGTTATACGTATAATTTTCAGGCTGGAGCTTTTAGAAAGCACATCTTCTTAATGCTTTATTTCCCCTTCTGCCAACTGGATGAAGGGATTCCAAGGTATTAGGGCATTGCAGAGCCACAAGATGGCACATTCGGGGTCCCTAAGTCACCACATGGAGAAAAGATACCCAGCAGCCAGGAACATCTGCTTTGGAAAGCTGTGTGAGAAATAAAGCTCTGTTTTATCAAACGATGGGAATTTGGAGGTCATTTGTTTCAGAATCTAACAACGTTTTTACTAGTATGTCCACCTTTCTTCCTCTCTGATCCTCAAATTTCATCAAACATAAATTATTCTGACCACACACCAAGTAAATATTATTTGTATCTAATATCTTCTAGTATCTTGTGTCTCCTATATTCCAATTCTTACCAATTGTTGTATCTGATTCAAAACAGTTTCCACTAACTAAATTAAGCAAACAATCCTCATGTCATCAGTCAAAACCCAAATCAAACTTTCTAGTGCTCTCTTTTTTTATTTCAAACACTGTGCTCCCACCAAATTAGACTTTTCATTACTTTTGTTTTGGCCCTCCTTATTCTCACCTCCATGCCATTGTTCAAAATGTTCACTTTGCTGAATACTCATAGCTGCCTTTCAAAATCATACTTATCTCTTAAGATATTAAACTTAATTACTTCCATTATATTTTTCTCCTCACATTTTTCTGTTTGTAGTAACTCTTTTATGCCCCTGCACTCCCTGATATAGCATCTTTAATGATCATACCTAGAATACTTCACCATGAGAGACTGAGAGAATATATGTAATAATTCTATACCTAACGGAACCCTAATACGTTTCTTAAGAGAAAGAATCTGCCTTACTTTAAAAAAAAAACTACCAGATACAGTGCATGACCACAGTAATTGTTTTAAACACTAAAAATAAGCAAACACTAAATATAATGGCCAAGGCACTGAGCAAGAACAAGGCTTATGAAAAAACCACAAGGCTGGGGCTTCCCTGGTGGCGCAGTGGTTGGGGGTGCGCCTGCCGATGCGGGGGACGCGGGTTCATGCCCCAGTTCGGGAGGATCCCACGTGCCGCGGAGCGGCTGGGCCCGTGAGCCATGGCCGCTGAGCCTGCGCGTCCGGAGCCTGTGTTCCGCAGCGGGAGAAGCCGCAGCAGTGAGAGGCCCACGTACCTCAAAAAACAAAAAACAAACCAAAACAAAAAACCACAAGGCTGAATCAGAGCCACTCTAGGAGCTCTCAGACCAAGACTGTCAGCTGGACGGACTCAAGCTAGAAACCTGGACAGCGTCCCTGGCATATGAAGCTCCCTCAGTCTCCCAACTCCTTAAACGGGAAGGAAATCAAAAAAGAAGGGATATATGTATAGGTATAGCTGATTCACTTTGCTGTACAGTGGAAACTAACACAACATTGTAAAGCAACTACATGCCAATAAAATTTTTACAAGATCTGTTTCATAATCATATATATTTTTTTAAAGTCTCATTAGTGTCACCTGCTGAATAGAGCGCAGATCTGGCTTGTTCTCTCCACCTAGTCCCAATTAACATCACCTGTCACTTGGGCATCATGTGACATTTGACAATTGCCTCACACAAACTGAGGACAATATGACTTTGTTCTTTTCTGATGTTGCTGCCTCCCTTTAAAACTTCTAGCGAGTTTCTATTTGTTTTGGGATAGAGACAGAACTCCAGATAGGTCTGGTCCTTACCTCTGTCTCAGCTCACCTCCTACACAGTATCCCTTCTCTTTCTCTATTTCAGCCGAAAAAGCCTTATACTGGTTCTATAACCCATCACAAGGTCTTTCCTTAGGGATGCGTTTTCTGATCTGCTGAATTAGACCAAATTTCTTTATCACAGGTATCCTAGCACAGCACCCTTACCTCACAGAATTTAAAACGATCATAATTAATGAACTTTCTTGTAAGATTATTTGATAGTCTCCATTCCCACTGGGCGATAGGTCCACATAAATTTGATGAAGGCAAGGCTTCTGTGAATTTTCAATGATGATTGCTTACTTGACATAAGACAAATACTCCAAAAAATTTGTTAAAATGAAGAATGAATGAATAAACCTAAATCTATGAATCTTTTTCTTTGTGAACCTTTCTCTTAAGGAGCTCGTGTTAGGTTGATGAGTCAAACATGTAAACTAGAATTATTATAATATTATTATTACAGAAGTAAATGAAAATAATTATAAAAATACAAAAGCTCCTGATTTTACCACGTAGTAGAGGAAAGCTCAAAATATGAAAACTTTTCAGCTAAATCTTAAAGAATAGAGCAGAACACACTGAGAAGATGTGTTGTGGGATATAGAAATGGAATATCAATCAAATGGAGTCTTTGTATAGAACAAAAATACATGAAAGAACTTTGCCTTTGGGGAAGGGGGGAGTTCACATTCTGAGAAATGTTAAGTAATGTGGCGAGTTAAAGGCCACAGAGCCTATAGGGGAGTCATAGAAATAAAGATAAATGTAAGCAGTTTATCCAGAGAAATGCAATTTTATTTGTTCTGAAAAAAATTATCTCATCTTAATTTACATAAATGTAATTACATAGCTATTTAAATTAAAGTGATACTGTTTATTAAAAAATTATTTAACTCATTTTTTTTCCTGAAAAGTCTCCCGATTGGAATATATGCTCTTAAGCATATATAGTCATGCTTTTATAATATTAGCTGCAAATGCTGTTTTTCATCCTGAAGAACAATACTAAAATTGCTATTTTTGTTTTCATGTGCTGGTGTATTTTTCTGCAAGGATGCCATGGTAACTATTTCTTTAAATAAACGTTGAATATACTCTTCAAAGTTTACTCAGGAAAGAAATTACTGTTGTATATTTTCTGGTTAGTAATTTTATAGTAAAATTCCCAATGATACAGCCACACATTTCTTACTGTTACCAACTCTTTTCTTAAAATACACTCACGCTCACACACACACACACAGAGACATATAATGCTCTCATTAATTGTTACATCTAGAAAGATAAGTATTCAAGTTTTTAGCTAGCTAAAACATTTCAAAGATATTGTACAAATAAAGCATCCCTTCCCCCCCGCCCTTGCAGTCCACCTTGGCTTTCTGTTTATAAAGACAAGTTTTTGGTTGTAAGAACTTTTGACCAAAGACTGCAGTGACAAAAATACTGAAAGAAATTTTTAGAGTAATTAATAATGCATTAAGAACCATCCCTTTTATGTTTAGGATTTTACAATTTACTCTGTGTGTGTGTGTGTGTGTGAACTACTACTGTATTCTAATAAAATATTGGTAAAGCTGACATAGTTTTAAATGAAGATACAATGACTCATAGAACTTAAATGACTTGCCCAAGTTCACCCGACAAGGTAGTAGAAAAGCATCAGCCACCAAGATGTCTCACAATTAATCTAACTGGAATTCCAGTACTGTTTACCATCAGAGGTGAAAGTACTCCTAGATATCACAATATAGATAGATGCCATAGGAATATTTCTTCTTCATTAAATAGGTGTCCATTCTTCAAAAATAATAGGCTGCTGTTGCCCTTGACTTTATTGGGCCCCATGGGTTCTGGTGTTATTTTTAGTTCAAGTAATAGGAAATAATAACATTCTTCTTAAACACTTTATTGTTATAGAAATAAACTGAGTTTTTAATGACTTGAAATCTTTGCTACAACAGACAGTATAATAGAAGTTCCCAGGATCACTACAAGATGTTATTGTTATGGTATAGTCAATAAAATGCTTTTCATCTGGAATACTTTTGGGGTAGTAATTCATCATTCTTACTATAGACAATTCTTACTATATACAACTATATAGACATTCTTACTATAGACATTCTTACTATATACAACCTTCTAATAATAAAGATTGGCTTAAATATGCATTTTCATTTATGCATTTCACTAACTGATTTTTATTCTTAACTCTGAGCCTTTGTTAATAATAAGCAGAAGAATCAGTGTATGAACTTCCCTTCATTTCAATTGTTTGGATATTGGAGTTATAAAAAATAATGCACAGAGCTTTTGAACCTAATGAACCTGGTTCAATATTGCAGCCGTCCCCTTCACATAACAGCTTAGTAAATTGTATGATATTATAATTTAGAAGAAAATAGTCTTACTTCTCTTAGGAGAATGTTGTTGCTGTCTAAAGTAGAAAATTGAAGCTTAGAAACAGACAATCCTAGGTTAGTCTGATTCTCCACTTTGCCATGGATGAGATTAAATAAACTACTTAAACTATTGAGAATTTGGTTCCTCATCTGTAAAATGTGATATCAAATTCCATATGTTAGTGTTGTGATGAAAATTAAATAATATATTAAATGCTAATATTAATAAATAACATTATTTTTAAATTAAATGACATTAATTAAATAAAAATAACGTAACTGATATTTTGTTTCACTCTACAAAATTTTACTTTTCAGACAGAGGCTAAGATGCTATAGGAAACTTAATATTTTTAACAACTTTCCCTCTTACAATGTTTTCTTGATATTACTTTTTCCATCCATTATAAAGTCTCAAGTTTGTTTTTATTTGTGGCATCCTTCCTCAACTCTGTACCTTTCCATAATTGCTATAAGTTGTGGAGAGCTTTGCCAATAAACATAAACTTTGTGGCTACCCAAGAACCCTCTTTATGTGTATTTAGAAAGAACTAACAATGTGGTTAGTTGGAAAGGTCTGGAAGCAAAGAGCAAAGTAAACAAAATTTTCTGAATTTTAAATGGTTAACAAAGTAACTTGGAAGAGTTAGCTTGTGCCAACTTTTGAGTAACTCCTCCTTCGAGATGATTTAAGGTGAACTGACATAGCTGATAATTTGGGGCCCTTTCGTCAAATAAAGATGTGCTATGGAGGTGTCACACTGAAATAAACACAGTGGTGAACATCTGTGGATTTTGTTTGCCCAACATCTTCACAGCCCTTTCTTCTCGTAAAACACATTACTTTCTCTGGATCAATGACCTGATCCCACCCTAACCCAAGATCCACATGGTTCTGATTCTGGAGAGAGACCCTTTTGCTCATACTACCCTGTAAATGGGTGTAAAAACACTAGCCAAGCTTCACCAATCACAATTCTCACAATTCTTTTCTCTACCTATCTATCTATCTATCTATTGTACATCTCTTTCCTCTGGATTCCCTAAGGTGATGAGATGTAATAATGGAGCTCCCGATGACCATACTCCACTTGTCCCTTGGTTACATGTGGAAACCTACCTGTAATAGGTGAGAATGAGGCAGATGGAGAGGAAAGCAGAACCCATTCAAGTATTCACTCTGTTAATCAGGCATTCATTCAACTAATGCAGATAAAATATCTACCACGAGCCAGTTCTTGGTACTGAGGTACATCAAAAAACAAAAGAAATAAAAATCACTGCCCTCATGGAGCTTGTATTTTTGTAGGGGAGAGAACTAGAGGAAGAGAGGGACAGTTGGGATAGAGGGATAGAAAAAATATTCAATAAGCACAATGAAAAGTAAGTTATATAATGCATTAGAAGGTAATAAATGCTATGTAAAAAATCAAGCCAGATTGCAGGGGATCAGAAATGCCAGGTTCAGTTTACATAGTTCAATAGGATGGTCAGAGTATGACTCATTAAGGAGATAAAATCTGAGCAGAGACATTAGGGAAGTTAAAATATTAATCATGTGGAAGTCTTGGCAGAAAGCTAGATGGAGCAAGTAAAAAGGTCCAAAGGCACAAAGTAGCCAACAAATAGAAAGGAAGCAATGTGCCTGGAGCAGAGAGAGAGAGAGAGAGAATAGTAGGGGACAATATTGGAGGGTTAGCTGGAAAGTATAGATTGTATAGGACCTCAGCTAGTACGCCATACTAACATCCTAAAGAAAAGAAACCATATGATCATGTCAATGGATACAGAAAAAAATTGACAAAATTTATCATCTATTCATGATGAAAACTCTCAGGGATCATCCTGAGAGTTATTAAGGGATTCACTTAATAAAGGGAATCAAACCTATATAGAGCTAGCTCATACTCTGTTGCAGGTACTGGGCTATTAGTTAAATCCAAGTCACAACTTACAGGTTAATATAAAGTGAGATTTAAAGAGGCTTTGTAACTTATTTACAATAGTACAGTCAGATTGAACCATAGTATGATTACAGAGGTCTTATACTCATCCATTGCATGATAAGTTAAACAACAGTCTACATGATATTGGATACACATTAAGTTTTCATGGCTTGAGATACAACTCTGGGAGAGTGCTATAATATTAAATTTTATTGCATAGGTAGTGTCATGGTGCTAACTCATGGGAAAATCCACTTTTAGCTGAGACTACAAATTGAAAATGTTTGTATCTTTTTTAAAAAAATGTTTCAAAAAATCACCTCCTATAGTCTTTGGCAATAAATAAACAAATATCTGATGTCAATATAGAGAATTCTAGCCTGGAGTACTAAGGTAAGAGAGAAAATTGCAACATATGTTTGCATTCCTTACCCAATAAGGCAAGCAAACTACCAGTACTATGCAGTACTATGCAAACTACCCATTATTAGGAAGCAAAGTCACTCTTAAAAAACAACTATCAACTACTAAAGAAATGCTATTTAAAGAATACAATTTGGGCTAGTGCATGAACAAAATGTATTTTTTCTGCTGATGGTAAAAAGAGTACCAAAGCAAGAAGTAGATGACACAGCACAGAAATTGTGAAATAAACTGAAAAAGTTGATCAAAATCAGTGGAGGAGAGAAAGGCAATTTAAGTCATGAAAGACACTGGGGTCAAAATGGTCATTGATACGTGAGTAAGAAGTAATTGGAAGTTTATAACAGAACTCAATTAACATGTGTATTTATTTTATATATACTGTGTCCAAATGTATTATATAACAAAATATACTCATTTCTCCCTACCACATACACTGTCTTGATAAAGTAAGGTATTACTACAGCTTTCATTTTCAAAATGTCATTTGATTAATGAGGGGCACTATTAAGGTGGATTAGTTAAGACCATGAGCTGTGAAGATACCATTACCAGGGTTCAAATCCCAGAGCAGCTATTTACCAACTTGGAAGCCACTTTATCTCTACTAATGTGGAATTAAAATCAGTACCAATCTCATAGGACTGTTGTGACAATAAATTAAATATTTTATGTAAAGGTGCTTATGAGGTATCTGCAAAAGAGTAAGCATTTAACAACTGTGAGCTGTCATTGTTTTGGAGAACATGCATTGCATCATGCTGATAATGGTCACAAACTAGTGACATGATCACAAAGAAGTTATTCCTCATGTCCAATGGTTCCAGTGGCTTTCTTCATTGTATATTGTAACAATGGGAGATAAAAATGATTAAATTATGTGAATGTATAAAACTAATATACAAATGATGGTGCTAGTGATCATAAATATAGTGAGATTGTTAGTATTTGTCAAGAGCAAGATGTAATCAAATTCTGAATTTTTCAGTCATCTTCAGATATTTTTAGCTAAGCATTTACATTACATTAAAAAATCTTTAAATTGAAACCTCTGCGGTAAGACTGGATTTTTAAATGGGAAGCCAAACCTCTCAAGCCATACTCCCACAGGGAAAAAAAACAATTACTTTTATAATACAATTTTTACAATATAAAGTTTCTTAAGGAAAGAACAAATTAATACCTATGTTATTTTTATATTAGTATTTGAATGTCAACATTCATGACTATCATAATAAAGATTTGGGGCCAAGCTGCACAAAACAGAATTAATTACTGATGATACCCAGTTTCTCCATGGATTGGGAAAATTAAATTTTATAAAATTCTGCCTTAAAGAGTAGAGCGTAATTTTTGAAAAAGAGAACGTTTTGCATTACATTTAACAAACTCAAGTCATCTGGCACACCAAATACCAAAAAGCTAGCATGGAAATTGACAGGTACCTATTCAAGGAGATGGGGCAGAGGGGCTTTTATTTTCAGGCTTAGAATGGTCATCTTTCTATGTGGCTCCTGATGCACGTGCTCATGTCAGCCTGCACATTTCAGCATATTTAAAGCCTCACACATTTGCTGCCACAAAGTACATCTTCAATAAATCACATGTAAATAATAACCAACTTAAAAGATACCAAAATACTCATTCATGGCTAGAGAGAATTAGCACTACCAACTTAAGAAACGTTGAGATTTGACATAGGCTTTGAAAATTCACATAATTTATGTGGCAATTTAAAAAAAAACTATAACCCTCTGCACTTTAATCTCCAAAGGGTGACCTCTATTTATATTATGAAATTATACAGAGTGATTTAAAAATCAACTTTGCTTTCTCTAGTTCCTGGCATCTTCTGTGTGCCACCTAGGTTAAAAGATAAAGATATGTTTCCTTATTTGCGTTCATACTTGGCCCTCCTCATGCCATTCAGTCATACGCTTCCATCAGAGTGAACACTCTCATCTAGGATGCTTATATGCACATTCTTTGTGATACAGATCCACAAAGAACTAAACAAATCTACCTGTGTGTGTGTGTTTGTGTATGTGTGTTTGTGTCTGCTTCTGTGTGTGTGCGTCAGGGTTAGGGCCTATTTCACATATGCCTTTGCAAAAGGTTTGTCGTGCAAGAACTCCCCTTCCACCCATCCCCTACTGAAGATCACTACCACCACCGCCCCTGCCACCACTCAACTTCATAAATGTCTCTTCAAAACTGAGTTCAAATTTCTCAGATCGATGAAGCCCCTCTCTCTCACATTCAATGTCTTCTCTCCCAACAGGAAGAGCTTCCATTCCCTGATGACTCTTTGTTTTCAAATTCAAACATCACCACAACCTGGGCTTGTGCAATTCACATCCCAGTTTCTAGAGAAGAAACACGTTCTAATAGCATGAACTGGTCTGAATATGAGCCTCCCAAAATCTACTGACTATATCTCCCTGAGATGAGCAAACTCTGTTAGTAAAAGCATGAATTTTCCTCTGAGCAAACACAGTTCAATCCCACATTGATGAAAGAGCACTCCTTCTATTAGCGGAGATTTATCCTGTGGTCTACAGGCAATTAAACACTGTAACAGACTGAATGCTTGTGTTCCCCTAAAATTCATATTTTGAAACCCTACCCCCAATAGGATGGTATTAGGAGGTGGGTCTTTTGGAAAAGAATCAGAATTAGATGAGATCATGAGAGTAGAGCCCTCATGAATGAGATTAGTGACCTTACAAGAGTCACAGGAGAGTTTGCTTCTCTCTCCACTATGTTGAGGACACAACAAGAAGACAGCTATTTAGGAACTAAGAAGTGACCCTATTTCTGTTTTGTAAACAAGTTCATTTGTACCCTTTTATAGATTCCACATATAAGTGATATCAGGGGATGGATAAGTTGGGAGATTGGGATTGCCATACACACACTACTACATATAAAATAGATAACTAACAAGGACCTCCTGTATAGCACAAGGAACTCTACTCAATACTCTGTAATGGCCTGTATGGGAAAAGAATCTAAAAAAAGAGTGGATATATGTATAACTGAATTCACTTTGCTGTACACATGAAACTAACACAACATTGTAAATCAACTACACTCCAATAAAAATTTTAAAAAAAATAAAAAGAAATAAGAAGTAGACCCTTACCAGGCATGGAAACTGCTGGTGCCTTTCCAGCCTCCAGAACTGTGAGAAATAACTTTATGTTGTTAAGTCACCCAGTTTGTGGTATTTTGTTATAGTAGCCTGAGCTGACTAAGACAAAGATAATATACATTTGCCATCCAGGTTATCTTTTTGTCCTCTGAAGACTAGCATCAACTTTACTGGATAAGGTCTTTTTCTCCCCCTGCCCATCTTCTTCTGAGAAAAGGGGGTAAGAAATATTTCCCAACCCATTCCATTATCTAGAAGTACAAGTGTAATTGAAAGAATGGGTATTCGGTTGCTGTCATAGGTGGGTCTAAATTACCAAGGGCTTTTATAGTCAAGCAAAGATGTTTGAATATAAGCATTTGGGCAACAGGCAAAGCTGCCACCACTTGAGAGATGATATAATTATAAGGTCCTGATTTCTGGGCTCAAGTTATGGAGACATGTTCTAGAAGAAAACACTCTGACTGTTCCACTAAAACCCCCAAACACAGCCTTTACTCAGCTCTGTGACAAAAACCATTAAGGGCAGAATTCAATCCACTCAATTACACTATGTCTACTGCCATATAGTCTTTAAGCAGGAATCTAGAGAAAAGCCAGAAACTTTGGAATCAGAAAGACCTTTAAGTCAATTAACATCTTTGACTTTCTATGACGGGTAAATCTGTGACTTATCTATGAAATGGAGATAATACTCCTCACTCCACAAAATTGTTGTAGAGATTAATTAAGGAGAAAATGTCCTATCTTCTCTTTTGATTACCTTTAAAGGCAAAGGGAACAAGAAAGTTTTAAATAAAACCAAAAAAACCTTAGTTGGCACATAAACACATTTTATCTACTTAAGTGCAAGTCAAATCTCCACATGTAACAATGTCCCTTTCTTTGTTTGCTTCACGTCACTGAAGAGCTCAAAATTTCCCCACAGTCATTATATACAGCAAGTGTATTCCCTGGGGGCTTTTTCTTCACGTTATTATAGACATTTTAATATGATATGCTTTTAGTTTGTACAACATATTTCATGCAAGTCACATCTCAAAATGCTATGCAGAGTTAAATAATTCACTTAGAAAATTCAATAATACATAAAGGGAATGAGAAGAAGAAATTAGGAAATGTTGACTAGACAGAGCATTGAAAACCTGTGGTTGTTAATAAAAGAATTAACTCTGGTGAAGCAAAGAATTAGTAGTGAACAAAGCAATTGCTACAAAATACGCAAAGTGCATGGAGATGCAAGATGTAATGATAAATTTAATATTCCTTATCTAGATGACAACAGGACCAAAGTAATGTAAAACAGAATACAATGAACATTAAAATAAGAGGAGAGATTCCAGAGGCAAAAATTAAGGAGTTTATAGGATTTATAAGGAAACAATAGAAATTCCTTTATCCACCTCTCTGAATCCTGGATATGCTGTGTTTGTAAAATACTTTGGAGCAGTGAAGTCTTTGCTTCCCCAGAAGGAAATGAATGGTGAGAGCAGCCATTCTTGCACCTGCTTGAGGTACTGTCATAGTTCATGAAAAAGTAGAGGATTTGCGTTCAAAATAAACCTATGAGCATTCATTCCACCTTGTATTACTTGTTTATCTCTGGAAGAGGAACTTAGCTCTGTGTTTTGGAATTTCGTATCTGCAAAATGCTTACATTTGCTTATAACAAATGTGCAGAGAGTAAGATCAAAGCTCTTGAATCATGGCATAATCCTAAATAAACATTACTGGCTAGCTTTTCTTGTGCCCTCTTCTCACTGGTTTCCATGGGGCTGAACATTCTCTGCCCATTCATTCTTTTTTTAATTTTCAAAATTAATTGTATTTATTTATTCATATATTTATTTTTAATTGACATTTAGTTGATTTACCATGTTGTGTTAGTTTCAGGTGTACAGCAAAGTGATTCAGTGTATACGTATATTTTTTTCTTTTTCATATTCTTTTCCCTTATAGATTATTATAAGATATTGAGTATAATTCCCTGTGCTATACAGTAGGTCATTGTTGGTTACCTATTTTATATATAGTAGCGTGTATATGTTAATCTCAAACTCCTAATTTATCCCTTCCCCCGCTTTCCTCTTTGGTAACCATAAGTTTGTTTTCTATGCCTGTGAGTCTATTTCTGTTTTATAAATAAGTTAATTTGTAACAGTTTTTAAATTCCATATATAAGTGATATCATATGGTATTCGTCTTTCTCTGTCTGGCTTACTTCACTAAGTAGGATAATCTCTAGGTCCATCCATGTTGCTGCAAATGTCATTATTTCATTCTTGCCTTTATTCAATAATCTGATGTTTATTGAGCTCTTACATTATTCTGGGGACTGTTCTCTGTGCTTCAAATAGTGTTGAACAAAAGATACAGTTTCTTCTTCATAGAATGCATAGTCTAATGAGGAAAGAAGACATTACACATGCAAATAAACTAATTACATATTCCAAAGTGGAATTTCACAAATGTTATAAAAGAAACAAAGATAATGTAAAAATGAATAAGAAAGGCTGACTGAACGTTAGAATATCAAGAATGTCTTTCCTTTGAAGGAGAATTGAAACTGAAAAATAAATGGTTAGTAGGAGCCAATCATATGGACAGAAGGAAAAGCATGTTCTAGGCAGGTGCAAGAAAGTGTGCGGAGACCTCGAGGTGGAAAAGAACCTGGTGTGTATAAGGGAGAAAAAAAGCAAATGCGTGGAACAGCTGGGCTTCCTCTGGGCTCTGAAGCCTTCTATCAGTGTGCATCTCACACTGTGGTATAATCTTCTATCTACGGGTGCACCTCTTCTACAGGATTGACATATTGAAGCTAGTGGCTGGGTCCATCTTCTCTGTAAATTCATGTTGCCTATTACAGACCCTAATACACTGTGGATACTCCATAAATATTTAACCACTGAAGGGACACTGGCCCGTGGTGTAAGGTACTGGGAGAATAAATATTTCACTGCTGGGAAAATATAAAAGTTGAGTTAAATCCCTGTCTTTCAATTGCACATTTTCCTTTCAATGTATTGAAAACCTGTGATCTAATAACACCCCTAGTGGCATAGAAAAGAACAAGAGTCCCTGCCCTCTATGATCTCAGAATAGAGTGGGGAGAAAGATAAGTAAATGAATGATTAAAGAAGCGAGAAGCATGTGTTAGATTTTATGATAGATGCCACAGTGACAAGACACAAAAATCAGCCAAGGGTATCTTTGAAGGCTTTCTGGAGCTGGTTTCTTCTTCTTTCTACAATATTTGCTTTTTAAACTAGTTTCAGTCCTTTTAATTTGACACAATAATTGCACTGAAAAAATGTGCAGAGAAAGAAAATAGTAGGAATAAAATTTTAAATTACAGAGCCACTGGTCTCAAAATATGGTAGGGGTTTTCATAAAGAATTCTAGGACAAGTCATTAATTTGAGATACCCTGGAAATCTTGTTGGATTACTAATAGGAGAGAGTATTTTAGGATATCATGGAAGCCTTCATAGAAGAAGTGGAACAGAAACTGATCCTAAAATAAGGAAATTAATATTAGAAAAAGTAAAGAGTAACAGAAAGGTATAGGGCCTATGTGAAAATGGTAAGTAGTTAATTTAGCAGTAGTTTGTCTATATTCAAGCAGGGATAGTACCTTATGATTCCTATTTAGAGAGGGGAAAACTGATCCTCAGATAAGTTCCAAGGCCACAGAGTGAATACGTAACAAAATTAAGATATATAACAGTGCTACTTCCACATGACTGGTTGGGAATGTCTATTATTCTTGGTAGATGGATTCATACGTGGGAATTAGTAAAACAAACAAACAAACAAAAAACTGTTCCAAACTAGGGATCCAAACAATCCTGGGATCTACAAGAAACAGTCCTGCTACCCTGCCTTTCCTCAGTCATCTCTCCCTTAGATCCCGTAAATACCAAAGAGACTTAATAGTTGGGTGGTATTAGGGACTGAATTGCGCACTACCATCTCCCCCAAACCAAAATTCATATATTGGAACTTCGGCCAATGTGACTGTATTTGGAGTATGGCCTTTAGGGAGGTAATTAAGGTTAAATGAGTTCGAAGCATGGGGCCCTAATCTGATAGAAATGGTATCCTTATAAGAAGAGGAAGACCCCAGAGCTCTCTCTCTCTCTCTCTCTGTGCCTGCACAGAAGAAAGGCCACATGAGGACACCACAAGAAGTTATCATCTACAACCAAAGGAGAGCAGCTTCACCAGGAAAACTTTGCTGTCACCTTGATCTTGGACTTCTAGGCTCCAGAACTGTGCTAAAATGAATTTCTGTTGTTTAAACCACCCAATCTGGCATTTTGTTATAGCAGCCTGAGCAAACTAATACAGTCACGTAAGGAGATAAGTGGTGATTACTTTGTGTGTCATTCAACAGTCAAGTTACAGAGGGAGTGCTGCAGCACATCATGATGAAATTGGTTTACCCACATGTTAGCCACCTGGCCAGTGGACCAGACTAATTGTGATGAAACAAATCTTTGAGAAATTTCAATATGCAAAAGAATTATCCGGGCTTCCCTGGTGGCGCAGTGGTTGAGAGTCCACCTGCCGATGCAGGGCACACGGGTTCGTGCCCCGGTCTGGGAAGATCCCACGTGCCGCGGAGCGGCTGCACCCATGCGTCTTGGCAGCTGAGCCTGTGCGTCCGGAGCCTGTGCTATGCAACGGGAGAGGCCACAACAGTGAGAGGCCCATGTACCGTAAAAAAAAAAGAGAGGAAAAAAAAATAATTATCCTAATCAGCCTCATTTTCCACTATGAGTCTTCTCATGGTCTCCTCCCCTTTATCTTGGTCTGAGGCCACTGTGAACAGATTCTTAAGTCTTTCTAGAACACTTTCATGGAACAAATGGCAAACTCCACTTCACAGATAAAGAAACTGAGGACAAGAAGTAAGCAGTTCAAGGTCACAGAGCCAATAAGTACTGGACTTAAGTAGACTTAATAAGTAGACATCTCCTTATTTGTTTGTTTTCTTCAGTTTCCTAGCCTGTTTGGCCCTGTTTCCATAACCCTGATGTTGGTTCATAGGCTTCTGACTGTGGGCTTACATTGATTGCTAAGATTTCTACTCATAGTGTAGGACTCCATGCCCTTTCATTAGATTCCAAGTCATAATCAGATTGGGGTGATCCCAGGGAAGCCCAAAGACACATTTTTTTTAGTCTGAGTTCATCTTAACCTGAAGAAAGCAAGAGAAAATGGATTTGGACTCAAGCAGAAAGGAATCAAGTAGAAGAATTCGTACTTTGTTGAAGCTGCCAAATTCATCCTTCTCCAAATATGGAAACTGAGGCCAAAGTGGTTATGACTCTCCTAGGATCATATAGCTACCTAAAGTCATTATATGTATGGGCACGTGTCTTACAAGAAAGGAATTCTTAAGTCGGAAAAAGGAAAGTATGAAACTTTTGTTCAGTTTTTAATTTAGAATTATGAAGAAAATGCAGTGCATAAGTCACAGGAAACAAAAAATGCACTGAGGAATTTCTATGTACCACATAAAGTATTTCACTTAGGGAAGCTATAGCCAAACAAACAATTTTAGTCAAAACCCAAACATAGGAATAAAGCTCACTAAATTACAGCAATAATAATCCTAGGTTTTCTGCAGACTTAGCTACGGACCTCCCTCCCTGACCCCCAATATCCTCATACTTCCTCCCAGGCTTGTAGCCACATTGCAATCTAAGTTGACTGTTTGTTCTTGCAAATCGCATTTCATAAATTGTTGTATCTAACATTTACCTCAGTTTAAAGTGCATGACATCGACACTTCCCTCTACCTCCCAATTTTGCAATTCTTTCTAAAACAGCAATAAACACTTTTCCAGCAGGATGTGTTTCCTTAAAAACTCCGGTTGCTTGTTGTCCATTTTCTATTTCAGCCAATACACATGTAGAGCTTCTCTTATTACTTCTTTATTTGTGAGCTAAAACACTGAGACTAAATTTACTACTCAGTCAGCCAACAATCCCACTGGGTATGAAAAAATAAATCTACTTACCCAGAAATTCTCCATCTTCCAGCAACTCTGGGGATAATTCTTATACTTTCTTTCCAGGAAAGAGTTAAGAGAGGGTAAAACCAGTGGCTTTCTACTTTTAGAAATTATATCAAGCAGCCTGGCATTATAAATTTTTGTTTGTCCTGCTTCATGGAGAAAATCGGACCTCATATAGCCTGAACACTCACCTCTGGTGAACTCTAAAAGTCAACCACTGTGTGAGTCACTCCAGGGGAGCTTAAGTTGGTGGGATGTAATTTAGTGTTCCCCAGCAGGAAAGAAACTAACAAACTCTTTGTGTCAACCCTCTAGTCCCCCAACAAAGAACTCAGTGGATCAACTGATCAAAAATGTTTGCCTTAAAAAAATTTAACTAAATAGATTGTGTGTGCCTCTGTGTGTTTTTGTTCTCATTTGACTAAACTCTTCCTAATTTATCTTTGTTAGCTACGACTATTTTATACCAAATGATTTAATTAGATCAAGGAAAGAATATAATAACAGAAGTGCTACTATGAGCTCTGATCTAAGATACTTCTAGGTACATTATCTGATTTAATTCTTATAAGGATATTCTCAGAATATTTATTAACTCCTGTATCTGCCTATGTAAAAGTTGATTTGCCAAGTAGCCTGCATGATAGCCTGCATCAATTAAATAAATCTTCAACTAATCCTAAATAAATTTTAGAATTGTTATCCATTGCTCGCTGGTCACTTTTCTTTTGCAAAAGCTAGCAGTTCATGTTTACGGTTTGAGCAGTTTAAAAATGTGTCCTATAGATCAGTGATTCTCAGCTTGTGGTGATTTTGCACACCCCTGCCCACTGTCCCAACCAGCACAAAAATATTTAGCAAGGTCTGGAGATAATTTTGGTTTTCACAACTAGGAGGCGTGCTACTGGCTTTTGGTGGGTAGAGGTCAGGGATGCTACTAAACATCTTACTGATGGCCCTCCATAGCAAAGAATCATATGACCCAAAATGCCAGTAGTGCCTAGATTGAGAAATTCTGCTCTAGATATTTTCTTTTGTGTTTTATTCATTTAATACACATTTATTTAATACCTGTTTTGCACCTGGTATTTTGTTATGACATAAGAAAACAAATCAAAGACAAGATCCTTGACCCCAAGGATTTCACAATCCACTGAGAAGAAATAATAAAGGCAATGCACAGTTTTTGGGGCCTCACAAATGCCAGGAACTGTGCCCGAAAGTTGTAACACATCAGAGGCCAATAAAGATACAGTCCTAACCTCACTGAGATGACAGTTTCATAAGAAAGACGGACATCAAATAATCAGTGTTTCAAAGGAGAGGGGCAGGCTGCTATAAGACTATTTAACTTGAAGGATTAGAAAAGGTTGCCTGAAGGAATTGACATTTGAGAAAGTTCTAAAGTACGAAGAGGGATTCACAAACTCGTAGAAAGGCACCACAGTAAGTATGAAAGTGCATGAATTGAAGAAATTGAAGGAAAGGTAGAAAAGCAGAAAGTTAGGCTGCTGAGTTTAGTCAGGGGACTGGTGCAGTATTGTGATAGATGCTATTCTGCCATCATGAAGTATTCTTAACCTGAACTCATTTCAAAGAGAAAGTAATACCAGAGCTAGGATTTGAAACTTGGGTCTCAGTGAATTAGGGAGGGAAAAAAAAAAAAAAAAATCCAGGCAAAGGAAATGGAGGTTAGAGGTGGCATGGCTTGCTGGAAGAATGACAAGGGTTCAGATGTCTGAGCAGGTAAGTGTGTGGGTGACAGGAATGGGATAGGAGGATCTAGAGTAACCAGGCTTCTGCTCCCTCATGTTTCTCTGTGTCCTGTCCAGATGCATGAATGGTTTAAAATGACTTCTATTTCCCCTCAAGATATGTGAATGATTCCTAACAGACCCTTCTTTATAAGCTTTATGAATTCAAAGAGCCTTAACAACAGGCCCAGGTAGATTTTGTCCCAGCAGGAGCCTAAATTTGATTGATGAAACGGGATCTTAGCAAGACCTTTTCCAATCCCCTCTGCCCTGCCTTCCTCTTCACTACCCTGCATTACTGATTGTTACTTCCACAGTTTCAAGCTCTGTTTCAGTAAAAAGTCCCAATTCACTTCAGCCTTCATGCCTTTGTACCTTCACTCAGTTCTGGGCTTTTTAAGAGCCTCGTGGCTTTTTGATTGCTGGTGTTCTTAACAACATTTTTGGCAAATCACCCGGCACCTCCCACACACAGCCAGCTCTTCACAAACAATAGGAGTGCATGAAATTCAATTCACAACACTGCAGCTTACACATTCCAAGCTCACTGAAGAGATAAGCCCTCCAATTAATGATCTCCCTGTGTAATTGCTTTCCCTCACTTACCCAATTTGCTTTTGATCATGTTCTGTTACAAATTCCCTCACCTGCTTATGTAGTGAATTCCTTTCAAAGGGAACCAGTGGGGGCTAAAGGGGGTGGGTCGGGTAGTTGGATACACAGTGAGATGGTTTTAAGTGTATTTTTGACCTGTCATCTTTCCACTTAAGTCTCCCTATGTACTGTATCAAGACTACCTGAGGTCTTCCTTGCACTCCTCACTGGGTGATAAATACCAGTTGTTTCCTTTTGTTCCTTTGACTCTCTTAAAAGACTGTCTATTTTGAAAAGGACTGAATCATTAATCTCAATCTGAATGCCTCCTGCATGTCCAAAGCCAATGGTAAGACTAATCAGTCTGATGGCTGATTTCCCCAGTGACAATGCAATCTAGGACGTCAGCTATTACAACTTATTCATCTGTCACCTCATTTGGGGGCGCTGTGTGTGCCGCATAGTAGGAGTTCAGTAAATATACCATAGTTATATGGATGAATATTTAATAATGGCACTAAACTTAGTTTAAGGAGTTTAAAAGAAAGTGAAAGAGATGAAAATGTGGATAAAAAAGAAATATGTGCAGAAACCAAATGGCTTAGAGACAACATCAGAAGCCAGAGGTTCTGATTTAATCAGGCTGGTATGGGCATCTGATCCTGCAGTTTACAAGTGTTCTGCTGACCTTGATGTGGATGGTAGCAGACAGCTACTTAAACTCTTTGAAAACACTTGTGTAAACAAAAGAGTCTGGTCCCAGAATCAGAAAATCAGGTCTCAAGGCTAGGACTCAAGTTCAGTTTCACCATTTGCTGGTTGAAAATGAACCTCCGTGAAATTCCCACTTGCACAGCCCCTGCCTGTGCCAAAGGTGAGTGACAGCAGCATCTCCGTCCCAGGCTAAAAATGAGAGGCGAAAGAGAAGAGGCATGAGAAAATGATTCGCAAACTGCAAAATTAGCTACAGTTATTTAACGAAATAGAATGGATTAGAGTCCATTAAGATGAGATGGATGATTTAAAAGATGTATTCAGATGATAGGGAAACAGAATAAGAGCTGATAATTCGAACAGCTTCTTTATTATTTTATTTTATATTTGATCTTTAGAGAAAATGTCTTGAGATGTTCTTAATGGGCTATAAAAGACATTAGCATTGGAAAATGTATAATATGTCACAGTGGTCTTCAGATAATATTTATTGAAACTCACCTGCCTTAATCTGAGCTGCATTATACACATAGTGTCTGCAGGTTGGTAGGGCAGTCACTCCACTAACAATTATAAGGGGCCCTTACATAATGAATCATGTGGGTAAGCACATGTCATTTAAGTCACAGCATAAAGGGTCCCGGTCTCACTGATTTCGATGTCTTGGGTTTTTCTTTCCATATAAGTGTGACTATCCCTGAGCAATGGCTCTCTCCATATCACTCTACTCAGGAAATGGAAGTAAATAAGGAAAATGCACCTTTATTTCCTCTTTGTCAAATTGACTGCTGGACAGTCACAAGGGGGAGCTGATACATTATATAAATGAATTGAGTTTCCTACAAAAATTCAAAGGTGGCTTGAAGGTCACATGGCAGCCATATGAAATAATTCAGTTCAATCAATTCATTTCTCTTGAACCAACACTTTAATGAGTACTTTCAATTATGCAGGACTGTAGAGGAGGGAGGGGTGTGTGTGAGTGGATTCCAAAGATGAGTAAATGAGGGTCTTTGTCCTCTAGGGCAGGGCCTTCCCAAATCTGACAAATAGAGTGGGAGACTTAAGATGCATTTTCCCCTGACCCAAGACCAATCCTTCTTTGGCTTTATTAACATTGAAGAGACAGGCTGAATTTTCAAAACCTAAAATAAGAGAAGTCAAAAAGAGATCATCTCAGAGAGTATCTGAAGCATAAAATTAATCTAACTTTCCATGGGTTTCTAAGCTTCTCACACTGAAGAGGTTCTCTCTCATATATTATATTTCCTGTGTATGGATCAGAGAAATCTATACACTTGCCTCAACATTCAAGATCATTCACTTAGATTTCCTTTTTCAAGTTCCCTTAGAAGGTCATATTTTTGAAGCTAGTCCTTCTACATCCTGATGATCAAACACCACTTTTCTGAACCCCATTCCATTCATCTATGTATCTGTATTCATCATATTCATTACCCCCCTTCTCTCTCTATCATCAACCACAGTAGAATAACAGAAGATACAGTAGGTGCGGGAAGCTGCAGAAAGAGTAAGATGTATTTTAATCATAGTATTTTTGAATTATCCTGCTTCTGAGGGTGACCCAGGAAATGGCTTTTTTTAGGCCTCTAGGTAGGAGAAATTTCTTCCATTCTCCTATGAATCTAAAAGCACTGCATTTTTTCTCTAGTAAGGCAACTGTGCTCATTACTTTCTATTACAGTGATCTGTCTGTCTACATGTTATCTTTCCTTGAGTAGATTTTAAACTCTTTGCAGCCTGGATCGTATTCTAGTTCATCTCAGTTTTCTTCACGTAGCCAAGCACTGTGTTTTGTATAGGGCAACAACAACATGTATGGCTGCTGTACCGAGTGAGAGAGGAGGATGAATGATACTGCAATGTCCTGAGAAAACTCCATCTTGATTGATGAGAAAGATCCATACACAGAAGCATATCTGAAGAGATCCTGCATTTTATGATCTGCACAGTAACGTGTCTACCTCTTCGTGGGCACTGCCTTAACAGTGCTGCCATTTGCTTTTACAATGGAATGCCTTGTCACGTGACCCCTGGAACTAATTTGGCTGAGTTTACAATTCCAGATAACAGTTCACTGAAGTTTTATTACTACACCAGTAACCTAATAATAAAAAAAAAGTATTAAGATTGACTGTAGGAGAACTTGAAGTAGTCTGTCTCTTCAGATGAGCTATGCCATCATTAACCTTTAAGGTCACATTAGCTATTATTGAAGTGTCACATATCACTGTGTAGAGATTAAATTAGACAAACTATTACTTCATTATTGTGCTAACAAATCTTAAGCTTTTCTGAATTAACATTATACAGACTGGAGACTTCCTTAGCCAGTTTAGTAACAGTGCACAGATTTAAACTATTTAGATGTAATGTATGAGATCAATTTCCTAGCTGGAAAAAAAATCTTCTGAAGCTACTTTCAGTTATGGTAAAGTCGTGAACAGATTTGGGACTAAATTACCAGTTGACATTTAATTTTAAGGCAATGTGTTGAAGAAAAGTTGATGTCTATTGATTTTATTCTGGAACCCTTTTACTTTAATGTCAGAATTTCTCAGATATAATAAAATAAGTTTATACTTTATCTAAAGAGAATACATGGCTCTGAAAACATCAAAGACAACTTGTGATATAAAAGAGCAGCCCACTTGATGCCTTGTTTTGAAAAGGTTATTATCCAATCAATACACTAAAATATGGTGTATGAGACATCACAGACAGCTGGCTGGAAGTGTGGATTACTTCCAGGTTTATGTAATGGCTGAGAGAGAGAGCCAGGACTGTATCTTTCCTCAATCCAGCAAATACCGTCTTATAACAATGGCTCTGGAAGGGACTTTAGAGACAAGCTAGTCAAACCCTTGCCATTTCAAGAATAAGGAAAAAGGTTCAGAAGGTTTAAGTGATTTCCTCAGAGTTACAGAGCTTAAAGCACCGTCGGGGACAGGACCACTCTTGTGCGCAGACCGCCAATGCAAGAAACTGCAAAGAAAGCCGCCTCACTTTGCTATCTCTAAAACTTGTGAAGAAATAGAATTTGTCAAAGTTGATTGATACACATGCTACAGGGTGGGAAATAAGGAGCAGTTTTGTGTTCATAATTCAATATCTTTAATAATAAAATTTATTTCTATTATTTTATAAAAAGTACTCTTTCTATCATAACTGAAACTTTATGGAGAGGCTTATCTTCAATGCATACCCAGCCAATCCAGAACAATGAGAGCTGTACTTTTGACAGAGCTACAAATTATTCTTAACCATATTAATTTAAACACATTAAGAATCCTTGTTTTTTTCCCCAATCATTTTTTAATAAAGAAGTAACAAAGCAAACTACAATCAAATTTAGTATTAAAGTTACATAATTAAATATAAATTTGTGAAATCGCCAAAGTAGAACTGTTGAGTGATAAGTAAGACCACTATGGAATATTTTTAATTTTTCTCTTGTGATTTGCGATAGCCAGGTTGGAACTGGGTATAGCAAGCCCAGTTTGCAGCTGTCAGTCTCTAATGCATAAAGGGATGACTGTTCAAGACTTGAAAGTATTAATGGTAAGAAAAAACTAAGCAAAATATCATTGAAATAAAATGGAGGATATGCTTACCAAAGAGCTCTAAGAACGTTTTCAGAGGCAATGACCCAGAAGGTAAAAGGAATAGTAGGAGAAGGAACAGAGAGGACTTTTGCCTCACTGCTCTTCTGAATAGTGTCCCTACACTATCTGGATGAGATGGAAATCACAATGACAACATTGAAAACCAAACGTTTTAGATTATACGGACAAATATAAAATACATAATGATGATGATACTATTTTCAAAGCACAGAGCTGAGGTTATATTCCAGGGGAAATTATAGATGGCTCCAAATATCTCAATAGTGATGTATATGGAGGCTTAATTCGTGATAAAGTAGCCTCCTGGGCCGCCATAATGGACAAGGTGGACAAAAAGTGGTCAGAGTCCCTGCTCTCCCATTAGCTTATCAAGAAGAGCAGTTTTGTTTTTATTTTTACATATTATCGTTCCAAGTAAAATTTTATTTGAAGACAATAATTCTACTGATCTAGACAAAATGTACAATGTTTGTCTGGATTTTTTATTTTCCACTTGGATGTTAGTACATGGAGACACCCAAATTTGCTAATCAAACCAAGATTGATCATGGGCATCTCAGAGGATTCTTTTTCAACAATGCATCTCGTGGCAAGTAATTATGTATAAACTATGTATTTATGTTTAAAACTCTGAGGATAACAACTTTCTTGTGTAAAGTGGCATGAAGTATAGAATCTAAGAAGTATTTCTTTTTCGTGATATGCTTTCATGCTTCAAAGTTATTCACTTCCTGAACCAAACCACCTGCTGATTAGATTGATAAGGATAGAATTTTCTCCCCAAGGGTAACTATGGAAGAAAAATTATACTTGCAACATAAAAAGTCATTGATGAGCTGAGCTCAATGGTGCCATATTCCCTCCTGCTTTTATGCCCCACATCTAGTTTCCTTTGCCTGCTCTGCTCCTCTCCTCCACCCACTTTCCTAATCCATCCTGCCCAACACCAATCCTTGCTTGGTTCATCCTTCTACACAGAGGTTCTTAACAGCTTTATGTATGTTGTGGACTCCCTTGGCAGTCTAATGAAGCTTTTTTACTCCATTTAAGAGTAATGTGTTTAGGGCTTCCCTGGTGGCACAGTGGTTGAGAGTCTGCCTGCCGATGCAGGGGACAGGGGTTCATGCCCTGGTCCGGGAAGATCCCACATGCCACAGATCGGCTGGGCCCGTGAGCCATAGCCTCTGAGCCTGCGCGTCCGGAGCCTGTGCTCCGCAATGGGAGAGGCCACAACGGTGAGAGGCCCACGTAAAAAAAAAAGAGTAATGTGTTTAAAACCATAATAAACATATATAGGATCATAAAGGAAGCCAGTTACTGAAATGTTTAAAAATAGCAAATTTAAAATAAAGATATATATGTATATATCCCTTTTATTAACATATTAAATAGCAAGATCTTTCAGGAAATCTAATTGCTACCATAATTTTCAATTTGTGATGAGTTAAATGATATTTTGATACATCAATAATAACTGTAATATCTATAAGAAAATGTGACAACTTTTATTGGCCACAAAGTTACAGATCTGTGGAAACCAATGAGTTCTGTTGCTCTCATTCATAGTTAATAGAAAATGCTAAATTTTAGTTAGATGCTAATGAAATCAAGGATTTATATTTTTTTCAACCCAAACTAATGGACTCCTGATCAAACACCCAGGTTAAATTCTACATTTTATTCAGGAGTCACCTTCTCAAAATCAAAAGCTTTTGGAGAACCCTTCTCCACATCCATAAGCACCCTTTCTTAGCACTCTGAAGGTAGCATATATTTGCCTCTACCAAAGAACGTGGTTCAGTGTATTGCCATTTTATCATTAATTTCATTTCATAAAGTATTTATTTGAATACTTAAGTAAAACACAAATATGTTTTCCTTGTCAAAATACAAACAACTTAGATAAAGGTAAAAACCCTGTTGACTATCTGACCCCTCACCCCACCACTGAAAATTGTCCATCCTAAATCCCGTTCTCCTAAAGTAACATCTATTATAATTTTTGTTTATATTCCTTTAGGTCTATGTTTTATGCATTTACACACACACACACACACACATTTACATACTAAATACATATATGTATGAGGTGTTGTGTGTGTGTTTGAGAAGCTTTTAAGATGATCGAGAATAATGTAACAGGGCTTCCCTGGTGGCGCAGTGGTTGAGAGTCCGCCTGCCGATGCGGGGGACACGGGTTTGTGCCCCGGTCCGGGAAGATCCCACATGCCGCGGAGCGGCTGGGCCCGTGAGCCATGGCCGCTGGGCCTGTGCGTCCCGAGCCTGTGCTCCGCAACGGGAGAGGCCACAACAGTGAGAGGTCCGCATACCGCAAAAGAAAATAAAGTAAAATAATGTAACAAATGTCCATATCCCAAACACCCAGAATTAATATCTATTAATACAATATTTGTTCAAGATTTTTTCAGGGAATGATGAATTAAAGATAAAGGTAAAACTTCCTCTTCTCTGAGAGCCCTCCAATTTCATTTCCCTGTATACTATCCGGAACTTCAAGAAAAAACACATAATGAGTTTGGTTCATGTTTATATATTAGCTATATATACATTTTTGTATAAATGTGCACACAGATGTACATGAAATATTAATTTTATGTACATAAAATATAGTTTTGATGTATGTTTAATTTCTATGAATAATATCATATTGTATATATAATTCTCTGTCATGTTTCTTTTCTCTCTCAGTTATGATGTTTTGTACATCTACCCATATTTCCATTTAGACATTTACTTTATTTGTATTGAATATCATATCTTGTCCCATATATCACATTTTATTCAATCATCCACCTTCTGAAAAATATTTTGCTAAACACCTTGTATATTATAAACAGTACTGCAGTGAGAACCCTCCTCGATATTTTTATACAAATGCGAGAAAGATTCCCTTTGCAGAATTGGAATATATGAGTTTGGATATATTTATTTCTAATTTTATCAGAATATGTCAAGTTACTTTCAAAGTGTGTCTAATTAAATTCCCGGCAGCTGAAGATGATGATCCTATTTCTCCAAATGTTTGTTACTGTCAGCTTTTTTAAAATTTCATGACATTATTGAGATATTATTGAAGTAAATGCACATATTTGAATAGTACAATTTGAATGGTTTTGACATTTGTATACGCATATGAAATCAACCATAGAATCAAGATAATGAATATTTCCGTCATCATCAAAAGTTTTCTTGCATCCATATGCAAAACATTCTTTTTTCCAACTCTGTCTCCAAGAAACAACTGACTTGCTTTCTGATAATATAAATTAGTTTATTCTGTCTAGAATTTTATATCCATGGGAACATAAAGTGTAAACTCTTTCTTTCCTTGCTTCTTTCACTCAGAGTAATGATTTTCAGATTCATCTTCTGTGTATAAATAAATAGTTTATTCCTTTTAAAGTTTAAGTATCCATTCACCTATTCATGGACATTTGAGTTGTTTCCTGTTTGGGGCCATTACAAATAAAACTACTAGTAATATTCATATAAAAGTCTTTATTCGTACATATTTTTGTGTTTTTCGTTCTCATTGTAAATAACCAGAAAGAGAATGCCTGAGTCACAAGATAGGTGTACATTTAATGTTTTAAGAAAAATAAATAAATTAATTAAAAAATATAATAATAATATCAAACTTCCAGGTAGTTGTAAGGATTGAATTAAGTAGTCATAATGCTAAGGGCTTTGCACATACTAAGTGCTCAAAATTGTATTGTCTTTATTATAAAGGTTATTGTTATTATTAGAACAAAAAAAAAAAGAAGAGAGGGAAGGGTAGAAGTCACTCTAAGAATACAGGCTCCTGAGGGATCATTTTGGCTAAATTTCTCTAGTCATATTTCCTTATTCCTTACTTATTCCTGAGCAAGAGCTGTAGGTACAGTGGTGTGCCTGTAAGCGTTTAACAGTTGGCACTCTGAAAAGAAAAACGTGTGTGTATATAGACACACACACATGGATACACACACACATTTAATGTATATTTTATGGATAGAAAAGATATGTAGTGCACAATTTACAGATAATAATAAATATTTTTTCTTTGTGTATTTAAAAAAAAAAAGAAATAGCCAAACTATTTTTCTAAGTAGTTGTACCATTTTGTGTTCCTACCAGCAGTATATGAAGTTCCAGTTGCTCCAAATCCTTGCCATTACATGGTAGGTTCATTCTCTCTCATTTTAACAAATCTAAAATGAAATGGGTGTGTAGTGGTATCTCACTGTGATTTAATTTGCATTCATCTGATAATTAAAGGTATTAAGTCTCTTTTTACGTGCTTAGTTGCCATTTCAATCTTTTCTTTTGTAAAGTATCCAGATCTTTTACCCAATTTATTATTGAGTTGTAAACATTCTTTATAAATTCTAAGAACAATCCTTTGTCTCATATGTGTCATGAATATTTTCTACCAGTATGCAGCTTTTATTTTCATCTCTTTAATTATTTCAATGGAAATTTTAAAAATTTTAGTTAGATCCAACTAATTATCTTTTTCATACTATACTTCATACTTTTTGTGTTGTATGTAAGAAATCTTTGCCTATATTGGGATATCAAAATTTTTCTTCTTTGTTTTCTTTCAGATGTTTTATTCTTTTAGATTTACAATTAAGTCCATGATCCATTTGTAACGCAGTTATGATAAGGCCTTCATTTGTCCTGCCTATTTTAAATTCTTTATATTTACATATATATTTTAAAATCTATTTATAAAATCTTTTCAACTTATGAAAGAAAAAATTCAGGTGCTGAAACTTTGTCATTACGTTGAATCTTAGAATTTTAAAATTTGACATTTTAACACTAATGATCATTCCAACTCATGATTAGCATATATCTCTACATTTATATAGGTCTTCTTTGATTTTACTAATATTTTGTAGTTTTCAGTATGAAGGACTTGGCTACATTGTCTTAGAAATATTCCTAAGTATTTTATGATTTTGATGTTATTGTAAAAGGGTTTAAATTCTTTTTACTTTCCAGTTGTTTGTTTATAGTACATATAAATCCACTTTATATTTTATGTTAACCTTGTATCTGAAATCTTGCTAAATTTATTTTTTAACCTTAGTAATAATTTGTAAGTTCTCTTCTGCAAATTCCTGCAAATAAGGAGAGCTTAGCATCTTCTTTTCCCATCTTTGTACTTTTTATCCTTTTTCTTGACATTGCTGTACCTAGCACCTCCAGTATAATGTAGAATAGTCATGACAATAACAAACATCCCTGTCTTTTTCCTATCATAAGAGGAAAAAATTAAATTTTCCATTTGTAAGAATAATATTGGAATTTTCATAGAGGCACTTTATCATTGAGAATATTTTATACTATTCCTAATTTGCTGATAGTTCTTATCTTGAATAGATATTCAATTTTGTCAAATGGTTTTTCTGCAACAATTGAAATAATCATACTTCATTTTCACATTTCAATTATATTTTTTAAAAAGCTTTGATTTTTTTTTGTTAATGTGGTGAATTATGTTTATTGATTTGCAAAAGGATAAACCAATCTTACATACCTGGGATAAACCTTACTTGCTCATGATGTATTATCTTTCTTATTGTCAGATTTGATTTGGTAATATGTTCCTAAGAAATTAGCATATCTGTTCATGATGGACATTTAATTTTTTTGCAATATTTTTTTCAGATATTAGGGTTATCATTGGCCTCATAAAATGATTTGGGTACTACTCTTTTCTCATCTGCATTCTGAAAATGTGTGTGAAAAATTGATGTTATTTCTTCATTGGATGTTTGATAAATTACACCAGTTAAATATCTGGGCCTAAAGATTTAATTTTGAGAATTTTTTAAATAACAAATCTGATTTATTTAATAGTTATAGAGATATTATTCAGATTTTTCAGGAGGAAGGTATAGCTATTATGTATTTTTCAATAAATTTTTGTGTATCACCCAAGTTGTCAAATTTGTTCACCTAAATTTGTTAGTAGAATTCTCTTATGATCATCTTAATGCCTAGGATCTGAGATGATAATTTGTTTTTTATTCCTGATGTTTGTGATGTTTTTCTCCTGGCAAATCCCTACCATCACCAGATGGAATCTCTGTGTATCTCTCTTTTTTTTTTAATTTATTTTTTTAACATCTTTATTCGAGAATAATTGCTTTACAATGGTGTGTTAGTTTCTGCTTTATAACAAAGTGAATCAGCTATACATATACATATATCTCCATATCTGGTTGATCAATTTGTTTGATCCTTTAAAATATCTATGTATTGGCTTTGTAAATTTTCTCCATTGTTTGTCTGCTTTATGTTTCTTTGATTTCTGCTTTTTATTACTGTTTTCCTTCTACATAGTTTGGGTAAAATTTCTCTTCTTTTTCCAGCTTTTTAAGGTGAAAAATTATGTCTTTAATTTTATATCTTCCTTCTTTTATAATATAAGCACTTAAAATATGAATTTTACCTAAGCATTGCTTTACCTTGAACCCACAAATTTTGACACGTATTTTTCATTGTCATTGATGTTAAAGTATCCAAATGCTATAATATCTGTTCTCTGCCAACCTGTCTGATGTCATGTGCACCCTTCTGCTTCTTATTCATTCCTCTTTAACGATACTGGCCTATTTTCTATTATTGAGCATGTCCCAAGGATACCACCCCCATTTTAGTGCTTTTGCAATAATTGCTCCCTTTCCTTGGACTAAAATCCTCTGCCTCCAGATCTATACATTGCTAGGTTTTTAGGTTAACCTTCCTGCAAAGATCTTCCTTTTTCCTGTCAGTCTGATTCCACAATCTCCTTCACATCATCCACTTTTATTTCTATCATGGCATTTGTTACTTGACATAATCATGCTTGCATATTGCTTTGTTAATTTAATACATTTTCCCAACTAGAATGTTTAGTCTGTTAAAGGATAAATCTTACATATTTTACTCACTAATGTATCCACACAATGCTGGGTGGTAGAGGCTCAGTAAGTATTTGTTAAGTATATTATCTTATTTAATCTTCAAAATAACCCTATGGTTTAGCCACCATTATTTTCTTATTTTTATAGATGAGTAACATGGATCTGGGGAAGTAAATAACACTTTAGAGCAGCCTTCATAAGATGCAAAGTCAAGATTTGAATATATGTCCATCTGGCTCCAGAGCCTGAATACTTATCCATTGGGCCATAGGGCCTAGAATAAATTCCAGATATCTTGCTTGGACCCTCTAGTAAATGACAGGAAAGTCCAGAGAGGGTGCTGTTAGTTGGGAGAAAAATAAGATCAGTATTAAAATGTTTCACTTCAGATGCTTACAGAACATGCAACTGCATGGCAGGTATGAAGTTGGATGGCAATACATTTAAAATGCCATCATTTACAACACTCTCAGAATGCCATGTGAGCATGAATGAGAAAGTTCAGACACTAGCATAGTAAAAAATGTCAACACATTACCAAACAGCATACTCTCAACAGTTTAATGACTGAACTACAGTAGTTCCAAATCAAAGTAACTTATTTCTAAATGGTTTAATATGAGCAAAGTGAAGAAAAATGCTTCCACTTGTGTTCTTTATTAGGAGGTACTGCATGAATAAGGAACACATCACAGATTCAACGCAGCAATTCTCCAGAGCTTAGCCTCCATGATGAAAAACAGAGCAATCTCTTCCTTTTAAAATTAAGTTTCCACTTACTGTTTTGATAAAAGATATTTTCTTAATTGTTATTTCCTTGAGTGATCCATATTTTATGAGAAAATAAACACTGAACCTAAAAATAAGTTATTTAACTACCCTTTGAGATTCAGTTTCCAAAACTTTCTCAGTCATCTAATGCCATATCTAATTTGTGTTGCATAAAAAGAGACTTCTTACAATTCTGTGTCCTACAGCTTTGAGACTGAGGAAAGTGAAAAAGAAGGCCTGCCATTTACTAGAGGTGGGTTTTGGTTATAGTCAAGACTTTTGACCTTTTCACTAATGGGGACAAAGGAAATTGCAAGTCAGATAAAAGTTGTTCCAAACCAGAACAAAAACTAACACATTGAATTAAATTATGACCTGAGGCACAGGCTGATGCAGTGTGGTGTAGCAGGCAGAACAAGGTTCATGTGAAAGGATGCAATAGGTCTGATCGCAGCTCAGACACTGTCTAGGGCCTTGGGCAAGGCATTTCTCTCTCACTTCAACTCCCTCATCTGTCAGTAAACTGTCTACTCTCCATTAGGTATCACTAGATGTCCTCTGGTGAAATATAACAGGAATCAACATGAATATTTCTCTAGTTGGACTATCAATGACAGACATAGGTATATTTTAATGCATATTCATTTATAATGATAACAATGTCAGTGCCATTTGTATTGGAATATTTGTCCCATGGATCAAGCTCAGATTGATGGGACATACAATGGAGCATTTACTGATTTGCCTTCAAATAAGGTCCATGATTTTAATGACACTCTTGTTTACACCATCAACTCCCTTGCCCATCTCTCACTATGTTTTACTTACTTGGCAAAACTCTAACTCTCTCTGTTTGCCCCACCTGTACTTGTGCAACTAAATTTGGTTAAATAAAACCATGCTAAATAGACTCACTTTAAATACCTGTACTTTAATTTCACCCAGGCCACTTGGATGCCCAGAACCTCCAGTACAGATTTATTCCCTTTCCTATCCCCTAGATCACTATTTCACAACTTCTCTTTCCTCAAACATTCAACACCTCATTCTCAGCTTCATTCATTTCACTGACAAAATCGAAAAAAGTCAGAAGATAAATACACATGCTCTGACCAAAATACCTACTACAAAATACTACAAAATACCTAGTACCCCATTTGCTGTACTATGCATCTACAGAGTTCTTCTTCCCTCCACTTACAACAAATGTCCTGTCCAAGGACCTAAGACCAATCCCAATTGTGGTGCACTAGAATTCACCTTTTCTCACTGACTTAAGGTCATGGTGGTTTGAGCATTCAAAAATCATCACCTTTTACTCTATTGGATCATACTCATTAGCATATAAATATGCTGTAATAACTCTCAAGTTAAAAACCAATGGAAAGGAAATTCTCCTTTGACCTTATAACCCCATCCAGCTTCCATTATCCTTCATAGAAAATCTCCTCAAAACAGGTATCTGTACATTATGTCCTCAAACCATTTTCTTGCAGTCTCTCTTGAACCCAATCTGATCAAGCTTTCAACTCAGCATTCCCCTGACACTGCTCTTTTCAATAATAAGTTCACATCTTACTTCACCTACCAGCTATATCTGACACAGTTAATCAACTTCTTTTTGAAACTTACTTATTCACGTAGTTTATGAGATATCTCTCTAACTTCGTTCTCTTTCTACATCATTGGCAGCTTTTCATTTTGCTTTGTTAGTTTCTCCACATATCCTGATTTCTAGGCAATAGAAAGTCTTGAGTGAGTGTCAATCCTAAGATTTCTGTTTTATCTACACTCAATCTCTAGTAATCTCTTCCAAACCCAAGGTTTTAAATGTCAACTACAGTCTGATAACTCCCAAATTTATGTCTTCAGTCCAAGCCTCTCCCTAGGACCCTAGGCTCATAAAAACAACTACCTACTAGATACCGTTACTTGGGTGACTAATAAAGACCTCAAAACTAATGTTTCTAAAAGTGCAAAACCTGATTTCTCCTCCCTTACACAGAAGACTTGCTTCCCCTGCTGTCTTTTTCATTTCATTTAATGTCAA
Organism: Globicephala melas; assembly: GCF_963455315.2. Taxonomy (NCBI): domain Eukaryota; kingdom Metazoa; phylum Chordata; class Mammalia; order Artiodactyla; family Delphinidae; genus Globicephala; species Globicephala melas. The sequence continues at coordinate 45,813,802 of NC_083318.1, read as the reverse complement.
TTCAAACGTTCCAGTCGTCAGGCCAAATTATCCCTGAATCCTCTATTTCTTTTATACACCACACCAAGGTGAATATCTTCTAAAAACATACTGAGCTGAACCACTCTTCAACACCATTGCCATTATACCTTGTTTAAACCACTGTCTTATCTCACCTGGATTCTTTCCATAATCTTCTAATTTGTCTCTCTGCTACATGCTTGCCCTAATATGGTCTGTTTTTACCCAAAGGTGGAGTGATTCTAGCACTCTAATTCTCAAATTCTCTAATGACAATCCATCTTACTCAAAATAAAAGCCAGCATGTTTACACTAGCCTAGAAGGCACCACCTGATCTGGTCCCCACTCACTGTATGACATCATGTCTTAAACTCCCCCCATCTGCTCAGTCTGCTCCTGTCACACTAGCCTTTTCCTTCTCCTAGAGTGTGCCAGGTATCAGTCCTAACCCAGCTATGCACTTCCTATTACTTCTCCTTGTAATGCAGAAAGGTGGGTCAGTGCTTGGCAAATTCTACCTTCCATTTCTCTTACATCTTAATCCTAGGAAGAAAATTAGATATTTGTTCTTTTTTTGGCAACTGGCATGTTTTCTTTTTAATTATAGTTGATTCACAATATTACATTAGTATCAGGAGTACAACATAGTGATTCAGATTTTTTTTTATATATTATACTCCATTTAAAGTTATGAAATATTGGCTATATTCTCTGTGAAGTACAATATATTCTTGTATCTTATTTATTTTATACATAGTTTATGCTTCTAGATCCCCCATCCCTTTTCCCACTGATAACCACTAGTTTCTTCTCTATGTCTGTGAGTCTGTTTCTGTTTTGTTATAATTATTCATTTGTTTTATTTTTCAGATTTCACATGTAAGTGATAACATACAATATGTGTGTTGCTCTGTCTGACTTATTTCATTAAGCATAATACTCTCTAGGCCCAACCACATTGTGGCAAATGGGAAATTTTCATTCATTTTTATGACTGAGTAATATTCCTCTGTGTGTGTGTGTGTGTGTGTGTGTGTGTGTGTGTGTGTGTGTATATAAAATCTTCTTCATTCATTCATCTGTTGATGGACACTTGGGTTGCATCCATACATTGGCTATTATAATGCTGCTATGAACATTAGAGTGCATATATCTTTTCAAATTAGTGTTTCAGATACATACCCAGGAGGGAATTGCTGGATCATGTGGTAGTCCTATTTTTAGTTTTTTGAGAAAACTCCATATTGTTTTCCATAATGGCTGCACCAGTTTATGTTGCCTCCAACAGTGTACTAGTATTCCCTTCTCTCCACATCATATCCAACATTTTTAATTTGTGGTTTTTTGATAACAGCCATTCTGACATGTGTGAGGCAACATCTCATCATGGCTTTGATTTGCATTTCCCAGATGATTAGCAATATTGAGCATCTTTACATGTGCCTATTGGCCATGGTCTTCTTAAAATAAAGTCAGTTCTTTTGCCTCTTTTTTAGTCAGGTTGTTTGGTTTTTTTGATATTAAGATATATGAGCTGTTTCTATACTTTGGATATTAATCCCTAATCAAACATATGATTTGCAAATGATTTCTCCCATTTAGTTTGTTGGTTTTGGTTTTGTCAATAGTTTCCTTTGCTGTGCAAAAGCTTTCAAGTTTAATTAGGTTCCATTTGTTTATTTTTGCTTTGTATCCTTTGCCTGAGTAGACTGATCTAAAGAAAATATGACTACAACTTATGTCAAAGAATGTCCTACCTAGGTTTTCTTCTAGGAGTTTTATGGTTTCTGGTATTAACATTTAGATCATTAACCCATTTTGAGTTTATTTTTGTATATGGTCTGATAAATTGTTCTAATTTCATTCTTTTCCATGTAGCTGTCCTGTTTTCCCAGCACTACTTGTTGTAAAGACTGTCTTTCCCACATTGTATTATATAATTTTTGCCTCATTTGTCATAGATTAATTGACCATATGTGCATGGTTTTATATCTGAGCTCACCATTCTGTCCCATTGACCCATGCACCTGCTTTTGTGCCAGTACCATACCATTTAGATTAGTTTAGCTTTTAGTTCCATGAAGTCAGGGAGGATAATGCCTTGAGCTTTGTTCTTTATTCTCAAGATTGCTTTGACTATTCAGGATCTTTTGTGGTTCCATGTAAATTTTAGGATTATTTACTCTAGTTCTGTGAAAAATGTCATGGGTATTTTGTTAAGGGTTTCATTAGATCTGTGGATTACATTGGATAGTATGAACATTTTAACGAAATTAATTCTCCGATCTATGAACACGAATATCTTTCTATTTTTTTGGTATCACCTTCAATGTTCTTCATCAATGCTTTATAGTTTTTGGAGTTATCAGTCTACTTCCTTGATTAAGTTTATTTCTAGGTATTTTATTCATTTTGATAGAATTTTAAACAGGATTGCTGAGAGTTCATTATTAGTGTGTGGAAAAACAACATACTTCTGTATATTAATATTTTATCTTTCAAGTTTACTGAATTTATTGATTAGTTCAGTAGTTTTTGGTGGACATTTTAGGGTTTTTTATATATAGTACAAATATATAAATGTCACTTTGCAAATAGTGACAGGTTTACTTCTTCCCTTCTAGTTTGGGTGCCCGTTATTTTTTTTCTTGTCTGATTGCTATGTCTAGGACTTCCAATACTATGTTAAGAGGTCATCTTTGTCTTGTTCCTGATTTTAGAGTACAAGTTTTTAGCTTTTCATCATTGAGTGCAAGGTTAGCTGTTCATTTGTCAAAAATGGCTCTTAGTAAGTTGAGATATGTTCCCTCTATACCAGGTGCCCAACCACCGGGCCATGGACCAGTACCGGTCTGCGGCCTCTTAGGCACTAAGCCACACAACAGGAGGTGGGGGGGGGGTGAGGGAGCAAAGCTTCATCTGCCACTCCTCTTCGCTCCCCAACACTCGCATTACTGCCTGAACAATCTCCCCGCCCCTATCCCATGGAAAAATTGTCTTCCATGAAACCAGTCCCTGTTGCCAAAAAAGTTGGGGACCACTGCTCTATACAAACATTAATGAGAGTTTTCATCACAAATGGATGTTGAATTTTGTCAGATGTTTTTCTGCATCTCTTGAGATGATCATGTGATTTTTATCATTTGTTTTGTTAACACAGTATATCACATTGATGGATTTGCAGGTATTGAATAATCCTTGCATCCCTGGAATAAATCCTACTTGATCGTGGTGTATGATACTTTCTATATATTGTTGAATCTGGTTTGCTAATATTTTGTTGAGGATGTTTGCATCTATATTAATCAGAGATATTGGCACATAATTTTCTTTTTTTTGTAGTGTTTTGTCTGGTTTTGGTATCAGGGTAATTGTAGCCTCATAGAATAAATTTGGTAGTGTTTCCCTACTTCTTAATTTTTTGGAATAGTTTGAGAAGTATAAGCATTAGTACTTCATTATATGTTTGGTAGAATTCCTCTGTGAAGTCATCAGGTCCTGGACTTTTGTTTGCTGGAATTTTTTTTTTATTACAAATTCAATTTCAGTAAAAATGATTGGTCTTTTCAGATTGTCTATTTCTTCCTGATTCAGTCTTGGAAGATTGTATGTTTCTAGGATCATCCATTTCTTCTAGGTTGTTCAATTTGTTGGCATATAACTGTTCTTAGTATTTTCTTATGGTTTTTTGTATCTCTGTGATATTGGTTTATTTCTCCTCTTTTGTTTCTTATTTTGTTTATTGGGCTCCTCTCTTTTTCTTGATGATCCTGGCTAACCTAAATGAGAAAAGATTTGAAAAAGATAGATACAGGTATATGTATAACTGAATCACTTTGCTGTATACCTGAAACTAACACAACATTGTTAATCACCTATACTCCAATATAAAATAATTTTTTTAAAAAAGCTTATGAATTTGATTTATCTTTTCAAACAACCAGTGTTTTTCTATTGATATTTTGGTCTCTATGTTATTTATTTCCACTCTGACCTTTATTATTTCCTTTCTTCTTCAGATTTTGGGTTTTGTTTTTCTTTTTCTAATTCCTTTAGATGGTAGGCTAGGTTTTTTATTTGAGTTGTTTCTTGTTTCTTGAGGTAGGCCTGTATCAGCATAAAGTTTCCTCTAAGAACTGCTTTTGCTCCACCCCACAGATTTTGTAAAGCTGTGTTTTTGTTTTCATTTGTCTCAAGGCATTTTCTTATTTCCTCCTTGATTTCTTTATTGACCCATTGTTTTTTTAGTAGCATGTTGTTTAGTTTTCACTTGTTTGTTTTCCTCATTTTTCTTCCTGTACTTAATTTCTAGTTTCATACAATTATGTTCAGGAAAAATGCTTCATATAATTTCTGTACTCTTAAATTTGTTGAGACTAATTTTGTGGCCCAGCATGTTATCCAACCTGGAGAACATTTTATGTGCACTTGAAAAGAATGTGCATTTTGCTATTTGGGGATCCAGTGTCCTGTATATATTAAGTCCATTTGGTATAATATGTCATTAAATGCCACTGTTTGTTTTATTGATTTTCTGTCTGGATGATCTTTCTGTTGTTGTAAGTCAGCATTGAAGTCCCTACTACAGTTGTATTATTGTCAATTTCTCCCTTTATGTCTGTTAATATTTGCTTTGTATATTTAGGTGCATTTATATCAGATGCTTATATGTTGTATCCTCTTCTTGTTTTGATCCCTTTATCATTACGTAATGCCATTCTTTGCCTTTTGTTATAGACTTTGTTTCAGAGTCTACTTTGTCTGATATGACTGCTGTTACCCCAGATTTCTTTTTGTTTCCATTTGCATGAAACATCTTTTACCATCCCCTCATTTTCAGTCCATGTGTCTTTAGTTCTGAAGTTAGTTTCTTGTAGGCAGCACATAGATGGTACTTTTTTTTTTATCCATCAGGTAACTGATGTTATTTGATTGGAGAATTTAGTCCACAGACATTTAAAGTGACTATTCATAGATGTGTACTTATTTTCGTCTTGTTTTCTGTTTGTTTTTGCCATTCTTCTATGTTCTTTTCTTCTTCAAGTTTCTTCACTTGTAGCTTGATGATTTTCTTTAGTGGTATGCTTATGTTCTTTTCTCTCTAGTTCTTTTTTATAATTTTGCAGTATTTGTATGGAAGTATAGTTGATTTACAATGTTGTGTTAATTACTGCTATACAGCAAAGTGATTCAGTTATATATAAATATATATATGTATGTATATATATACATTTTTTAAATATTCTTTTCCATTATGGTTTATCATAAAATATTGAATATAGTTCTCTGTGCTATACAGTAGGACCTTGTTTTTTTATCCATTCTGTATCTAAAAGCTTACATCTGCTAACTCCAACCTTCCACTCCATCCTTCCCCCAATCCTTTCTCCCTTGGCAACCACCAGTCTGTTCTCTATGTCTGTGATTCTGTTTCTGTTTCATAGATTAGTTCATTTGTGTCATATTTTAGATTCCACATATAAGTGGTATCATATGGTATATGTCTTTCTCTTTCTGACTTATTTCACTTAGTGTGATAATCTCTGGGTCAATCCATGTTGCTGCAAATGGCATTATTTTTGTTCTTTTTTACGGCTGAGTAGTATTCTACTGTGTAGGGTGTGTGTGTGTGTGTGTGTGTGTGTGTGTGTGTGTGTGGAAAGGCATTTTATTTTAAATACAGCAGTGTGTACATGTCAATCCGAAACTCCCAGTCTATCCCTCTCCCCCCATCCTTCCCCTCCTGCTAACCATAAGTTTGTTCTCTAAGTCTGTGGGTCTGTTTATGTTTTGTAAATAGGTTCAATTGTATCATTTTTTTTTAGGTTCTGAATATAAGCAATATTATATGACACTTCTCTTTCTCTGTCTGACTTACTTCACTTAGTGTGATAATCTCAAGGTCTATCCATGTTTCTGCAAATTACATTATTTCATTCTTTTTAATGGCTGAGTAATATTCCACTGTGTATATATACCACATCTTCTTTATCCATTCATCTGTCAATGGACATTTAAGTTGCTTCCATGTCTTCCATTGTATAGGTTTTTGACTTGTGGTTACCACGGGCTTCATATTTGTTGACCTATAACTATATCTACTTGCTTTAAACTGATAATCATTTAAATTAAAACACATTCTAAAGGATCTACATTTTTACTCCCCTCCTCCATGTTTTATATATTTGATATGATAGTTTACATCTTTATCTATCCCTTTATTGTTTTTTGTATTTATAATTGATTTTACTGTACAATTTTCATCTTCTAATCTTTTTTTTTTTTTTTTTTTTTTGCGATACATGGGCCTCTCACTGTTGTGGCATCTCCCATTGCGGAGCACAGGCTCCAGATGCGCAGGCTCAGCAGCCATGGCTCACGGGTCCAGCCGCTCTGCAGCATGTGGGATCTTCCCGGACCGAGGCACGAACCCATGTCCCCTGCATTGGCAGGTGGACTCTCAACCACTGTGCCACCATCTTCTAATCTTTGTACTGCATCTGATATAAATGCACCCTCATCTTCTAATCTTTGTACTCACTTATTTAAGTGGTTGATCCACAGCCTTTACTATCTATTTGCCTTTACTAGTGGGACTATTCCTTTCTTATAATTCTTACTTCTTATTGTAGCCTTTTCTTTTCCACTTAGAGAAGACCTTTTAACACTTCCTGTAGGGTCAGTTTAGTATTGATTAATTCTTTTCATTTTTGCTAGCCTGAGAAGTTCCTTATGCTTTCTTCAATTCTGAATAACCTGATAACCTTGCTGGGTAGAACATCCTAGGTTGTAGGTTTTTCACTTTCAACACTTTAAATATATCATGCCACTCCCTTCTGGCCTGTAAACTTTCTGCAGAGAAATCAGCTGATGGCCTTATGGGGATTCCCTTGTATGTGACTATATATTTCTCTTGTTGCCTTTAAAATTTTCTATTTTTAACTTTTGCCACTTCAATTATGATATGTCTTGGTGTGGATCTCCAGGGAAATTTTCAGCCATATTATCAAATACATTCTCTAACATTTCTCTCTCTCTCTCTTCTCTTTCTAGGACCCCTATAATATAAATGTTAGTATGCTTGATGTTGTCCCAGAAGTCCCTTAAATTAGGCTCATTTAAAATTTTTTTCCTTTTCTGATTGGGTGATTGCTATTGTTTTATCTTCCAGATTGCTTATGTGTTCTTCTGCATCACTTAGTCTGCTATTAATTCCTTCTAGTGCTTTTTTTAATTTCAATTATTGAATTCTTCAGCTCCGACTGGATCTTTTTCATATTTTCTAATTCCTTGTTAGCATTCTCACAGTGTTCATCTATTCTTTTCCCACGTTCAGTTAGCATTCTTATTTCTAAAGCTTTGAACTCTTATCTGAAAAATTATTTATCTCAGTTTCATTAGAACTTTTTTTCATAGATTTTTTTCTTGTTCTTTCATTTGAAACAAATTCTTCTGTCTTCTCATTCTGTTTAACTGATTGTTTTTTTGTTTGTTTGTTTTGTCTCTGTGAAATTAGGTGAAAGAGTTACCTATCCCGGTCTTGAAGTGAAGTGGTGTCCTTGTGTAGGAATGTCCCTGTGTAGTCTTCTTCATGTGCCCAGTGGCTTTAGTGAGAGAGCCGGTTCTGAAATGAGCAGAGGTCACATCTTCCCTGGTGGTGTGTTGGCAGCTATTACCTTGGTGGGAGGTAGGGCTGGAGATGGAGGGGTTAGAGCCAAAGCTAAGTGTGAGCTGGGGCTTCTCTTATGTTCAATGGCTGCCACAACCTTACTGGGGGCAGGGGCAGGACCCAACATGCTAGAGCAGAAACCTTGAGGTTTAGGTCCCAGCTGGTACTGTTACTTCTAAGTTTGAGCTCTCTTCCTCTCCCCAGCAATGGTACTGACACCTTAGTGGAGAACAGCATGGGAGCAAGAGGAACTGGAGTGAGAGCCTGGAATGGACTGGGGTGCACATTGGGATAGTCCCAGCAAGCCAGTCAGAGCCCCAGGCCATTTCTACTTCATTGTTTCCTTGTGTTCACCGGTATTGGCTACCCTCTAGACCCTGGCCAAGTCCCAGCTGTATCTGCTTCCTCTAAGTAGGTGCACTTCCCCTAGCAATGGCACTTTGGCCCCAGAGGTGAGCAGAGCTGGAGCAAGAGGGGCTGAAGCAGTCCAGAGCATGTACCAGGAAGGTCCTGGCACACCAGTCAGAGCCCTGGGCTGCTCCCAAACCACTGCTTCCACGTGCACCAGCTATAGCCACCCTTGCCCTGTTCAGATGCAGGGCTGGGTCCAGGTTGGCTCTGTTCCTCCCCAAGTGTGCACTTTCCTCTGCAACTGCAACCTTCACCCTAGTGGGCAGCTGAATGGCAGCAGGATTCCAGTGCCAGTTGGGGAGCACACTGGGGCATTGGTGGAGAACTGGTCAGAGTGCCAAGGAGTTTTCAATATGCTTTATTCGCCTTGTTGCCAGGAGTAAGCAAGCATGTATACATGCTCTTCATGAGTTCAGTCTAGGTTTCTTACAGCCCTCTGGTAAGTCTCACTGGATTACAATCTAGCTAAGGGGACTCCTATTCCAATGTTGAACCCCAGGTCTGGGGTGCCCAATATATAGCTTGATCCCCTCTCTCCCCATGGAGGATCTCTATGCCAGTGACATCCCCTCCTCTTCTGTGTCCCCTGCTAGGGGCACAGGTGCAGACCTGATCACTTCTCCTCCCTTCCTACCCAAACCCATGTGGATCTTTCTTTACAGCCTTGATTGTAAAAGAGTCTTTCTGCCAGTCTCCAGTTTGTTTTCAGAGAGAGTTTCTCCATGTGTAGAGGTATTTTTGATGTTTTTGTGGACGGAGGTGAGCTCAACTTCCTTATTCTCTGCCATCTTGATCTCCCCTCCCTGGCAGTCTTTGATGCAGTTACAGACATGTCTAAGGAGTAGAGTGGTGGTATTGACTGTGCTCAAATACAAAGAAGTCCACAGATTAATAAATAAGCCCTTGTTGAAAATTTTCATATATGCTTTGCAATATTCTTCATTGTAACTCCAGTTCCTAGTTCATTAGCATGAAACAAAAAAGATTAGTAAATAAATGAAGGCTCTATCAACTTCATGCAATGCGAAATTCATATGTAAACAGTTCATAATAATCTCAAGGAAACAGCAATCTAGCAGAGAAAGCAAACAGGTCTGGTCACTGAAGGACTACATCCAAATACTAAAAGTAGGCAAGAGATAAAAATTATATATAACAGTGTGAGGAATGTGTTGATCGTGGATGTATTCCTGGAGACTGGAATTTGAGATGAGTGGAAAGGATTCTGAGAAGCAGAAATAGATGGAGAGGACAGATTGAATTAAGACTGGGAGATAGAAATTGTTCTAACAGAACATGTAGCCTCATTTTTCCTGAGATTCTCCTCAGGACAAAGGAGGATTTAAGATTCTAAGACCTCTCACTCTTAGATCCATATGTGTAGCTCCAAAGATGGATGGATTTCAGTTAATATCAAGGGTCGTAATGAAGACTCTTGGGGCTCTCTTGCACTAGAAGCTATCAAGAAGTAACACAATTCTGAGGTCTCTCAAGTTTGAAGTCATATATTTTTACTGATTGCAGCAACATACCCCCAACACACACACCACACACACACACAAACACACACACACACACACACACAGACCCAGGTAACAGCTCTAACAAGAGGCCTTTTCCTTAGGAGATAGCTGTGTTCTACAGTCTTAAAAATCTCCCCAAGGATTTCTCCAACCATTTTAGCAAATTTTTCTACAGGTTGCAGTAGTATATATATACATATATTTAAATATAATCTTACACTAGCATATAATAAAATTAACTTTATTTTTCAGTATACCATTCTAGTTATTCTAACACCTATATAGATTTGCATATCTTCTGTCATAATTGGAATACAAAAGTCCCTACCTCCCCCAAATTTCCTTATGCTGTCCCTTTCCCATGAAGTTAAACCCCACCTCTAATCCCTGACAACCATGGATCTGTTTTCTATCCCCATAAATTTGCTTTTGAGAGAATGTCATACAAATGGAGTTATAGAGTACATAACCTTTTGATACTGGCTTCTTTTCCTTGGCAAAATGCCTCTGAAATTAGGCCATGTTGTATGCATCAAGCGTCTGTTCCTTTTTATCATGGAATAATATTTTGTTGTATAGATTACCAGAATTTGTGTATCCATTTGCGGGTTGAAAGACACAATACTCAAAGAGTATAAGCTCCACCTTTAAGTTGAATAAGCTCTAGGTATCTAATACATAGCATAGTGATTACAGTTAATAATACTGTATTATATACTTGAAAGTTGCTAAGAGAGTAGATCTTAAATGTTCTTACTACAAAAAAGAAATGGCAATTATGTGATGTGACACAGATAACACTATTGTGGTAATCATATTGCAGTATACAAGTATATCAAATGAACACATTGTACACCTAAAAGTTACACAATGTTATATGTCAATGATATCTCAATCAAGCTGGGGGGAAAAAGACATATGGACTCTTTCCAGTGTTAGGGGAATTAGGAATCAAGCTGCTATAAACACTTGCACACAGGTTTTTAAAGTAAACATGTTTCCTTTTCTATGGGGTAAATACTGTAAGCTGGCCTTAGAGTAAATGTATGTTTAACTTTATTAGAAATGTCCAAATTGTTTTCTAGAATGGCTAAGAATTTGAGTTGTGCCACATCCTAGGTAGCAATCAGTATTGTTTGAGTATTTGTTTGTTTTCTCATTTAGCCATTCTAGTAGTTGTGTAAAGGTATCTTAATGTTTTAATTTGCACTTTAATTTGATGTTGAAAATCTTTCCATATACTAACTTACCATCAATACATCTTCTTTGGTGAAGAGGCAATTCAAATATTTCCTGCAATTGTATTGGGTCATTAGTTCTCTTATTGCTGAAATTTGAGAGTTCTTTATATGTTCTGGATACAAGTCTTTGTTGGGTATGAAATTTGCAAGTATCTTTTCCTAGTTTGTAGCTGTCCTTTCATTTTCCTAATGAAATCTTTTGTAGATCATAAGTTATAAATTTTGATGATGTGTAAATATCAATTTTCTTGATGAATCATGCTTTTGGTGTAATATCTACAAACTCTGCCTAACCCAAGGTCAAAAAGATTTTCTCATATGTTTCCTTCTAAAATTCTTATATTTTCACATTTTTCATTTAGATCCATGATTCATCTTTTTTAACTCTCTAGAAGCACTATATATATTGTGCCAAGACATGGAAAAAACCCAAGTGCCCATCAACAGATGACTGGCTTAAGAAGATGTGAAATATATGTGTATATTACTCAGCCATAAAAAAGAATGAAATATTGCCATCATCTGCAGCAATATGGATAGACCTAGAGAATATCATACTGAGTAAGTCAGATAAAGACAAATATTACATGATATTACTTATATGTTGAATCTAAAAAAAAATACAAATGAATCTATATGTACAACAGAAACAGACTCACAGACATAGAAAACAAATTTATGGTTACCAAAGGGGAAAAGAAGCAGGGGAGGGATAAATTAGGAGTATGGGATTAACAGATACACACACTATTATACATAAAATAAAGAAGCAACAAAGGTATATTGTATAGCATGGGGAACTATATTCAATATCTTGTAATAACCTACAATGGAAAATAATCTTAAAAAATATATATATATATATATATGATTTACTATATCATGTTAGTTTCTTGGCTATAAGTAGTGCTGCTATGAACGTTGAGGTGCATGTATCTTTTCAAATTAGAGTTTTCATCTTTTCAGGATATATGCCCAGGAGTGGGACTGCTGGATCATATGGAAGCTCTATTTTTAGTCTTTAAGGAATCTTCAAACTGTTTTCCATGGTGGCTGCACCAATTCACATTCCTGGCAACAGTGTAGGAGGGTTCCCTTTTCCTCACACCCTCTCCAGCACTTATCGTTTGTAGTTCATAGATATGAAGAGAGAGGTACAGGTTGAGTTTCCGTCTTTCTTTCTTTTTCTTTTTCTTTCTTTCTTTCTTCTTTTGCAAATGATTGACCAATTGTTTCAACACCATTTTTTAAAAAGGCTATTCTTTCTCTATTCAATAATTTTTTGCACCTTTGTCAAAAATCAATTGGCCATATTTATGTGGAGCTATTTTGGGGCTTTCTATTCCATTCCATTGATCTATGGGTCTGTTCATCCATTTTTATCAGTTTTATCTTCAGTACTTAAATAAGACTGGGAGCACAGTACTATAGATAACAGAACTGCTTTCTATAGTAGAAAACAGTTATAGTAGATCTCTTTGGCACTTAAATTCCTGCCTAATGTTCTTAACTTGATTACATAGCATAAGTCTTCAAAGATGTGAAAAGTCTTTTTAATTTCTATAAATGTTGTTATACACAAATACAGCTTTCAACAAAGATAAATATAATATTAAAATTGCTGGAATAAGTACCTGATATCTTATTCTAAATACTGTACTTAAATATTTGAAGACTTCTGTATAATGAATCAAGCAGAGTGAAAATAGAGTATTTTGACCCATCATTTCTTGACTCACTAATCAAAATATAAGATTTCTTGTCTTTAATCTCTTCCTTGCTAAACCAGTCTAAAACCCTCTGAAATTTTCTTAAATTTCATGGGGTAGTTTAATTATTAGTGTATTGATTATCTGCTTTACAGTCTGTTTTGCAGGGAGGCTCTATAGACTCTCAGAGCACAACCTACAGCAGTTCCTTTGAACTGTAGAAAGAAAAGATGATAAGACTTTTGATTTGCAAATATCATCTCCTAGTTTATAGTTTAGAATTTCTTGCTACTTTAAGACATAGGCAACTTCATATGTAGGAGGCAGGACTAGAAATGGAAATGTAATAATTAGTAACAAAAAACTAATCATTAAAAATCATTTGAAATGGCCCTAATCTATGTCTGCCATCTGACTCCTATGTTTTTGGTTTCATAGCCCTCCTTATGATAACAGGCACTACTGTAAGCCATTAACATATACAAGTTCATTTAACACCAGCAGGAGGTAGGTGTGGTATTAATATTGCCTTTTCATAGATGAGACAAATGAAGCAAAAAAAGTTTAAGTAACTTCACCAAAACTATAGTGCAAGAAAGCAGAGACATAATCCAAACTCAGATAATCTGTTTCTAGGGTCTATGTTCTTAATCTAATCTTTATAACTTTAGATAAGGGTAAAGAGAAAAGGGAATCATGAATCATGAATCAGTGAAATTCTCACCCAAAACTCCTTATGGTAAAAAAAGTGTTCAATACAATTATAATGTGCATGCATTAAAAGTTTAAATTGTTATACCACAAGTAATAATAGAAGGTAAAAGGCAGTAAATAAGATATTACATTATGTAATATGTAATGTAATATTATATATGCATTATATATATGTAATATTATATATGCATTCACCCATATCTCATTTAAAACTATTTTATGCTCTCCGAATATTTTCTCCCCTCTCCTCACATGTCTAAACCTTCCTCATCCTTCAAGATCCCCCTTTCCTTTGAAATTTGAAAGCTGATTTTTCTTCTTATATCCTAAGACAGAAAATTTAGCATAAGATAATTAAAGCATAATATCTAGGCCAAATATAGAATACTTATGGAAAGAAAGTTGAGGAATAAATTAGTGAGGTTGAATGGAGAAGACAGAAATAACATACAATCTGAATCATGTTTAACTATGGTGGACAAGATGATTGAAAAATTATAACTGTATCAAAAGGGTATAGTGTCCAAGTAACCTAGAATCAAAATGTATCAGTATTTCCAGAGTGAGTCTAGAATCTGTTAGATAAGTTGTCAACCAAGAGATCCATTCCTGGTATAGTGCAGCCCAGACAAGACTTGGCTTCCTGGGGATGGAGAATAGAGAGAGAAAAGAAGGGTAGTATGAACCAATGTATTTTCTATTTCTTTATTTTTTTTAATTTTTATTTTATATTGGAGTATAGTTGATTAACAATGAAGTGATATTTTCTACTTCTTTAAAACAGGTATATAAAGAGAGGCCTGGATCTGCCTGTCAACATGATAATTGAACATTTTTACTGAGACTCAAAGTTTATTTTTTCACTCATTTTCCTTACCGAAGGGAGAGAAATAGAAATGTTGTCATAACCAAACTCATCCATCCCATAAACACTTTTTTCCACTATCAATGAAGAATGAGATTCACATAATAGGATATTTCTGAGACTGAAGTACATACGTTTAGAAGTATGTCTTTACTAGTGTGGGAATTATTTTGAAATACAGTAAACAATGTCAATAAAATGCCTATAAAATTGAAGCCCAGAGCCAGATAGAAAAATCTGAAAACAATAAAGAATCCAGTGAAGCAGTAAAAACATAGGCTAAATCAAACTAAGGAGTGAATGGAATTAGCTGCAACCTTGGTTGTAAATATTAAGTGATGGTGATAAATGAAAGACTCCTAGAAAGGATGGATAATGCATTAGATTGCAAAATTAATTCCAACCAGAAGCCGTAGAAATGGAGTCGCCCTCTTACAAAGCAGTCAGAACTCAATTATAAGAAGGGGTTAAGTATATTCATCTGTGGCTCTAGTAGATGCACTTGGACCTATGCAACTGATCTAATTCCATGATACAGTCTTGTAGCACGCTTGGACCACAGCAAAGTGTATCAATATGCAATATCAAAAATCTCCTATAAACCTTTTACAAAAAGGCAAAGAAACCAACAGATAAAATGCACAAAAGGCATAAACAATCAGTTCACAGAGTTAGAAATTTAAAAGAATATATTTACTTATAACTTTATGTATAAAATATATACAATTAAAATACAATAAAATATTACATTTGCCTAAATTATTAGCAAATTTATTAAGATATATCCATGTGGTGCCTTTTTTATGTTGTTTTTAATATCTATGGTGAGAGAATGCTATTTATATTATTTTTGTATTTTGTCTTTCTTTTATGTCCTACAGTTTATTTTTATGTGAGTCGTTGCTGTTACTAGATGCATGCATATTAATAACTAGTATCTTTATTATTAAATACAGACTTTAACATTATAAAGTGTTATTTGTCTCTTTTTATGTTTCTTGGCCTCAAATTCAACTTTGTCAGATATCAAAATTATGACACCTGTTTTATCTTTTTAATTTGCAAATTGCCTTGTGTACCTTTGTCCACGATTTTATTTTAAACGTTTAAGAACCTCCTTATTTTAGATAAATTTCTTGTATACAGCATACTGTATGGCTTTCTTCACTTACTGTGATGGATTATATGCTGTCAAATCAGCATCATCTTTATCCCCCTCCATTGCAATGCATTTCCCAGAATCCCCTTCTGTGTATGGCTCTGGGTAAAAGATTGCCAATATGAGGAACATGCATAAAAGATCAGAATGAAAGAAAGACATCCTTCTCTTGAGGAAAGTTGTAGCCGTACATATGGACACATAAGAAATTCTGACAACTCTTGAGAGTTATCTAGTTCTTCACTACAGGTTGAAATATTTGGTGGAGAATTATATTCTCGAGAATTGCAGCAGCTTCCAGTTTGAGAATTATCCACCTCGGTACTTTGGGTTGAGACTTGAGTGTTGACTCCTCTGACTTGCAGGAGACCCTCTGAATTTCAGTAGTAGCTTCTCTGATCTCTGTCCCTCAGGCTCTTAAAACAGATATTTAAGCCCCCTTTTCTACATGAAAATAGTTATACCTGAACACAGAAGAGTGGCTTTAGTCTTCTGACTGAACCTTGATTAGCTGATTTGGTCTTCCTAGTTCTGTGATATTTTTCATATTATATTTACCTTTAAATGTCATTTTACTATGGGGTTACTCTCGCTGTCTCTGACTCTGTCTCTCTTCTCTCTCTCTCTGTCTTTCCTTTTTCATCCTTGCTCTCACTCTTTTTCTCTCTGTGTTATCTTTAATATTTAGACAAGCCTATATTTTTTGGTAATAGTTGCATTTATACTGATCTCTTTACATAATACTCTTAATTAATCTTTTCTTTTTCTTTTTGGATAATGTCTATTTGTTTTCTACCATAAGCAAGTTTGTTAGGTAGAACCTTTTCTTTTTCCTCTCTTCTCTCTCCTTGCACTTCAGTTGAGGAGACACACTTTAAATTCCAGTTTATATCCATAAGGCAATCAGTAAACTCATTCTGCTTTCCTCCTCTCTTCTCTTCCCTTCCTCTTAAACTGATTTTAGTTTTATTGATAACATTATATTTAATGCTTACTGTACATAATTATAAGTGTCTTTTTAGGCCTTTTTGTTCTTAAAATTCTTCTTTAGTGTATTTCTTATGAAGGGCTCATGAAATATTCACTGACATTATGCATGTTAATAAATAGTATGTCTGTGTTATGTAAAATGTCATTACATTTTAATATCAGTTTGGCTAGATATGCAATTGTTGGCTTACATTGTCTTTTCTACATTACCTTACATATAATACTACATTGTCTTCTGACATAAAATATAACTTTCATCAATTTTGATGACAATCTGATATTCCTTTTCTTATAAATGACTCCACCTTCTTGGAATGATGCCTGAAAGATTTTATTTCTCTGAAGTCCATAATTATGCTAAAAATTAATCTTTCTGGGTCAGTTTTCAAAAGGATATAGTATGTTCTTTCAATATGTAGTTTCAGGTCTTTTTTATTCTAAGAAAGCTTACCTGAATTCTATTTTCTATTATCTGGTCCATCTACTGTTTTATTATTCATATTCTGCAGTTACTACCATTATACATATGTTGCATCATTGTTACCTTTTTTTTTTTTTCCGGTACGCGGGCCTCTCACTGTTGTGGCCTCTCCCGTTGCGGAGCACAGGCTCTGGACGTGCAGGCTCAGCAGCCATGGCTCACGGGCCCAGCCGCTCCGCGGCATGTGGGATCTTCCCAGACCGGGGCACGAACCCGTGTCCCCTGCATTGGCAGACAGACTCTCAACCACTGCGCCACCAGGGAAGCCCTGTTACCTATTTTTATATGATTCTCTCAAACTGTTTTTCTCTTTCTTTGTTCTTTCTTTCCTTCTTTCTTTTGTTTTTGTCTTTTCATTACCTGTGTCCCTTATGACTTTATCTATGGTTTTCTTTCTTGTTTAAACTTTACTTCTAAAATTACTTTTTAAAATTTCTAATTATTTTATGAATATTGTTAGTTCTTTATTCATATTCTCATTTGTTGAATGAATTACTACTAAGTTTTTATAATTCTGATTTCTATTGCTTCCTTAATTCCTTTTTGGCTGATTTAAAGTACTAGCTTATAGATTTTATCTCTTTTGTGCATGTTTTTCTAAAATGAATTAAATGTTGATAGGTATTTTATTTTACTCATTTTACTTTTTTCATATGGAAATTTAACATAGGGTTCTATTGCAATATATTTCAGTTGATGCTTTGTAAGTCAACTAGGTTTACCCAGGTTCTTAGAACAGGGGGTAGGCTAAAATATGAAATCACATGACTCTACAGAAATATCCTCTGTTGTTATCATGTAAGATTTTGAAAACATGGCCTTGTATTTTCTGATATGCGCTGGTTCTGTTTCTTTTGCTGAGTTTTATATGAGCTATCTCCATCCTTTGCACTTAAAAGTCCATTTTTCTGTTCAGTGTGTATTTCACTCACAGCAATTTTACGCAAGTCTGGTGTTTTATTCTAAAATGAGTTCTATTTCATTAACTGCAAGAATTCATAGTGATTGGACTACCTCAACATTGTCTGAAATCTCCTTAGTAACCATTAACTTCCTTACATAGTTAAGCCTCTATTGGCACCCTCCTAGTTGGGTTGTTCAAGATTTGCCCATCAAGCTTTCTACAACAAATGTGGCAATTTCTGGATCCTTCAGCTCTCAGAGTCATTTGAAGATGATTTATTTGCTATTTCTGCTTTCTTTTGTAGAGTTGTTGAAACCATACCATTCTTATTGCTGTTTTTGTTTTTCCCCCACACTGATGGGAATAGTTTTTCATATAATTTTATTGTAGATGTTGCCTGTGATATTTCTGATATATTATCTTAGTGGTTATATCTGTTTTGGTAAGGAGGTTCTGGGCTATTCAAATAAGTATGCCATTAACTGCAATGCAAACAGGATATTTATATTTGTAACTATACCCAGATAAAATTTTAATTAAAAGTGAAAGGAAATATGCCCTTAAGAAAAATAATTTTCTAATGCTATTTATCTTTAAGATATATTTAAAGCAATAAATCCAAGTTTTACTGTATGTGTACATCTTTTAATAGTGCACTCTACTGTGTTCAAGAGATGGTTACTCTTGCTAAACTGCTTTTTAAAAATACTTCATAACTGTGAAGTATAAGTGAATTCAGATTAATAATTGAATATTTTTGTTGCCCATAAAAACACTCAAGGTTCTGGGGCTTATTCTGATGTTTATCTAACACAAGGCTGAATAGTCTATTAGCTCTTTTCTCTTTTGGATTTCCAAGATTTCATTAAAATAGCTTCCCTAGTGCACATAAGATGATTCAATCACATGTAATTTGTGGGCGAGATCACAAACTAATCCCATCTTTCTCCCAAGGTGATCAGTTTTGAAGTTATGTGAAGTTTTCAAACTTGATATTAACAATGAGTGATAAAAGCAATATTTAATTTCCAATTAACCCATAGTACTAATAATGTGGATTCTAACATGGACTACAATATTAAGCTGTGTTACTAAAAAATAAGACTATCAGTTTAAAGAATAAATCCTTAAACTAGATTAACTCATGCCATTCTCTGTATAAGCCAATAAGCATTAAGTAGAAGGCATTTTTCAAAAATGTAGGCTTTAAAACAGAACCTGGAATTTGCTCATTTTTAATCTTCAACTTTCTAAATCTACTCACCTCCCTATTCACCATACAGGTCATTTATCTACAAGATAACACATGTGATTTCAGTCAGCTGTACTGTGGTCATGAACACTGTGGCTGAATTACAGATCCAAGGTTATTTTTTAACCATTTGAAATGCTTTTAGATTCACAGAATACAGTTGGAAGCAGATTATGCTGAATTCTAGGAAAAGCCTGGTTTATTCTTTTCTTGGTACTTAATGAAAAACAAGGTGAATCAAATTTCAGTTTGAGTACTATAAACCAAAATATGCAAACCCCATATATCTTGGGTTTCAAATATCTTTGTTGGAAAAATCATACTGCTTAAATTTGGAAAGCTTGCTGAGGTTTTCCTATCTAGCATAAGTGGTTAATTTTGGCATTTTTCCCAGGGAAATGTGCATAGGATTGATAAAGGAGTTTCACATCGAGCTAATTCCCAAATGCTTAGAGAAGACATATTTCCCTTCTAGAACAGAGAGGCACAGAGAAATAAGGAGGAAAATAAACTGTGTTTTGGACAATCAGGATAAAAATCAGGAAATATAAACTGAACAATATCTCATCAATCTGAACCACAAACATTCACTCAGGTCAAAGTTTCATTTCTCTATCCCAAAACATGTGCATTATCTTTGAAAGATCCCCCAGAATACCAGAGTACATCCCTTTCCCAACCAATCAGCTTCCCTAAAGATATATTTTTAATGAACAAAGCTATGATTATTATAAGGGGTTAAAAATAAATGAGTGAAATGTTGTGCTTAAAATCAGGAACATATTTGGCATCACTACATGAGATATAATCCACGAACACAATAATAACACAAAAAATAGGTGACATCATGTCAGAGACTTGCAGCGGTGAAAATCCTTGCCTCAGTACAGTATTCACTTTCTTCCCAGCTTCTTGGAAAACATCAACTACAGCAGGAAGCTGATTAGAATTCACATTGCTTTGAAACATAAAATACAACTCAGTCTTTATGTATCTAGTAAAACAACCTTGATATTACAAACCTAACCATCAATATTAGACTAATTTCAACAAGTAGGTTTGACAAATTCCCCATGTCTCAAGGTACCTTTAACATCATCTTACCCTTCTTTTGTTCCATCTTACTGGGGTGGGAAGGACAATTTCTCCAAGCTAACACAGCTGAGTGCTAGACACCTGACTAGAATACCAGTTCCCACACTGATAATATTGTCTTGAAGACACTAGCACTAGACTGAAGATTTTCAACAAATCTCTGTCTCCAATTGACTCCTCTGAGTCTTCAGTCTGTATTTCCACCATCTTCATGAATGAAAAACAAACTCTCATAGTCAACACTTTCCAAAATTAAATTCATTTTCGTTTTCTCCCAAATAAAACTCTTTCTTCTCCTAGGTTACCTGTTGTAGTGAGTGACACCACCATTCTACCAGTCTTCCAGTGGAACACCATAATGTCATCCTAGATGTTCTCTCTTCCTTCATCTCATAATGATAATTTGTCCCCAACTCCTGCCCATCATGTTTCCCAAATTTCTAGTCAGTCTGGTAATCCTCTCTCCAAATCCAAGCTGTCTCTGGGTTCAAGCCATCAGTACTTCTCACCTCCTAACTGTAAATAATCTCCTAATTGAATTCTTATCTCTATTACCTCTTTGACTCATCATTCATTCAGCTATAAAACTGCTATTTCTAAAATGTAAATTTTATTAGTCCATTGTTTGGTCTGGAATTTTCTATAAGAATATCTCCTCTCTACTCTTCTAGTAATTTCTTTTTCTCCATTCAGTGATCCTAAAGAGGATATTAGGTTTCATATGAAACAATTAGCCCATTACATGGCGAGATCATTCTCCCAAAGTTCTTCCCCTAAACGTGTAATTTTTGTTTCAAAAACAGTCAATTAAAGTGTATAAATTAAACAGAGTTAAAGACACAAATGAATTCACTCTCCCACCTGTTGACTCTTGTCTCATTATTATATTTTGTTTTGTTTATTTGTATTTTTTAATTATTTTGTTTTTTGTTTTTTTAATTATCCTGGAAATTTTCCTCAAAACTGTGCATGAAGTGTTCATATATCTGTTTTTGATTTTCAACTTTTTATAATATTGTCTTGCTAATACAAAATACAATTTTTATGATTCATTTACTTTCTGTTGTGCTTTTCATATCCCCCATTCTTCTCAAATTATGCCAAATTTTGTTTTCAGCTTCCCTATTCATTATCTGCATAGATTTGCATATTTACTTAAATTTTGTTTTATAACATATCAACTTAAGATATTATTTCCTGGTTTTTGACGATGTCTATATTTTATTCATTACTGTTTCCATAAATGTTTTTGACATTTATTCTTTTTTATCTCTGGAAATTTACTTTAATTAACAAATATTTATTGAACACATGCTACACAACACAGAATCATTACATTTCATCGTTTTTCCAGTTGCTGTTAAACATCTTACAATTCATGAAACAGGTTTCTCCCACCAAAGAATTATCTTATCCAAAACGTCAATTGTGCCAAGATTGGAAAAACTGCACCAAGGTCATCTAACTTCTACATCATTTTATTTGTTACATGAATCAATTTTTTTCTTTAATGTCTTTCTTCTTAAAACTTTTTGACTTCGTGTTCTACTTTAGTTCATTCATTTTCTAAGCCAACTGCACATTTAACAGCTGAGTTTTCAAATTTTACTCAAGTTTAAAATGATGTATTTTGAATACCATGTCTTCCTCTTTCCTGTATTTTGTCTTAAATTTGCTGGAGTGTATTCTAGAAAATGACTTTAGGATGTGAGTGGCAAACTTTATGAGTCCCTGCATATCCAAATACGTGTCTGTCCTGCACTTGCCCTTGATATTTTGGCAGAGAATAGGCTTTTCCTTTAGAACTTAGAATAACTTTTTTCACCACTGTCATACTCAGTTTTGCTGATGACAAATCAGATGCCATTTTAATTCTCATTTATTTGCAAGTCACCAGCTAGTTTTCTTGTCTCTTTAAATTTCTGGAATCTTTTAAAATATCTTTTATGTTCTGAAATCTTGTGAGAGATATGCCTGAGTGGGCATTTTCCATTCATCCTGCTCAGTCCTCGGCTGACTCTTGAACTGATGATTCACATCATAATTTAGTCTATGAAGTTTTGTTTTTCTATTCCTTCACTTCTTTCCCCTTCGGTTTTTTTTTTTTTTTGATATCTTAAGACATCTATTCAACTCCTATTAGAAATTAAATGTTTAAGTATATGGTCTCTGGAGCCAGGACACCTGGATTTGAATCCTAATTGTGCCTTTTACTATCTGAGTGACTTTGTACAAGTTACTTTACCTCTGTGAGCTTCATTTCCTCAGTCTGTACAATGGAGACCACAATAGTACCTATTTCATAAGGTAATTGTAAGAATTGTGTTGGCATGCATTAAAAAATTAGAACTTTATCTGGCACATAGTACCTTTAAAATGTTTTCTATTGATAACATTATTTCTGTACGTATAGTACACTATACTGTCTCTACAGGTCAACAAAAGTATTTCTGGCCATTGTGAAATGACAATTACATGATTTTTCTCCCAGATAAGATCAGACAGCAAGTAGTAAAAATAATCTATGTTTAATTTACTTATCAGTTCTGTTTCTATAAATATCAGACTGTCGGTATGGTTATAGATCCATCTTCATTGGATCAACAGATCTATTTTAATTACTTCTTGGCAAAACCATTCCAGGAGATTGTGAGAAGGAAGTTTTGGTGTATGAATCTCTCCACTGACAGACGAAGATAGATACCAGTTGTTATATGCATGCTATATATAAAAAGAACAAAGACATACGGTAATTCAACAAACCCTGAAATACCATCCCTTCTACATCAACTCCATCAAGAAAAATTTCAATTGAACATTCCCTTTTCCCATTTGACATGCATTTTTCAGAATACCCCCTTTTGAGGAAAGTGCATAGTCTTTGCATCAAAAGACTTAGGTCCCTATCTTACCTCTGTCATGTGCTACCTGCAAAATCCTAAGTAAGATACAATACAGGACTTCTGTTCTCCTGTAGTTTATGAAATGGGGTTAACTCAAATGGTGTAGAAGAGATATATACTACACACATGTGCCTGGCATATAGTAAATATGCAAGCTTTCTTTTTCTCTAAACCTGATTTCATGTAAATTAAGTTATTAGAGAAAGAATGAGATGAATATAGTGATCACAGAATATAGTGTAACCTACACATAATTTGGTTCTGCTTGGAAGAGTCAGTGAGTATGATATAATCATATATTTTATATCTCTATATTTCACTGAACATTTCTTTCATGTTTCATGTTGTTGAATTTTAAATGCTCATGATGGGCAAGATATATGGAACGTTTAGGGTCTCATGTCCAAATTTCTATCACTTTTAACCTGTCGGCAATATTTATTTTTCCACAGAATCATAATATTGAAAACATAGGTTTTCCTCTTAAAAGAACTACTTATTTTTTTCCTCAATGGGAATTCTTGATATTTTGGCACAAATATATGGAAAAATATTTATATAGTTGGATGATTCCCAGAAGGAAAAATATTTGACAGCCTTGTTCAGTTAATAGTAATTAACTTAAAATGCAAATTTTAAGATCACTCTCTATATAATATAATCTCTTTGGCTAACCTCAAAGTATTAAGTCATTACAATTTTAATGGAAAATTTCTGGCAAAATATTCACCATTGGCTTTTATAATGTCCCAAGGAAGGACTTTAAATACCACCAAAGGGAGGTTAAAGTCCATTGAAATGTGCCCTTCATTTTCCTGGAATGATGCCTAGCTCTTGCAAAGCAATTTACAAAAGGCCTTTCTTTCTACTATACTCTTTTTTTCCCTTCCCGATGACTCTTTTATTTTAATGCTTATATGGAAAGCCAGATAGCCACTTAAGGCAATGTTCTGGTGCATTAGGCAGTGTTCATGAATGAGTGAAAAGATCTAAGACGAAGAGCATGTTAAGATTAGGAAGGACATGAAAAAATGATCCAGTGTCATTACCAATATCATTTATTAATAACAGCTGAAGAGGTTGATAACTTTTGCAAAGGGAGGCAATGATCACCTTATTTGTTAAGACAGTTCCATTCTAAGGAACCTCTAATTCAGTAGGATGTTCTCACTGCATCTCCTCCACCTTTCTCTTTAACACATTCCAATAAATCAGAGCCTTCACAACTATTAAAATGTTAAAATCCCCTAGTTGCCTTCTTTGAATATTGTCAAATTCCAGACTTATCATTTGTTCAACTAATATTTTATTTAAGGGGTAAGGAATAAAAATATATACTTTCAGCTGTTCACCATAGTGGTGTATTAGTTTCATATTTGCCACTGTTACAAGTTACAATAAATATATTGGCTCAAAACAGTACAAATATATTCTCATAGTTCTGGAGGTCTGAATCTGAGATCAAAGTGTTGGCAGGGCTGTGCTCCTTCTGAAGGTTTCAGAGGAGGACCTGTTTTCTTGTTTTTGTTTTTGTTTTATCCCGGCTTCTAGGGGTTTCCTGCATTTCTTGACTCATGGCCTGTTCCTTCATCATAAAAGGCATCCTCTGTTTCCATCATCATCTCATCTTCTTCATTATTCAAATTTCCCTCTGCCTCCTTCTATTAAGGACACTTGTGACTCTACTGGACACACTCGGATAACCAAGGAAAATCACCATATCTCAAAATTCTTAACTTAAAATGGCAAAATCCCTTTTGTCATCTAAGATAGCACAGGTTCAGGAAACTAGGATGTAGATATCTTTGGAGTAATATTATTCAGCCTACCACAAGTAGAATTGAATCTTTAGATTCCATGAATCATTCAGACAAGGTTCAAAGATTACATATTTGCCAGATTTTCAGACCTGTGTATGTAGAAATGTGAGAACTATGACATTATCTACAGTATATAAAGAAAACTATCAGTCAAAATTATTCAGTAAGATGAGTACAAAAACATTTAAGAACTTGAGAATGGAAATAATAAAGTCAAAATAAAAAATAAATACTCACACCTGAAATGTAAACATTTCAATATGATTCATATTATTATCACTTCAAAATTTCTTTTTTTCACTTTGCTGTACACCTGAAACATTGTAAATCAACTATACTTCAAATAATAAATAAATAAATAAAATTAACCCCCTAAAATTCCATTTTGTTGTCTGTTTAAGAAAGGAGTTTTCACCTAAGGGCTAGGCTGATTATAATAATGGATATATATCATGTTAGCTGCTAAAATAACTTATATGGATTCCATATAGGAAATTTAGTTATTTTATAACTATTTGAGAGTTGTTTTATTAAGGTTTTGTTCCTTTTGAGGAAAAGTGGCTTAGGTGGCTCTGAAATCCTATTTACAAATGTTTAGAAGGACAACTGACTATTACCAAACGCCCATATTAAAAAAAAATATATATATATATATACACATGTACATATACATATACACGTAAGTATATATAAACTTGAAGCTAAAATTGGATATTGTGATTGACCTGAAAAAATTCTGATTTCCATGAAAGTACTATGTTTAAGGATATTTGTATAAATTTTCTAGATAGAATTAATATTCAAAAGTCAAAGGAAATGATACATATTGAGTAAGTTACCAAAATGGTGTTTCTCTTTTGGTGTGCACCAAATACTATGCTGATTAAAGGTTTAAATTAACTGCATCATAAAATGACAATGATGCAATAATAATAACATTATTATTTGGCATTTTTATACATATACACACAAAGATACATACACATAAAATCCATGGAATTTTTTTTTACATAGGTACATACAATATTGTACTTGGATATAGAAATAATGCCATAGATAAATGCAACTCAGAGACAGTGCATGTAAAATTGCACTGTAAATGCAAGAAGAACATAGTAACCAGGATTAAACAGTCTTTTCATCTCCCATAAATCTATTTTGGGACAGAAGTCTTTGCAATCTGCTTCCAGAAATCATGGACCTTAAGATTGGGAGGAACCTTAAGAAAATACAGCATATTTGTTGAAAGATTTAAACACGAAAAGATACAGGTTCAGTTCTGACTTCTGTTCAAATTAACTGTGAACTCAAGAAAATCTCTCACTTCTCTGAGAGTCCAATTCTATAAGAATGAGATAATCATACACATATCCCTTGGTTTCACTGAATTGATCTAAAAAGAGTTTTTAAGTCCTTTCTGGCTGTAGCATGTTATACAAAATCAAAAATAGAAACTATCTATTGAAGACTGGCAGCATGACAAATATTCTCCAAATTGCAAAGAACTCAACAAGGTAGATATGATATTTTACTTAGAACAAAAAACTGTGGATCAGAGAAGTCAAATAACTCTGCCCAGAGTCACACAGAAGAAAAGGGAAGAACTTAAATTTTAAACATAGTCTATGAAGACTGTTCTATCCGCTGTACCCAGCTGCCTCTCAATAAAGTGACAAACAATTTTATGATTTAATCCAACACCTTCCCCTGTAAATAAAGAAGCACAATGTAGGTCCAGAGGAAAGTATCAGTTTGAGTCAATCTGATTACTGAAGGCAGAATTTAGTGATCAAATCCAGGTGAGGGACTTCCCTTGTGGTCCAATGGGTAAAACTCCACACTCCCAATGCAGGAGGCCCGGGTTCAATCCCTGGTCGGGGAACTAGATCCCGTATGCATGCTGCAATGAAAAGATCTCGCATGCCACAACTAAGACCGGGCGCAGCCAAAATAAATAAATTAAAAAAAAAATAATGACCCAGGTGAAAAGGTGCTCATTTTTTTAATATGATGAACATCCTATCATGATAAAGATATTCATGAAAACAGTTAATGGATGATTTTTTAAGGTAGTGTGGTTATTATAATGTTTTAAGTTATGTAACTTTAAAGTGTAAATAATGTAATTTAAAAAAATTATGGTCAGGGTTCTTAACTTGGACCAAAACTCCACTTAACACCTTGCCTGATGTCAAATCCATAATTTCTGGGAGAGTTTCATAACTTGGCAATGGGTAGAAAAGAGTGATGCACATTAGTTAATCCTTATATTCTTAGTTCAAAAGTCATGCACTCAAAGGTATAGAGTAACTTGGACACTCAGTTAGAAACATAGTCTACTATACTAGCCTGTGTGCCTCAACTAAGATTGACACTCCACACACTTACAAAAGTTGAGTTAATTTTACTAGTTCACACAGATTTTTCAGTATTCATTATCATTACTCTATATATAAACAGGCTCACTACCTTTATCTCAGGAAACTGGTAGTCGATAAAAGCCAAGACCAGGTGATGGTTACCAATATTTGATTTACATATTAAATTGTACACATAATTATCTTAAAGATTTTTCTTAGGTATGTGGTTTCCAGATATGCAAGGCTCCTGCTTCTCCAATTTTTGCTATTTTCAAGGTAGATGTCTTGCCCTACCCCATTCAGACTTAGACAAACCAGAACATTAATACTTTCTTAGTTACTCCAGCCCTCTTCCTACTATTTCACTGCAACTCTGTTCTAAAGAAAGCCAATAGAAAAATGGGTTCAGTAGAAGATACAAATGTTCAAAATCTCTTCTTCAAGTCATGACAAACATATGTATAGACAGAACTGTGAACATTTTCTGGATGAGGTGAGTCTCTGAGTGATTTCTTCTGCATGGAAATTTATTGTACCTAATCTATCAACAGAAGTGACAAATTGATGCAGCTGGGAAAACTTGCTTCTTTCTCTACTGACAATATGTTAAAGAGGCCAGGCATGGATTCATTCAACTTTATTTCAAAGTTTCAAGTATACAGTTTATTATAAGAAACTTTATTACTCTATATGTATATTTGTATGTCTGTACACATATAAACATATATGTGATAGATAGATAGATAGATAGATAGAAATTTCAATTAGATAAGTAAAGATTTAAACCAATTCCTTTTCATTTTAAGAACTTTCTGACAATGTTTTGGCTAGGAAAAGGAAACTACCTTAGTATCAAAAGACATGTTGGCGTTCAGTCCTAAAACAATGACTTGCTCCCCTTTGAGAGCTAACATAATTTCACTTCAAAAACCTATGGTGACTGAAGGTAGTCTTGTACAAACCCCCATTCAATATACTTCTGAAGCCAGATATAGTAATAAATTTATTCTCAGAAGAATATAGGTTGAGATGAAATATGTATTTAATCACTTTAATTGAGATTTATCTACGTGGGGATGTTAATTTTAATCACCATTCTAGATCATAGTTAGGGTCCTAAGATAATTGAATTCTAATCATTGAGTACATTCATTATGTTTGTTGTTTCAAACCATCTAAATTTAGATCAGGGAAGACTACCACCTACAAATAATAAACTCTATAGGTTTAATAAACTCTTTTGGAAATAATAAACTCTATAGGTTCTTACAAAAACTGTGTAGGTTCTTATAGGTTCTCTATAGCTTCTAAACTCTAAGCTTTCCAACAAAGCTTAAAGGAAGAAAAGAAAATTATTTTCTTCATGGATTGATGTTAATTAACTCTTTTAGCTTCAACTCAGAAACACAATAAAAGAATTAACAGACGTCCTCTAAATGGTGTCCTGAGGCAAAAAACCTTAAATCTGTTTATTAACTTTGATTCTCACTTATACCACTTGAAGACAAAGGATAAAAAATAAAATGATATTCAGTTCCAAGATAATTCCTAGGCCACAACAACCAAAAAAATATAGGCTTTCTTAAACCATTTTGGGGGGCATTTAATAGTCAGTATTTTTATTTCTCCCAAAGAAATGTACATATAAAGAAGACTGGTATAAATGTCAGCACTAAATTATTTGGTGGAATGTATAAAATCTAATGCTGATTTTAGCTGTGATTTCACAGATTCCAAGAGGCTCTCTTTCCAACTCAAATATCTCTCTAACATGTTTATCCATTTGGTTTAAAGGAAGAAAGGGAATGAGGGAGGGATGAACTGAGAAGTAAAAAACAAAAAAGAAAAAAGAGGAAGGAAGGAAGGAAATATTTCACTATCAGAAATAAGGTGTAACACTAAAAATTGATTATAACTGATTGTTATTTTTTACTTAAAGTAAATTTTTAAGTATATGAAATGAGCAGGAGAGTATTGGTACAAGAAAGACTTTCATGAGAAGTTGTAATTGATGTCATCGAATATTGTTATTACCTATTCAACAATTTTACCTAGAATAAAGGCTCAAGAAAAGGGCAACATTCCTGATTCTTGAGATTATTGATAAAGTGAGATAGGGATTAAATTTGTCAGTAATTATTTTAAAACACTGTTAGAGATTAAGACTATTATATTTTTAATTGCAAAGAAATGTTGGCTTTTAATTTATTAAAGGCTTGTTAATGGTTTACCCGGTGTCACTCCAATGGCCAGACTTGACATCACATTCACTTTCAAGAATCTAGGATAGGAAATCCATCTTTCCAGCAAAGCAGAATTAGACATTTCTCTTAAGTGAGAATACTCACAGAGGTACATGTAACAGACCTCAGAGCTGTACAGGACCTATCCTTGTTGTCCCCTCTAGATGGAAAAGTATCCACATTGGGTATATAAAGGAAAAAGATCCACATTGGACAGGTATGGGAGTCACCTTGTCATAGAAGCCTCATTCTTCACAATCTCTTGTTACAGCCCAAGGGTTCCCTCAAAAGATGTGCTCAATTATAAGGATGAATTCAAGGGAACCAAAGGCATGGCTCCCATCATGTATTTTTAATGCACCCAGTCCACTTGTCATGTACCAATCAGAAATAGTAAAAATATAAATAGTAACAACTTACCATTATCAGATTTCCAGATGATCTAAGCAACAGGAGAAAGTGCTTCATTAATCAAAATCCTGTAGAGTAAAAAAAATGCTTGTTCATTTTCTAGTATTTTTTCTTAAAATTCTTTTCCTATTGATTATGACTGATAGTGTTTTTAAATCATAAAAATAACACATGCTCAACTGCACTCAGGGAAACCCAATATGTACTCTATGTACAACATCAGAAAAGTTTAGAAATTATATATAAAGAATCAAGACAAAAAAATAATATGTCTACAATTCTACCACAGGGAAACAGCTACTATTAGGATATTTGTGTATTCTTTCCAGCCTTCTTAAATAAATAATATTTCATTCTTTACATAATGAAAACCATATTATTCTCAGCATTTTCTAGCTTGTTAACATTTTTCAGTTAAATATGAAATCATAAATGATTTCCTTGACATTGAAATTAATTATAATTCATTTAATGAGTGCATACTATTTCATCACACAGATATATGAAATTGTTGACTCTCATCAAATTTTGGACATGTGGGCGTTTTTCAACTTTTTTCAGTTACAAGCTTTGCATTTAATTTTTTTTTTTTACAATAACAGTATTTACATAAAATTTTCATTTGGGATTTAAAGTCTTTACAGAAAATGTTTCAATATTCTTTATAACGCCCATGTGTTATATGTATGGTATTGGAAGAAGCGCCCAGACTATTTAAGGTAGTGCATCATTCCATGTAATTATCTTGAGAGGTTTCTTTTTATTAATACTTTATTTTTAAACTCTATTTAACCTCAAAATCCTATATCACATTTCTTAACATATTTATTGGAGTAAAACTGCTTTACAATGTGTGTTAGTTTCTGCTATATAACAAAGTCAATCAGCTATACATAACCATATATCCCCATATCCCCGACCTCTTGCATCTCCCTCCCACGCTCCCGATCTCACCCCTCTAAGTGGACACAAAGCACTGAGCTGATCTCCCCGTGCTATGTGGCTGTTTCCCATTACATTTGGTAGTGTATATATGTCAATGCCACTCTCTCACTTCGTCCCAGCTTACCCTTTCCCCTCCCCATGTCCTCAAGTCCATTCTCTATATCTGCATCTTTATTCCTGTCCCGCCCCTAGGTTCTTCAGAACCTTTTTTTGTTTTTAGATTCCATACATATGTGTCAGCATATGGTATTCGTTTTTCTCTTTCTGACTTACTTCACTCTGTATGACAGTCTCTAGGTCCATATACCTCACTACAAATAACTCAATTCCATTTCTTTTTATGGCTGAGTAATATTCTATTGTATATATGTGCCACATATTCTTTATCCATTCATCTGCTGATGGACACTTAGGTTGCTTCCATGTCCTGGCTATTGTAAATAGTGCTGCAATGAACATTGTGGTACATGACTCTTTTTGAATTATGGTTTTCTCAGGGTATATGCCCAGCACTGGGATTGCTGGGTCATATGGTAGTTCTATTTTTAGTTTTTTAAGGAACCTCCATACTGTTCTCCATGGTGGCTATATCAATTTACATTCCCACCAACAGTGAAAAAGGGTTCCCTTTTCTCCACATCCTCTCCAGCATTTATTGTTTGTAGATTTTTTGATGATGGCCATTCTGACTGGTGTGAGGTGGTACCTCATTGTACTTTTGATTTACATTTCTCTAATGATTAATGATGTTCAGCAACCTTTCATGTGTTTGTTGGCAATCTATATCTTTTTTGGAGAAATGTCTGTTTAGACCTTCTGCCCATTTTTGGATTGGGTTGTTTGTTTTTTTGATATTGAGCTGTATGAGCTGCCTGTATAGTTTGGAGATTAATCCTTTGTCAGTTGCTTCATTTGCAAATATTTTCTCCCATTCTGAGGGTTGTCTTTTCTTCTTGTTTATGGTTTCCTTTGCTGTGCAAAAGCTTTTAAGTTTGATTAGGTCTATTTTTTAATTTTTGTTTTAATTTCCATTTCTCTAGGAGGTGGGCCAAAAAGGATCTTGCTGTGATTTATGTCCTAGAGTGTTCTGCCTATGTTTTCCTCTAAGAGTTTTATAGTGTTTGGCCTTACATTTAAGTCTTTAATCCATTTTGAGTTTATTTTTTTTATGGTGTTAGGGAGCATTCTACTTTCATTCTTTTACATGTAGCTGTCCAGTTTTCCCAGCACCACTTATTGAAGAGGCTGTCTTTTCTCCATTGTATATTCTTGCCTCCTTTATCAAAAATAAGGTGACCATATGTGCATGGGTTTATCTCTGGGCTTTCTATCCTGTTCCATTGATCTATATTTCTGTTTTTGTGCCAGTACCATACTGTCTTGATTACAGTAGCTTTGTAGTATAATCTGAAGTCAGGGAGTCTGGTTCCTCCAGCTCCCTTTTTCTTTCTCAAGATTGCTTTGGCTATTTGAGGTCTTTTGTGTTTCCATACAAATTGTGAATTTTTTTGTTCTAGTTCCTTGAAAAAAGCCATTGGTAGTTTGATAGAGATTGCATTGAATCTGTAGATTGCTTTGGGTAGTATAGTCATTTTTACAATGTTCATTCTTCCAATCCAAGAACATGGTGTATCTCTCCATCTGTTTGTATCATCTTTAATTTCTTTCATCAGTGTCTTATAGTTTTCTGCATACAGGTCTTTTGTCTCCCTAGGTAGGTTTATTCCTAGGTATTTTATTCTTTTTGTTGCAATGGTAAATGGGAGTGTTTCCTTAATTTCTCTTTCAGATTTTTCATCATTAGTATATAGGAATACAAGCCTTGCATTAATTTTAAAATATGTCAACACAATATAATATATAGTGTATATATATACATATATATGTATAAATATAAATATGCATATTTTTATAAACATACATGCATATACATTTAAAGTATGTCAGCTGGTTTAAAGAATGGTGTCGAATGGACTGCTAGTGCACCCACCAAATAGAAAATTACCAGTGTATTTGAAGTCCACTGTATGCCTGATCCCAGTCTCCTTCCTTCATATGAGAGAGAACCTCTGGCATGAATTCTTTGTTTACTATCATTCGTCCTTTCTTATTGTCTTTTCCATATGCTTATATTTCCTAAGCAACGGATTGCTTAGATTTGCGTGTTTTAAATTTTATATTAAAAAACTTTTTTCCTTGGATTTGCTTTTAGACTTGGTCTCATGCTTTTGAGAATAATTCATGTTGCTATATGTGCCTAAAGTTCATTTGTTTTCCCTCTTGTTTGGTATGTATTATTTTATTGTAAGTTATTTATTCAATTTGCTCTCAAAGAAATTTGGTTTTCCCCAGGTTTCTATTATTGCAACTGCTCTTACAAATAATGTTAAGCTACAAATATTAAAAGTTATTAAAATTTTTTTAAGTATTAAAACATATTTGTTTAGTGTTGCTTTCAATTCTTTTACTTTCAAGTTTCCACTTTCTATGCCTCTTGTAATCACCCTAGAGCTTGACATTTTTGAAGATCTTGCTCAATATCATTGTCTTTTAACTGGTGATTACATTCATTTTGACTACTGATACATCTGGATTTAATTCTATTCTCTTGTTTTGCTTTGTACTTATGCCACATGTTCTATGATTCTTTATTCTTCCTCTCTTTGAGCAAGCATTTGAATATATGTTTCCTTTTCTTTTTCTTCTCATTACTTCCTTCCCCTTTTATAAGATCAGAAATTATACCTTTTATTTCCTCATTTTACCTCCAGACTTAGCATGTCAACTTTTCTTAACAAATATACAATCAATCAATATCTTTACCCTGCTCCTCGTTATCTTTGATTGTAATCACCCTTTCATTTAATTCACTCAACAGACATTTATTGAGTGCTAACTATGAAAAAAGTACCTTAATATCCTTTCAGGTTATGAAGATGAATAAGACATAGTCCTTATCCTAAGAAAGAAGTCTTGTGGGATATACAAAAGGATCTTTTCTACATCCAGAAAGAAGTGAAATGACAGCAGTATGGACAATGTCTCAGGAGAAGAATACTCCATTACCCTGAAATGTAAATATTCCTGCAGTAGTTGATGCCTGGGTTGACTCCTTAAAATGATGAGCCAAAGCCCTTTAAGGTATAGAAAGTCAGGGAGAGATATTTTAGGCAACAAAGAAAACTCAGAAGAATAAGCTCAGAATTCAAAAACTGCAAATTAGGAGCAGACAATTTTCAAACATATTAATGGTGTTGGAACATAGAGAGTAGAGCAAGAAGATTTATCTAGAAGAAATGAGGAGAGGAGATAGACTCCAGTACCTTGAGACCTGTGATGTATCCAGAGTACCTAGAAAGGAAATAGCAGGGTCAAGTGTACAAATAACATTAAAAGTCTTGATATATTTAAGATCATTTTTGTAACTATATTTCTTAACTATATCAGCCATTCTCCTGATGTTCCTCCCATTCCCTTCCATCTCTCTCTTTTATGGCTGACTTTCCCAGCCTGATTGAACACAATATATTTTAGTTGTGTCAAAATGAATCCAAACACTTCCTTTTCCTTAGGAATTGTCCTATCTTCATTCATTGAAGCAAGGAGGGGCAGTAAGGCAGCTTTGTAACTAGCCATGGTTGTTGGACCTGACAAATCACCCAGCACTCTCTAAACTGACCAGATTCCCTCTTCCAGGAATTTGGAGTTCAGAATAATAGTCACCTGGGTCAGTCTCAAATTCTATGACAAACACATCCCTTAATTTTGGAACTGTTGCATTACATAGGGTGGAAGAAGCAGGAGTGGGGTGGGGAAAGAATATCTAATTCAGGTTTGCATGTGTCTCAAAGAACTCAGGTCTAACATCATAGCAAGGCACTGCAAGACCTGGCGATCATATACCCAGAGGAACAGAGAAACGTGTCAGACGTTTAATCCCTTTCCAAGACCATTATCAATATATTCTGCTTAGTGTAGCCAGATCAATTTCCCTAAAACTCAAATCTTTTTGTCATTTTTCTGCTTGAAAACTCATCTATGATTTTATTAACTTCAGGATACACCAAACTCCTACTATGTCATATAAAGCCCTTTCTATCTTTTTCCTTCTCAGTCATTGACGACACACTCCACACACTAAAGTCTGGCCATGCTAAATGGACCATGCATTCTTTCACTTCTAGAACATTACATCTTCTGTTCTCTGTGAATATTTATTTGTGACATCAATTCCAGTTTATTTTTCAGAACTCTGCTCATGACATCTCCTCCCAGAATCCCACCCTTAAACACCAGAAAAAACTCTCATAAAACTCTAAAAATTCCCCATAGTAGTTATCATATTTCACCGCCTTTTCTATTTTATGTGTGTATATATGTTGTATACATGCACATTGAGCCTCCACTAGCCTATATAAAATATTTGTAATACCTAATTTTACCAAATAGATGTAGCTCTTATCAGGGTTTATGGCTTGATAGGTGGAGGAAAGCATGGTTTTCAGGAGCCCACCTGCATCTTAAACTGAGCACTTTATGCAGTGCACAACCTGCATGACCATACATTGTGGGCCTATTGATCTATTTTTTTCTCACGAAACTGAAAAGTATGATTATTTAGTTTGGTAAGAGTAACACCTCAAAATGGTATCCAGCAAAAGCAGAATTTAAGTTTGTTTGCTGAATTATTCATGGGTGAAAATAAAATTCTTATTTAGTTTGAGTTTCTTTGATTAAAATTGATTTTTTTAAGTTGATAAAACATCCAATTTCATCCTGATGAATTATGGAAATGTTTCCTTTTTGATTTGTATGAACTCTTTATGTATAAATGATATTAACTTTTAATGTGTCATGTAATTTGCATGTAATATTTTTCTAGTTTTCTATTTGCATTTTAATATTATGGTCTTTTTGCAGACAAAAAATAATTAAAAGCATCGAATCTGATATATCCTTTTGTGATTTTTCCCATTGCTTTTATGGTTAGAAAGTTTTCCAATCCCATCTTACAGATAAAATATATTTATATCTTTTTCATCCTTTTATGTAATCCTACAATTATCTGGGGTTTGTGTTGTGGTGTGCTGTAACTTAAGGCTTATAATTACTTCTGTTGGAGAGAAAACAATAACCAGTTTGTTTTAGGGTCAAACTCAGAGGAAAAGCCTTTATTTTTTTGACCACCTAACTTCAGAATGAAAGTAAACAGCATGTTTCACTTTTTTTTTAATTGTGTTTTTATTTTAAGTTATGAAAATCACCATTACCTGGACCCTGAGGCTATGCATTCAAAACCCAATGTTTTGTATGCTGTTACTGTTTATTCTTGTTAGCACTTTTAAATTATTAAATAAAGTAAATCATCATGTTGTTTTGTAAGAAAATGCCTGCATGTGATGTTTGAGGTTGATCCAAGAGTCAGAAATTATATTTCAACACCCTCCTCCTGCCAAGATCACATATTTTATTCTGGAGACCACTTTGCTTCCCAACACAGACAGTGTTAACTGCTCCTCCTTCTGAAATCAAGCATAGGGCATAATCTTCTAAAACCACTGGAGAAAACAGGTAATGACATTCCAACTAGATCAATCTCAAAAATAAACTCTTGAAAACTGAGATTTTTAAAGAAGTTTTTATGAGCTAGTATATCGAATTTGGAGTTAAACATGAAAATGTAAGTGATTGTGTTAGGCTGTGTTCAACGTTAAATGAGAAACCATGCTCCGGTGATCTCTGCTCTCGTGCCTGCCATCAGCTGTCAGGCAGGTTAAGCATGCTGGTTTTAGATTGGCTTCCTGGGACTGGTGTGATGACTGGATCCTCTCTCTACCTGGTCTATCATCTTCCATCAGGCTAGACAAGGATTGTCCACATGCCCAGTCCCAAAGGCATGAGATTGAAAACTGCAAGACCTGCTGTGATCTAGGCTTGGAAGCCTCACATGTCACATTTGCCACATCCTCCTGATCAAAGGTGAGACATACGAGGCATGGGGAACTTGAACCCACTGCTTAATAGGAAGCACTGCAGAGTATCATGGCCACTTTTGCAATTTACCATGATACATATAGCTTCTGTTTCATCCCAAGGCTTTCTACCTTAGGGGTGGGAGGTGGCAGGGAGGCCTTCAGTTGAAGTGCATAGGATTTGATGATGACTTTGGTACGACTTACCTACATTGCCCTTGTTGACCCTTTCTCCATTAAAAAATTACATTTTATTACTGCATTTGTATAAAAATAAATATCAAAATTATATTCTGCAGTGAAACTGTAGTAAATATTATCATGGACCCTATGCATTGCGTGTAATGTGGCTTTTGGATAACTCAACCCTATTGCAAGGGACAGAAAGAAGAGACTTGCAAATCATCCTCATGTATTTTTCTTAACTAATCTATTTTCTGTCTTTATGGATCTGTCTATTCTGATATTTCATATAATGAAATTCTATAATATGTAGCCTTTTGTATCTGGCTTCTTTCATTTAGCATAGCACTCTCAATAATCATCCGTCTTATTGCATATATCAGTACTTTATTCCTTTATATGGTCAAATGATAATCATTGTATGGTTATACTACATTTTGTTTATCCATTGATGAACATCTAGAGTATTTCCACTCTTTCTCTAATATGAATCATTCTTCTATGAACATTTATGTAGAAGTTTTTTTCTGGACATGTTTCCATTTCTCTTGGAATGGAATTACTGGAACGTATGGTAACTATGTTTCACTGTTTGAGGAACTGCCAGAATATTGTCCAAAGTAGCTATACCATTTTATAGACTGTTGTCCAAAATAGCTGTGCCATTTTACATTCCCAAGTAAAGTTTATGTGGGTTCTGATTTTTCTACATCCTTATCAACCCTTGTTATTGGTCTTTTTGATTACAGCCATCCTAGTGGGAAATAGTGGTATCTCATTGTGGTTTTGATTTGCACTTCCCTGGTGATTAACAATGCTTAGCTTCTTCTCATGTGCTTATTATCATTTGGATATCTTCTTTGGAGAAATATCTATTTAAGTCTTTTGCTAATTTTTGCTTAGGTTATGTGTATTTTTATAATTGGTTGTAAAAGAATATATACATATATTCTATGTATGGGTCCCTTATAGGACCCATACATATGATTTATCAGGACCCATACATATGATTTGAAATATTTTCACCCATATGTAGGTTGTTTTTTCATTTTTTCACCCATATGTAGGTTGTTTTTTCATTTTCTTGGTTTTGTCCTTTGAAGCATGTGTTTTAAATTTTAATTAAGTCCAATTTATCTATTTTTACTTTTGGTGTAATATTTAAGAAATTGTTGCCTAATTCAAAATCACAAAGATATACTACCTTGTTTTCTTCTAAGAGTTTTATAGTTTTATCTTTTACATTTAGGCCTTTGATCCACATCGAGTTAATATTTGTATATTGTATGAGGTGAGGGTCCAATTTTATTCTTTTGCACCTAGATATCCAGTTGTCTTAGAACATTTGTTGAAAACTATTCTTTCTCCTGTTGGATTTCCCTGGCACCAATGTCAAAAATCAATTGACCACGAATGTAACGGTTTATTTCTGGACTCAATTCTATTCCATCGATCTATGTGTCTATCCTCATGCCAGTACCACAATGTATTGATTGCTGGAGCTTTGTAATAAATTTTTAAATTGGAAAGTGTTAGTCCTCTGACTTTGTTTCTTTTTACACAATTGTTTTGGCTATTCTGGGTCCCTCACATTTCCATGAATTTTAGAATAGGTGATCAAGTTCTGCAAAAAAAAGAAAAAAAAAAGGCCGCTAGGATTTTGATAGAAAATACTTTGAATCTGTAGATTAATTTGGGAGTATTACCATCCTAATGATATTAAATCTTCCAACCCATGAATATAACGTCTTTCCACTTATTTAGGTCATTTTAAACTTCTTTCAATGATGTTCCATACTTTTCAATATACAAGTGCTACACTTGTTAAATTTATTGTAATTAACTTATTTTTGATGCTATTGTAAATGGAATTCTTTTCTTAATTTCCTCATGAGTTTTAAACATTTTCTGACCCCTGGCTGCTATCTAGAATCAATTATAACATCAAGGCAGTTTAACACATATCTAAAATATATATGTACTAGTAACTTTTATTCACAATGAAATTTTCAGGCTATCATGGAGAATACAGGATGAATAAAACACTGTCCTTGTCCTCTGGTGTGAAGTAATAGAAAATATATGTATTGGTCTCTGCCCCCATTCCTTGAACAGAGCTCCTAAAACCTTTGTAATTTCCTAAGTGATAAGAACACCAGAAACATCTTTTGTTCTAATATTTGGCCTTTGGCCCTAGTTCCTGAATACAAGGCTCCTAAATCCCTTGGAACTTCCTGGATGATAGGAATGTGTTTTGTTCTAATGAGGTAAATCTTACTGGACTCCTGCATAGCTTCAGGATGGCAGCTGGTCCCCACTCTCCAGGAAAAGGAAAGAGGGACAGGAGACTGAGTTAATGATTGGTCATAACTGCTTGATAAATCCTCCATAGAAATCCCAAAGTATGGGGTTTGAAGAGCCTCTGGGTTGGTGAACACAACCACATACTAGGAAAGTGGTGCCCCGCCTAGTGGTGCATGGGGACAGAGCTCTTGAACTATTCTCTTTTGGACCTTGCCCTGTGTATCTCTTCATTTGACTGTTCATCTGTACTCTTTCTTATATTCTTTATAGTAAACTGGTAAATGTAAGTAAATGTTTCTCTGAGTTCTGTGAGTCATTCCAGTAAATTGCTGAATCCAAGAAGGGTGTCATGGAAACTCCAATTTACAGCCAGTCAGAAGTACAGGTTGCAGACAATCTGGAACCTGCAACTGGTTTGTGAATTGGGGGCAGTGTTGTGGAACTGAGCACGTAACTTGTAGGATCTGATGATAATTCCAAGTAGACAGTGTCAGAATTGAATTGAATTATGGGACACCCAGCTAGGGTCACACAGAATTAATTGTGTGAAAAAAATATATATATTTGGTGTCAGAAGTATTATGAGTGTGTGAGCAAAAGAGAAACACAGGAGTGTTTTCCCAAACTCTGCTAGGAACTTATATAATAATATTTTCCATTGTAAAACATTCACATTAAATGTCACAGCACTTGCTATATAATAAATGCTTGTGAATAGTAAATAGATGAATGACATAATGATGGCAATGGTGAAAATGATGTTTGCTTTAATGAAATAAAGAATGGATAACTCTTAGTCTGTCCATTAGTCCTACTTCCTGCATCCTCTCACTCTCCACTCCAAGAATTCCAAACTACTTAAATCTCCTAGACTGTGCCATTTCACTCCTTCTTATGGGATACTGCACATAAAAGAATGTGCCTGGAATACTTTTCTGTCCCCTGCCTAA
The DNA here is from genome assembly GCF_963455315.2 of Globicephala melas. Lineage (NCBI taxonomy): Eukaryota > Metazoa > Chordata > Mammalia > Artiodactyla > Delphinidae > Globicephala > Globicephala melas. Next base: position 45,773,697 of record NC_083318.1, on the reverse strand, counting down.
ACTCCCTATCTTTGCCTAACTCGTCCTTACCTCTCTAGTCTCAGCCCAGTTTAACTATCACTTCCTTCAAAAAATCTTTCCTGACATTTAAAATTTGGGTTAAATGCCCTTTGTTGTTCTCTCACGGTGACTCCCAATTATCCCCATCTTGACACCATTACACCATTACACATCTCTTTTGTTGTCATACCCAGGAGTTTGTAACGTCATGGAACTCTGTAGCTTTATTGTCCAGAACAAAGGCTGGTACATAGCCAGTGTTAAAAAAATAATGACCCCTCAAAATGATCAAACACGAACAAATAAAACTATCTAGAAGCAATCCATATCCTAAAGGCATTGGATTTAATCAAGATTTTCCCCTCTTCTCCCTCAATTTTTCCATTTTCTTTGTTTTTCCATTACATTTCTACTTTTTTCTTACTCTCTCTTCTACCTACTGTTTTAATTTTTATTGCCATGTGTCTATTGTCAAATATTGTTCTTGTTTAAAGCATTCTGAAAGACTCTCTCTGACCTTTGAATAGTCATAAAATAGTCATATTTTATAATAGTCATAAAATAGTCATATAGAATAGTCATATTTAATTAATACACAAAACCATTATGAAACTACTCTAAAGACAGATAAACGTTATGTTGCCAGAACCCACTCCCCATTCCCACAATACAACATACTAACTGGTGTTGAAGTAATATCATGTATTTGGAAAAACATAATTTTGACTCACTGGATATAGTAGTATTTTGGTATTTAATGAACTATATACAAAATAAATTATATAATTTATTTTATTTTATAATTTTATTCTATTCTCTTCCCCTCACCAAAGCGTTCTCTGAATTGCATATTTGACCCAAGATTTACTAACCATGAGACTTAAGGCATGTCACTTTACCTCTCTGACTTTTAGCAATGACATGTGAACACTAACACCAATTTCTCATGTTATATGGAAGGACTGAAATTTAAAAAGACATATAAGCTGCCTGTCCCTGTTTCTGGCATGTTGAATGTGTACAATAAATTAGTTTCTTTCTCCATTCTCCCCATTTCCTATATAGACACAGCTATGTTCCCCAGTTAAATACCTGACTGAGATAGAAATCCTATTTTTCAGTAAGCATGTGGTTGACGATCATTATGGACCATTTATCAATAAAGAAATGAAGCATACTATAAGAAAAACAAAAATGAATCAATTTCTTATGTTCCTTTTTTAATTATTATTTCTATAAGGGTTATTTAAATCCAAACTAAGAAATTATGACATTCTTTTGGGATTGACTCTGGTTATCCTTCAATATATGTACCTCCCTTTAGAATGTCAGTGTTGTTCATTGACACTGCCATATTTTGCTCAAAGAGTTGAGTATTTTCCAGAACACTGCAACCCATTTCCCCTATAAATTATTCTTATTAATGTTTCTATACTAAAATGCCTACACGATGCATTTCTTTTAGTGCAGGGGGCAATTTCAATATTTCAAAGACCCCTATAAATCAAGCATAGTGTTGTAAAAACGAGGCAATTTGGCTGGAAAAGCAAAGACATGGTTCCTGTCTGACATTTACATCAGAAAGTCAGCCAAGCTTCTGAGTGCATTAGTCCATGGAAACAAGAGTCCTCTTATGATAAACAAGCACGCTGGGAGACAGGGTATTATCACAAAGAGGATTATTTATGCTAGTTCAAGAAACAAGAAAAGGGGGAAAATGTAATCCCCTTCAGATCTTGAGGCTGCTGATCAAATAAAAATTTCAAAGTAAATTTTTGAAAACTGGCTCTGAGAGTGCTTATTATTTAGTCAGAAAATAAGTGGGCAGAGAGACCTGAGGATGATAGAATATTAACAAATAGAAGGGTTAATGTTGATTTCTCTTGAAGCAGGATTTTAATTCTCTTACATATCAGAAGCTACCCTAACTCCATTACAGACCTCATTGGAAATAAAATCATCTCTGTGGAAAAAAGAGTAGACTCGTGCTTACTCATACAGAAATGCACACTCATTTGGAAACACAAATATGAAGCCCAAAGACAGAAAAAAATACTCCAAAAAACACCCAAATATGCCCATTCATGCAATCTGTACAGTGATTCTGAGGTCACAGAAAAGCCTGTGGATAAAAAGCAGGGCCAAGTGTTTAAGCCAAATCCCTAACCTTCCAGACATTTAATATGTCTTTAAAATGCCAAACGAAAATTAATAACTTCTACTTTTTCTTTAACATGGTTCAAGAAAACTCTAATCTGAGTTTTTCTCTGGTGTTCTTTTATTCAAGACAAGGAAAACTTCTAATATATACAAAGAAGACATAATTTTTAATTATATCACAAATATATAGAACTATTTGGGCCAAGTCTTAGAAAATAGAGGAAATAGTGATGAGAGCAAATAAACACACCTTTTATATACACTGGAATAGAGTCTAAACGTAGTGACTGCGATCACCTGTGGAAAAGTCAAAATCATTTGAGAAACCATAGAAAAATGGTAAAACCGCAACAGAATTGCTGTTTACCAACCATGGCTTCAAATCCCAGCTCCGTCTGCTGTTATATGTTCTGTAGCACTGGAAAAGATATTTAACCTCTCTGTTAAACATATGTCTCAGTTTCTGCATCTTTAAATGGAGGTGACAAATATTTAACATTCAGATTGTTGTTAGTATTATAGTATAATGCCAGGCACATATTAGGCACTCACTCAACATAACTGTCGCACATTGATAATGCAATATGATAGTGCCTTTAAATGATTTGTAGATTACATTTAATTGAATCGATTTTAAAATAATCTAATTCAAGCTACATTAAATGAGTAATGAAATATGTCCAAAAGAGATTAAGAATCTGAAAGCACAATTATCTGTCTAAAGTACTCTTTAATTCCAAGCAGTATGTTTATCAGTAAAATTCCTGGGTACTCAGGGAAAAGGGAGCCCTTGATATGCAGCCACAATAAGACAGATGAGCAGACTGCACTATGTAGGTGAGAGGTGCCTTTAAGGGAGGTGACATGTCTGCAGAAACATTCATGTACATTCTTCCTTATAGTGTCAAACACAATAACCTACTGTCAAGTGGAAAACCCACCCCATAAAGCAGTCATCTTCATTAATCAACACAAGCCAGTGGTTCTGATGGATGTTTAGCATTGAATTGGCCACCTGCCCCAATGCCCTTGTGTCTTGGGGGCTCAGATTTGAAGTAATCTTCCATGCTGTGTCTCTGCAATTTTATATCCTAGGTTATATCCTAAAGGATAGGTGCAACCTCTTAATCTGAGACAAGAACATGGAAAACTAACAAGGGATACTAGCAAAATGTAAGAGGTCCAGGTTCAATACCAGAAATGCATGGAAATAATAAAGAACATAATTTTTAGGGGTGTTACAGGTATACAATGAAGAGATGAATGTAAAGAACTTACATTATAAGTTTCAGACAATGGTGGCTAAAATTTTTATAGATAAGTTTTGTAAGAACAGTATCCATCTTTTACTTAGATAAGCATGTTATTGTTTTTAATGCTATATCTAATGAAAGTTTCAGTCAAATTGTCCAAGGAATGAGAACAATGCTGATTATAATCAAATGTAAGAAACTGAGACTAGGCAACTGGACAAAGAGACCCAAGAAGAGGATCAAGACAGTGACAGTAAATCATGATAGAGTCTACTAGGAATTTACTTTATGCATGTTAGCCAAGGAGTAGAAAAGCAGGTGGGTTATGGCAAAGGAGCAAGAATGAGACAAATACGGTTCTTGCTCATTTCTGCATCCCTGCCCCTCACTTCAACTTTCAACTACCTGTGTCCCTAAGAGAGCGTTCCTACCTGCAAATGGTGTATTGTCTTTTCTTAGGCCATTTTACCCTCTCCATGAAAAATCCTTTGTCCCATGTCCTAAACTACCAAAATCCTGTTCATGATTTCTAAAATGACAGCTAATAAATATGCCAAAGCTGTCCATGGTAAGGAGCATCTTAAGCCTTTGGCCTCCTTCTTCACTCAGGACATAGATTTGTTTTCTCATAGTGCTTTGGGGTGACAAAATCTCTTATATACTGAATTAAGTCTCCTCAAAAGTCATGTGTTGGAGCCCTACCCCCAAAGGTGGCTGTTTTTCAAGATAGGGCATTTAAACTTTAGTCAAGATTCAATGCAGTCATAAGGGTAGGACCCTAATATGATAGAATTAGTGTCCTTATAAGAAGATGAAGAGACATCAGGGATCTCTTCTTTTTCTCTTGCTCTCTCTCTCCCTTTCTCTTTTTCTCTCTCTCTTTCTCTTCATGTGCTCATAAGAGGAAATGCTATATGATGACATGGTAAGAAGGCAGCCATCTGCAATCCAAGGAGAGAGATCTTACCAGACACTGACCTTGCCAGAACATTGATATTGGACTTCCGGCCTCCAGGACTATGGCAAATAAATTTCTATTGTTGAAGCAAGCCAGTTTGTGGTGTTCTGTCATGTCAGCCTGATCAGCCTAATACACAGCCTTACTCAAAGGACTGGATAAAATAGTGAGAATTTCAGACCTCCTCAAAGACAAGATAAATAGACCAAACAAATATTTGGATTTTGTAAACTACTAAAATCAATCTACACAGCATCTAATTCCATTCTTCCATCATCACAGTTAATGTTTTACTTAATTCTGCACACTAGAAAGTTACTGTATTACAGGGCTTACTGTTTATTCCTCAAATATTGACTGATAACCAAGGAGAGAAAATTTTCCAAAGGCTACTTAGCCAAGGATTCTGAATTTACTCATCAGTTTTTGGTGAGTGGTGGCATTAGAGGATGAGAAGGAATCTTAGAGGTGACAAGTGTAATGTGAGATGCTGGGATCATAACATTTTTTTTTGTCATTGCTATTAATCAATTAATTCTATCAAAGAAATCAACTGAGATTCTCTTTTTAACCATGATGTTCAACATATAGGAACAGCTTCTATTTTCAAATTCTAGCTTCTCAGTGTGGAATATTTTTTGCTTTCTACCAAAACTTCCCTACTTTCCTCCAAATTTACCTACCAACAAAGCCTATAGGCAACCCATCTTTAAGGGAAATTGGTAGGGTAAAGGAAGAGTATTAAAACCAGTGGAATCTAATTGAGTTTTTCTAACATAATGAAAAAAAGTAAAAGAATTTTAAAAGGTAAGAACTCCAAAATAAAATTAGATAGCTGATTGAAAATTTTTAATGCCTGAAAGAAGTACTGAAGACTATAGAATAATTGAAGCTGCTTAGAAACTTCTTCTCATGAATGAGGCAGAGTAGGGTCAGTGATTATATACTGCTGAACAGGTCATCTTTCTGCATGGATATATTCCCTAGTATTCATGTTGTCACTGGCCCTAAGAAATTTTTTCTCTCACTTTTCTTATCATTTTCCTAAACAGAAAGCTCAAAAATCACTGTGTAAGCAATTCTTCCAAACATATATTTATTTATCCAGAGCAAGTTTTAAACAATTTCATGGCTCGTGGACATCTGACCTCAAAATTTTGGCAAATTGATAGGCCTTGTCCAATGTTTTTGCTCCCACATTTTTTATTATCTTGTTATCCCCATATTTTCAGGGTTGAATTTGTTTTACCTGTAAATGTATATTACTTGTGTTCTCAGGGCTGTTCTCTCAAACTAAAAATTCAACTAAAAGCTGATGGTTAAAAAGAAGGGAGATTTTAACTACCTGGGACATACAGGAGAATCTTTGAGACCTGTGTAATCATGTAATTGAAAACAAGTCATGCTTTTTTTTTCTTTTCTCTCCCAAGGGCTTAATTCTAGCTACTACTTTCAATGATTTAATTTTCTTCCTGTTATGTCAGCTCCCACAAGATTGCCTGCAAAACATAGCCTTGTCAATGGCACATGAACACTGTAGCTGCCTGTTTTCTGTTCGGTGGCAAAACAACATTAAGTAGCTATTTTTTTCCTTTTCTTTTATAGCGGAGAACCTAGTGTAGCGCTGTCTTGATTGTAATTGCCGTTCTTATTTGATCTGCACATTTATGTGACTTTGACAAGTAATTTCCTCTCTCTGAATTTCAACTATCTTATCCATTGAATATGGACAAAAAGATCACCCTTAAAGAATTGTTGCAATGGTGTGCACATGGTACAGATTGCTAATTATTCCTTAGTATCCATTCTTCCTTTCTGTCTTTTAATAATTAAACCTCTGGGTTTCAGCTGAGCACATAGTCTCCTGGTTAAAGACTATATATCCCAGACACCCTCGCAACCAGTTAAAACCCCTCGACTAAATTCTGTCCAGCAAATCTGATGGGACTGATGTGTTCAAGTTCTGCATGGTGTCCTTATAAGGAAGTTTCTTTTTCTCTCTGTCCTCTTTCTCCCTTCCCATAGGCTGGGATGTGTACATTGAGATGGTGAAAAAACTTTGCAAGCACACAAGAAAACACCACAGGGAGTGACAGAGAAACGAAAGAAAAAGAATATGGGTACTTAAGAAATCTCATGGAGTTGAAACACTGACCTACTTATTTTAGTGAAATTATACATGAGAAAGAAAAGACCCTTTCCAAAACCCTAAGTTATCCAATGAATAAACCATGCAGCAATGCAGGAAGTCATGTTATTTCCCAAACACAAAAATTCCTTGCATATTAAAGTCACACTATGATCCACGGCAAGAACCTAAACTGAAAAGTCACCAGGGTTCTACACATTAATTGTTTGTGAGTCAGGAGTAGCTGTCCCATGTTATAGATGAGTACCCTAGGATTCAAAATAGGTTAAGTTACTTTTCCACTATCACCGTGAAGAAACTGTTAAATTGTTAAATTAAACACACACACATACACACACGTAAACATACTTCTCCAACAGAAAATGTTTTAAGTGTATATTGTTGGGATGATAATTAGAGAGGTATATTGCATAGTGCGTGTTGAAAAGAAGGACCTCGCTCCATTTGAAGCAAATTATATAAAAATACTCAGTGAGTGTATTGCCTGTTGTGATGGTTAATTTTATGTGTCAACTTGGCTGGCCATGGGGGTACCCAAATATAACATTATTTCCGGGTACATCTGTGAAGTGTTTCTGGATGAGATTAGCATTTGAATCATAGATTGCTTTCCCCAATGTGGTAAGCATCATCCAATTTCCTGAAGGCCTGAATAGAACAAAAAGTGGAGGAAATGAACACTGTGGTACAATGTTCATTGCAGCTCTATTTACAATAGCCAGGACATGGACGCAACCTACGTGTCCATCGACAGATGAATGGATAAAGAAGATGTGGCACATATACACAATGGAATATTACTCAGTCATAAAAGGAAATGAAATTGAGTTATTTGTAGTGAGGTGGATGGACCTAGAGACTGTCATACAAAGTGAAGTAAGTCAGAAAGAGAAAAACAAATACCATATGCTAACACATATATATGGAATCTAAAAAAAAAAATGGTCATGAAGAACCTAGGGGCAGGATGGGAATAAAGACGCAGACCTACTAGAGAATGGACCTGAGGACACAGGGAGGGGAAAAGGTAAGCTGGGACAAAGTGAGAGAATGGCATGTACATATATACACTACCAAATGTAAAACCGATAGCTAGTGGGAAGCAGCTGCATAGCACAGGGAGATCAGCTCTGTACTTTGTGACCACCTAGAGGGGTGGGATAGGGAGGGTGGGAGGGAGGGAGATGTAAGAGGGAAGAGATATGGGGACATATGTATATGTATAACTGATTCACTTTGTTATAAAGCAGAAACAATACACCATTGTAAAGCAATTATACTAATAAAGATGTTAAAAAAAAAAAGTGGAGGAAAAAGAAATATGCCTCTTCTTTCCTGCCTCACTGGATGAGCTGGGTCATCTCATCTCATCTCATGGTCTCTGGACCTCAGACTGGGATTTATACCATTGGCTCTTCTTGTTCTCAAGTCTTCGAATTTCACCTGAATTATACCACCAACTTTCCTGGGTCTACAGCTTGCAGAGGAAAGGGTGTGAAAATTCTCAGCCTCCATAATTGTGTGAGCCGATTCCTCATAACAAATCTTTTATATATCCATATGATATAGATATAGATTAGATATAGATATACATATATATAGATCCTACTAGTTCTGTTTGTCTGGAGAACACTAGTATACTTGTACACAGCACATTTCACGAAAGAACTTGTCACACAGAAAAGCAATTTAATCATATATTTAAATGCCTGCAATTTCCTTGCTTTTGATCTGGTTCATCTTTAGATATCAGTTCAAACACTATTTTCTCTCTGAATTCTTCCTTGATTCTCAGGCATTTAGACATTTGCTAAGCCATATTTTCACAAAATGGATTGTAATACTTATTACATTCTGTTGTGTATCTCGCCATTTCTCAGTCTCCTCCAAGTCAAAAACAATTTGACTTTCCTACCCCTTAGCTCAGGCCACAATTGGCTTAGAGTAGGTGTTCAGTAAATATTTTTAAATAAACAACTAAAGAGAATAATATTTTCAGTCTTTACAATGCGCCCACCACAGTGCTATTTATCTCATTTGACCCCATGTGGTAAGGACTGTTATCAGCCCCAATGCACAGATGAAAAGCTGAGGTTTAAATAACTTTCCCAAAATTACACAGCCAGTAGGAATCAAAGAAGATTAAATCTAAAGTTTGTCAACCACAACTTTATACCCCTTCTCAGTTGACTGAGAATATGAACCAGCTAGAATTGTTGATCACCTACTATGTGCTTATTTTGATAGGGATGGAAGGTAACAAAATAGCTATAAAAATCGTTACTTCTGTCGCCCCCAAAACAGATATTCTATTTAGAGGGAGCAAAGAATACAGACATGAATGCTCAACTGTATGTGTGTGTGTGGCGGGGTGGAAGGGGGGCCAGAGGCATGAAATGACCATAAACCAAATAAATATCCCTCAAAAGGTCTCCCTACCAATTTTATTTATTTAAATAAAATGAAGGCAGATGATAAAGTTCAATGATCTGCCATATGATGGTGGTATAAAACCTCTTCTCTCCTTAAGCATATTCATTTCTAGCTTCACTGGAATGATGAACTACCTATTCATAAAAATAGTCTAGTTAAGAAAAAGCAATAGACTATAAACTGGAATTAGCACAGATTTCCAAAGAAACAAATCATGCCAGCAAACATGATTCTTTTTGTCATACCATTTGAAGATAAGTTGATTAAGGAAGGATTGTAGAAGTATTGGGACATATTTGATTTATTCAGGCCCAAGTTAGTGTCTCAGGAAAACTAGCTCTCATATTAGGCAAAATTGCTGTAGGTGTTGGATGAGTGCTGTCAAATAGATTGCATACTAACTGAAAGGTCATAAAACAAAGAGTAATCACAAATTGCCTGGCATTTAGATGAAAATGCCCCGACTACAGGAGTCTATGAAACAGACATAACCCAAAAGGGATGACCGTGCCAGATATTTCTATAAACCTAAATATAGAAAATCGTATTTCTCCTATAAATGGGAGGACTGAAATGCCATATAAAACAACAGTCTGAGGGGGTATCTAGTATTTGTTCTGCTTTTTTAATATACCTATATAATACAAGTATTATCATTTCCACGATTTAGTCAACAAACGTGTTAAGTGTTCACTTTACGGAAATCATTGAGAATGTGTAGAGAAAGGAGTTTACATTTACTTGGTGCCCAATACACGTCATGCTTTGAGCTAGGAGCTGTCCATAATTTCTCTTATATAAAGAAAACAGTGTAGTTTGTGCTTAAGAGCCTGTTCTCACATGTCAGCTATTTGCCCTTGGTCAATTCATATAACTTGTCTCCTCAATTCTCCCATAGTTTTGCTGTAAGGATTAAATATGTTAATTTATGTAAAGTGTTTACATTATCATTACCTTAGTTTCACAAGAACTATAAGAGATAGGTAGCAAAAAGAGCATGTGCCTTCGCACCTGTGAGACCCAAAGTCAAATCTTGTTCCGCTGGTTTCTATTTTGTGAACTGCAGCTACTTTGTTCAACTCTTTGCACTTCAGTTCCTTCATAATTAAACTGAAGACCATACCTATCTTTTAAGATGGTTTTAAGGACAAAAGGTAATGAACTCAGTTTGCCCATTGCCATGGCTGGCAAAATGAAAATTCTCATGGAATGGAAGCTGTAATTGTTAAGAAAATTACATTGCCCTTGGAGCTCACTGCTTCCATTTTAAATTTCAACAGTTGTTCAGAAGCTATTTATATTTTTTAATAAAAATTCTGATTGTATGCACATAATCTTCCATGATTAAAAGCATATACATCCATAATCCCACAGCCTAACAAACTTATATCCCTAAACCCCTGAGCAAGTTTTTCTTCTATATTACCTTTTCTGCTGCCTTATTTATTGGAAACATACCAGATGTTTGAAGGGTGGAGGGGTGAGTTAAACTACCATTCAAAGTCACGTGGTAAATTATCCTACACAAACATGTTCTTAACATTTAGAAGCATTTTGCATAGCTGTTGCTTGCTTCAAATCTAAAGGTAAAAATATTTGAGATACTACAGTTTTGATTCATGACATGAGATTCATTTAGAAATAATACTTATTTTCACACTTGAAAATGTTAGCTTGTTTTGGTTTGAGGTTTATAATTCATTTTAAAGATTATTTTCTTCTATATAAATCCCATCTGTCTTTAATCTAATTAAAAGCAATTAACATTTAATGAGAACCTACTGTGTGCTAGGCCTTAGGAACAAAAATACAAAGATAACATGCCCCTTACTTTCTAAGAATTTAAAGTCTATTGCCAAATACAGACAAGTTAGAGACTGTAGATATAAAAGCAGAGTCATTTTATATTTGGTTCCATCTCTAAAAGTGTTCAAACTATTAATAATTATTATTTCAAAAGCAAGAATAATTCCATTGATCTTTAACTCAAAGTATACAATTATAATGTTGTACACAACTTAAGGTCTTTTATAGTTAGTTGTGTACATACACAGGTTCAAATCTTCTAGTTTATTTTTGTTTTGTTTGTGTGCTTACCGGCTTGGCTTGCTCGCTTGCTTGCTTTCTTCCACTTCAGTTAATCAACTCCACCAGAGTTTTGTGGTTGGGGAACAGGGTATGGTGTGCACCTGGGTCACTACAGAATTTTTCTGTAAATGAAAATTTATCTAGGTTGTAAGAAAATTGGTGTATTTTCCTGAACCTAGCAGAAAAATATCTAAAAATGGAAGTTCACTGTAAAGTGAACTGAGATGTATTGGGGGGAAAATGTAAAGTATCTCATATGGTGAATATGTGCTTGGCATCCAACAGATACTCTGTAAATATTTATTGAATGAAATCATCTACCATGTATATTGATCAGAGTTAGGTATTTGAAAATAGATGATAAATATAGGGAAGTGAATGAAAAAGCAGTCCCAACTGTCACTCAGTCTCCAGTTTTTAAAAGAGTTAAAAAAAAACCATAGGTGTCCCCTTACTTTTCTATACCACAGACTGTGTGCCCCAAGTATTGGATGAAATTAATAACTGTTCCATTGACGTGAAAAATAAAGGTTGAGATGTAAATTTCAAGATGATACCCCACCCATCTCACAGTCGCCATGCATTACAATAGATAATTTTTATATGCATTATTACTTATGATCATCTCAAAAAATATGTCAGTAATACAGGAAAGTTCTTATACTCCTTTTGAAAATGAGAAATTTAACACTCAAAAAAAGAAATTTCACAGTATTATATCACTAGTAGCTAGCAGTGTAGTAAGGTAGTTTTCTAGTTGGAACCTGTAGATCATTTTTTAACCACTTTAACTCTTAGGCCACTTATTCTCTCTCTAACACACTATATCTGTCTTATGTTCTAGAAAATTCCAATATATTTGTGTAGGTTATTTGTCCCCATACTGGCCTCTCAGTTCCTTGTATACCTCTCCTCCAGTGTTGATGCCAACTCACCTACCACAGTCACTCACTCCCATGGCTCTACCTCAATGTTGTCTTTTCCAACTATGGTGGTTGTTCCACATCTTCATTGCACGTACACCTCTCATTGGCCAGCATTTCCTTTCTTTCCAGTTTATTCACTCTTTTAGTCCAACTCCACCCATCTTTTTGTAGCACCATGACCTAAAATACATTGATCCTACTCCTTCTCTTTTTTCACCTTGAAGTGCTCAACAATTATAGTCATTATCTTTTCTATACCCTGAACTCCCTCGTGTCTTTCTTCCTTCATCGTATGGCTACATTAATCTGAGAAATGAAGGTGAAAGATAATAAGAGTTTATTATATACCCCACTGGCACAGAGAGCTAAGAAAATGTGATTCCATCTTGCTAGCATGCTGAGAAGTGGGTGACTCAATCCTTCTTTTATACAACAGAAAACTGATCCCCATGGGATTAAGTGTCTTGCTCAATGTGATGGTTAATTTTATGTGTCAACTTGATGGGCTAAGGAATGCCCAGAAAGCTGGTAAAACATTATTTCTGGGTAGGTCTGTGAGGGTGTTTCCAGAAGAAATTAGCATTTGATTGGTAGACTGAGTAAAGAAGATCACCCTCACTAATATAAGTAGACATCATCAAATCCATTGAGGGACTGAATAGAACCAAAAGGCAGAGAAAGGGTGAATTTGCTCTTGCTTTACCTGGGATGTCCATCTTCTCCTGCCCTCAGACACTGGCACTCTTGACTCTTGGGTCTTTGGGTTTGAACTGAAACTATACCGCCCTCTGCCCTGAGCCTCAGCTTGCAAATGGCAGACTGTGGGACTCTTCAGCTTCCACAATCACATGAGTCAATCCCTCATAATAAATCTTTCTCTATATATTTATATATATCCTGTTGGTTCTGTTTCTCTGAAGAACCCTAAAATACATAATATCAAAATGAATAAAGCACAGGGCCAGAATTTAAACCCAGCTTCCCTGAGGAGACAAAACTTGGTGTAAAGACTACCATTTTAGGAATCCAGAAACTCCTAGATTGTAATTCCAAAAAAAGACACTATAAATGAATTTAAAAGATTGAAAGCATTTAGAAAATCAACTGGCAGTTAATAAGCACTAAATACATGTTAGCTATGTCGAAATTATTTAAGATAATGTGTTTTTGCCTGTTTCTGTAAATTCATATAGAAGATACAGATTCAACATCTTTGATTTTATTTTTTTAATTTAATTTTATTTTATGTTTAGCCATGCCACATGGCATGTGGGGTCTTAGTTCCCCAACCAGGGATTAAACCCGCATCCCCTGCTGTAAAAGTGCAGAGTCCTAACCACTGGACTGCCAGGCAAGTCCCTCGACATCTTTGATTTTAAATTATTGTGTTAGGATCTTCAAATTCAAAACAGTTCCCCACATGGTGAGAAAGACCGATCAGAGAAATTATACAACAATGTGGTAAGTATGCTAACAAAGATGCAAACAAAGACTAAGGAGGGGCACCTAACCCAACCAGGGGCAGAGGGGGGGCCACAGTCAGGAAAGTTTTCAGAAGAACCTAGCAGAGTATCTGGCACAATCTAAGGAACCAGTAAATGATAAATAGTAGTAAATGTTATTGCTGTTGTACTTGTCTTCTGGATTTTTAAGCCCATTACACTTTCACTTAAATCTAGTCAAATTCCCTAGAATTTGGATTCACTCTTAGACCACATCGGCAAAATTTGCCCTCCACTGGTATTTTTTATAAACACTTGAGATAGTGAGGAAACAGAGAAGGGAGAAAAGGGGCAGGAGGAAAGGGTGAAAAATGGTAGGATAATGACTATGCTGTCAGAGCATCCCTAGAACCATGTTGTTTAATTCCGAGTTCTTTGGGCTACAAGGAGTAAAAGATCTTATCAATAACCTAAATATTAAAAGGCAAGAACGAGGTTGAGATTTCTTATAGGGAAACAAATTTCTTAGACTCCAAAGATTGAAATAAAGGTATGTCCTGACTTCAAGCAGAAAAATAAAGCACAGAAATTTAACAACTGAGGACACTCTCTTCACCTCTTTAGGGCCACGTGATCTCTTTCATGTTGCCTAGTCGGCTCATTTCTCTTTCCAATAGCTGCCTCTGCTTATTTTATCACCTTGTTAGAGACAATACATGACCAACAATTACATCCCTACTCACTGAACTCTCAGTCTTAGGGCCAGCCATTTAATGATTACTGTCTCCATGGTGATAAAACAGCATAACAAGAGAGGGTCTCAGCTCACAAAGAACTCAATGTTTATAAAGAGTCGCCCAATAAATTATTCATATTAATTTCTTCCTTCAACAAGTATTTATTGGGTATGCACTATGAACCTAGCAGTGTACTGCATGCAGAAGATACCAACACAAATAGAAACAAACACAGTTTTTGTTCTTAGGGAACTTCTAAAGTTTACTGGTTCAAGGTGGGTCAGACTTTAATCAAGTAATCACACAAATATTAACATAGATTAGAACATATTATAATGGAGGAGTTCATTGTACTCTAAGAGCATCTAACACACTCGGCCTTGTCAAGAAAGTCACTGAAAAGTCAATTTCATTGAACATGGGACAATTGAGCTGAAATACGGATGCATAGGAGGAACCTAACAAGGAGAGGAAGGAAGAACATTCCACGTAGAAGGAAGAAAAGTCTGCAAAATCCCTGCAGCAGGAGAAAGGGGTTCAGCCAAAGAAATATAAGGAAGCCACTGCAGATGGTCCACAGAGTGTAAGCATGTGAGAAATGAAGTTATACCTCATCTAGACTTAGCTACACTGTACTTTGTAAGCCAGGTAGCACGATGGGAAGACACTTAAAGTTTTTAAGATGTGAGTGAACAAGTATACCATCCAATTTCTGCTTTGAAAACATAACTCTGGCTATAGTACTAAGAAGAAATTAGAAGGGATTGGAGGTGTGATGGTTAAATTTGCTGTGTCAAATTGGCTAGGATATGGCATCCAGTTATTTGGTCAAACACTAGTATAGATGTTACTGTGAAGGTATTTTGTAGACATGATTAACATCTACAATCAATTGACTTTAAGCAAAGGAAATTACCATCCACAATGTGCGTGGATCCCATCTAATCAGTTGAAATTCTTAAGAGGCAAAAGTGAGGTTTCCTAGAAAAAAAGAAATTCTGCCTCAAGACTGTAACATAGAAATACTGCTTGAGTTTCTAGCCTTATTGCCAGCCCTACAAATTTCACACTTGAGACTGCTTGAGTTTTCAGCCTTCTTCCAACTGGCCTTCCCCCACAATAGTTTTAAGACTTGCCAGCCTCAGCAATTGTGTAAGTCAATTCCTTAAAATAAATTATATATATACACACACACACACACACACACACACACACACACACACACACACACACATATATATTCCCTCTAGAGAATTCTAACAACCTGACTGATATAGAGGACAAAAAATAATTCTGTAGTTGAACCAGTAAGGGTTTATTGTAGTTTGTAGTAGTTTCTGGTGATAGATACAGAGGAATATTGCCAGATTCCAGAGAAGTTTAAAAAGTAAAATCAGCAGAATTTAGTGATGGATTGGATGTGGAGGGAGCTTAGGAATGAATGGGTTAAGTAAAAACATGGAGCTTCCGGTTAACTCTAATTGAAGGATAGTGACACCCTTCAAAATGAGTCCTGCTTGATTTCAAAGATTTCTCCAAGACTTTCTAGAGAAGAAATGTGGACAAGATTCTAGACTATATAAGTCTGGAACTCAGAGGAAAAGTGAGAGCTGGTGATACAATTTGTGTCATTGGATACAGCCAACAACTAAAGGCACTGCTGTACAACAGGTATCCTGGGCAGACAACAGAGAGAGAGAAGAGAAGGGAGCTCAGGATCAAGCTGAGAAACTTTTCAACAATTAGAGAGGTCATGAGTCCTGTGCACATCCTGGTCCAAATAGTGCACACCACAGAAAGATCAAGCCTCTTTCCAAGATTTCATTCTATGGTGAGGGCAGTTTTAGCTAAAAGGGCGAAAGAACTGAGCTTGCTGAGCAAACTTACTGACATTGACCAACTTTCTTGAGTTTCCAGTATGTTATTTTCCCCAAAGAACCTAATAGGTAAAAATAAACTCAACAGTGTCCCCTTCCTTGAAGCTATTACTGATTACACTTCTCTTACTTAGGTGCTCATCCTTTGGGCATGGATCTCTGACAGAACAGTTGAGAATTTCCTGTCTGTTCTAGTAGGTTTTTTGTACCACAGGAAAAGTAACTATAGCATTTATATACATATCCCCACTATTCACCTGGCATTTACTGGGCACTTAAAAAATTTCATGAAGTCTCACAGCTGGCCCAGGGCAGTATCAGGCTTCAAACCCAGGCTCATAGTCACTATGCTGTCCAGCCTGTTTTCCTTTCTAGAACCACACAGAATCTGCCAGACAATGTCAAATGCATTGAACATACTTTCCCTTTAAGAAACATATGCATCAAATTCTCTCCCCGTCCTTGTGTGGAGTGCTCAGTTCTCTGCAGCCCCTAACTGCTTCTGCCTATCTGCATGTCCAGGTAGACCAAAGAAAGCCTTAAAGAGAGAATACATATATAGATATATATCATATATATGTATTGTACACAAAACACACCTAAATCTCCACTTCCCTAAATCACACGTATACACATACATTCTTGGTCTCTCTGAAGGCTAAGCCCCTGTGTAGTGGCTTTGGATTGGCTACTGAACATTCTGTTTTTGTACCTATAAACTAAGAATAAATGCATTACCTACCTCAAAAAAAAAAAAAAAGAAAAGAAACTTCATTAAATAAATAAGTACATGAAATCTTAGAAACGTATTATTTATTTTACCGTAGCTATTATCACTAGTTCCGTTGAAGTACAAATATTTCAGTAGCCCTTAAAATCCCATTTCCAAGCTATCTTTCTAAAAAGGCATTTTAGACAAAGTATGAAGGGCCATAAATCGACATTCAGCTTATGTATTTTTCTTCCATAATGTGCTTCCATCAATGATAACATTTTAATCAGTACTTTATGGATGCTTCCAAAAAAGTCATTTGCTCCTGATCTCAGCCATGCATCTCTCATGCAATAGGAGACTTCATGTGAAGGCTTGGGTGCATCAGAAAGCCTGAATCCAGGAGTTAGGCAGTGACAACAGAAAAGATGGTGTACTTTAAACACTGTGTCAACTTATCACCAACCAAGAAGAGAAGGTAATTCGAAGGCTTTCATTCTGTTCATGGTCACTGAGGTCAGCATTAAACATTCTATAGCACTGCCCCAGAGTGACCTCCTCTATCAAATTTTCCTATATCTGTCAGGTTCTATGTGTTCAAAATAAGCATTGTGCATTCTACATCTCTACTCAAGGTTATTGAAAATCCTCTTTTGAAAGTGCATCAATGGTTTTAAAAATACATACGGAAAGAAAACTGAAACATGCATTTTCTAAGAAAAGCAAAATGAAAGAGTTTCTTCCTTGTCTTTTTTTTAAAAAACAGAATCAACTTTGATGTGATGGGTGCACTGAACATGTCAGGCAGAATGTTATCAAAAGAAGTAGTTTGAAGCCATTCCTGGGGGATGATTTTGATGTCCAACTGTCCTTGTCTTATATGAAAGTATTTGGTTTAGACAAAAATTTATTTTGACCCAGAAATGACAAACACACACAATTAATGTAAAAACAACAAATCTAGCCCTTGGAATAGGGGACTTTGAACTATTTGATTAAAGTCAGTTCAAAAAACCTGACCATATACTACTTTTTTAAAAGAAACTCCAATTTGTAAACTGGGAATAAAATTGTTTCACTAAGTCCTCTAAGAAAATGGCAACACTGGAAGTTGAATCTTGAGTATTCTTTTGGTCCCTGGAAGACCACTAAAATCCATTGTTTCAGCAAAGATAAATACCCTCATCGCTTGACTAAAAAAATTAAGCAATTAAGTAAATCATTCTCTCTCCCCCCCGCCCCCCCCCCCCCGCTTCCCTCCCTCTTTCCTTTAACAAAGCAATTGATGAGAAAATGAGAGGAAAACAATTCTTGTTACAGACCTGAAATCAGTAGCAACCTAGTGCTGTTTTCTTTTCCCATATTTCTGTTTTGCCTGAAGCGAACTCTGACTGTGAGTAAGGACCCCCGTGCATACTAAAGAAACCCAATCCTTTCTGATTATAAACAAACAAAAATAATATTTCATATGTGAGATTTTAGCAACCACTGGGTAACAAATATGCCCTTTCAGTCAATGAGACCATCCAAATCTCAGACAAGTTTCCTAACCGACTTGATATCCATAGATGAAAATGATGCCTTAAACTCAGCCCTGTGGCTCGCCCAAGGAACTTCGAGCTGGCGTTGTTTGCTCAAAGGAGAAATGCTGCCTAAAGAGAGCTCTCCTCCCTCTTTTCTTTCTTCTTTCTTTTGTTTTAAAGTAAATTCCTGCCGACTCCCGTTCAGCCAGGAGGTATTTATCTGACTAGCGAAGGCATATCCTCCAAAGAGAGAAAGAGCAAAATAAACCACTCCCCCCCTTGCCCACTGGAGGGTAGGAGGGGAAGCTCCAGCTGGGTCATTTGATAACCTCCCACAGGCAGACTACCTAAGAGCAAACAGAAGCTTGGGAGCTGGTAAGCAGGGGGACCTGAGGGAAGAAAGGAAAGAGTTGGGCTATGGGGACAGGAGAGGAAGGTCCTGGGTTGGGGGTCCCGTCACTGCATTTCTTTTGAAAGAAAAATAGCAAACATTCGGGAAAGGGGGCCAACCTACAGGATGAGGAATCCCACTTCATGTTTGCTTATTCCCTGATTCGGTTTTGTATTTATTTTATGTCTCAGTACAATGGAGAGGGTCAGCCCATCTGCAGCAGCCCATCTGCATCCTGACAGTTTGTAGACTTTTAACTCAGTGTAAAGCATGCCAGCTTTCTTACTGGACAAGGAAAGTCCAAGACATTCCCATTTGATAAGGTTCCTGATATACAATGAAATGAAGAAATAACAAAATCGAGTGAAGAAAATGGGGCTGTATTTTCAATGCTCACATTTAATAATCAAAGTGATGTAATGAACACCTTTTCCAATATTATCTAGGTAGACACAGATTGGGAGTGTGTGTTTAACTGCATTTACAAATAATGCCCAAAGAGATAAAAGGAGACTTGGGCAGTTAAGTATCCTGTTTTCGTGCTCCAGGCCACAGAACTAACCTCCCTCCACCCCTCACTACCATACTAAGCCCCACCCAGAAAGGCTCTGAATCCAGGTACCAGGGAAATCTCAACCAGCTAAGTCACAGAGAGCTCTTTGTCAGGGTCTGTGGAGTGGGGCTTATCTCAAGTGCCCTGGATGACAAGTTGGTGAGATCAAGGCCATCAGCTCTTCCATCCTGCTCAATGTCAGGAAAAGCCTATCTCTGGGAGCTGCCCATCACCCTCCAACTGAGAAAGTCACCTGCAGTAACCTCGTCATCTCACAATGCAGGGTTTCTACTGGATAGGACTGGTTACACTAGGAGAATTTCAAAGCCAACCCTAAATGTTGCCGTTTATGTTATAGAGTTGAATTAATTACAATAAGGCCTGCTCACAAATGTAAATGCATGCTCTATTTTGCTTACACAAAGATGATATGAAAAATAGCAACACCTGATCTTTATTGAAGTGTGATCCCAGGCACTGTCCTGCTGCTGGCTAGCAGGGGCTTCTTAGAGGAACAGCAAGGCATGTGAACTCTTGAAACTAAGAGCCTGGGTACCAAATACCACTCCGTCACTTACTTTTTGTATTCCATCATTTTAGGTGTTGTTTTCTCATCTATAAAAGAGATAACTATAGCTCTTCCTGATTAGGGTTGTCAGGAGGACTAAATGACGTGGTTCATGTGAAGGTATCTCAGAGAATGCCAGGTGCATAATAAGCATTTACTAAGAGTTAGCTGTTAATGTGAAATTCACTCCTCACCACAACTTCAGGCAACATCTATTAGTATCCTGAATGTAACTGAGACTTAAATCAGATAAGGAAGCTGCCTCCATTACATAACATATAAAAAGACAAGTAGAGGTTCAAACCCAACTTTGTCAGATTCAGATGTCTGCTACACTGATTATCTTTCTCACATTGTTGACACCCTCAAAGAACTTGGAATGGATGCAAAAACTAAAGTATAAAAAATGCAACCTGCAGCATTTTTCACTTTTTTTGAGAAAACAAGAATATAGGAAGCTGAATGGTTTATTTTACTTTCTCTTCATCAGCTCCCTTTTTGTCTCCTTTGTCTCTTTATCTTTCTACTTCTCCCTCTTTCCCTCTAATGATAAAATGATCTGACATAGCACAAAATACAAATTATGTGATATTACCTTAAATTGCTCCAGTTCATTTAGCTCACCATGAGCATTCATTACAGCTAATTACTGTAACAGATTTTTATTATTCATGATTATTTTTTCATGTTGTAATGACCATAAATTTTAAAAATTCTGGCCACCATGAGTCACCAGTCATGTTTGTCGGGGATTTTTTTTTTTCTGTTTTTCCTTACAGAACACTTAGATGCTCATTATCCTCAATATATTTGTAGGCTGTTATTATTCATATCCAATAAAGCCCTTTTGGGGTACACAGAGTGACTTCTGAAACCCAGTAATTCTCAGGCCTAATGACAAACTGATGCTCTGCTTAATTTTAGAAAATCAAATTAACTACTCTGATTAAATGTACAGCAGATTTCACTGTGTTAACTGTGTCAGGTTCATGACTCCAGGCAGAGAGAGGTGCTTCCTTAGCTCATCCCTATGTAGAAAATACCTTTTTTAAAGATCCTCTTCGAAAACTGGTATATTAGGCAAATGCAAGCATTCCCTGGGGAAGGGAAAATGAGCAAAAAATCGTCTCTTTATAGTTAGGAAACTGCATTTATACCATCAGTAATTAGAATCAGGATGTAGTGAGTGCAAATCTCAGGCTACAGGCAACAAATATACTATTATTTTCTTTAGATTAACTAGATTGGGTTAATCGACCCATTTTTTGTCTAGCTCATGGCAATTTCATCTCTTCCTGGCACATACTTGAGGTGCCAAGGGCACATTCTACCCCTTGAGTTTGTGCCAAGAACAGGGATTTACTCAATGCTGAGGTATCAGCTGGACATCTTTGGTGATGCCCTCACTCCCTACGGCTCAAATTCCCACTGCCTCTTCTTTCATGGTTCCATCAGTTTGGTTCTTCTGCCATGCCTGGTGCAGAAATCTTTGACTGAGCTGGAAGGCCTGGGCACAGGATACATCCTCCCTGGTGCCCCTCTTGGCCAGTTCTTCCCAGGTGCTGCCACATCTTCAGGTGCTATCTTACAGGGTACAAATCCCCATCTTCAGCTAAACCAGTAGCATTCACTTCTCCATGCCACCATGTGAAGGAATTTACTGAGAGGCCATCTCTTCTCTATTTGTATTTTCATTTTATGAGCTCTCCTTCAGGTACAGGGCATTAAGTAGCACCCAAATGCACATGATTCCTAAATGTGAATCAAGCTCTGATCTACTTTCTGACCTTCAGACTCTATACTTTCTCGATATCTCTTCTCATATATCTAAAACATTCCACATATTGTATGTCTAAACAAAAATACCAGGTAGCTTCCCCGAGCCTGCTTCTTTAGAGTTCCCTCATTTCAATAAATGGCACCCTTATCCACTCACTCACTCACTTAGACCTGAGAGTCACCTTTGATTCCTCTTTCTGCTCAGCAATCTCTCAGCAAATCCCTACAACACCATGGCCAGAATGGGGCCTGCATCTGGCTACTTCTCACCATCATCACTAAAATCCTAGCGCAAGCCCCATCACCTAGCACCTGGACACTGTAACTAGTCTCCCACCTTTGACTCTTGCCCCTCCTACTCCATTCTCTCTGCAAGACAGACAGATCGTTCTAGAGCGTAAATCAGATCATATTGCACTTTGGCTTCAACACCTCCAGTTACTACTTTTCATTATCCTTAAAACCTAAACTGTGCTGTCCTACAAGCTTCTGTAAGACCTGGCCCCTGACTTCCTCATCTGCTACTTCTTCTTCTTCCCTTCCCTTCATCCATGAAGCTCCAGCCACACTACCGTCCTCCCTGTCCTCAAATAGAGTTTATTTATTTGGCTCTTAATATTTATCGGTCGTGGGGTTGTAATAACACACTCTACAGGTATTGTTTTTCATTTGATCCTCACAACAGCTTTTTAAATTGGTTACTATTATTGTTGTTATTGTATAGATTAAAAAATATATACGATAATGTGACAGATCTGGGTGAGAGAAACATGAGAAGGAAAAGAACTTTCCCAGGTTGGTGCACAGGCGTCCTGGCATTATGTCTGAGTCAGGCTTTCTCAAATAGATGTGTTGACATTTGCCGCACTGCCCAATATTCTGTCACAAATGGTTAGTCACAAGGTTTCAGTCAAAGTAAAGTGATATTTGGCTGGGAAACTACATCTTCTATCTGCTCCCTACCACTACACTACACTCTCTCTCTCTCTCTCTCTCTCTCTCTCTCTCTATATATATATATATATATATACACACACACACACACACACACATGACTGGAAGGCAATACCTGGGATGATGGGCCCCACCCAGTCTCCACCATATATCTTGGCATTCCTACTGAAACTGTTAAGAAGCCTGAAATGTTCCGAGAACTCGCAAGCAGCAGAGTAGTCAGGATAAGTGCTGTGCTTACCAGTACTTCTGTGTTCCCACCTGCCTGATACTCACACATCCACTTGTAAAGTTTATATATAGTCTGGTCCCTGGACAAGCAACATCACCATCTGAAACTTGTTAGAAATGCAACTTCTCAAGCCATTTCTGAGACCTGTTAACCAGAAAATACCTTAGTGGGCCCAGTAATTTGTAGTTTAACAAATACTCCAGGTGATTTTGAAAAACACTAAACTTTAAGAACCACTGATAGAGAATATGGGCAGGGAACACCTCAATTACTATGATCACTGTTGATCCCATGCCACAGTGTGAGGCCTTGGTGAGCTTGGTTGGGTCGGGACAAGCTATAAGAAGTGTTTTGCACACAACAGTTGAAGGCCTTTGGGGTTCTTTTCCCTTAGATCCTTGCCTTGCAAACTGTCCACAGTAATAGTGGGATTGGCACCCAGCACCATCCTGGAAATTGCTAGAAGCACCGAATCTCAGGTCCTGTAGCCTATTCCAGGTCTGTTGAATCAGAATCTTTATTTTAACTAGATCTCCTGTTGGTTAAATTGTATATTAAGTTTTAGAAGCACTGCTATTTCATACTCTAATTTCAGCCCTTAAAATCAATGCTTGCTCAACTACAGTGATTTAAATATCTTCCTTATGAGTTTTGCCCTATCCATGTATCACAGTTACTGTTATTTACTTAAAATTTCCATAGGAATCCAATTCACAATTTTAACAGAAATAAATTGGTTTATGGATTAAACTTTATACCAATTCTACTGAAGAGAAAACAGTTCAATTTGCAACCAATAGAGAGTATGCATAAAAATATAGTGAAAAGTAAGCAATATTGCTAAATTATAGCTAGATTCTGTTGGCTGCCAAAGGTTGCTGAGACTTCACTTCCTTGGTGGAAAGAGAGAGGTAAAAGTGTTAAAGAAGTATTAGAGCATCTAGCTTAGAACTTAGACTCTCTCTAAGCAGGAGGATTGAAAGAGAATTGGAAAGGGAATAACCTCATCACTATGTCACTTACTATTATATAAAGTCTGATTCCTGGGAAACCAGGTATTATCTAGGTGACGGCCATTCTGCTGCTCATGGGACCATGCTTTGAGTGCAAGTTTGTAGATATTTCTGCATCAATAGAAAAGTAAGACACAGAAAGGACTTGCTCAGGGGAAGGCATGAAAT
This sequence comes from Globicephala melas, assembly GCF_963455315.2. NCBI lineage: Eukaryota > Metazoa > Chordata > Mammalia > Artiodactyla > Delphinidae > Globicephala > Globicephala melas. Next base: position 45,749,781 of record NC_083318.1, on the reverse strand, counting down.
GAGAGAAGGAGAGGAAATGGATGAAGTCTCCCACATAGGCTCCAGTACCTTCTGCTGCTGAAGGCCTACCCATCATCACAGGACACGGTGGTTGTAATGCCTCAGAGGTGGTTAGAGTCTGGGGGAAGATAAAGGCCTCTCGGTTTGGAGTATTTCATCAACAGATGAATTGGCTGGTCAGCATTAACACCTAATGGCAGTTAATTATAGTGATCTGAGTCCAGAAACCATTAAACACATGTACACACTTCAGTCTCTCTTTTCAGGGGGTTCCTACCTGGCCTGTCAAGCATTTCTCGGCTGGAAATTGCCAAATGTCTCCATAAGGGGGACCTAGTTGTTGGTAATGTCATTTGTTCTAAGAAGAATTCTGAAGAAAAGAAACTCTGATCTTCTTAAATATACTGTTTCACCCCCAAAAATGAGTTTGTTTGTGGATCATCTTTGCCTCTCAGTTGAATCTTGTCTACCTCTGAGCCTTGGTCTAGTTTCCTGCCTGTTTATTGCACAGCCCATTCAGCATTCACTGAGAAACATTACCTGAGCTCTTATAATGCACACTGGGGAGAAGAGTCAAAGAAAACCGAGGCGACCAAGTTCATATGGGAAGCTTTCTCACTGGTGCTGATAGAGAAAAGCAATCACGTCCCTTGGGTCCACACAGCTATGCAGCAGCCCCGCAAACCCAGATCTGGCACACTTTGCCAAAGTGCAGAATGCAAAACCAATTCAAGCCTCCAGATCCACGAGTAATAATGTTTGGTCACCAACAGGAGTCTAACTAGTCTGATAATTTCCTCTTCACACCCTGCAGTCGTGATCTTGGGGATAGTCGTGGTCTTGGACAATCCAAACAGGCTCCATCTCCCTCAATTCAAAAACCACTTGCCAGCTTTCAGCCTGTGACATGTGATGCCAAAACAAGCCATTCTGATGCCCTCAGGCAAACTGCCAGTCAGCTCCATGTAAAATAATCAGCCAAATTTATGTTTAACTGAACTGACTAGGTGTTTGGTAAGTTTTTCCTTTTTTTGTTTTTTTCTTTTTCTTCTACGAATTGACAGGTCAAATCAATCAGAAGAAAATGCCAGCCTCCGGGAGGCAAAGCCTAAATTGTTTCTCTGTGCTCTTTCCAAGAAAAAGTTAAAGTCACTCACCACATAGCTCCATGCCACGTTTGCTGAACTGCTAATGTCAGTTGCAAGAGAGGCAGGGAGAAATCAGTTTTATTTAGAAAAGAATTCATTAGCATTTACTATGTGCCAGGCATTTTTCTAAGCACTTTACTAAATTTAACTAGTTTTAATACTCTTAATAACTGAGGGACGTTATTAACCCATTTTACAGATGAAGAAACTGATTCACATGGAGGTTAAGTCACTGAGTGAAAAGCAGCTAGTGGATGCTGGAGCCAGAATCACTCAAGGCTATCCAGGCTCTTGGCCACTGTACTACACGCTTCAACCTCAGACTCACTGTGGTCAAAGCACCCACCTAAGTTCACAGACACCCCTTTGGACACCTAAGGTCTGGAAAAATTAACCAATTGGAAGTCATGGAGCCCAGCAGTGGCCAAGACAGTGAGATGATTTCTTAGAAGAGATCTGGTAGGATTACAGCTGCCCTCTTCAAAACTGGCAGGTCATTATTAACAGAATGAACATAATTATTCTGTTTCTCAAAAGGCCAGTCTAGATCAAATGGTGAAAACTGGATGTGCTATTTCATTCATTCTTCTGTTTGCTTTGCTTTTTCCTTCCTTCATTCAAAATTATTGTGGGTACAACATAGGTGTTTATTAAGAGCGCGGTCATCAGAGTCAAGCAGACATGGGTGTGGGTGGTCCATGCTCTAATGTTTAAAAGCTGCAGTTGCCACATTTTCTTTATCTGTACATCTATCAAAGGACACTTAGGTCGCTTCCATATCTTGCTACTGTGAATAATGCTGCAATGAACATGGGTGTGCAGATATCACTTCAAGAGACTGATTTCATTTCCTTCAGATATACCCAGAAATGGGATTGCTGGATCATAGGATAGCTCTATTTTTAATTTTCTGAGAAATGGCCATACTGTTTTCCATGATTGCTCTATCATTTTGCATTGCCACTGACCTTATATAAGGGTTCCCATTTCTCTACATCTTTGCAACCGTTATTATCATGTAACTTTTTGAAAACAGTCATCCTAACAGGTGTGAAGTGATATCTCATGGTGGTTTTGATTTGCATTTCCCTGAAGATTAGTGATGTTGAGCACTTTTTCATATATCTATTGGCCATTTGTATATCTTCTTTAGAAAAATGTGTGTTCTGTGATATATATACATATATATATACGTACACAACATATATATATGAGATATATACGTACAAAAATGGAATATTATTAGACTGTTAAAAAGGAAATCCTGACATTTGTGACAACATGGACAAATCTGGAGGGCTTTATGCTAAGTGAAATAAGCCAAGGAAAGACAAATATGGTGTGGTTTCATAGAAACAGTAGAATGGTGGTTACCAGGGGCTGGGGGAAGGGTAACACGGGGTGATATGTCAAAGGGTCCAAATTTGCAGCTTTAAGAAGAATAAGTTCTAAGCATCTGATGTACAACATGGTGACCACAGGTATACAAGTATACAACATACAGTGTTGTATACTTGAAAGTTGCTAACAGTAGGTCTTAAACATTCTCACCACACACACAAAAAAGAAAAAGTTAACTATGTTAATTATGTGAGGTAATGGCTTTGTTAATTATCTTGCTCTTGATAATTATTCTATAATGTATATGTATATCAAATCATTGTGTTGTATACTGTAAATATATACAGTTATATTTGTTAATTTTTCCTAAATAAAGTTTTGAAAATTAATAAAACATAACAGCTTCAGTTGCCATGGGGATGCTATTACAGTCTCTTATCCTCATCCTCTTGATCTGTAAAATGGGCATGTACTTGTACTTAACCTCAGAGCACTGTGAAAATTAAATAAAGTCATATAAGTAAAATGCCACGTATAATGATTAACTCTACAAAAATTATTTTTTCTCTGTTACAAGCTTGATAGGAGATAAAATAAGTAAGACATGCCCCTGTCATTAGGCAGATAGAAACTGCAGTGCTGAACACTGTGATGTGGCTCAGAGAGTACCATGGGAGCACAGAAAATAATTAACAACTTGAGGAAAGTGGTGAATGTTCTAACAAGGTTGTAACATCCTTTAGGTATTAAAAGAAACAGTTTTACAGTAGACAAGGGATATAAAGTCAGCAGAAATACCTTGCAAAACTTCAGGTGTGCATTTTCTAAAGGTGGATTTGAATAATTGTGACAAAAATATACAATTCTTTATCAAGTGGGGAATAAGGAGAGAAAATTAACTTGGAACTTTCAGATGGAGCTTGGAACTTAGCATATGGAGCCCCTCAGCAGTGGAATAGGGTAGGTTTCTGCTAGGCTCTCATAACTAGGGGGTTAAGCAGAGGTTTGATAGCCATCACTCAAAAAAATGTGGTGGAGTGTCTCTCTGGGTGCTTGCTCTCACCTGAGATGTGATTTTGCATCTAAGATCACTTAGCCATTTTGAATGTCAATCTTCTCTGCAGAAAAGAAAGCGTGGGGGATAACATACTCAGGAGGAGACTTAAAGGATCTTATATGATTGTGTGTGCAGAAGGATTTAAAAGATTCATCCATTCATTCAATGACTGTTCATTGAGTATCTACTACATGCCAGAAATGGTCTAGGTGTTAGGAATACAACAGTGAACAGAACAATATATCTGTACTCATGGAGCTCATGTTCTAATGATGTGAGGGAAAGATGATCAACACAAACTTATATAAGTATAGAATGAGTTTTATGGTGCCAAGTGCTACAGGGAAAATAGAGCAGGTAATGGGGCTAAGGAACACTGTGATGGGGGTGCAATTTTTCATCAGAGAAGGTGATCAGAGAAGGTCTCTGAAAAAGGTGAAATTTTACCTGCAGAACATGAAATCATGAGCCAAAGAAGGACCAGCCAGATACAGGAGGCAGTAAGAGAGAATGGATCCTAGGAGCCCCGTGGAGTTCATAAACTAAAAGGACACTATTGTTATTTTTCTTAAATGTTGCTGAGACACGGACTAACATAATGATTATTGGAGCTGACAAAGAGAAGGTAACTGGGGTAGGTCAACCCTAATGAGTTGCTGTAGTGGAATGGTGGGGATAAAATCTAATGGGAGTGTGTTCAGGAAAGGATGGAAGGAGAGGAAAGGGAGGTAATGAATATAAATAACTCACTGAGGTTTGCTGTAAGGAGAGCAGAGAAATGGAGCTGTAGTTAAAGAGAAATGTGAGGTCAAGGAATAGGGTCCTTCCTTCCTTCCTTCCTTCCTTCCTTCACTCCCTCCCTCCCTCCCTCCCTCCCTCTCTCCTTCCTTCCTTCCTTCCTTCCTTCTTTTCCTTCTTTCAAGATGGTAGGCATTACAGTATATTTATATGCTGATTTGAACAATCCAACAAAGAGGAAAAAATTAATATACAGGAAAGTGAAGAGAGGACTGCTGGAACTTTTTCTTAAGTAGAGGAGAGAGGGTGGGATCCAGTGCACAAAGAGTGGAGCCGGCCTCAAAGAGAAACACGGATATTTCATCCATAGAGATAGAAGGGAATGCAGAGTAAAATGGGCTCACATCCAAAGAGGATGGAAGATGTGATTCATCCTTTCTGCTTTCTTTTGATGTTTTAATCAAACGGAGCAAGGTTAATAGCAAAGACTTGGTATGGGATAGGGAGTAACTGTATAAGGTTTGAGAAAGAGAGAAGATACAAACAAAATGGTCATCTAAGATAGTAAGTAGAGGACTGAATGGTCTGGAGCAAGGTCATCAAACTACAGCTTTTGGGCCAAATCCAGCCCACTGTTTATTTTTGTAAATACTTTAGTTGGAAGATGACCATGCCAATTCATTTTTGTACTGTCTGTGGCTGCTTTCCTGCTAGGATGGCCAAATTGTGACAGAAACCGTATGGCCCCCAAAGCTTAAAATACTTTCTATATTTGATACTTTATAGAAAACATTTATGAAACCCTGGTCGAGAGAATTGAGTTGGATTTTGAAGCAGTGTTAAGAGTCACAAGGTAACAGTCGTAAGTTTGAAGCGAGACTGGTCAACATGGGTGTGACTGTGTACATATATGGAGGTGGGAGTGGGGAAGGAAAATCCTCTTCAGACAACTTCAGCTGTTCAGGTACGTGTGTATAAGAGGAAGACAGCTGGAATTAGCCAGGTTGGGTGTTCAGCCAGGCAAATATAATAAGGGGGAAAGAAGGGTAGAGGGACTGAGGGAGGATAAAAGGGATGAATAATGACCTTAGACTCAATGATGATTAAGTGAGGTCATGAGGGGAAAAGTGACAGTAAAATGAAGTATCAGTGGATTCTATGTCTTAGTGAGCTTCAGGAAATACTAAATTGGAGTATTAATGGGAATAAGCACTAAAGGCATGAGAAGAAAAATGATCCTTGAAATTAAAATTATGGAGGGGTCGCCAGTTTTGAAAATAAGGAAAGGCAAGTGAATCAGTTTGACAAAGTGAGGCTAAAAGAAAGCAAATGTAATATGTGCTCTTCAGGAGGATCCCATACAAATGTAAGAGATTATTTCCAATTTCCTAGACCTGAATTTTGCACATAGTACAGCATTTTAATTTGAGGAGCACATTTGGAAAGCGTGAGCATGAAGAACATCCCTTGTTTGTCTCATTTCCAAGAGATCAGTGAAACTGCACTAGAAACAGGGAAAATCAAAAACAGGTAGGAGAAAGTATATGAGCTTGCAATGTCTTATTAATAACTCCATCTCTCCAGGGAAATGGCTCCAACTGAAAGACACTACCCAGGATTACTGTCCCTGGAATTACTTAGATGACAGATAGAAAGCAGGAACTGCAGATTTCATTATTTCCCCTCGCTGTTGGTGAAATGGAGTACAGGCTGAGTTATGTGAGGTTTTTCAGATCTTTCCAAACTAAACACATTTTGTCAGTTTTCAAAATCATAAAGAATGACCCATCTTCCTACCCTTACCCTTGACCCTACGCACATAGCTTTTTCTTTTTTAATCATTGTGTCTTACATCAGACATTTTAAATGGGGAGATCGCTGGTCTTAGCTGACTTTGTCCATATTTGCCATTCTTCCTGATCCATCTTCAAAGTTATGGAAGCACTCCAAACTGATTAAATGGATCGCAGCCTTTTAGAGAGTTCAAAACCAGCTGGTTCCAGTCAATTGTATTCCTTCCAATTGGCAAGCATTATATGTAGGTTTTTTTCCTCTGGAGGCTGACCCTACAGTTGGTGATTGATGATTTGATATTATGCCCTTCAGGCTGCAGTAACATCTCACCCCAAGTGAAAGTCCATGAATCTATCTAGATCTTGGGTTATCCCATCTGTCCACCACAAAACACTGCATATGAGTTTATTTTTAAGTTCAGTTATATATTCAAGGAGATATTTAGCCATTTATTTTATTCAATATTTATGGAATGAATACACACACATACACACACACACACACACACACACAATCCACTGGTTGTGAGGAAACAGAGATGAAAGGGACAATTCCTTGTCCAAGAACATAATAGACTCCTCAGGAGAAAGAAAAATAGACAATAAAAATTGTGATAAGTAGTAATATAGAAGCAATCAGGAGGAAAATAAAAGAGGGACATCTAAGAGCCTAGAGCAGGGTTTCTCAATCTCAGCACTACAGATATTTTGGACTAGATAATTATTTGTTGTAGGGACTGTTCTAGGTATTGTAGAATGTTTAGCCACATCCCTGACCTCTACCTACTAGATGCCAGTAGCAACCTGCCCATCCTCCCAAGTTGTGGCAACCAAAAATGTCTCTAGACTTTATCAGTGTCCCTAAGGGAAGAGGGAGACAAAAATCACATTTGAGAACCACCAAACTAGAACGTCAAAGAAGCTTACCTAGAGGGGGTTGTACTAGAGCTAGATCTTTAAGGATGAGTAGTCATTTCCTCAATAAACAGAATGAAAAAATATTTTTTTAAGCAAAGGAAACAGCACATGAAGAGATAGCATATTCATAAAATTGTAATTTAATGGGACTGCAGCACAGACAAAGAACAGACCATAGAAGGATAGACTTCAAAGATAGACTGGACCCCAATTAATCAAAACATTCATAATTGGAATATATTTTGGCAGTTACAAAGCAGGTCATATATTATCAGAATTACCTATGTAGATATTCAAATATATAGACATCTAATTTCATTCTTATTGAACCAGAATCACTGAGAATAGACCCCAGGAATACATATATTATAAAATTCCTTAATTAGTTGAGGGAATTCTCAGAACCTTGTTACTCAAAGTTGGGTACTTGTTAAAAATGTAGAATTTTATTGCAAACCTACAAAATCAGAATCTGCAATTTCACAAGATCCCCCAAGTGATTCCTATGTCAAAATTACGATGCACTGCTCTGGTCTAGAGGAAACCTTTTAAGAGCACAGGAGTAAGTACCATAAATGACCACCAGAAGTATACAGTAGGATTTTTCAGCACTGTTAGTTAAGAAATAAGAGGAATTTACATGAAAACATGCAATATTAGACCACTCTTTTCAAATCTGTCCCACATGGTAAGTTGAAGATTTATTAGTAATATAAAATATGATCAGATTCCAACAAATTATTTGGGAAAGCAAGGGAGAGGTAGATGCCACCATTGATCATAAAGTAACTTCTTAGGACCCCAAATCCAATCCTGATGTAAATCTGCATTTCTGAAGATCAAGAAAAAAATATCAGTATTTTAGAGCCAATGAAACTCAGAGGGAAATTTACTCAGTGCTGGAATAATGAAAAGAAATAGATAGATATTAATTTTAATAGCATTTCACATTTGTCATTCCAGATTAACATACTTTAATTCCAGGTTGAATTGGAAATTTATCTACCTATACACAGTAGAGAGGTAGCTGACTACAGAAACTAATCATAATGACCATTTGGAAAGCATTTACAAATTGCCTAGCACTGACTGTGCTATGTTTCATATAAGCAATGGTTTGTCATAGGAATTATTATTCCATTTCACAGATGAAAAAACTGAGGTTTTATGTAGGAATGTTCATGATCTCACAACTAATAAGCAGTAGAGTCTGAATGCAATCCCCCATTATCTGAACTCCTATCCCTTGCTCCTGACTGCTCTAACTTAAATATAATTGTTTACCAACACATGTTCAAGCCCCAGCCATACCATTCTGCAGGCTTAATTATAAAACATCTGAGTTTGTTTCTCCATCTGTAAGTCAAAAACTGTAATATTTAATCTCACAGGTTTTTATGATTAACTGAGATCAAGTCTGAGAAAAAAGCATTGTATGATGCAAATCACAATTGAGCAAATTTCAGCCAAGATGGCAGAATGTGATTATGGAGAAATCTGGCTCCATTGCAAACATATAAAAAGTTTTAAGAGATGTTAAAAAGAAAGTAAGTTTGTGATGATAAGCATCTCAAAGAACACTAAAAAGGAATAGAAACACATAGAGGTAAGCAAGAGCTCGTGTTTAGGTTTGTGTTTGAGATCTAAAACAGGAAGAAGGTCCCAGGAGTTCATATGCACTGGACAATGTGTGTCCTCCATGTAATGGGGCACAGGAATATAGGATCTAGCTTGGCTCTCCAACCATCATTGGGGACCACCATGAAAACCGAGGGCTGAATAGAACCGTGACCATGGTCATGAGTTAGTTGTTAAGTATAATGGAGAAACATGGTCCCATAGGAGAAATCAGAGAAGTCATGGGCACACTCTGATGCAAAACTTTTATACTCAAGAAGTGTTTTGATCTGTCACCTTAAAACTCTACCTGAGGTGAGAAGTGAAGGATTGAACAGAGAGGAGGAGGCAACTCTAAATATGCTAAACATAAGCATGAGTGTGTGTAAAAAAAAAGAAAAGGGAAATTTCTAGCCAGAATGAGCTCCTACAGATGTTATTGGAAGGGAAATACTGCACACATCAGAAATTCCAAGAATTCCAGGTCCTTCAAGGCCCAGTCCAGTGCAATCTCCTCTAAAAGGTATCCTTTTCCCCAGCTCCATCCTATTCTGCTTTGAGTAGGGCAGGACAATACTGTAATTAGGTGAACACTCAGCTAGGTTTATACTCCTGTGCTACTGAAGAACGTTGGCAGTGTAACTCAAGCAGTGCCTCAGATTCCACATTTGTGAAATGGGCATGATGATAGCACCTAACACAGAGAGTTGTGAAAATTTCACCGGTTAACTCACATAACACACTGAGAACTGAGCCCACAGTAAGCCCTGGACAGAGAGCTGTGCCTTTGACCTTGCATAGCTGTCTCTGGTTAATTGTGATTATCATACAGAATTGTGTTTCTATCAAATGTGTGTTTCTCAAGAGTAGGAATCTCTCTAATCTCTAGAGTGTAATGGTTGGGTAAACAGGTTAGGCAGCTAGTGAAGTGATTCTGGCTTGAAGTAATAAAAGACAATTACCTGTGAAAATAGAAAAAGACACTGTGCTGGTTTGGAAAATGTACTAAATGAGGAGAAAGCAGATCCAACAACTCTTTCTCTGATTATCTACAGCATTGGACAAGTCATTCCTCTGCTCCAGAACCTCACTCTTTCATTACTAATGTGATCATACTGGGCTATAAGACTTCAAAGATATCTTTTATCTCTAAGATCTTATGAAACTGTACATCATGCATCTAAATTGATGCAATCAGAGATCCTGAGGTGAGTTACACCACTATTACATATACCCTTCTGGACAACAGATTCAAAACTATATAATGTCAAGATCTAGAAATCTGACAGTAAACTTCAAGGGAAAAGGAATATAGTCAGGTTCTGTGCCACTATGTGGTTTATACTTGGACTTCATCCACTCATCTTTGAAAAGAAGTGAAAAGGATAGATAGGATTTCTGTCTTCCTGGAGCTTACAATTTAGTGGAGAGACAGAAGAAATAGAACAACAAATAATGAAAAAACTGTATGTTGTGATACACGGTATGAAGGAAAGAGGGCGCTGAAGTCAGGAATCACAGTGTCCAGGTGAAGGAGAGCTTGGGGAGGGGGATGGTCAGGGACCTCTACTTTGAGCTGTTGACATTAAACTGAGACCTAGACCTGAAGGATAAGGAGACCAGGGAAAGAGATGTCCAAGCAATGAAAACAACCAACACTAAAATCATCAGAAAGAAAGTAGTCTGCATGTTGGAGAACCTAAGAAAGAATTTAGTGTGACTGGTAAAAAGGAGTGAGATGGAGAAAGGGAAAAAATGAGCCTGGTGGGAGCTGTGACCTTGGAGTACCTGGCTAAAAGATTATCCATTATTTAACTTCAGTGATAGAAAATAAATTAAGCAAAAATATTATAGCAAATATTAACTGAGATCTTATTATTTGCCAGGTGCTGTCCTGCATGTGTTTTGTATATTAATTTATTTAGTCCTCACAACAACCCTATGAGGTGGGATCTATTATTATCCCATTTTGCAGATGAGGAATCTCAAAAAGAGTGATTAGTTAACTTGCTGAAGATCATACAACCAGGACATCTCTAAACCAGATTCCTTCCTAGGCAGCCTGACTACAGACCCTGGGATCTTAACAAATGTGCCAATAGGATTGTGTTTCATAACTTGCAGGTTTCAGGTGCTTGATTTGTACAGACTGAAAACATTCCATAAGTGATTTTGATTTCTCTTTTCCCAGCTTTATGAAGAAGCACTGCTTGACATGATACAACAAAGAATACATGGAGTGTTTGTGAACTCCGTGGGCTCAAGTCCTTCAGAATGAAAGGTGCAACTTTTAAAAGAACAGACCAGTGAGCAAGGGGGCTGCTGATGATATTAGAAAGACCGATTTTTTTAAAACATATCTCATGACACATTTAGCCTGTGTCTTCTGGCTCAGTGAAATTAACCTCACCTGATTGATATTAGTCTGGACCAGTATTTTCAGTTAAAAATACAACCAGATCCTCAGGCAAAGATGCTGAGACTTCTTTGTACCTCAATTTTCCCAGCTGTGAGATGAGGAAGATTATATATCTATGTCTAAGGATAAGTAGATAGTTTAGATAGCTAGATAGATATAGAAAGATCATAAGAAAAGTTATCTAATGTCACTGCTATTATTAACATGTTAATAATGGCAATCTATATGTATATAGATTATCCCCATTATACAAATGAAGATGCTGAGGCACAGTGATTAAGTAACTCATTCAAGGTCATAGAGTTAGTAACTAGTGGTGTCAGGATTCACGGCCACTGAATCCATCTTCAGAGTTTGTTCTCCTAACTACCACCCTAGACACTCCCTCATGCATATCTTAATTAGCCCTCCTTTACTAGTGTCAGAAAAGACTAGTATTCCTTTTGCTTTTCCTATCTTTACAATACAGTGTAGCAACACTGAATAATATTTCTGATAGCTGTCAAAGAGAGTAACCAATTAAAATGGAAGAAAATGTCAGTTTCTTCTTTGCAGGGGAAATCCTTAAAATAACATTTTATCTCATCTCCCTGACTTTGTATTTAAATAGGCAGGCCAAGATAGCTGGGTAGAATTCAGCTTTTTTAAGGCATTCTAAGTTAGGCCATATCCTATGTTCCCACAAGACTTTCTTTGTCCTGCTCCCATAACCCTATCCAGAGCCATTAAATAAACGTCTTAATAGCTTTGATGACTTAGTCTATATATGCTCTCGAGTTGTATCCATCATATTCCACAGCAGAGTGGATGAACCTCCATAGCATGTGTGTGTCCATAGGGAGAACTAAACCCATTAGGACCTGGCTGTGCTAACAACATACCCTCTTTGTTTCAATAGCACCTCAAACTGACCACTTCAGAACAATTACCTCGTTGAGACAGCCATTCTTCATGATTATGCCTCTTTCTTATACTATTATGTAAGTGATAGAGGGTAGGGGCTGTCTCTTATTTGTTTCAGAAAATTTCAGGAATTTTTTTTTCTGTAAGAAAGATATAATTAAAGACACGGCTAAGTGTCTCTTTCTTGCTTTTTGAGTCTTCTATTTGAAGCTTCCTATGAGAAATTTCTTTTTTTAATTGCCAGAAAAATCTGTAATTTTATGTTTTCTTTTGTAGAAAATCAAAACTGTTGTAACTCCCTGTCTTTGCATGCATCTTTATTTGTTTTCGGTCAATGGAAAACTCAAGGCCAATTCTATCTGTCATTTATTTATCTATCAAGCTATCTCTCAGACTAGTCCAGGAAAGGAACATATTATTAAATACTTAGAGAATGAGTGAATTAATTCAGTAATTGACACCATAGCTATAGCCTAAACCCCCTTACTAAGTATCTTGAAATGATATGTCATGGATGAATAACAAAGGGATTAAATGGGAGAATATTGTTCTTGACACACAAAGCCATCCGTTCAGCTGGAAGAAAAACTCAGTCTATATAAGGTATCAATATTTTCCCTACAAAGAGAAAAGCATTATCACACATTTTTAATAAAAGCAAAAAAGGGGCTAAATACAGAAATAAAGAAATGCACACAGCTTTTGGCAAACAAAATAACCAAGAGAACACATCAAATCAACCCAAACTAAAATAACTATATAACACTATTTGGTCAAAATCCAAGCTATACCTGCAATCCAAATATAAAACCTTCCATGCCAAATAACTGCTGAAATAAGCTGACTTCCTGTGATTCTCTCCGTAGTAAACAACTATTGTCTAACACCCCCTGTTCCTTGGGGAAATAGCTTCTTTCTTGTCTACACACTACCCACAGTGCCTGCCAGTCCTGGACAGAAAATGTAATCTTGACCCAGTGAATCACAACTACTGGCCACTGTGTTTAGTCCAGGGACGGAAAAATGAATCATGTTGAGTCAATAAGAGCCTCTCAGATTATTCAGTTTGGAACTGGAAGTAAAAGATTACAAAGTATAGTAGAGTGAGAAGTAAATTGTGTGTGTGTGGTGTGTGTGTGTGTATGAGAGAGAGAAGAAGAAGAAGAAGAAGAAGGAGAAGGAGAAAGAGAAGGAGGAGAAGGAGAAGGAGGAGGAGGAGGAAGAGAAGGAGAAGGAGGAGAAGAAGAAGGAGAAGAAGGAGGAGAAGAAGGAGAAGAAGGAGAAGAAGGAGGAGAAGGAGAAGGAGACGAGGAGGAGGAGGAGGAGGAGGAGGAGGAGAAGGAGGAGAAGGAGAAGGAGAAGGAGGAGAAGAAGAAGGAGAAGAAGGAGGAGAAGAAGGAGAAGAAGGAGAAGAAGAAGAAAAGAAGAAGAAAGAAGAAGAAGAAGGAGAAGGAGAAGGAGGGGGGAGGAGGAGGAGGAGGAGGGGGAGGGGGAGGGGGAGGAGGGGGAGGAGGAAATAGACCTAAAGACCTCATTTAAATCATTTGTCCCTTTCATGCTTGACATCAGCTTCACCTCTGGACTCAGACTGAGCTAGGGTTCCCCCACCTGTAATTGCAAGTGTTCTCAGTAATATATTTCCCCTACCATTCTTTCTTCAGCCACACTAAGCTATTAAACTACTTGCTATTCCCAGGTTAGAAGTAACCTTTTCATATCTCTGCATTTTGCACATATACCCTCTATTCTGGTTATTAACTGTTGTGTAACAAACTACCCCAAAACTTGGTGGCTTAAAACAATCCTTTATTTTGCTCATAGTTTTGAGAGCATGAATTTAGAGATGGTCCAGCTCCAAGTGGCTTCAGCTAAAGTAATTTGGGCTGAAGGATACACTTCTCAGACAATTTCTTCATGCACATGTCTGGTGCCTTGACATGAGGCTCCCTGGGCTCTCCTCAGTGTGATGTCTCATCCTCTGAGACTCTCCACATGGCTCAGGTACACTTCTGAGATGGGTTCCAACAGGGACTTTGTAAAAGCAACTCTAAGAGGCCCAGGTGGAAGTTGTAAGATTTTTTTAATATCTAGCCTTGGAAATCACACAGCAACAATTCTGCCACAGTTTACCAACCAAGAGCGAATGCAAGAGCTAGCCCAGATTCAAGGGTTGGGACCCCACAAAGACAGGGTTACTGTGAGGTGAGGTTTATGAGGGTGGAAGGAGAGATCTTCAGAAACCAACTATCACCCACCCCTCTCTTTCTGGAATGGGATGTCCTTGTTGTCCTGGTTACTCTTGCACATCCCTGGGCTCTTAGCATGACTATTCCCTTCTCTAAGAAGTCTTTCTTTCGCCACAGGTACATAATTCTGTCATAGAATGTGGTACATCTCTTTGTAGTATGATTTACAAGTCTGCCTCTGTATGAGACTCTGAATACCTTGAGGGGATTAACAATGTGTCAATTCACCTTTATATCTGAGAATTTACTTATCGCTGGTGCTCCGTAAATATTGACCAGGTGAATAAGCATACACAGGCCAACACATTTACTCTTTAGGCTGAGAAAACTCACAATAGATGGATTCAAGTAGAATTCTTGCTCCTGGAGAAGTTTCTGGGTCAAGACTATGTCAGCTTGTGGACTATTTCCCCCCATGATATATTCACACATGATGTCAACTAATATTAGAATATAACAAACTGATGCAGCTGAAAGTAGTCAAAGCAACTAATGTCAGAGTGTTTCATGATCCTGTCAGCTTGATGAGTCCTCTCTTTCTCACACAATTCAAGCAAACTTGTGAAGTTATACATTTATTTGGACAGCCAGAGCCACAAAAATTTAAACCAGGACAAAATGCAGCTGAGGCTTAGTCAGAGGAAAATTATTTTCTGTGATTTGTCTAATTTGATATATCATAATGCTGAGTCTCAATTTAACTGTAAGCTATGCAGATGATTCCTTGACTAAGTGCATTATACTACCTCCTGCAAATGAGAAATGTGGGCTTATATATAAGCAAAAATACAAACATTTGAATTTAAGTTCAAATAACCATGAGAGTGAGGTGTTCATCCCGAACATTATAATAGAAAATTGGATTCTTCTATGCTCCCTTTCTTTCAACTTACTGAGTTTTCCTGTAAAGCTTATAATAGCTTATTCTGTAGAATGCCCAATTTTTTACAGAGGAGAAAGCTGGAAATATTGAAAAATGGGGGTAAATATGTGCAAGTAATGACTATTCAGCTTAAACTTATCTGTAATTATTTTAATATGAAGTTATTTTTTTAATTGAAATATAGTTGACGTGCAATATTATGTTAGTTTCAGGTGTAAAACATAGTGATTCAACATTTATATACATTACAAATTGATCATCACCATAAATCAAGTAACCTTCTGTCACCATACAAAGTTGTTACAATACTACTAACTATATCCTCTATGCATACATTACATTCCTGTGACTTATTTATTTTATAACTAAAATTTGGTACCTCTTAATCCTCTTCACCTGTTTCACTCAACTCCTTCACCTCCCTCCCCTCTGACAACCAACAGTTTGTTCTCTTATTTTGTAATTTTGTTTCAGTTTTGGGTTTTTTTCCATTTTTTTGTTTCTTAGATGTCACATATAAGTGAAATTACATGGTATTTGTCTTTCTCTGTCTGACACATTTCACTTACCATAATATCCTCTAGATCCATCCAGGTTGTTGCAAATGGAAAGATTTCATTCTTTTTTATGGATAGGTAATATTCCATCGTATATATAAAGTATCTTTATCCATTCATATATAAATAGACACTTAGGTTGCTTCCATATCTTGGATATTGTAAATAATGCTGCAGTGAACATTGGGGTACATATAGCTTTTGGAATTAGTGTTCTTGTCTTCTTTGGATAAATACCCAGAAGTGGAATTGTTGGATTATATGATAGTTCTATTTTCTATTTTTTGAGGAAACTTCATACTGTTTTCCACAGTGGCTGCACCAACTTACATTCCTACCAACAATGCATGAGATTTCCCTTCTCTCCACATCCTCACCAACACATTTTTTTTTTGGTCTTTTTGATAATAGTCATCCTAAAGGTGATATCTCACTGTTGTTTTGATTTGCATCTCCCTGATGATTAGCGATGTTGAGCATCCTTTCATGTGTCAGTTGGCCACCTGTATTCCTTCCTTGGAAAATATCTCCTCAGGTCTTCTGCCTACTTTTAGTTGGGTTGTTTGGGATTTTTGGTTATTGAGTTTATTTTTGTATGTGGTGTGAGAAAATGGTCTAATTTCATTCCTTTGCATGTAGCTGTCCACTTTGCCCAATACCATTTATTGAAGAGCCTGTTTTTCCTCCACAGTATATTCTTGGCTCCTTTGTTGTAAAATAATTGACCATATAAGTATAGGTTTATTTGGGGGCTCTCTATTCTGTTCCATTGATCTATGTGTCTATTTTTGTGCCAGTAAAAAACATACAGTTTTGGTTACTATGGCTTTTAGTATAATTTGAAATCAGTGAGAGAAATCAGCTTTGCAATTCTTTCTTAAGATTGCTTTGACTATTCAGGATCTTTTGTGGTTCCATTCAGATTTTAGGATTATTTGTTCCAGTTCTGTGAAAAATGTCATTGCTATTTTGATAAACACTGAGTTGAATCTAAATATTGCTTTGAGTCATATGGACTTTTAACAGTATTAATTCTTCCAGTCCATAAACACTGTATATCTTTCCATTTATTTTGTTGTCTTCAATTTCTTCCATCAATATCTTATCGATTTCAGAGCACAGGTCATTCACTTCCTTTGTTAAATTTATTCCTAGGTATTTTATTTTTGATGAAATTATAAGTGGAATTGTCTTCTTAATTTTTTCTGATAGTTTATTGTTAGTGTATTCAAATATAACAGATTTATGTACATTGATTATTTTATCCTGAAAACTTACTGAATTCATTTATTAGTAGTTTTTTGTGGAGTCTTTAAGGTTTTCTATATATAGCATCACGTCATCTGCCAATAGTGACAGTTTTACTTCTTCCTTTCCAATTTAGATATCATTTATTTCTTTTTCTTGTCTGATTGCTGTGGCTAGGACTTCCTACTATGTTAAATAAAAGTTGTGATAGTGGGCATCCTTGTCTTATTCCTTAGAGGAAATGGTTTCAGCTTTTAACCATTGAGTATGATGTTAGCTGTGGGTCTGTCATGTGTGACTTTCATTATGTGGAGATATGTTCCTTCTATACCCACTTAGTTGAGAGTTTTTATCATAATTAATCTCGAATTTTGTCAAATGCTTTTTCTGCATCAAGATGATCATATGATTTTTATCATTCATTTTGTTATGTGGGGTATTACATTGATTGATTTGCAGATATTGAACCATCCTTACACCCCTGGAATAAATTCCACTTAATCACTGTGTACAGTCCTTAATACATTGTTGAATTTGGCTTGCTAATATTTTATTGAGGATTTTTCCATCTATGTTCATCAGGGATATTGGCCTGTAATTTTCTCTTTTTTGTAATGTCTTTTTCTTGTTTGGTATCAAGGTAATGCTGGCCTTATAGATTAAATTTGGAAGCATGCCTTCCTCTTCAATTTTTTGAAATAGTTTGATAAGGATAGACATTAATCACCTTGCTGAGTTTAAACATGAGAAATCTCAGGAGTGTTTTTTGTGTGTGCATGTATGATAAGAACACTTAACATGATATCTACCCTCTAAACATATTTAGAAGTGTACAATAATGTACTGTTATCTAAAATCTATATGTTTGTACAGCTGTTTTCTAGAACTTACTCATCTAGCATAACTAAAACTTTATATCAATTGAATAACAACTCCCCATTAAAAAAAAAGACAAAAACAAACAAACAAAAAGAAAAGCAAAAACAAAGGGACACAAGGAAATGTTGCATGTCTCTTACATTGATTGTGGTTATGGTATCATGGTTGTCTGCATATATCAAAATTCATTAAATTGTATATATTAAATATGTGCAATTCTATGTATATCAGTTATACCTCAATAAAGCTGTTTTAAAGAAGTCAGTTAAAAATTATTTTCAGGGCTTCCCTGGTGGCGCAGTGGTTCAGAATCTGCCTGCCAATGCAGGGGACACGGGTTTGAGCCCTGGTCTGAGAGGATCCCACATGCTGTGGAGCAACTGGGCCCATAAGCCACAATTACTGAGCCTGCACATCTGAAGCCTGTGCTCTGCAATAACAGAGGCCACGACAGTGAGAGGTCTGCGCACTGCGATGAAGAGTGGCCCCCGCTTGCCACAACTAGAGAAAGCCCATGCACACAAACAAAGACCCAACACAGCCATAAATAAATAAATACAAAAAAAAATTATTTTCAATTTTTCACCGCTCTATTTTTTGTTGCTGCAAACAATAAGGGGCATACCTGAAGTAGTAACCAAGGACATCAATGAAAGTTAAAAAATAGAGGAGGAGCTTCAAGATGGTGGAAGAGTAAGACGTGGAGATCACCTTCCTCGCCACAAATACATCAAAAATACATCTACATGTGGAACAGCTCCTACAGAACACCTACTGAATGCTGGCAGAAGACCTCAGACCTCCCAAAGGGCAAGAAACTCCCCATGTACCTGGGTAGGGCAAAAGAAAAAAGAAAAAACAAAGACAAAAGAATAGAGACGGGACCTGCACCAGTGGGAGTGAGCTATGAAGGAGGAAAGGTTTCCACACACTAGGAAGCCCCTTTGCGGATGGAGACTGCGGGTGGCAGAGGGGGTAGTTTTGAAGCCATGGAGGAGAGCGCAGCAACAGGGGTGTGGAGGGCAAAGCGTAGACATTCCCGCACAGAGGATCGGTGCTGACCAGCACTCACCAGCCCGAGAGGCTTGTCTGCTCACCCGCCGGGGCGGTCAGGGTCTGGGAGCTGAGGCTCGGGCTTCAGTCGGATCGCAGGGAGAGGACTGGTGGCGTGAACAAAGCCTGAAGGGGCTAGTGCGCCATGGCTAGCCGGGAGGGAGAACGGGAAAAAGTCTAGAGCTGCCAAAGAGGCAAGAGACTTTTTCTTCCCTTTTTGTTTCCTGTGGCACGAGGAGAGGGGATTCAGAGCGCCACTTAAAGGAGCTCCAGAGACAGGCGCGAGCCGCGGCTATCAGCGCGGAGCCTAGAGCCGGGCATGAGACACTAAGGCTGCTGCTGCCGCCACCAAGAAGCCTGTGTGCAAGCACAGGTCACTCTCCACACCTCTCCTCCCGGGAGTCTGTGCAGCCTGCCACTGCCAGGGTCCCGTGATCCAGGAACAACGTCCCCGGGAGAACGCACAGCGCGCCTCAGGCTGTTGCAACGTCACGCCGGCCTCTGCCGCCACAGGCTCGCCCTGCATCCGTACCCCTCCCTACCCCCGGCCTGAGTGAGCCAGAGCCCCAGAAGCACTCCTTTAACCTCATCCTGCCTGAGCAAAGAACAGACGCCCTCCGGCAACCTACACAGAGAGGCGGGGCCAAATCCAAAGCTGAATCCCAGGAGCTGTGCAAACAAAGAAGAGAAAGGGAAATCTCTCCAAGCAGCCAAAGGAGCAGAGGATAAAATCTCCACAGTCAACTTGATGTACTGTGCATCGGTGGAATACCTGAATAGACAATGAATCATCCCAAATTGAGGAGGTGGACGTTGGGAACAACGATATATATTTTTTTTCACTTTTTCTTTTTGTGCATGTGTATGCGTATGCTCCTGTGTGTGATTTTCTCTGTATAGCTTTGCTTTTACCCTTTGTCCTAGGGTGCTGTCTGTTTTTTTGGTTTTGTTTTGGTTTTTTTTTTAGTATCGTTTTCAACGCTTGTTATCATTGGTGGATTTGTTTTTTGGTTTGGTTGTTTTCTTCTTTCTTTTTTTTAATTACTTTAGAAATTATTTTTAATAATTATCTTTTGTTTTTTATTTTAATAACTTTTTAATCTTATTTTATTTTATCTTTTTCTTTCTTTCTTTCTTTCTTTTTTTCTTTCTCCCTTTTATTCTGAGCCATGTGGATGACAAACCCTTGGTGCTCCAGCCAGGTATCAGGGCTGTGCCTCTGAGATGGGAGAGCCAAGTTCAGGACATTGGTCTACGAGAAACCTCTCAGCTCCACGTAACATCAAACAGTGAAAATCTCCCAGAGATTTCCATCTCAATGCCAAGACCCAGCTCCACTCAACGACCAGAAAGCTACAGTACTGGACACCCTATGCCAAACAACTAGCAAGACAGGAACAGAACCTCACCCATTAACAGAGAGGCTGCCTAAAATCATACTAAGTTCACAGATACCCCAAAACACACCACCAGACACAGCACAACCCACCAGAAAGACAAAATCCAGCCCCACGCATCAGAACACAAGCACCACTCCCCTCCACCAGGAAGCCTACACAAGCCACTGAACCAACCTTACCCATTGGGGGCAGACACCAAACACAATAGGAACTATGAACCTGCAGCCTGGGAAAAGGAGACCCCAAACCCAGTAAGTTAAACAAAATGAGAAGACAAAGAAACACACAGCAGATGAAGGACCAAGGTAAAAACCCACCAGACCTAACAAATGAAGAGAAAATAGGCAGTCTACCTGAAAAATAATTCAGAATAATGAGAGTAAACATGATCCAAAATCTTGGAAATAGAATGGAGAAAATACAAGAAAAGTTTAACAAGCACCTAGAAGAACAAAAGAGCAAACAAACAATGATGAACAACACAATAAATGAAATTAGAAATTCTCTAGAAGGAATCAATAGCAGAATAACTGAGGCAGAAGAATGGATAAGTGGCCTGGAATATAAAATAGTGGAAATAACTACTGCAGAGCAGAATAAAGAAAAAAGAATGAAAAGAATTGAGGACAGTCTCAGAGACCTCTGGGACAACATTAAACGCACCAACATTCGAATTATAGTGGTCCCAGAAAAAGAAGAGAAAAAGAAAGGGACTGAGAAAATATTTGAATAGATGAGAGTTGAAAATTTCCCTAATATGGGAAAGGAAATAGTTAATCAAGTCCAGGAAGCACAGAGAGTCCCAGACAGGATAAATCCACCAAGGCACATATTAATCAAACTATCAAAAATAAAATACAAAGAAAAAATATTAAAAGCAGCAAGGGAAAAACAACAAATAACATAGAAGATTCGGAATCCCCATGAGGTTAACAGCTGATATTTCAGCAGAAACTCTGCAAGCCAGAAGGGAGTGGCAGGATATATTTAAAGTAATGAAAGGAGGCTTCCCTGGTGGTGCAGTGGTTGAGTCCGCCTGTCGATGCAGGGGACACGGGTTAGTGCCCTGGTCTGGGAAGATCCCACATGCCGCGGAGCAGCTGGGCCCATGAGCCACGGCCGCTGAGCCTGCATGTCCGGAGCCTGTGCTCTGCAACGGGAGAGGCCACAACAGTGAGAGGCCCGCATACCGCAAAAAAAAAAATTAATAATAATAATAATAAATAAAATAAAATAAAGTAATGAAAGGGAAAAAGCCACAACCAAGATTACTCTATTCAGCAAGGATCTCATTCAGATTTGACAGAGAAATTAAAACCTTTACAGACAAGCAAAGGCTATGAGAATTCAGCACAACCAAACCAACATTATAGCAAATGCTAAAGGAACTTCTCCAGGCAGGAAACACAAGAGAAGGAAAAGACCTACAATAACAAACCCAAAACAATTAAGAAAATGGTAATAGGAACATACATATCGATAATTACCTTAAATGTAGATGATTAAATGCTCCAACCAAAAGACATAGACAGGCTAAATGGATACAGAAAAAAGATCCATATATATGCTGCCTAAAAGAGACCCACTTCAGACCTAGGGACACATACAGACTGAAAGTGAGGGGATGGAAAAAGATATTCCATGCAAATGGATATCAAAAGAAGGCTGGAGTAGCAATTCTCATATCAGATAAAATGGACTTTAAAACAAAGACTATTACAAGAGACAAAGAAGGACACTACATAATGATCAAGGGATCACCCCAAGAAGATAAAACAATTATAAATATTTACGCACACAACATAGGAGCACCTCAATACATAAGGCAAATACTAACAGCCATAAAAGGGGAAATAGACAGTAACACATTCATAGTAGGGGACTTTAACACCCCACTTTCACCAATGGACAGATCACCCAAAATGAAAATAAATAAGGAAACACAAGCTTTAAATGATACATTAAACAAGATGGAGTTAACTGATATTTATAGGACATTCCATCCAAAAACAACAGAATACGCTTTCTTCTCAAGTAGTCATGGAACATTCTCCAGGATAGATCATATCTTGGGTTACAAGTCAAGCCTTGGTAAATATAAGAAAATTGAAATCAAAACAAGTATCTTTTCTGACCACAACGCTATGAGACTAGATATCAATTACAGGAAAAAATCTGTAAATAATACAAACACATGGAGGCTAAACAATACACTACTTAATAACCGAGAGATCACTGAAGAAATCAAATGGGAAATCAGAACATACTTGGAAACAAATGACAATGAAAACACGATGACCCAAAATCTATGGGATGCAGCAAAAGCAGTTCTAAGAAGGAAGTTTATAGCAATATAATCCTACCTTAAAAACAGGAAACATCTCAAATAAACAACCTAACCCTACACCTAAAGCAATTAGAGAAAGAAGAACAAAAAAGCGGCAAATTTAGCAGAAGGAAAGAAACCATAAAGATCAGATCACAAATAAATGAAAATGAAATGAAGGAAATGATAGCAAAGATCAATGAAATGAAAACCTGGTTCTTTGAGAAGATAAACAAAATTGATAAAACATTAGCCAGACTCATCAAGAAAACAAGGCAGAAGACTCAAATCAATAGAATTAGAAAAGAAAAAGGGGAAGTAAAAACTGACACTGCAAAAATACAAAGGATCATGAGAGATTGCTTCAAGCAACTATATGCCAATAAAATGGACAACCTGGAAAAAATGGAAAAATTCTTAGAAATCCACAACCTTCTGAGACCGAACCAGGAAGAAATAGAAAATATGAATAGACCAATCACAAGCACTGAAATTGACACTGTGATTAAAAATCTGCCAACAAACAAAAGCCCAGGACCAAATGGCTTCACAGACGAATCCTATCAAACATTTAGAGAAAAGCTAACACCTATCCTTTGCAAACTCTTCCAAAATATAGCAGAGGGAGGAACACTCCCAAACTCATTGTACAGGGCCTCCATCACCCTGATACCAAACCAGACAAAGATGTCACAAAGAAAGAAAACTACAGGCCAGTAGCACTGATGAACATGGATGCAAAAATCCTCCACAAAATACTAGCAAACAGAATCCAACAGCACATTAAAAGGATCATACACCATGATCAAGTGGGGTTTATCCCAGGAATACAAGTATTCTTCAATATACGCAAATCAAACAATGTGATAAACCATATTAACAAACTGAAGGAGAAAAACCATATGACCATCTCAATAGATGTAGAAAAAGCTTTCGACAAAATTCAATACCCATTTATGAAAAAAACCCTCTAGAAAGTAGGCATATAGGGAGCTTACCTCAACATAATAAAGGCCATATACAACAAACCCACAGCCCAAATCATCCTCAATGGTGAAAAACTGAAACCATTTCAACTAAGATCAGGAACAAGACAAGGTTGCCCACTCTCACCACTATTATTCAACATAGCTTTGGAAGTTTTAGTCACAGCAATCAGAGAAGAAAAAGAAATAAAAGGAATCCAAATCGGAAAAGAAGAAGTAAAGCTGTTACTGTTTGCAGATGACATGATACTATACACAGAGAATCCTAAAGATGCTACTAGAAAATTACTAGAGCTAATCAATGAATTTGGTAAAGTAGCAAGATACAAAACTAATGCACAGAAATCTCTTGCATTCCTATACACTAATGATGAAACATCTGAAACTGAAATTAAGAAAACACTCCCCTTTACCATTGCAACAAAAAGAATAAAATACTTAGGAGTAACCTACTGAAGGAGACAAAAGACCTGTATGCAGAAAATTATAAGACACGGATGAAAGAAATTAAAGATGACACAAACAGATGGAGAGATATACCATGTTCTTGGATTGGAAGAATCAACATTGTGAAAATGACTCTACTACCCAAAGCAATCTACAGATTCAATGCAATCCCTGTCAAATTACACAGGCATTTTTCACAGAACTAGAACAAAGAATTTCACAATTTGTATTAAAACACAAAAGACCCTGAATAGCCAAAGCAATCCTGAGAATGAAAAACGGAGCTGGAGGAATCAGGCTCCCTGACTTCAGACCTTACTACAAAGGTACAGTAATCAAGACAGTATGGTACTTGCATAAAAACAGAAATATAGATCAATGGAACAGGATAGAAAGCCCAGAGATAAACCCACACACATATGGTCACCTTATCTTTGATAAAGGTGGCAAGAATATACAATGGAGAAAAGACAGCCTCTTCAATAAGTGGTGCTGGGAAAACTGGACAGCTACATGTAAAAGAATGAAATTAGAACACTCCCTAAAACCATACACAAAAATAAACTCAAAATGGATTAAAGACCTAAATGTAAGGCTAGACACTATCAAACTCTTAGAGGAAAATATAGGCAGAACACTCTAGGACATAAATCACAGCAAGATCCTTTTTGACCCACCTCCTAGAGAAATGGAAATAAAAACAAAAGTAAACAAAAGGGACCTAATGAAACTTCACAGCTTTTGCACCGCAAAGGAAACCATAAACAAGAAGAAAAGACAACCCTCAGAATGGGAGAAAATATCTGCAAAGGAAGCAACTGACAAAGGATTAATCTCCAAAATTTACAAGCAGCTCATGCAGCTCAATATAAAAAAAACAAAAAAACAAAAAAAACAACCCAATCCAAAAATGGGCAGAAGACCTAAATAGACATTTCTACAAAGAAGATATGCAGATTGCCAACAAGCACACGAAAGGATGCTGAACATCACTAATCATTAGAGAAGTGCAAATCAAAAGTACAATGAGGTATCACCTCACACCAGTCAGAATGGCCATCATCAAAATATCTAGAAACAATAAATGCTGGAGAGGGTGTGGAGAAAAGGGAACCCTCTGCACTGTTGGTGGGAATGTAAATTGATACAGCCACTATGGAGATTCCTTAACAAACTAAAAGTAGAACTACCATATGACCCAGCAATCCCACTACTGGGCATATACCCTGAGAAAAACATAATTCAAAAAGAGTCATGTGCCACAGTGTTCATTACAGCTCTATTTACAATAGTCTGGACATGGAAGCCACCTAAGTGTCCATCGACAGATGAATGGATAAAGAAGATGTGGCACATATATACAATGGAATATTACTCAGCCATAAAAAGAAATGAAATTGAGTTATTTGTAGTGAGGTGGATGGACCTAGAGTCTGTCATACAGAGTGAAGTAAGTCAGAAAGAGAAAAACAAATACCATATGCTAACACATATATATGGAATCTAAAAAAAAAAAAAAATGGTCATGAAGAACCTAGGGGCAAAACGGGAATATAGATGCAGACCTACTAGAAAATGGACTTGAGGACACGAGGAGGGGGAAGGTCAAGCTGGAACAATGTGAGAGAGTGGTATGGACATATATACACTACCAAATGTAAAATAGATAGCTAGTGGGAAGCAGTCTCATAGCACAGGGAGATCAGCTCGGTGCTTTGTGACCAGATAGAAGGGCGGGATAGGGAAGGTGGGAGGGAGGGAGATGCAAGAGGGAAGAGATACGGGCATATATGTATATGTATAGCTGTTTCACTTTGTTATAAAGCAGAAACTAACTCACCATTGTAAAGCAATTATACTCCAATAAAAACGTTAAATAAATAAATAAATAAAGGATCACAGGATATATACCCTTTATCCAAAGCTTTGATTATATGCTTTTTTTTAAAAATAAGGTCTATAATTAGAAACGATAAATACCAATAAAATCCAGTCATTTGTATCTTTATATATATATATATATATATAATAGTTGAGCAATTAAAAAAAAACAAAAAGGATAATTGAATGCTGAAATCAGTAAAAGGGGCAAATTCTTAAACAGAAACAAGGCAATAGAAAGTTTTTTTCAGGATATAGCATTGGGTTCAATGAAGACCCCGCAGTTCCTTGGAAAAACACTGTCAGAGAATTTTATGTTGAAATTCTGGTTTGACCCACACTGCCATTCAACTAAGTGTTAACCTCCAGGTACAGTTCATCAAGACCTTAAACATAATAAGATAAGGAGACAAATCCACAGAACTATTTGTAGGAGAATAGTGAAAACGCAATTAAAAGGAGCTGGAAGTATATGATAGGGAATGAGTGTGCTCAATGAAGCCATTTGATAATTACCAAGATGTTCTAGCACAAAGTAAGACATACCGTGTAACCTATTTTGATGTTTATTAATATGACCTATTTGGCAGGCAGGATATTGTGTGTTTCTAGACCTACTGACTCTGAAACAACTTTATTCATGTCACTTCTTAAGAAGGAGTGTCAGCACATTCCATCAAAGTCTTCCCTTGAACACTCAGAATAGGTCACATGAGTCCAAAGTTTGTAAAAATTATAAACCAAAATTTGGATCCCTATAACAAGTATGGCTATAGACCAGGAGACACTGAGCACGAGGGCCAGACTGTATATAATTTAGGCTTTGCAGGCCATACAGTCTTTGTGGTAACTGCTTAACTCTGTCTTGCAGCAAGCACAAAAGCAGCCAAAAACAACATGCAAACAAATTGGTATGTCTGTGTTTCAATAAAAGTTTAGTTAATATAATCATGAAAATTTTAATTTCATTTAATTTACACACAGCACAAAATATTATTCTTCTTTTGTGTTTTTTTTAACAATTTAAAATTATTAAAATATTCTTATCTTGTAGGCCATAAAAAAACAGGTGTCAAGCTGGATTTGGTCCATGGTTTGTAGTTTGCTGACACCTATTATAAACTAACTAGTTAGTGCCAGAATTAAGGGATCAATTCTTTTTGTGTGTATGCATATCCAAATGTGTCAGCTAGAGTTATCTTATCTTGCCTTTATATCTAATTGGCCTGAACTACTACTATTCCACAAGGTGGAAAGTCAAAGGCCAAATATTTTGTCTCTCTCTTTCTCCCTTGTTTGTATGTGACTCTGTCACTCTTTCTCTCTCATGTATCTCACTTCCCCACCCAACATTTATTATCTTTCTTTTATTCCCATTCATCCCTCAGTTCCAATCCAGTTATAATGCAGTAGAATTTAGCAATACCTTTTGATGGCCTATATTTGCTACATTTTTAAATGGCAGAAAAAATTTTTTAAAGGAATAATACTTCGTGTCATGTGAAAATTATATTAAATCCAAGTTTCTGTGATGATATATAATTTCCTGGAATACAAGCTGGAAGTTACAGTATAATAAATAAGTCTGCATATGTAGTAAGAAAAAAAAAGTATGCTTAGAATCAGCCAGTCCTAAGTTCAAACCCCACCAAATAAATAGTATATGTAAATAATTTCTTAAGCAACACTACTAAATTTCAGGGTTATTTTAAAAACATTATTTAAGGAGAATGTATTGAGTTGTTTTAACTAAATCATTTGTCTGGGATTTAAATAAAGTAAATGACACATTTGAGATTCAAATTCAAGTCAGATTCTAGAAACTTTCTTCCTCTAACAATGATGTGCTATAGTTTTCTATCAGGTCTGCCTTTTTTCCTGTATAGGCAGTTCTGTGTAGGGTATTCCAGAAATAATCAGAATTAAAGAAATGATTTCCTCAAGAAGTAAAAATCTTAGAAGAGGAAACTGAGTCTCAGAGAGTCAAAAGAAATTTCAGAAGAATACTTACAATTTCTCCACGAATTGCCACTGCAAGGAAAACTGAAAATGAATGGAAAGAAGTAGAACGAGTATTTTGTACCTTTCTTTTAATCAGAGAAAGGTGATGATCATCAAACAGTTTTAGACAATGGACAAGATGGAAACTGCAATTTGAATAAATTGACAGAGTCCTGACTCTCAAAATCCAGGGAGCCAAGACAGGAGAGAGAGCATCTTTCTAGCTCCTGGTCAAGGGAGGCAGGACCACTTCTTGCACACTGTCTCCTGCCCCACAGGGGAAGAGAGCCCCTTCCTCAGCACATTTTAGGATATAGAAGTAACCAGTCTGGATGCCCCATAAGCTGCCAAAGAAAAATCACCAATTCTTCAGAGATTAAGCACTCAGGAAGCAGAAAACCATGTAGAGTGATCACAACATTGACCCAATGAAAAAGGACAGCCAAGGCTTTAGATGAAAACCTGAGTAAAAATATAAGAGCACTTAAGAGAAAAGTATCTCCCCAAATACATTATAGAGTTAGAAAAAAACCATGATTTTCCCATTAAGCAATTCCATAGATTCTTGTCGAGAGCTTTATTTTTGACCTAGAAGAGTGAGTGAAACATCAAAAAGCACAGAGCAAAATATAAAAACCTGAAATACTGAAGACAAAGAGGAGAAATTTGAAGCCTGTGTAGAAACACAGATAGTCCACTTAGATTCCCCCTTCGATTGTTCCAGCTGTAAGTCACTTCAGGTTTGTTAAGCTGCAGAGATCTAGGGCACACCCTTCCTAGTGTTGTCCACATCAAATGACTGATCAATACTTGTGTATAAAGGTCCAACTTTGTACAACTCTGATAGACCCTGTTTGTTCCAGAGCTCCCTGTGGATCTGGAAGACGCTTTGCCAGACCTTTGACACAATTCAACACATTCTTCTACCCAGTCTTGCTTTCTTTCCTTCTCATCCAAGGGAGTAAATTCCCAGTAAATAACCTGCAGACTAAACTCCATCTCAGTAACTACATCCAAACTATAGCAATGGTATTGAAAGTGATCTGAGAAAGCAGGTGCTATGAAGGGTTTTTGGAAATGGATTGCTTGCTGCCCAGCTGGCAATGAGTTTCCCACCTGTAGTAGGTGGCATATTACCAGCCTCTGTCACCCAAAGAGAGCATAGTTTCACCTGGAGACACAGAAAATGTCCCATGTAACCATTAGCTGGACAAGTGCCTGGGCATTCTGGGACACTTCTTCCAAGAGACCAGCAGGGAAGGAAAGGAATCACCATCTTGGCAGGGGTAATTGATAGATTATCAAAATGAAGTTGGACTACTGTTACAAAATGGAAGCAGAAAGGAATACACAAGGGATCCAGGTGATCCATTCAGGGAAATTTGATAATTTCTTGCCCAACTGTGACTTCTGCAATGCAATTTCACAACCAGAAAGCCTGAACTAACATTTACATTTTACCGTGGAAAAAGATCTGCAATCCAAGAATCTTATGTCTACTCCAAGTTTTAAAAAATACATACCAGCAGTAAATAATCAGAATTTTTAATTGAAATGAGTTGACTTACAATATTGTATTAGTTTCAGGTGTACAGCATAGTGATTCAGTATTTTGACAGATTATACTCCCTTATAGGCTATTATAAGATAATGGCTATAATTTCCTGTGCTATGCAGTATATCCTTGTTGCTTATCTATTTTATATAGCTACTATTTATAGTAGTTTTTATCTATTAATTCCATACCACGAATTTGTCCTTTCCCCCTTCCCTTTTCGAATGATATGACTTAACAATATGAAAAAATAGAAATAAATCTTCGAGAATGTATATTTTCTCCTCTTGAGATACCATTTAACACACTGAGAATATTAAAAATTAAAATCCAAAAATGCTAACTATTGGAGAGGATGTGCCTGAAATTTGTCTCAAAGTTACTTTTGAAGGCTCATGAATTTGAAATTGTTGACATCTTTGATGCTTCTCTATAGACCATAATATTCGCATTTGAGAGACTATTCTTTCTATAGGTGCTGATATAACTGGTAAACTCAGAGAAAATTCTGCTAAATTAAAAATATTCTCATTTCCATTTTTTCTGTGTTAAACTGTATAAACTGGAACTCAAATATTCTCACAGGTATTTTTTTTTCCATCAAGAATGTGTTTCTTCAACAAATATTTTGACGCAGCAAAATTCATCAAATAATTTCTCTATTCATATTTGTTAATGTTTCAAAATTAGATGCTGCAAAATTAGGCCTCATCAATTTCATTTCATTATGTTATTAAATATAAATTTAACCAAGTTAACAACTCTAATGAATATATTTTTCCAAGTCAAGGTGTTCCAAAGCACAAATTAGGGAATTTCAAAATTATACTTTATAAGTTATTTGAGTTCTCATTCTTTAATTTGTTAAACTCCTGCTTTGATTTTGGTGTGATTAGTGCCAATGCCTTCTCATTTTCAAGCTGTGTTTTCAATAATTGTAATTCAATAAACCTGTCAAAATCTGAAGCTTCATGGATTCCATTCATTAAATATTTTATTTAAGTATATTTCAACAGATTTTAATTTTTTAAAAAGCTGACAGATTTTGTAAGATTTAGTTACAGTAAATATATTTCAATACAATAAATTTTAATGTAGGTCACACTGATGGCTTTCAAAGTAGTTGTTCTAAGGCTCAAACTTCTCTAACATCCACTTGGTGATGGACAGCAATGAGAAGTGGGCCCACTGCTGAAGAATTTTTAAATTTATTTTTAATTGAGATAAGATAGATGTAACTTAAACTTTACCATCTTAACCATTTTTAAATGTACAGTTCAGTAGTGTCAATACATTCACATGGTCATTTAACCAATCTAGAGAACTTTTTCATCTTGCAAAACTGAAGATTTATACCCATGAAATAACCCCTCAGTTTCTCCTCCCCACAGCTAACAGTAACCACCATTCTACTTTGTCTCTACGAATTTAACTATTCGGGTATTTCATATAGGTAGAATCATACAGTGTTTGTCATTTTATGACTAGCTTATTCACTTATTTCATCTTTTCATGTCTTTCTTGGCCATTTGCATATCTTCTTTGGAAAAGTGTCCAGCTTTTCCATCACCAATCGTTCAAAAGACTGTCATATTCTCATTAAATGGTTTTGTCATGCTTGCTGAAGATTATTTGATCATATATGTGAGGTCTTATTTCTGGGCTTTTTATTCTATTCTATTGGTCAATATGAATGGTTTTAACAAGTAACCCACACTGTTTTGATTACTTTAGCTTACTAATAAGTTTTGAAATTGAAACGTGAGACCTCCATCTTTATTCTTTTTCAAGATTGTTTTGGCCTTTCGGAGTCCCTTGAAATTCCATGTAAATTTTAGGATAGATTTTGAAATTCTATTTGCAAAATATGCTCATGAGATTTTGATATGAATTTTATTAAATCTGTAAATTGCTTTAGGTAGTATTGACATTTTAACAATATTGAGCCTTCCAGTTCATCAACATGGGATGTTTTTCAATTTATCTGTGTCTTCCTTAATTTCTTTAGCAACATTTTGTAGTTTTCAGTGTACATATCTTTTGCCTCATTGGTTAAATTTATTCCTAGGTATTTCATTCTTTTTGATGCTATTGTAAATGGAATTGTTTTCTTAATCTCCTCTTCAGATTGTTCACCATTAGTGTATAGCATAATATATAGTGTGTAGAAATGCAATTGATTTTTGTGTCTTGATTTTTTATCTTACAACTTTGCTGAATTATTTTATTAATTCTAACAGAGAGTGTGTGTTAGGGCTTTCAACCTATAAGATCATGTTGCTGCAAACAGAAATAACGTTACTTCTTCCATTCCAGTTTGGATTCATTTTTATTTCATTGTCTTATCTAATTGCTCTGACTAGGGCATCCAGTACCAGTGAAGAGAGGTGACAAAAGCAGGTTTCTTGTAATTTATAATTTATGGTGATTCAAACAACCAAATATGTGTTTCTTATATGTATTTTTTCTCCATCCACAGTTCCTGGCTTACACCTCCTCAAACATGGAATTTCCTGAGTTATAAGAGCAATAGGATGTTAGTTATCTAGTTCTCAGTTCCTGAAAATGCTTCAGGGAAAGTGACTTTTGGATGCCATCCAAGTGTGGGGGCTGGCTGCCAGAGAACCAAACATGTGATTAGAGGGTTGGAACCCTCAGTCTCACAACCTGATTTCCTGGGAGCGTAGAGGTTGACTCAATCACCACTGGCCAAAGATTTAGCCAATCATAACTAGGTAATGAAGCCTCCATAAAAGTCCAAAAGGATGGTTTTTGTCCCCCTTTCAAGAAACTTCTATGTCAGGAAATGGAATGCTTCCACATGTCAAGGTGCCAGACCCCAACCCCCACAAGGACAGAAGCCCTTTTCTTTGGGAGCTCTCCCTATGTATCTCTTCATCTGACTGCTGATTTACGTCCTTTAATATCCTTCTATAATAAATCGGTAATCTAGTAAGTAAACAAGATTTCCTGAGGTCTATGAGCCATTTTAGCAAATTAATCAAACTCAAGGAAGGGAATGTGGGAACCTCTGATTTATAGCCAGTAGATTAGAAGACCAGGTAAGAACCTAGACTTGTGACTGGCATCTGAAGTGGAGTCTTCTGCAACCGAGCCCTTTACCTGTGGAATATGATTCTATCTCCAGGTAGACAGTATCAGAATTGAGTTGAATTTTTGCATACCCTGCTGGCGAAGGAGAATTGCTCGTTGGTATAGGGAAGCTTCAACATACACATGTCGGAATAGGGTCCAGGAACTCCTTTTAGTAGGCATTTCCTGATCTTAGAGGACAAGCTTTCAGTCTTTCACCATTGAGTATGATGTTAGCTATGGGTTTTCATATAAGGTCTTTATTCTGTTGAGATAGTGTCATTCTGTTTCTGGTCTGTTGAGTATTTCTATTAAGGGTGCTGACTTTTGTCAAATGCTTTCTCTGCATCAATGAGAGGATCATATGGGAGTTCTTTTCCCCTTCATTCTGTGAATGTGGTGTATGATATTGATTGATACCACTCTTTACTCTCTGCCCCAGGGAAGGAGCTGAGGAGTGGATGCCATGTTGGTTTTCCCCCCAATGCTACTTATTATGTTTCCCCAGCTCACCTGAAATATAGAAAGCAAGAAAGGTAATCCTCAGAGAGATTTTTGTGCTTGTCAGAAGGAACACTGACATCAGGCTTTTATTTGTTGAGCTATAGAATTTCAAAGACCCATCCTGTTCTGTTACTGGGTCAGAGCATATTGAATGATTTCTTTGACTATCATCCTTGGGAAGGCAAAGAGATTTGGTGTTGGATGTTCTCTTCAAAAAGCTTAAATCTAAAACTTGGCTGGAGCTGCTTGGAATTGCATTGCAAAGACAGAAAAGCCTTCAAGTTTTACCAAAGGGCAAAGAGAGTTGAGTTAGAATCCTCTTAAAATAATACAACCAATAGGGCTGTCTGCCAGCTTTGGGGCCCCAGCAGGAACAGCAGGAGCTAAGAAGACTGAAAAGATCAGAGGTTGTAGTCTTAATTTAGGCTTGACTGGACTTTTAAAGATATCTAGAAATGAGACTTTGTTTATACATGAAAAGGACCAGAAAAGCTATGGGATTAGTTCCAGTATTGGATTGGGAAGGGGAGGAATGATGTAGCAAAGTGAGTGACAAAGATAGAAGTAAGTCATTTTCTGCTTGCACTTCCAGGTCCAGCACTTCCAGTGTACTAGAGGTAGATACATAAATACATCAAAAGGTATTTAGGATACACTGCCAACATTTAAAAAAAAAAAAGGTTATTTCAATGTGAAATTTCATAAACAGCTTTCTAGAGGTGAGATTTTAGGATGCGAGGTGGTTATTTATGAGAAGGAGAACACACAAGATTCCAAATCAAGATAAGCATGAATATTAGGGAGAAACAAGAATAGTAAAAGCAATAATGTTTAAGATTCTCTGTAGGAAAGTAAAATACCTAGTTTGATAGACAGGGAAGCTTTACGTTAATATGTTAAAAGATCTTGCAAAGTAGATTGAAGTATGTTATTTAAGGTTTTGAACCTTGAGTTTACAAAATTATTTTTTTTTGGTGGAGGCGGTGATAGGGATGGGGGAGCAGCAGTGAAATGTTGTAAATTCCTGAACTGACCATGAGCAGATCAAAGTACTATTTTAGGATATGTAATCTCACACAATGGAAGCAAAAGGGGAAATGTGTCAGGAAATAAGTTTAGAATTTCAGCTACACCATAAGCTCCCTCATCTTTGGGTTTCTGTGTAAGAATTCCCTGTGCAGGAATCAGCTTCCACCATCATCCTCCATTTTTAGCCTGTAATTAAATGCACTAACTGTAAATCCAGAACTAGAATACTGGTTATTTGACTCCAAAAACTCACACTATTAACCACCATCCAGTCAGTTCATAATCAAATCTATTATAAACACCCCTGTATTACTACCATTTCCCTTGTGATAGTGGGAAGAGGGGAGGACCCTATAAATCATTAGAGACTTTATTTTATTTCACTTTATTTTCTGCTTTCATCTCATGATATTAATGTGATCTTAACTTAAAGAGAATACTGTTGATTCACCAGGAGTCCAATAAATTTATCTGCACATCTCTAAAACAATCCAAATTGAGAACCAGAATTTATACTTGTTCCCAAACTGGAGCTGTCTTTGGTAATTTTATTCTTATTTCTTCAGTGTTCTGTATTTATTTTTCAGTGAGAAGTCTTCACAGAATACTTTTGCATGTATTTTGACTATGGTCTTAACTAAGGCCCTTTGCCCTCGCAGAATAAAATCAAATGTTCCAAGTACCATGAGCCAAAGAGCCTGGTTCTATTTTATCTCTCCACAAGGCATAATGCTTTAAACTTTGAAAATATCTGTGAATGTGCTGGCCTGTGCTGGGTCTCTTTGGACCATCCTCAAGTTAGTTCTATTAGCATTTATTGTTCATAACAAGAGTGGTTGATCTTTTGTTTTTTCCCCGAGCCTTAATAGCAAAGATCTTCACAGAGAGCTGTTCAGCAGTTATGATAATAAAATGCTTTAATTCCTCAACCTAATATAAATTGAATTCTTTAGTCAAGAATACTCTTCCTGTTTGACAAACATAAATAGGTGACAATATTATTGTCCATAAGTCCAAGGTACACTTGTGGACATAACTTACACTGGAAATTCTGCTTATGATAAACTCATTTTAATTCTTTTTCTCATTTATACATTGTGCTTAGTTCATGTTTTCCATTTGGGAATATGTAAAATCATATGCATTTTAGTTTACAAAAGAGTGTAGCACTTTCCCCCTTTGCTACAAAAACATTTATTAATGTTTGAATGGCGCTTTTAAAAGTCAAGCAGATTTAATTTGACACTTATGAATAAAAGATTTGCACTTAGATTAAATTTTTCTCTAAGGCACCTATGTCTTTCCTTTATTGATCATTATGTTGCACAGGGAAGTTGTGTTAATTTGTTGTGTTGCTATTTTAATTAATGCTTAACTGAATTTATTCATTCAGAGATAACAACACCAGCAATTCCAGGCATGGGTCAGCACTCTGAACTCTTCAGCATGCTCTTCTTTTCAGACAGAAATTTCAGGCAGATGAGAACAAAAATCCTCTCAGTTCCAAGTAATAATCCATGTAAATGAATCATTTTACAATCAACTTAGCAAAGATCTAAAGAACTCAGACACATTCCAGATTGGAGTTCAAGACTACCTGGGATTTTATAACAAAACTAATTCACAGTTTTCAACATTTCACATATAAAGTACAGAATGTTGAGGAGTCAGAGGTTAAGGAGAAATTTTAGGGAAATCCACTGGGGTTCTATAAGTACTACTATACCCAAGAGGTCAGGGATGAGAGTTCCTATGCCCCACCTCAAACCTTGGGAAAGGGCTTCATATGGACACTCACGGTGCTTATTATGTGTTCCGGAGACTTGAGAAGCAAAGTGGACTCACTTCTGTTTCTTACCTTGGAAAATCTGAAGAGGGATAGATTGACTAAAGAGACCACTTGAAATAGCATCATGGCAACAGCAGTTTGGGGAGTAATGACATTGCCTATGAACAAGTCACCCCAAGTGACTGGTTCCCATGAACTACTAGTAGACTATGAATGAGAGAGTGAAATGGAATGACAGCTTCTCATTCTTCCAAGTGTAGATAGACAGGGATCTTGGAAACCTTGAAAACTAGAATTGTATTTTCTGTCATCTACAAGCTTAGGAAGAAATCATAAATGACCAGGCAATAACATTAACACGCTTGTCCATTTAGAGGATTAGAGAGTTCCCAATGATGGGAAGAGGGTCTCATAAGAATCCAGGAAACTTAAAGAATGAATCAATCAACTTCAAGTACTTCCTAGGCTCAGAGAGCATCAAACCCAGTTTACTCACATTTTTTTGGAATGAAAATATTTTCTTGCTTGTTATATCTCTCTTTTCTCCACTGCTGAAAATTTCCCAATTCCACTGGTCAGAAATCTATTAGCAAGATGATGGAGGAAGAGCAAAAGTGCTGATAGTGGAAAGAGGGAAGCAACCTATAAAGCCTCACTCTTACCCCTGCATGCCATCAGTTTGGATCAGGTTCCGGCTAAGAGATGGGATGGGAAAACTGCCTTCAAAGTTTTAAGGTTTTGATTATTACACTGTAATATACAAAATTATGATTGAATTGAGACCCCTTTGTGGATAGAAGTTACAAAGACTCTTTCATTATCTGAGAATGAGCAAAGGATTCATCAGCCCTGACCTAGTTTGCTGATTCAGGTGGACAGGAAGAACCAGTCCCATAAATTGAGTTTGAATGGACAGCAGGGGCTCTGAGGGAGTATGTGTTGTCATTGTTGCTGTTGTTAAATAAGCAGTCCTACCTATTTGCCATGAGAGTTTTACTTCCCTTATTAGCCTTCATGTGGCAAATGCATAATTGTTAAAAATCTTCAAATTTCTAAAAACCAGTTAGGTCTTTGTCTTCATAGAGCTATTCCAGAAACCCAAAGGGTTATGACCACTGGAAATGTGATCTTGGCATCACCAATAAGTTCATACTTGCTACTGTCTTTGTTATACCTGCTCCATGTTCTGTAATATGGCTTTGCGTTCTGCCATATACATGGAAAGTCTCTTTTCAAGATCACTTATGACTTCTCATCCTAATTGTTACATTCAATGCAAAATGTACAACGTTTGCTTAACACAGTTAAACTCTCCCTTCTGGCATTCCTCTTTTCCCATGACTTTGCTGACATCTCTCCAACCTGAATTTATAAGAATTCAAGCTCTGCAGTCAGGCTTCCTGACTTCAAACCCAGATCCAAATACTTATAAATGTGTGCCTTGGGACATCATTTATTATCCCTAAGCCTTCATTTCCCTTTATATAAAATGAGATAATAATTATATACAACTCAGCATGGTGTCTATTATACAATAAGCATTCAATTAATATTATCTAGCCCTTACCATTTTTATTGTCAGAATCATCTAGTCTCTCCCTCTAAGTTTCTTTCCATCTCGAACTCAATTCCTCATTCTAGACATGAAGTAATTGTATTTCCTGGAGTTGTCTTTCTGTCTCTTCTCTGCCTAATTTATAAATTTAATTTATTTAATTTCTTTAATTTCCATACCCGCAACTATCACTTACATTCTTAAAGTTCACAAGTCTCCTTCAGGGTCACACTTTGAACCAAATATACAGGGGCTTAATGAAAATTTCCACTTGATATTCATTACCTCTTCAAACCCAACATTTTGAAAATCAAACTCATCAACCATTCTCACCCACAAACCTTACACACACACACACACACACACACACACACACACACACACACACACACACACACATACTTCTTTTTAGCCCTTCATTTCCTAAGTAGGTACTAATACTACAAACATCCTAGTCACTTAGTCACTTAAGCCAGAAACCGATGAGTTGTCCTAGATTCCTTCTTCTCTCTCATTTCCCATCCCAATTTGTCATTAAACCCTGTAAATTCTGCCTCCCAAATATTTCTCAAATCAGTCAACACTTCTCCATTGCTATTCTCATAATTAGGGATAAAATGAAGGCCAAAACGCACATAGTTCATGATTTAGCTACTGCCCATCTTTTCTCTCACTGCTTTTCTCCCTTCAGCCTTTAATATCAACCACATCAACTATTTTAAGTTTCCCAAATACACTAGATATTCTCTTAGTCTCTTGGCTTTGAATATCGTGTTCTGTCTGCCTAGGCTGTGACTACTTCATTTTATATTTGATCTAGAATAAGTACAAACAAGATGAGCACTCACTGACCACATGATCCTATTCTATCTTCTCAAAAAATCTAGCATATGAGTATCATCATCATTCTCTTTTTGGAGAAAAGAAAAGAGGTTCAAAGAAGCTAAGTAACTTACACCTGGTCCCTAAACTGGAAATTACCAGTCAACTTTAGAATTATTTAGGGGCTAAGTAAATGTCATTGAATCTTAAGATAGGAATTGTTATTCCTCTTATAAGAGTATCAAAATGAAGCATCAAATATTTTGAATAACTTATCCAAGATCTTATAGCTGGTTCATAATAAAGCAGAAGATATAAACCCAGATTTTAATCTTTTCTTACATTTAGTTGACTTTCCCAAGTCTTTAGATAAAAATGAAAATAAATCATTATGGCACAAAGCAACCACAATTTTGTTTTAATAAGTTCCCCTCACCATTCTAAATTTGCCTTTTTGTCTCTCTTTCACTAATGGATTTTTTTCAAGATCTAAATAAAATACCATATCCTCCTCTATCAGAACTTCCTTGACCTTCTAGTTTCTGATGATTTGCTCCTAAAATCCTATGACATTTCTAATCTACATCATCTGGGCTGGAACTTACTACTGTGTAACTTGACTTGTTTCTTTTTTAATGTTCTTTTATCAATTATTTTTATAAAGGTATATGTTACAGAGTAAAATTCATATATAGTTTTTTTCATATATAGTTTTTTGAGTTTTGCAAATGCATAGTCATATAACTACTACCAAAATCAAAATACAGAAAAATTATATTATCTCAAAAATTTCCCCTATTCACCTTTGGAGTCATCCTTCTCTCTTAGTCCAGGCTCTGACAATAATTGATCCATTTTCTGTGTCTATAGTTTCGTTTTTTCAGGATATCATGTATATTGAATCATACAGTATGTAGACTTTGGGGGCTAGCTTCATTCATTTACAATAATGCATTTGAGATTTAGCCACATTGCTGTGGTATTAATAGTTTGTTCCTTTGCATTGCTGAGTAGTATTCCATAGTATGATGCAACACAGTTTATTTATCCATTTACCTGTTAATGGACATTTCTGTTACTTTCAGTCCTTGTCAATTATGAATAAAGTTGTTACAAATATTTGCATATAATTTTTGCATTAAAAAGGTGTTTGTTTCACTTCAGTGTATTCCCAGGAATGATAGGTGGTAAGTGAATATTTAACTATTTCAGATGTCAACAATCTTTTTTCCAGTTAATGTAGTAACTTGCCTTCTCAACAGCAAATTATGCAAGTTGCAGTTGCTCTGCATCCTCACACACTGTATTGTCAGCTATTGAAATCTCTTCCATGATAATAGTAGTATCATGATGGTTTTAATTTGTATTTCCCTAATTATTAATGATGTTTAGCATCTTTACCTGTGCTTATATACCATGTGTATATCTTCTTTGGTAAGGTATCAGTTTAAGTATTTTTCAAAAACATATTTAAATTATTGTTTGTTTTCTTACCATTGAGCCCTAGGTACAAATATCTTATCAAATATGTAATACAAAATATTTTCTTTCAGTCCATGGCTTTTTCTATTTTTATTTTCATAAGAATATCTTTCAAAGAGCAGGAGTTTTGAAATTCTAAATGGTGATTAAGTCCAATGTATAATTTTTTTCTTTTGTAGATTGTGTTCTTGTAGTCTAATCAAAGAAATCTTTGCCTATCCCAAGGTCACAAATACTTTTGCCTGTATTATAGCCTAAGTAATTTACACTTTTAGGTTTTATTTTTAAGTATGACCCATTTTGAGTTCAAGAACAAACATTTTTTTTTTTTTTTGCATTTGCATGTCCAATTTTCTGGCATCGTTTGTTGAAAAGATGGATATTTCAACACTGAATTGCCCTTACTCTTTGTTAAAACCTCACTGATCCTGTACCTTGAGTCTACTTCTGGAGTCTGTTCTGTTCCTTTGATCAGTGTTTCCATAATTTCACCAATACCACACTGGTTTGAATACTAAAGTTATATGATGTCTTAAAATAGTGCATGTATTCCATGATTTTTTTCAAACTTTTTGGCTATTTTAGTTCCATTGCCTTGCCATATAAATTTTAAAATCAGATTGTCAAATTTTACAAAGATTTCCTGCTAGAATTTAATTTATATTGAGTTGAAACTAAAGATCAGTTTGGAGATAATTGACATAAACATTAAACCTTCCAACCTATGTATAAGGCTTATATCCATTCATTTAAATATTTTATTCATTAGTGTTTTATAATGTTTAGTGTATAAAATTTGTGCAGATTTTATTATATGTGTACCTAATTATTTCATGTTTTGGTGCTATTATAAATGATGATTTTTAAAAATTTCAAAATTGTTAAATTTTAATATATAGAAATGTGATTAAATTTTGTATATTGAGTTTGTATCCTGAAACTGTACTAAACTCACTTATTAGTTCCAGTAGCTTTTTTTTAGATTCTTCGGTATTTTCTAAGTAGAAAATTATGTTGTCTAAAATGGAGACTATCTTATTTCTTCCATATCTGTTGGTATAGGTTTATTTATTTTTCTTGTCTCAGTGCACTGATTACAACCTAGAGTATGATGTTCATAGGTGTGGTTAAGAGTGGGCACACTTGCCTTGTTCTCTTAGTGGGCAAGTATTCAATTTTCCACCATTAAGAAATTAGTGATCTTTTTGTGTAGATGACCATCTTCATGTTGAGGAAGTTTCCTTCTGTCCCTAGTTTGTTGAGAGTTTTTATCAGGAATGGATGTTGAATTTTGTTAAAAGTCATTTTTTACATCTTCTGAGAGGATCAAATGATTTTTCTTCTTTAGATTGTTAACGCGATAAATTATACTGATTAATTCTCAAATGCTGAACAAGCATCACATTCCCAGGATAAATCGCACTTTGTCACGAGACACACACACACACACACACACACACACACACTTATTTTATATTTATATATATTTAATTTATGGAAATCAAATTTTCAACCTGGGAAAATTTACCACAGGGTAATCTGTTCTGTTCAACATTAAATCAGTGATTGGAACAACAAAGCAGTGAGTGCAAAGTCACCAGCATGCTAATGAAAAGTAGCCAGATTCAAATGATACTAAAACGATAGACATAGATTATGTAAAGTCTTACATTAGGATCAAAAACACAGAACCCAAATACAAGGTATAAACAACCCCAGGGTCTTCCTTTCAGGGTAAACCTAATACACAACAATATGCTATAAACTCTAGCTTAAGGCTTTGATCGTTTTATGCTGCATAAAGCTATCTAAAACATGAGAAGTGAAAATCTTGCTCTGTGGCACTCAAGACACCTCTCCCATTCAGGGCCCAACAATTCATACATGTATTTACATTTTTTATATACACACATATATACACTAAAATTTTATACCTTATTCTCTTTGGAAAATTTTTAATGTTGTTAAACCTATAAACTTTTATATATTTTACCAATTAAAAAAATCAGACTTTAATCATTAAAGATTAAATTAACATAAAATTTTACATAATTGCATACGATGTAATAAATTTTTAAATTGGGAAATATTCAGAAGAGAGTAATCAGGTGGTTACTTCCCAAAGATGATTCGGACAGTCTTCAAACATAGAAGTGAGAATTTGGGAGGGAGAAAGAATAAAACTATCACATAAATGACCCACAGGCTGTATTCTATCTTCTTTATCTGGAGGCTATAGTTCCTGAAACAGACAGTAAAATTGAAACAGTTGTGCTCCGTTTTCTTGATTTCCTTGGCAACCATGACCTCAGTATGCTCTCAAAGGTTACAATTCTCCAAGGGGAAGAGCAGGCTATCCTAAGGACTCTTCTGGGTCAAAAATGCCCCAGGAGGTATGAGTTTGACCCTGAGTCAAATAATAGTAAAGATTAGGAGAGGGAGGTTTAGAAAGAGGGTGTAGGGTCAAATGAAGCAGAGAAAATAGGATGCTCCTCTAACTCTACTGCGCAGTGACATCACGGCTAGCACACATCTGAGCTTCTTATCAAATTAGAGCCCAGAATCAGCTCAACAACCTCCTTCTTCCTTTCTGTCCCTCCCAGACCAGAGCCCATGTTGAAAGCAGAGTGTTTTAATAGACTGAAGCCAGCTGGAGAGGTTAAGTGAGTCACTCTTCTATGAGAATTTAGGCTAGGAAAAAGAAAAATGTAGCATGTGTGCTAGGAGACTCTCCCTAGATTGCCTTGGAGCCATATGGAGAACCAAAACTCTTGGTCACACATTTCAGAAACTAACATTTATCAAAGCACCACCTGCCTTGGGGCTCTGGTTTTCTATCTACTTCTACCATCCTAAGTCTATGTTATCCACCCCAGTGAATTTTCCTTGGTGTATTCATGTAGTATTGGGGGACAGGATTGTTTGGTTTTATAATTCGTATTCCCTCATAAAGTTGAAATTTTTAAGAGTTACCCCTGGCCTGAGAGATATGAAAGAATGTATTGTAACTTTAGGGCAACCGGCGTTTCCATAACTCTGGTTGGTGTATACAAACAGAACGGGAGAGGAAGAAGGGGGAAAGTGTTCTGTTATGTTGTACTTTACAAAGTTTATTTCTTCCCTCTTCGTTTATAGGAAAAGAGATACTTTGTAAATCTTCAGACTTGCTGTAGGCTTCAGTGTTTAATGAGGTAAAGGATATTGGATAGTTTTTCAAAGCACATCACAGCTAGAATAAAATAACCCAAGTATTAGCAATTTGCATGCTCTATATACAGTTGGTGATATTTGTACTGAGTATTTAAACAATACACTTCAGGCATAAGGCTTTGAAACATAAATATAGACACACTCACTGGTTTCTAAGTGTTTCCTGGTCCTTACAGTGATCTGCTTAAGCCTCTTAACAAGTCAGAAATCCTATTTGACTGAACTGTCTCATTTTAGCAAAAACATACGATCACTCTGTAGCCCTATTTTAAAGGCTTTGACACATTTCTTTATCTTTCCTGTCTTCTCTCCATATCTGAAAAATGGAAATCTTCAAATGAGATTTAATCTCTCTTAAAATCAATTTAACTGAGCAAACAGCATTGTGCTAGATGTTTCAAAATTTGCATTTTGAACCCCGCTTTCAAGGTAATCATACTATTTTAGAGGGGAAGAAAAAAAGCACGTAACTACTACAAGTTGACAAGTGGCTAGAGAAGAGAAAGGGTTTTAGGCAGTGGACTATCTAAAGAGTCATGGAACATCTCAAAGAGGAGTTATGCCTTCAAAGGTTGGATTTTGAAGGATGAATGGAGATTCC
Source organism: Globicephala melas (assembly GCF_963455315.2). Lineage (NCBI taxonomy): Eukaryota > Metazoa > Chordata > Mammalia > Artiodactyla > Delphinidae > Globicephala > Globicephala melas. The sequence continues at coordinate 45,706,300 of NC_083318.1, read as the reverse complement.
TCCCAGTAAGGATATTTCAGGTGGAAAGACTATAGTGTTGCCTGTTCAGGAACCATAAACAGCTCAACATGGCTGTCAGATAAATAAAGCATTGCTCAGAGGGGGGATGGAATGGGGAATCACTGGAGAGAAAACTGGACAGATTGATGAAGGAGAGATCAGGAAAGCCTAATATGCAACGTTAAGAAGCTTGGACTTCACCCTGTAAAGAACTGGAGGCCTTTGTTGGATTTTAATCAGAAGAACAATTTGATCAGATTTTTTTAAAAAAGAAAGTTACATGGAGGCTAGAATAAATTGAGACAAGACTTGAGGATGGGAGATCACTCAAGATACCATTAAAGATTCAGGCAAAAAGGGTTTGAATTAGAGTGGGGAGTGCAAATATGGGGGTAAACTAAAAAGGTAATTTGAGGGTAGAATCTATAAGATCAATCTAAAAGTGATTGGCAATTGTGCCAGAGAGTGAGAGAGCTCAGGGGAGTAAGACATGAGCAAGAGAGAGTCAAGGATAATTTCAAAATTTCCCACGTCTCCTATTTTGATTTTTCTCCCCGGAGACATCGTGCCTTATGTCCTTGCTACACAAATGTGGTCCATTTATTTACTGGAAGCATTGGTATCACCAGGAATTATCTTGAAAATGCAAATTATTTGGCTTCTTAGCAAAACTTCTGTGACAAGAACCAGGAACCTCGCTCTGCAGTTGATTCTCATGCATGCTAAATTTGGAAAGTATAGTTGCATGTGATTAAAACTAATATTCTCTACATCCCTCCCAAAAAAAATGCTTCCTTTTCTCCCAGCCATCTCTGACATCTCTATTTCCAGTTCTGCTTCTGCCTGAAGGCTAAACAAACGTAGCCTCTAAGAGTGGTGTCAAAATTGGGAAGTGAGCAACCTTTTTCCAATACTGAATTTGAGGCTCAATCCATATGGTCATAGCGAATTAATGATATTGTCGAGGTGTTTCACTGTCCACTTAGTGTAATTCCAATATGGTATGTGCCTGCTTGTTATTGCATTAGACAAAAACACTTACAAAGAATGGACACTGCAGTACTTGAACTCATGTCTATTTTCTCTCCACAGTTCTCATTTCGATACTACCAATAATGGCGGTATCCTACTGTGATATCCGTTATTATAAATGCTTCCATTGTAAACAGTACAGAAAAGAGAAGCTGAACTTACAACACAATAGTGAAAGGATGGAAAACCTTGTTCCTAATTAGACTCTTCAGTTTGAAAAACTCTATTCTTTTCATGAGAGGAAATACTTCAGACTGAGCATCAGGAAAAAGAGATGGTGTATAAGAATTGAGAATAGGAGATTGACAAGCAAAAGGGAATGTCTAATTTGTTGCATTTCTGAATAGAGGTTTTCAGTGTTCTGCCTTAGATTGTTTCACACTATCTACTGTTCCTTCACACTTTTTCTCTCCCACAATTGCAGTTTTTGGAGTTGTAACTTTCTCAATTCATGCCCTTCTTCTCAATTTATTAATCTCTCTCTTCTCTATGTTTTGAATGAGGTATGCTTTTAAAGAAGTATACTACTTTCTCCCTTTTCAAAGAAACATCCTAGCAAAAAGAAAATGAAGATATTGGCAGAAAGAAAGAAAACAAGGGGAAAAGCAAGGAAAGCGACACTTAGATAAAAGATAATGAAAGCCCCCTATCGGGCTCTTACACAAACTAGCAGGAGTGAGGCAGTGCTGAGAATGCAACAAACAATAAAGGCAGAGCAATAACCTCCACTTAGGATCTTTGAAAGGAGAAAAAATTACACCCTTTCTGCTGCTATGCAGGAGCACCAGGACCACCCAGGAGGGATAAGAAGAGATGAGGCTCCCCCTTTCTTTCACCAGAAAAAAAAAAAGGTATTGAAAAATATCTTCCAAATTATATAAATGGTAATATGCTAAGACTGTTTCTAAACAGATATTTTGGGAACTCCTCATTCAAATGAGGGCTGTCTCTATCAGACTTGGTCCTGGAAGTGTAAACTCACCCCGAAGATGCTGCCAATGATTGAAACAGCTTGGGATATCTTCCGAGGATTGTCTTCAGGATGCTATTTTCCTTCTCTTGTTCTGCAGTGTTTTGGTTGGTCCGTTTGTTGGTTTGTGTGGTAGACTATATTTATTTTGTTTATTTTATTTTTAAAACTAGCCACTACAGTGATATGCTATGCAGAGCTCATGGTTTAATTCTGAGTAACTGTCCCTGAGAGGAGCTTTCTTAGAGCCAGTTCATGATTGTCTGACACTCATACAGTAAGAGGCAGTAAGACGAGACTGAATTCGCCAATGACCGTTGTGACCTGGACTTGTTGTGTTTCAGTCCCAACTCCAGAGGCTTATTTGTGGGATGCACGGCTCCTGTGATACACCACCACTCTTCCCTCCCTTTCAGGTATCTCAGAGTGCTGGCAGATCATCCTCCCAGTCATATATAAGTTGGGTTTTGAACAAGGGACAGACAGAATATGTCTACCTACTTTCACGCAAACAAGTCAAGGTATATGATGTTTCTGGTTCACTATTGTGTTTTTTAATCCATGTCTATTGGTCTTGCAGTTAGTGGAAATACATCCTTCATTACAGAAACAGATTGATCATCACTGCTCAATTTTAGTGGTAGTGTATTTTTATCCTTTCTTCATTTTCTTTATGAGTAATTAATGGAAGTAGGTAAAAGCTCTGTGCATTCAGCATTTTTTTCTTTCCCTATGTTTACATGCATACAGTATCCTCTTTCATTTTTATAAAGTAAACCATACTGAATATTGTTCTGCCTCTCCTCGGGAGTAAGCAAAATAAGTAGGAGTGACAGAAGTAATATATATATCGTTTGATTGTCTTTAATCCTCATCTGGTTGTGACAGCAAGCTCACCAAAGGATGGGGTATTTTCATAGGCTGGGGACAGCTATGGAGGCTTCCATATATGTTCAGGAAAGATGCCTCACCTGTGGTCCTTCTGCTTAGCCCCACTACAGTGAAGGAATGACTTGGCTGCATCTTCTGCTTGTGAGGGACAGGCAAGCCCTCAGTCTCACCCTGAGGAAGAGAACCAAGATTCCCCTGAGCCTGAGTAGAGTTTAGAAGGATAACTTGACTGTTAATCTGGTAGGCAAGTCATGACACTCTAAGAAGTCAGAACCATACGGACAGGGATATGGAAAAAAACAAACTGCCATGTTCAGAGAAACAGAAGGTACTAAAATTTGGAGCATGAGTGACAGAGATATGTGTACCAAATACAGCACACAAATTCAAAGTCCTGGTGCAAACTGTAAAGACCTAGACCAGCGTTGCCCAATGTGTAGTCTGTGAACCAATTTATCAGAAGTACCTGGACTGGTAGCTAAACATGTAGATTCCTAAGCGCTACCCTGGATCAGTTAAATCAAGAATCTTCTTGTGACACCCATTTTTAAGATCTAGCCTAATAACTCTAGTGGACTAAATTTCAAAAACCAGTGTATTCTCCATCTCAGGGTTTTAACAGGTTAACTGAGTCAGAATATTGTTTTTTAAAGTTACTTTATAAATTGGATAAGCATCAGGTTAACTTTATATAGTATATTTCATAGGTTGTTAAAGTAAATATCAGACCACAGAGAAGCTGTACAAATTTAAAAATATGTATTTATTTCTCTTAGAAACACATTCCTAGCATTGTCTATAAACAAAATTCTAATTAGTTTTTTCTAGTCACCTCGTTGCAGATGAATAGATTAGTGGAATTCAACAGCTATTAAAATAGAGTCAATTTCCTGATCATTATCAATTAGACTTGCATGCTTTAGTTTCAAAACCTTTTAGTGTTTCCCAGGCCATATCCCTAAGTTTAGTCAATTTTTAATATAAAACCCCTCTGTAATAGATACTGACTTCCCCATGCCATTATTGAGGCCAGACCATTACTGCATTATACCTGAAAAGCTTCTTAACTGCTTATAGAGTCTCCAAAATTCTGCAACATTTTCATCATTCCAACTAATCTGTACAAAAACCTGCATTATACCCGATCTAGTAAACCAGGTAACTGATATTGGGTATAACAATTGAAATGGAGGAAGAAAAAGTGTTCTTATTTGTAGATGTTACGATTGTACACCTAGAAAACTCAGACGGCATCACCGAAAAGCTATTACAACCAATCATTGAGATCAGTAAGTTACCCAATAGCAAAGTAAATAATTAAAAATCAATAGCTTCCTATAAAACAGGAAAAGAAGTTAGGAGAGAGAATGAAAAGAGCATCATTCACAAAGTCATCATCTTTGCCATGCCTGAGCAGTGGCAGGATCCTTGTGGGAGGTGAGTGGTCTGTTCTCCAATCCCATGAGGAAGTGTAATGCAGCAGTCCTTCAGCCATGTTTCTTGTGTTCAGATTCTGACTGCTGCTAGCTATGTGACTTTAAGGAAGTTAAATGAGCCTATGAGTTTCCTCACCTCTAAAATGGAATAATTAAAAGAAAATATTTAATAGAGTTATTGTGAGGACAATATGTTTTATATAAATGAAACATATGTTATGACTCTATGACTATAAAATATTTATACTTACATATACATAATGGGCCATGGCTACATACATATATATATGACTACATGGGTAATTCACTTAGAACAATATCTAACACAAATGGGAAACACTGAATAAATCCTCATTGTGGTTTTGTGGTTCATGATTTTCTGAAATGACATTAGTTTTGAGCTGGTTACACAGCACAACTTCAGAAATACCAGCATTTGAACCTAATGACTTAAGATTCCTTCCAATCTTAAAATTCTATGGTTCATTGAAATTGTAAATTGATATTTTTATTTATCTCCTCTATAGTTTTTGTTAGCTTGAAGACTGGATATTTCGTACATTTTTGTTTATGTTCTCTCATGTAAAACAAATTAAATCTTAAAAGAGGGTAGGGCTAAAAATCTCCAAAGTAAGAATCTAATTTCTTTTCACCTGTAAAGTGAATTGAAACTTCTGAAGGGAGTGGCTGACCGGGATGAATAGAAGGAGATCTGTGGATCTATGTTGTTGAGAAGTTGGGCTGAACCATCCTGGTTTAAAAGGAATTTAGAAAGGTGGAGTGGGGAAATATAAAGAATGTAGGCTCTAGTGCCAAAGAGCCAAGATCGTAATCTAAGCTCCTACATTTCCCATCTAAGGGAATTTAGCAGATCTTACTTGAATCCTTAGCCTCAGATTCTTCATCACAAAAATAAAAATCAAATAGGAGTCTGATTCATCAGACTGTAGTGGAGGTAAAATTAGGAACTTGGCCAAAACAAAATATCTTGTGAATATCAAGATTTAGGAGTCTGGTACTCCATGTAAACTTCTGTTTTCTAAAATGCAAAGCCTCCTCAGGTGTCATTACACCTGAAGTTATACAATTACAGAGTCTTCTCTGGGGAGGGAAAGCAATCTCTCCCAGGAATCATCAGCTGTTCACTCTCTTCCCCTTGATAAAAGGAAATCCATGTGCCATGTGAACTCTGATTGCTTGTAGTGAGAAAGAGATAAAAGTGGCCCAAATGTGAAAAGAAGGGGACAAAAGATCTCCTGAGCCAATTTCATGATTCATCCAGTGTCTACTTCTATCACTAAAGTATGGAAGAAGGGGAGGGGGCAATAAACAAGGCTTTAAATTTTATATGATTTGTCCAGAAATGCATTTGAGACCTGTAATACATATACTAAACTTTTCCCCAAAGTCCATTTAAATGAAATTTTTCGATATGGGGATTTATATTTCTTAAAAAAAAAAACCACATTTATTTATTTATTTTTGGCTGCATTGGGTCTTCGTTGCTGTGCACGGGCTTTCTCTAGTTGCGGCGAGCAGGGGCTTCTCTTGTTGCAGAGCACAGGCTCTAGGTGCATGGGCTTCAGTAGTTGTGGCGCGTGGGCTCTAGAGCGCATCAGTAGTTGTGGCGTGCAGGCTCTACAGCACAGGCTCAGTAGTTCTGTGCACAGGCTTAGCTGCTCCGTGGCATGTGGGATCTTCCCGGACCAGGGCTCGAACCCGTGTCCCCTGCATTGGCAGGTGTATTCTTAACCACTGTGCCACCAGGGAAGCTTGGGATTTATATTTCTATATATTTTCCTCAATTGTGAGAATTATAAATCAAGCAGGTTAGCTATCTAATTGTAAAATCAATACTTTAGGCATTAAACAATTTAATGAAGAGCCAGGTATAAAAGACAAAGGCTTTTGTGCATGTTAGGTACAACAAAACAAAATAAATTTATATGTAACCATCTTCTTCAATCTACACTTTAAAGCAGGCTAATAAGCTCCCCTCCAGTACCTGTCAGCCTGTATCTAAATATTCTCCCCCTAAACCTAAAAACTCAGCATTGTTCATGTCTATCACCCAAGCCAACGGCAACGAATTGTCCAAGAATTGAAGGATGAAAATTGAAAATTTATGTGACTACTGTATTATTGCTATTTCAACAGCAATATGTACTATAAACATGTAAAATGGTAATGTGCTTTTAAGTTGATTTACTTATATATTTAAATAAATGTTTAAAATCTGTGATTAGTTTGGGTTCTTTAGTGCCAAGCAACAAAAACTAAATCCAGCTAACCAAAGTGAAAGAGAAAGGAGGAAGTGGCCAAGATGATGGAGTACAAAGACCCCAATCTCATCTCCTCCCCACAGCCACACCAAAAGTACTCTATTAACAGAGCAGTTATTGATGAGAAAGACCAGAAGACTAGCAGAATAGATCTTCTACAACTAAAGAAATAACCACAACAAGATGGGTAGGAGGGGTGGAGATATGGTGTAGTCAAGACCCATAACCCCTAGGGAGCAACACAAAAGGAGAATAGTTACGATTTCAGAGGTTCTTCCCAAGGAGTGTGGGGTCCAAACCCCACACTGGTCTCCCCAGCATGGGGGCCCTACATGGGGAAGATGAACCACCAGAACTTTTTCCTTTGTAGGCTAGTAGGGCTTACTTTTGGGAGAGCCAGAGGACTGTGGGAATTGGAGACTCCACTCTTAAAAAGCACACATAGAATCTCATACACTCTGGAACACAGAGCAGGACCCAGGACAGAAGCTATAAATTGAAACGAGCCTGGGTCAGCCCCACTTGCTCATCTTGGAGAGCCTCAGAAGAGGCAAGAGGAAACTGGAGCTCATCCTGGGGCCATAGACACTGGTGGCGGCCACTTTTGGGAGCTCATTCCATCAGAAGGACACTGGTGCTGGCAAGCACTCTTTTGGAATCCTCCATCTAGCTTATTAGCATAGGGACCCAGCCCCATCCACCAGCAGGCCTGCTGCCTTAAGACCTCCTGAACCCACTGTCACCCTGGACCCACCAGATGGCCCAGGACCCAGACCCGTCCGCTATTGTGCTGGCACTAGTCCCAGGACCCAGCCTCCAGCAAGCAAACACCAGCCTAGGATTACTGCATCCCTGCAATCTGCTATGTCAAAACACAGCTCACCCACCAGCAGGCCAGCACTAGGCCCAGGAGCCCCTGGACCCCAGCCCTGCCCACCTATGCCGACACCAGCTTCAGGACACCCCAAATCCCACAGCCAGCCATGTCAGGAACTGGACCTCCCCACCAGCATGCTGACACTAGTCCCAGGACCCCCAGGGACCTGCAGCCAGGTAATCCATGAGCTGGTTCTACTCACCAGCAGTCCAAAACCAGCCCTGGGACCCAGCCAGGCCCTGGCCACACCTACCAGTAGGCCAACACAAGCTCCAAGACATCTTGGACTCCTCAGCCAGCTGTTTCAGGATCTAGCCCCACACACCAGACAGCTGACACCAGCTTTGGGACACCCAGGAACAAATAAAGGATACCACTTTCACCATTTTTATTCAACATAGTATATGAAGTCCCAGCCACTGCAATCAGACAAGAAAAAGAAATAAAAGGCATCCAAATATACAGAAATCTTTTGCATCTCTATACATTAACAACAAATTACCAGAAAGAGAATTTTTTTAAAAATCCCATTTACAATTGCATCAAAAGGAATAAAATACCTAGGAATAAATCTAACTAAGGAGGTAAACACACACACACACACACACACCTGTACTTGGAAAACTATACACTGATGAAGGAAATTGAAGGCAGCACAAATAGATGGAAAGATATACGATGTTTATGGATTGAAAGAATATTGTTAAAATGACCATACTACCCAAGGCAATCTACAGATCCAATGCAATCCCTATCAAAGTACCAAGGGCATTTTTCACATAAGTAGAACAAATAATTCTAAAAATTGTATGGAAACACAAAAGACCCCAAATAGCCAAAACAACCTGTAGAAAGGAGAACAAAGCTGGAAGTACCACAGTCCCTGATTTCCATCTATACTAAAAAGCTACAGTAATATCAAAACTGTATAGTACTGGCACAAAAACAGACACAGGTCAATTGGACAGAACAGAGAGCCCAGAAATGAACCCATACTTACACAAGCAATTAATCTACAATAAACAAGGCAAAATACACACTGGGGAAAAGACAGCCTCTTCAATAAATGGTGTTGGAAAAACTGGACAGCTACACGCAAAAGAATCAAACGAGGCCACTTTCCTACACCATAGACAAAAATAAACTCAAAACGGATTAAAGATTTAAATTTAAGACCTGAAACCATAAAATTTCTAGAAGAAAACATAGACAGTAAGCTCTTTGACACTGTTCTTAGTAATTTTTTTTTAAACCATCTCCTCAGGCAAGGGGAACAAAAGCAAATATAAGCAAATGGGACGACTACAGACTAAAAAGCTTTCACAAAGCAAAGGAAACTATCCGCAAAACAAAAAGGCCACCTGCTGAATGGGAGAAGATATTTGCAAATGCTATATCTGATAAGGGATTAATATCCAAAATACACAAAGAACTCATACAACTCAATGTCAAAAACGAAAACTCCTGGGCAGAGGATCTGAATGGATACTTTCTCAAACAGGACATACAGAAGCCCAACCAGCACAGGAAAAGATACTCAACACCACTAATCATCAATGAAGTACAAATCAAAACCACAATGAGATATCACTTCACACCTGTCAAAATGGCTATTATCAAAAGGACAACAAATAGCAAGTGTTGGCAAGGATGTGGAGAAAAAGGAACCCTGTGTACTGCTGGTGGGAATGTAAGTTGGTGCAGCCACTATGGAAAACTCTATGGAGGTTCCTTTAAAAGTTAAAAATAGTAATTCCACTTCTGGGTATTTATCTGAAGAAAACAAAAACACAATTTAGAAAAGATATATGTACCTATATGTTCATTGCAGCATTACTTACAGTAGCCAAGGTATAGAAACAACCTAAGTGCCCATCAACAGATGAATGGATAAAGAAGAAGTGGTATATATATATAATGGAATATTAGTCAGCCATAAAAAAGAATGAAATCTTGTCATTTGTGACAACATGGATGGACCTAGAGGATATTAATGCTAAGTGAAATAAAACAGACAGAGAAAGACAAATACTGTATGATTTCACTTACATGTGGAATCTAAAAAACAAAACAAACGAATAAACATAACCAAATAGAAGCAGAGTCATAGATACAGTGAACAAACAGGTGGTGGCCAGAGGGAGGGTGGTAGGGAGAAGAAAGAAACAGAGAGATTAAGAAATAGAGATTAAGGTATTAAGAAATAGGGAGATTAGGAGGTACAAACTTCCAGCTGCAAAATAAGTGAGTCACAGGTATAAAATGTACAGTGTGGAAAGTATAGTCAATAACAAAGTAATTTTTTGTATGGTGACATATATAACTGGATTTATAGTGGTGATTATTTTGAAATGTACAGAAAAAACTCACTATGTTGCATAACAGGAATGAACATAATGTTGTATGACTATTATACTTCAAAGACAAACAAACAAATATACAAGCAAACTCATAGAAGAAGAGATCAGACTTGTGGTTACCAGAGGGGGGGGTTGGGTGGGAATTGGATGAAGGCACTCAAAAGGTGCAAATTTCCAGTTATAAGATAAATAAGTACTAGGGATGTAATGTACACTGTGATAAATATAATTAACACTGCTGTATGTTATATATGAAAGTTGTTAAGAGCATAAATCCTAAGAGTTTTTCATCACAAGGAAAATTCATTTTCTATTTCTTTAATTTTGTATCTATCAGTATATGAGGTGATGAATGTTTACTAAACCTACTGTGATAATCATTTTATGATGTATGTAAGTCAAATCATTATGCTATACACCTGAAACTAATACACTGCTGTATGTCAATTATATATCAATAAAACTAGATGAAAAAAGTGAGAGAAAAAGATCAAGAAAGAGATTGAAAATAGTGCATTTAGAATTTGAGGTATACCACAGAATCAAAAGGAAAGGGTGAAAAGCATTCCTTAACATAGCAGTCATTGGGTGGAGTGTAGGAAAATGAAATATTTCGGAGGGACTTGCCTATGGAATATGGAATTCATGTTTGGGTCACACAGCTTAAGACACAATCTTCTGGGAGCTACAGCAGTTAACACTGTATATATGGCACTAATCCCAACAAAACGTGCTCCATTTGCCAGGACAAAGTGGCATCTTGATTGACAGTTCTAGCAAGATTTTGTAGAATAGGAAGGAAAGGTCTCTCAGTGGGAAATCAGAGGAAGGAAAATAGAATCTGTGTAGTCAAAGTCCCCAGATATCTACTGGACTTTCCATAACACCTTTCATGGGTTCACCAGTGGCCTCATATTTTCTTATAGTCTAAAATTTGTCCCCCATCATAGAGTTTTAGAAGCAGAACTTTCAAAGGTATAGGACGGAATTCTATATATAAGCCAAATTCTCCAAACGGTCCAAGGTGGGTGCTATGGAATATCCTCTTTACCCACTCAGACCACAGCTTATTCCAGGTGAAGTGCATTGTATATTTTTATGCTCAGAATCTCTATTCATTAAAATTTCCATAGTGAATGGATAAAATTAAACCATGTGTTTTTCTGTTTGCGTGCTTTCAAAAACAGACTTAAAATTTTATCTGTTTTTCATTTAAATGGTACAGGTGTTTTTTCTGTTATCCCTTTTTTGATTTTTTCAAACTACTAACCATTTCTTACTTTTTCCACATTAAAAAAAAAGTATCCAGATATATACCAGAGGTGCCAAGTCACAAATGAAGGATCATGTTAAATAAATTTCAATAGCCACCACTCCACAGGTTTTCCTCCACTTGACAGAATTTGCCAAAAGAAGTTAATTTTAGAATAAAACAAACTTTGGTCTTATATTTTTATCATCTTTCTTCTAACTCAAAGCCTTCACTCTGACTTGAAGAACCAAAAAATAATCTGTTTAGACACATGATAAAAATTTTTGAGATTATAGCTTTACCTTTCCAACACACCATTTGATTGAGAAATATTTAAATGATTAACTGACAAATAGCTGGCTTAGATAATTTTTTTCTACAGAAATTTTGATCCAACAGATAAGATATTTGGATGGCAAAAAAAATAACTGAAGTCCTTGAATTTCTAATGCTAGTTCCTCAAGTGATAAGACCATGAGGATGGAGACAGAGAACTGGAAGTATATGTTGATTCCCTTTCTTTTACCTGCCACCAGAAAATGTGCTATAAAAATATGAACAGAAACTCTGATCAGCCCACAGAAGACTTAAGTGATATCTTCTGGATAACTTTAGATTTTACTGGTAGATTGAAATGCTTGTTATTCATCACCTGCAAGTATAAAGAAGCATCGCATGGAGAACAGGGTAAGAATTTTAAAACCAGAGAACCTAAACCCCAAACTCTGCTACTTCAGTGCCAGATATGTTATCCTATGAGTGAATGTGTCTGAACCTCAGGATCCCCAACAATGTCCTATGGGCTTTTGGAAAAGATTAGAAACAAATCTAAAAGATCTAAGGAATCACCTAGCATGTACCAGTGCTAGATGAATGACAGCCTGTGTGAAACTTTTTCACCTTATGAGAAAATTCGGTCACAGGGAGGCAAATTTTGATCCTGATTTTACCTGGAACCCCAATATGAAAGGTGAAACATCCAAGGAAAAACAGACCCTGCGTTGGCCTATGTTTCTAGGGATGCTGTTTATGTGACCTTCTTACTCCAGGCACAGGAACTGACTGTAAATAAAACTTGGGTTTAACAAGTATGAGTTTCTTGTTTTAAATATAACTGATTGGATTTCTTTAACTTGGCACTGCCTAAGGCTTACAGAAGTTTTCACTAAGGAAAATGTGCCTCCACATGACAGGATTAACTGCTTACAACTCAGTTATGTAATAACTCCCTACTCCTGGTTTGGGCTCTCTCTGTGTTTTGATGTGTGGCTCAGTGTCATCCACTGATTCACATCTGTGACACTCACCACATAATCATGCCCCTGTTGTGATGGGGCATGGGTATCAGAGCTATGATAAACTAATATACAGAAGTTCTAAATTCCTACGTCTGCAGAATTTCAGTTTTGGGTTTTGGTGGTGTTATCATTTCGTTTTTGTTTTTTAAGGTTTGTATCAGTTACATTGTAGGTATTCAAACCCAACTTGACCAGGTGATTATTAATATATTACTATTTTGAGCTGGAGTTCACTCTATTGCTAGGTAAACACAGCAACTATAAAAATGGTGTTCCCAGTGGGATGCCTACCCTGTGGGCAGTGCTGTACTTGATGCTCTGCTCATTTTAACTCATTTAATCCTCTGAACAATCCTATGAACTATGTGTTTTATTCACAACTTAAAGATGAGGAAACAGGATTGCACAGCTAACCAAATGAGATGTTCCAAATCACACAGCCCGTGAGAAACAGATCTTGGCTTTGAACCTAGATCCACATGACTGCAAAGCCCATGCACCTCCTTTCTAGCACACAGCTTGCTCCGCAATGACTCCCATCATTGCTGTGAGGACCATATCTTAAGAGCATGGGCTCTAGAATCAGATGACTTGATTGGGATCTCAACTTTGCCACTAAATTCAATTGTATGAATGAGTAATAATTATTAAAAATTATTTAATGTATTTAATATTATGAATAACATTAATGCCAATACTTATTAGTAATAATTAATAATAACAGGGGTATCACAATGATTATATGAATATATGAGTGAAGCAACTTAAGATTGCCTTGGAGGAAAGCAAAACTAATATAAGTACATACTTTCAGTGAGGTAGTCTCTAAGGTTATTAGGAAAAACGCTTAGGCAATTCTTGTGACTTTGCCAACCTTATATCTATAGTTTTCCTAGTTCTCCTAACAGAGATCCCTTTAGTTAGAACAAATGTAGTTACCTTTATGGTGTTCTGCTTTTTAATTATTCTTTACTCATTTGACCCTGACTTACATAGACAATTATGGTTTAAAATGCAGATCACAGGAAGATTCATTATTACATTTTAGGATATGATGTTAGATTCTATATTGCCTAGCAGGTTCACGTATTCTGTGTGTAAACTGTGTCACATTTGTGGAAATTTGCACTGAACTCTATGTTACGATAGCAAAATCATTACATTTAACTGGAAGAAATATGGCTATGAGGCTACTGATAAATGCCTTTTCCTCTCCTCTCTCAGTTGTAGTCAGTTAGGATCACACAGTAAGCTAAATCAAAACTAAAACATAGGGCAACTCTATTACTGATAAAACTGTTTGGAGAATTGGGCAGAACTTCCCTGGTCCCTCTCATAACCTAGGATTTCAGACCAAAAGCACCCAGAGTTTTCCACCCAATAGCAAGAAGAGAAGAAGGAGGAAGAAGTATGCAGACTTTTATCCATACAGAAAAGGATGACTTTGCTATATAGCCTGCGGTGGGCATAGAAGAGCAAGGTCATCCATGGACACTAATCTTTATCCCCAAACAATAAAAAATTGATGTAGCAGATGTTAAGTTCTCCCTAATGCTCCAAGTCAAATGCCACTCTTCCTCAAATAGGGGCCAAAGTGATTCAGCCACAGCATGTTCTCTGATCTTGTCTCTTATTGGTCTTGCCCTCATCCACAACATTGTCTCAAAGACAGTTCTTGATCAAGTCCTTTGTACTTGTTCCTGTTTCCAGAAACATTTCGCCACCTGGTCCTTGACATAATTCACTCCTTCCTGTCATGCTCATCTCAGTTCAAAGGTCACCACCTTAGAAAGTCCTTCGATAACCCCCAAAATATAAAGGCTCTCTCTGTTATCTCTGTTATATAATCCTGTTTTAATTTATTTATAATATCCAAAATAATTTTGTCTATTTTTTATTGAATAGTTTATCCTACTGGCTGGGGTGGACTCTGTTTTCTGTAAAGGGCCAGATAGTAAATACGTTAGGCTTTGAGGTCCATAGGGTCTCTGTGGCACCTCTTCAACTCTATCATTGTAATGCAAAAGTAGCTACAAGCAAAACATAAATGAGTTAGCACAGCTCTGTTCCATTAAAACTTTATTTTCAAGAACAGGCAGCAGGCCAGATTTGACTGAGGCCATAGTTCTCTGACCCCTGTATTAGAACATTAACTCCATGAACATAGACTTTACCTGTCTTGCTCACCACTCTCTCCTTTTCATGTTGAACAGTCTCTGGAATATAGCAGTTTTTAAATAAATATTGTCGTGTGAATAAATGCACTCATGCTGAAGTCTGGCAAAGAATCTTCTCATGAAAGACTAGAAGGGCAGGGAGAAGGGAAATAGATTTTCCCCTAATAAGGTCTAAAATAAAATGTTATATATGTAATAGATAATAAATATCTTTGAAATTGAATTGATTTTTTTTTTGCATTTCATCTTTATAGAAACCTCCTGTTGCATCTCACTTACCAGAAAAATCACTGAATCAAAAGATTTCGTTTGAAAAAATTAATTTACTTTGAGAAGTAAGCCAAAGTGATTTAGGGCTTTAGAGAGAGTAATCAAATTGGATAACTAAAGCAACTAAGATTGGCTTTACAGCCATCCTTGTTGGAATGCAATTGTTGAGGAAAAGGAGGGATAATCAAGAGCAGAAATGGAATCCAGTCGCTGCTCTATCATTAATTTTTTTCTGTGACTTCCAGGAATGGCATTTTAATCTCTGAGCCTCAGTTTTCTCATCATGGGATCACCTAGTAATAACAAGAGCACACATGTATTGAGCACCTACTGGACAATGGGCATTGTTTTACCAGTGCTTTACACATATTATCCTACAATCACTCTATGAAGGCAGAGACTCCATTTTACAGATGAGGAAACTGAGGCACAGGAAGCTTGAGGAAATGAAAAGTGGCAGAACTGAGATAATAATGTAGGTCTTAGAATTCTGGATCCATGTCCTTAACCCTACACTGAGCTGCCTGATATCCAAGCCCACAGTGAAATGAGGATAGTCCTTGGTAAATGTATTTCAAACATTTCAATGTTTTTCTTGAAATCTTTTTGGCATTCTATAAGATCATCTTAATGTGACTCTCTCAAGTTTTGAGCTGCCAGGGCAGCAACTAGCAGAAAGTAAAAGCTGTTACAATATGGGGAAGTGTTATGCAGCATGTGAAAACAAAGTGTTTATCCAGGACAACAAAATGCCAGATATACTGGAATCTAGTTGTTGAATTTTCAACTGGATTTTGAAATTTGGGGAATGGAGGTGAACTTTTGCATTCTGCATGCATTTTACAGGTAAAGAAAACAAAACCTGAGGAAAATTCATTTCTCAAGATCTCTCAGATGGATAGTTTCAGAATTGGAACTCAAGTTCTGATAGCCTGACTCCTAGCATAGGGTCCTTCACAAAGCCAAAAAGCAAGTTCCAGCTCTAAGATAGAGCAATAATGGAGGTATCCACCACTCAATATAATTTTAGCATTAATAATGCTGTGTGTGTGTGTGTGTGTGTGTGTGTAATGTAAGAGAGAACAAGGGAGCACAAGCAGGAGTCTTCAGGTTGAAAATGAACAGTGTGATAAAGACCATGCTAGTCATTTCACATGGATTGTGCCATCCCCATAATCATACTGTGAGTAGATATTTTTGTCATTATAATCACTTCATAAGTGAGAAAACTGAGCTAAGAGAGATTAGATAATTTGGTCAAAGACACGTAGCTTGTAATTGTGGAGACGTAATTTAAACTCCGGCAATGTGGAACCCATATTTTTATTATCCATGCCAAAATACATTTTAAAAGGTGATGAACCTTTCCCTTAGAAACCAGTGTTATTGTCTGAGGTTCTCATTATTGCCTCTAATCATTTTGGATCATAGACTAATCTAGAAAAACCTTCTGTGTGTAGAGAGATACTAAGATGATGACAGTTTTATTTTGTTCCCCAGACAGGCTTTGAAAAATGTTCACTATGTGGCTCTCCTCAGTATGTTTTGTGATTAAATACATTTGGAAAATGCTGACTTAAACCAAGCTAAACATGTTTTGTTGGTTTGCTTTTGTTTGCTTGTGGGAATTCTCATAACCCAAGTATTCTAAAAACTTTGTGAATCTGGTAGAGGAGACTTAGTACCTGATATTTCCTAAATTTATTTGCCCATGGAGCACCTCCAATCCACACTTTAAAAAATATCTTTTAAAATCTTCCTGAATTAATGTTCAATATTTATTTCACTTTAAAATTTAATATAGAAAATTTAGAAAATGAGCTACCAGAATGACTCTCATCATTTTATACAATCCTGAAGATTGATATACAGGACTTGAAAGTGAGAAAAGCAAAAAGAAGGATAAGAAAAGGTTTGAAACAAGAAGGTACAGTTGGTCAGAGGAAATTATAGAATTCTGTCAAATGTGGCACCCAGCACACATTAGGCAAAAGAGAGGTAGGCACAGTCAGAGAAAGGGATGGGGAGGGCATCAAATAAGCAGTCGGGGAGACCCAAGGCTTACAGCAGTGGCTCTACTCGTAGTTAATGTATTGCACTCTGAACTTTTCCTAGGTGTGGTATCAGATTTCAATCAATAAATAAAAGTGATTTTACTCAACTGAAGATTGCTTATCTGTCATATTAGTCTTGCTGGCTCAGGAAGCCAAGAGCAGAGTGAGATACATCTTTGTTGTGAGTTGAACTGTGTCCTTCAAAAAGATATGTTCAACTCTTCATTCCTGTTACCTGTGAATATGACCTTATTTGGAAACACGATCTTTGAAGATATGATCAATTTAAGATGAGGTCATCCTAGATTAGGTTGAGTCCTGATCTAATGACTGGTATCCTTATGAGAAGAGGGATATTTGGACAGAGATATACCAGGAGAAAGCCATGTGATGATGGAGGCAGAGACTGCAGAGATGAATTTATCAACAGGGAACTCCAAGGATTGCCAGCAACCACCGGAAGCTAGGAAATGGCAAGAAAGAATCCTTCCCTAGAGCTCTGCCAACTCCTTGATTTTGGACTTTTGGCCTCCAGAATTGTAGGAGAATAATTGTTTCTTGTTTCAAGCCACCAAGTTAGAGGTACTTTGTTTTGGAGGCCCTAGAAAACTAAAACACCTTGATTCTGATTATAAGCATAAAGGAGATCATAATTCTCAAAGAGCACCACAAATGTCCACGTACAGACTAGAGCTTTGCCCTTTGTGAATATAAGATTTTAATGTCCAGACAACAAAATTACATTCTCTCCACAAGAAGTGATACAGGCTAAAAATGAACAAGTAAGTAGCACAATAGCTACAAGGGCAATTTAATCTAAAATCATTGCCAAAATTTCTAGTACTTGAAAGCTTACCATAAATGCAAAAAACAGGCGAGAATCATTGACGGATGTCAAGTACAGCCATATTTCTATAACATTCTGAAGCAACAATGAACAACATAAGTGAATTAAGAATTAAATGCTAAGAATTGTGACTCTAAGTCCTGCAGAAATGCAGACCAATGACTGATGGTGTTTTTATGGACATAATGCAACATGTGAGGTTGGGGCAGTGACGTTATTGACCTGATGTGGTAGACAGTACCTATGGGTAACTAATAGGGAATATTACCATTTTCACTTTTTGTTAATTTAGTTTTTGTAGGTAGGATTTCCTGGGAAACAGATATTGAGACTGAAATTTGCATGAAGGAGATGTACCGGTGAGTGCTATAGGGAACAACACCTGTGAGGGTAAGAGATGCACGGTTGGCTAAGGAAGAAGTTGAACTGCAGTGCAGTTGATCTAGGATGGTCTTCAGCATTGTCCTCCCCCGAGAAAAAGGTACTGGGGCCTTTCTACCTCTGCCTGAGTCAACCGGGTATTGGATACAGGCTGCCACAGTGATGGAGATGTAGCCTTGGTAAGGAGGCTCTTTTTGACTAAATGTTGTTCCTGAAGAGGGACTCAGCTGAAAGCAATGGTTACCACTCAAAGCAGCTAAAAATGAGTCCCTCAATCCAGCAGGCAGCATCTCGTTCACACTCTTTCCTTTTTCCATAAGGAGTTTGGGCCTTCTTACAAGAAGTTACAGACAAGAAAAGAAAGCAATGCAATTAGAAATGAAAAAAAATCAACATCAAAAAATATTGCTAATGTAAGTTTGCCAATATGTGTAGATGTCAATGCAATTGAAGAATATGTCACTGATCTTCCTGGTAGTCAGGGTAAAAACGGAAACAGGATGTATCATATCCTTATTCTTATCAAAGAGGAGGAAGCAAATCAATTCCTTAGAGGAAGCAAAGCTTTTTAAAATAATATTTTATAAAATAAAACTGTGATATAAACCTTATAGGGTAGAACAGATGACATAAAAAGAATGCCTTCAACAGCATTTTCTTTACAGCACATGCAGTAGTACATTTTACATAGATGTTTCTTATAAATATTGGGGGAGGGGGTAACTAAAGATAGAAATCAGTGAAGTTTTTTTTTTTTTTTCCCCTCAAGGTACCAGATTAATTTAACCCAGTATGCAGAAATCTGGTGCCACACTTAAGTTTGAAGGTTACACCTTACATTTGTAGAGGAATCCATCCACCTCATGGCCTTTAGAGGATTATTGCTAAATAACTTTTCCTCTGAGCAAACATTTCATGGGAGCAGGCTCCTGAACCTTCTCACCTTCTCAATTCTGTATCTCCAGCACCTGATCCATCCTGGAGACTCAAGTATTTATTGAATGAATGAATGAACAATATGATTTTCTCTCATATTGGTGAGCAGATAGTCCAAGTGTGTGTGTGTATGTGTGTGTGTGTGTGTGTGTGTGTGTGTGTGTATGAGCTATATGAGCAAGTATGGAGTTTCAAGGGTGATTTCAATACCCATCGGAATACAGATAAGCAGAAGACAGAATAAGAAGGAATAATTTTCAGTGGAACAAAATTAAGTCCTTGAAAAGCAGTCAGAGAGACTTAGACTTGAAGGGATAAAACAGGGAGCCTATGAGGTTTCTAAACAGGGTACAAGATAAAAGCATTATCTCAAATGATTTTGGCAATGGAAAAATGAAAAACTAATTTTTCCATCAAGTTGTTTCCAATAAGGACTGTTTAACTTAACATTTTATTTTTAAACTAAATTTAGTCAAACCGGTTGTTCTTGTGCACAAAATTAATTTTAGCAAACTTCTTTTTTCTAACTACAAAAAAATAGTTAGTTTGCAAATATGAATACATAAAAAACAGGAAAAAATTATAACAAATTATCCCTAGATGAATTGATTGCTAACATCTTTCGCACCTTGTTTCTCTGTATTTTACAGTTGAGCTCAGACTATATAGATAATTAGGTTTTTTGTTTTAACATCTTTATTGGAGTATAATTGATTTACAATGGTGTGTTAGTTTCTGCTTTATAACAAAATGAATCAGTTATACATATAGTTTGTTACCTCAATTTTCATTTAAATTATAATATGTATATTTTTCATGTTATTGAAAACTCTTCAGAAACATAATTTTAACAATTTAACAATTCTGTAATATTCACTCACATGATTATACATAATGTATTTAACTATTTCTCTATTGTTGGCTATTTAAGTTGTTTTACATACTGTAATTTTTAGATTGTTGTACTTTAAAAATTAATGCTTCAGTAAGCATCATATATACAGATCTTTTTAAATACTTCGGATTATTTCCTTAACAAAATATTTCTAGGAGAGGAACGACTAGTTCAGAAGACATTAATATTTTGATATACATTTCTAAATTGTTTCCAAAAAAGGTTGTATTAACTTGTACTCTCTCCCCTAGCATGTAAGTAAACCAGTATTCTATACATTCATCAGCATGAAGTATTTCTATTATAAAAGCAAAATATCACTGATTTGACAATGAATTATGTTTTGTCATGGCTTTAATTTAAATGTCTTTCATTACTGATGAGTTTGAACATTTTACTCAAATATTATCCATTTTTTTATACTTTGTAAATTATCTTTTCTCATTTCCTTGGGACTTAACTCAAGCTTCCAGTAGCAATATTTGTGTTGTCAGAGGTCTTATATGAGCTTATTGGATAATAAAGCAATTAATCTATTGCATGTTGTATTTGTTGGATATTTTTATAGAGATAGAAAATAATTTGATTTGTATTATCAATATATGAATTTTTATTTTGTGATTTCTTCCATTTTATAAAAAGTTAAAATGCTTTTCCATGCCTAGATTTAATGGCAATTTTAGTTGTTGTATATGCTTTAAAAATCTAAATTTTAAAATGTAATTCTTTAATCCATCTCCAATTTCTTTTGGTTGCATGGGGCAAAATGATATATCATCCAGGGGTGATGGTTACAAACAAAGAAAAATCAGATGTCCCTGCCACCATCCCTGCCGAAAGATGGAGTCTAAGCATCACTATTTCTTTACTTACTAACTTATAACCTGAGTCATGAGCTAGTAGATATAATTTTTGAAGTCTTGGTCAAATGTTCTTATCTACCTTTAAAGGAGGCTGGGAGACAATTCCAAATTTTGACTTTAGAGTAACAGAATTTATAATATGGGAAATTCTCCAAACATAACATGGGCGTTCAAAAATACTGAATTGGCAAAAATGACAAATATTCCCTATAGAAGAGGGAATAAATTGGCCCTTGTTTCAAATAGCTTGCCAATTGTGCCAGTATAATTTATTAAGTAATCTTTCATTTCTCCATGGATGTGCTATACCTTCATTATAGCATATTAAATCATTACATGTAGGAGGATAGGTTTCTGGTTTAGGCACAATTTTTAATAGTACTCTGAGCATTTGGGAAGTTTAATATAAAACATAAAAGCTAGCCAAGAGTCATACACACACACACACACACACACACACACACACACACACACACACGCTATGGTTCTTTATATATTACAACAGTGACTTTTATTTGTATGCATCTTGCAATTTTAAAGTGTATCTCCATTATTAGGTTATAAGGATATCTCATTTTATTGCTCTTCCCTTTACTGTGCTTCACAGATATTGAATTTTTTTTTACAAATTGAAGATTTGTGGCAACCTTGTGTCAAGCAAGTCTGTTGATGACATTTTTCCAACAGCATTTGCTTACTTCACGTCTCTGTGTCACTTTTGTCAATTCTTGCAATATTTCAAAATTTGCATTATTATTATATTTGTTACAGTGACACGTGATCAGTAACCTTTGATGTTACTATTGTATGTATTCAGGGTCTCTTAATCCTCAAATAATTAAAGGTAATCAACACCCAAAGCCCATACTCTTCATCTCTGATGTCAGTGTTAACTCCACTTTACAAATGACGAAAGGAAAGAAAACCTTATCTAACTAATTTTGTAGATGCATTGAATAATACACACAGATGAGAAATTCTATCAGTTGCCATCTTCCAATGTTGAAGACGACGATGTGTGTGCTTTGGTGATAGCTCTTTTCCCCTAGACAGTTAGCATTCTGTGCCTCGGACGGGATGTGGAATGATCATTCTCATGATTACAGAATCACTTAGTGCATTCCTCCAATTTCCACCAAGATTACACTATCAGAAAACCAGATGAAATCTTCAGCCCTTAAGAAGTTTACCAAGTATTTTCTCATAAAGATATTTTATTTAGTTCTTACATTCTAGCCTTGAGGGTATAATAAGCCCAACATGTAAGTTCCCTTATGGTTCCAATTACAGAAGTTATGTTGGAAAAGGGAGTTCAACGCAGAAATTAAAAGATTGCACATTATATTGGGTTTTGAATGGGGCACATTAAAAGGTTAGTTTTAATGTGGGAATTTAAAGACCAAATTGTCTTACCTGTGGAATAAGAATCCCCATATATAGCTGTAGAATAATAATTCCAATCTACAGTACACCTAAAAAGCATGAGACACCGTCTTAGGTTCTTTTCAACTCTGAAGAATACGTATTATTATTCCCAGTGTTAAAGATAAGGAAAAACATGGAGTTTTTTTTTTTGGAAACCCAGATGCCCATCTTCAAAGCCCATACTTTTCCCACGATTTAAGAGGTCAAAGAGGTGAATATTTTAGCATCCCCTCATCTCTCATCCCTTTCTCCATATTTTTGGTACTGGTGGGTCTCCCTTGAGGATCAGTGTGGGAGTCAGGCTTCTTTGTAAGATCTCAGGGACCAGGAAGCCAGTGATTCCTGACCTTAAATATTGCAGTACAGCAGTACTAAAATTCCAATTTTTATATGAGTTTTATTATTAGAAGTGAACATGCTGGTAACTTACAAGTTTATTAGAAATATAAGATGTAGTTGGAGAAAATAAAAGTATTGGCAAAAATGTTCTCAAAAGTCCTATTATTTTCCAGAGAGTATTTCCCAAATTTTATTAATTATATGTAATTATAAAGATAAAAACTAAAAGATGATTTTAGCAATGGGTCACTGGCAACAAATGTGTGTTATAGATGCTTCAGTTGCTTCATTCCAAGCCATATCCCACAGTTCACAGGCACCCAATCAGAACAACACACATAGTAGCAGATATAGCAGCAACCCTCAGGCCAGCCAGCAGACTTTTCTACCCTCTGAGAACATCATAGGAAAAAAAAATAGAGAAATTGACACGATATGGAAAGTCATTGATACACCAGGGACTACAGCCTTTTCCTTGCTCTACTCACAAAACTTCCCCTTCTTCCCTGATCCCTGAGAAGGGCTACACTATTTTCAGGCCACATGGGCAATGTGGATGATGTTCATGAAAGATTACTCTGGAAGAGAGATAGAAGAAAGCAAGTCTTAGAAATCTGAAGATGTCAGAGTATAGGAAAGAAAGGAAATTTTCAAAGAGAAGCTTTAGAGTATGGGATCCCCTTAATTATTTGACAGGTATGAATCAAGACTAAACTATATAGTTGGTCCAAGTGACAACATTTGGGGGAATGAATGAAGCATGGAGGGTCATGGTTTTATAAATGCAAAAGGCAAACCTAGCTTAATTCCCACTAGATTAAATATTTATGTATTTTTTAAAATATAAATTGGCAAAAGAATTAAAATTCCTACAATGCTATTGATCGGCAATTTTTTAAAGCAGTGACATATCTGCGAGTTTGTTACTGTCACTTATGTTACCTTTTGTGAGTTACTGACTGAAGCCCTGAAGCTGAATAATGATTATCATGCTGCTGTTTAATGTGATCAAGTGATTTACCTATTGCAGTTCCTAAATAGAATGTTTAAAATTTAATTTTTTAAAAAAAATTTAAATGCTTAATATTTTAAAATAAAATTAGTATTAAAATTATCATTTGAATATTTTGTAGTTTACATATTTTAAATACAGTTTTCCCCACTAAATGAAAGCTCAACAAGTGTTAAAAAAACGGGAGTTTAATCATTAATAATTAACCAGCACAGTGTCTATGCCCAATTTGTTTTTAGTGAAATTGGTTTGTAAAGGTCACATATATATTGCCAAAATTCTCTCCTTGACCCAATTCTAATCTTCTATTCTTCTTAATCTTCTTCTCAACTTGGCCTTGACTCTTAGGCTTTCTTTGTCTTTGATTGCCTGATTTTAATAAGAATCCTACTAAGTCAGTTAAGCAGAATCCCCCATCCTCAATATCTGATCACCCTCTATACCCTATAGGATCCTTCATCCTCCATCATCCATCAGGTGATGTCTGATTACCTTGGCCTGGCTTCGGCAAGAATCACGTTGGGTTGGTTTAACCAAGATCTTCCTGACTCCTGATGTTTCCTCTTAGTACTTTTCCCTCCACTAAACCTCACCCTGCTCCTTGGCTGTAAATTCCCACTCTTCCTTATTTTCAGAGTTGAGCCAATTTCTCTCGCCTACTGCAAAACTCCACTGCAGTGTTTCCTACACCTACCACGACAGTCCCAAATAAAGTTCACTTTACAGTTCTTTACCAAGTGTAATGAATAATTGTTTCTTTAACAACATTAATTAATTAGAATTCATATTAGTGTCAACTATAGTAATAACAACTTAAAATTTATATCACTTTTAGATATGTTTTTCCTTTTTCTGTCATATGCCTTTTAATCGATTTGTAGGTTGCTTTAGTTGAGCTTACTTTCATTTATAGAAGTTACAAACTTTCAAGAAAACTAACAGCTTCAAATTATGGGTAGTATCTTCCTGAATCCAGCTACATGAAGCTACCTCAGCTAATTCACATCTCTTAAACACGAACATATTGCTTCTACAGTTGATTTTGGAATCCAAAAACAGTACAATTTGTGGATATGATGAATGAAAGAAGTTTACTGGTGGTCAATATGACACCTCGATCTCAAATAAAGTTCTCAAACTGATAGGAATAAGTGCAAGCAACACACTGGGAAATACGCCATCTATTAATACAAGCTGACCTATGAGAATTAAACTATTTTCTTTGAAATTATATTTATGATGCAAATTGTAAGTATGGAAAATTCCCTGCCAGATCATGCACTGAGAGTATGTTATGGATCCACATCCGCAAAACACAGAACTTTTAAAAAAAAATTCATTGACGTATAGTCGATTTACAATGTGTTAATTTCTGCGGTACAGCAAAGTGATTCAGTTATACATATATATATTCTTTTTTCATATTCTTTTCCATTATGGTTTACCACAGGATATTGATTATAGCTCCCAGGGCTATACAGTAAGTAGGGCCTTGTTGTTTGTCCATCCTATATATAAATAGTTTGCATCTGCTAATCCCAAACTCCCAGTCTTTCCCTACCCCACACCCCTCCCCCTTGGCAGCCACAAGCCTGTTCTCTATGTCTTGAGTCTGTTTCTGTTTTGTTGATAAGTTCATTTGTGTCATATCTTAGATTTCACATATAAGTGATATCATATAGTATTTGTCTTTCTCTTTCTGACTTACTTCACTTAGTAAAATAATTCGTAGGTCCATCCATGTTGCTGCAAATGGCACTATTTCATTCTTTTTTATGGTTGAGTAATATTTCATCATATATATCTATATCTATATCTGTATATATATATATTTATATATACCACATCTTCTGTATCCATTCACCTGTCGATGGACATTTAGGTTGTTTCCATGTCTTGGCTATTGTGAATAGTGCTGCTATGAACATAGGGGTGCATGTATCTTTTCAAATTACAGTCCAAGACATAGAACTTCACTGTGTAGATGCATTAGATGAGTTCAAACTACAAGTAGAGCTTCTTTCTCTACGCAAATAGCAAGTTTAATCACACATTACTAAATATCCATTGAGAATTTCTGTCAGTCATTGCACTAGTTATGGAGGTAGAAGAGGTAACAAAGCTCTTGCCTCAAGGATTTACCGTCCCAGCAGGGAAGACAAACAATATGTAGTTATAATGCAGTTGCATTATGAAAGCATTTCTGGGTCAGAACTAGGTCCTCTGGATCTTGAAGAGTGCATCATTGTCAATAAACATATTTTTCCCAAGTATATGTTGCTGCTCCAGACTGATTGTATTACAGCCTCAGCCAAACAGTTCAAAGCTTAACCGAAAAATCTAAAGCAACTTGAGAACTGTCACAAATTTTAGGTAGGGAAGCAAAGCAGAATTTTTACACATTTCTATCATTTTGTTTTCATCTTTAGTCAAGTTTTAAAGAAATATGTATTGAATATCTAGCATAGCACTATGCTTAATGATGAAGGGAATATAAACGATATAAATGATAGGAATTCAGATACGTTAGAATCACTTTTTAAGGACTTACTTTGAGAGAAAACAGGTGAAGTTATTAGCAAATGAACAAGAAGACATCTGTTTTTACGAAAAGAATTTCTGGGGAAAGTGTAGAAAAACACAGAAGGGGCTAAATATGTTTAGGAAAAAGGTTTTTTTGTGGAACAAAGTTTGCAAGTTTGCCAGGGGATGGGGAGGTTGTCTTTACAGAGGGACGTGCCAGAACTTTCAGTATGGTGGTGATACTGCAAATTTCAAAGAAGGTGCATAACATGAAAAGTTGTCCATAAGCACTTGGGGAAAAAAAAATCTATGTTAATAGATAAGAGTTACACTTTGGGAAAGTCAAAATCAAGATAAAAAGTCAACGTCAAAAATCATGCTAGAAAATACTATTAAATAAAGGCATTTTGGAACCAAAAACATAGCCTTATTCCAACTTTCTTCTATTTTTTACAACATTTATTTATTTATTTGGCCGTGTTGGGTCTTAGTTGGCATGCGGGATCTTCGTTGCCGTGTGTGGGATTTTTACTTGAGGCATGTGAACTCTTAGTTGCAGCATGTGGGATCTAGTTCTCTGACCAGGGATTGAACCTGGGCCCCCTGCATTGGGAGTATGGAGCCTTAGCCACTGGACCACCAGGGAACTCTTTCTATTTTAAGACACCAAATTAAAGCATAAATTCCTTCCTTGACAAAACTTGGAACAAATTCCTTAGCCTGGGAGATTTTCCCCTCAAATATGAAGAAATATGTGTTAGCTATTTTTGAGTAGTAGGAATGTAAAAAAGTGTATATTTTTGAGAATTGCAACCTTTTTGTCCTTGAATAACTCAAAATTTCTTTGTTCTTCTGAATCAGATTTAGCAAGTAATTCATGCTTAATGAGAACCAGTTGCATCAGATTCTATTTTGTTAAAATGCATTAAAAAATACGTAGGAAGGCAGATAATCTGAATGTTCTTTCTAATGACACTAACCTCATGAATGTTGTTGAAGAATGTCTAATGGGCTGAAAAACCTGTTTTGCTAATTTCCAGAAAGTCCTTAGGGCTTAATTTGCTCTCCAAGCTTGGTTCAATAATATATCTGAAGCAAATAGGAGGTTTGAATCAAAGATCAGCAGCGTAGCAGTAAAGTTCTCTAAGAGAGACTAATAAGATGATTGCACAAACATCAACTCACTTCTTAGCTGATTGGCCATGCTCTAACTGCTGAGTGGAATGCTGAGTCCTACCAGAATTCTATTCTGGAAGCAAAAGTCTCACTCCTAAATCCACACAAAGCAGGCAAATTATAGGCAGAAATTAATCAGTCACAGCAAATGCAACAGCAAGTGAGACACAAAGGATCAGACTCTTTTAGTCTGGTCATGTGTGATGGTGAGCAGGAGGGATAAGAAGTAGGAAGACATGCTTAATACCAGTGCAGAAGTATTCTGAGTGATCATTGAAGATCTGGGGTAATTTAGGGTTGTGCCAGCTTCTTTTTCACTTACCACTCGAATTCCAGAAGTTTTTTCTTTATCTCTATGTGAAGTCCAAAGTTTGTCAGAAGTGCTGATTCAGGGATCCAGGCTCCGAACATCTTTTTTGCTGCACCGTCTTCACTAATGGAGTCCCATGAATATCTGCAAAAAGCCATCAGAAATATCAGGGGTGATATTTTAATAAACCAAACCTTGAAGTGATGCACTTCATTTCTTCTCACATTAACTAAACACATGGCTACATCTCACTGCAAGAAAGACGGCATCATAGTCTACGAGTGTGTCCAGAAAGAAGAAGACGTTGATCTGTGCAAAAATTGAGGGAAAGCACATATTTTGGAGAGAAATAGCCCTGGATTCTAATCCCAGGTCTGTGATCTGCTGAGAAGCAATGGACAAGTTACTTAACCTATCTGAGAACTGACATGCTCATGTTCCCCTTCCAATTCTCTAGTCTCTATGTCAAATTACACAGCATTTTCCAACCGGGAGCGAAGTGTGTACAGCAGCTCAGCTTATCTGCAGTGTTTAAGAAAAATAACAGGGGCTTCCCTGGTGGTGCAGTGGTTGAGAGTCCGCCTGCAGATGCAGGGGACACGGGTTCGTGCCCTGGTCCGGGAAGATCCCACATGCCACGGAGCGGCTGGGCCCGTGAGCAATGGCCACTGAGCCTGCGCGTCCGGAGCCTGTGCTCCGTAACGGGAGAGGCCACAAGAGTGAAAGGCCCGCGTACCGCAAAAAAAAAAAGAAAAGTAACATTAATACCTAAATAAATAGAACAAAGCTGCATAAACCAGAAGACAAAGTGGAAGCAGAAAGAGAAGGAGAAACAGCAAAACCATCCCCTACCATCAAACTATGGATATATTCCACCTTCATTTTCTTATCATAAATTTTTTATGCAAAGCCCAGCAATCTAGCCTTTTTATCACTCAATACAACACTGAATCTCTATATTGATACAATGGTTTCCAAAGTTTAGTGTGCATCAGAATAATCTAGAGAACTTGATTAAATGCCAGGTCCCCTCCAAGTATTTCTGATTCAGTATGTGTGGGGAATGATGAATGATCAGAGAATTCACATCACCAACTAATGTATAAGTGAAGCTGATTCTGCTGGTCCAGGCCATACTTTGAGAACCACTCACCAGTACATGATCCTCAAACTTAACTAAATGTTTGAATTAACTTGGGAGTTTTGTAGAATGCCAGCCTTCTCAGGCTAATTACATCAGAATATTTGGGGGTGAAACCCAGGCACAGGTATTTTTTAAAGTTCCCCAGATTGAGAACCACTATTCAAACAGGACACAGATGGTTTTCTTTTTGCTATCTTTAGGAAAGGATTTCTTAATCATAGCTCCAAAGATATGGTTTGGATCTTCTAGGTTTGCCTTGGAGTCATTCCTTGGTGCATAGCAGGCTCTTCTTCACTTAAAGGTAGCTGAATTTCTTACTGAAGTAGAAGTTGATTTCCTTAACCTCTCTACTGTAATGAGTAATACTGACATCAATTCTTTGAAGCACATCTCTCATTTCACAATTTGCATTCTGAGTTTTCCTATTTCTTACCAGATACTGACTGTTCAATTTGCTTATTTGTTTGTTGACTTTGCTAGTTTTTTCTCCTACACTAAACTCCAAGGGTTGTTCTTGGTCTCATGTATTATTTTCTCCACATTAGAATTTCAGTCATATCCTTCCTCCATACAAGTGATGTTAACATGTTCCTGACCTTCCAGTGACACCCTGAAATTAGAAGGGGACTAGACTCCTCTCCCACAAATCACTCCAATCTTTACCTTGTGAAGGTAACTCTTAGGAGTTGTCACCCTGGGAAGCAAAAGTGTAATTGGACATAGTTAATAATAGCAAAAATCCAATATTTATTGAGCACAAGGTAGTGTGCTAAGGCCGTCACATGGATCACTTTAGCTATTTTTTTTACAAGAAATTTTGTTCAGATACCTTTTTATCCCTATTTTACGGATGAGGAAAGCAAAGCACAGGGAGGTTAGATAACTAATCCAAGGTCATGCAGCTGGTGAAGGGCACAGAAAGACTTCCAAAGAGTTACTCTGGCTTTAGAAATCAAGATCTAAAAATTCTATTATGGAAAGAATAGTACAGAATAAAAACTACCTACATGGGCATGGAAAATGATACTCAGATTCAACATAACTGAACAAAGGTATTGAATTAATGAGGCTCAAATGGAAGAATAAATGAAAAGACCATTGCAGATGTTCATGGAAAAGGAGGGGCAGGAAAGATCACATGTGTCAGGAAAACTTGGAAGGAGGAGGGAAAGATGGTTGTGGTCCTTGAGTTTGTCAGTGAAAAGAATCCATGGGTGTTTCCCATGGACCTGACGTAGGAAAACAGGAGACAGAGAACTGGCTTGTGACCTTCTTGGTATCTTTCCAATAAGTTGGTCTGTAAAGACAGAGGAAACCTAGCATGAGGAAGGTAGATATTATATGAATACTGGTTTGTTAGAGGTTCAGAAAGAGTCTGAGGCAAAAAGCTAGAATAGAGATGCATCTGCACCCAGATCAAGGGAACTACAGTCAGAGGAGTCAAAGAGGGCCCTGACAAAAGGCAAAAATGTGACCCTATGATAAAGAAAGATATAGCTTTAAACCTAAGACAGGACCAGAGAACACAAAGCCAGTTACATGAGAACAAGTTCAAGTTGTCCTTTCTTATATGTTACCACTCCTCCACCTGCTTCCTTTAAACTTAGACTCTTGGAATCTCAGAAGCAAACAAATGGGAGTGAATGAGGAGAAGCAGGCAAAGAAATAAGATAGTAGCCAACCATTACAGACTTACACCCTGAAGCATGTTAGAGTTTGAGGAGGGGAGAAGATTCACACGAAGCCATATTCAGAATTTTGATTAATAATTTACACTAGACACCAAATTTCTGAATTAGGATAGTGTTTATTTCTTAAAGTGACTATCAGACTGTGTTTTATCTAATATTGAGCAAAAACATGGAGGAATACCAAAATAGAGATGTGTTTTGAATAAGCTATGAGTTGTGCTTATTTAATATACTGTTCACACATGTATAACAAAGGTCTCAGGTGATATTTTCATTATGTTCACCCTAAAATTCTTATAAGGTTGTCTGGAGGAGTTACAGACAAGGTGTACAAGAAATTGTTTTCTACAAGAAAGCGAGAAGGCATCTGGAGTGTGGAAACCATAACTCAAGGGAACAGATCGTGAATTTTCAAAGATTTGGTTCAAGGAATGTGATGCCACATTGGATAGGAGGAATGTCTCAGTGTATCCACTTGATTCTGTCACTTTGATTGCCATTCAATGTACCATGAGCACTGTTATGTGTAATCAGTAATAAGTAACATGGTGGGTACCAGGATCCATGGGGTATACTAGTCACGTTTGGGAAACAGACGCTGCTCTAGGGATTTCAAGCAGGAAAGGAATGAATACACAGAATTTGGTGCCAATAACACTGTTAGAAGGGCTGAAGGAACCAAGATCAGGGAAGGCGGACACTAGCTCTCAGGCTGACCAGCCCAGCTTTCTGAGAATCAGCAAGTTTCAACCAAGTCAGGAACTCCAGGAAACCACTGTCAAATAGTCACTGCTTCCTAGAGCAATGAGGCAGGTGACTTTAAAGGTGTTTCCAGAGACTATTGCTGATACTGAACCTCACATCTGCTAAAGCTCAGGTGCTTCCTGCCATTGACAAAGAAGTATGGCTTCTGCTTCCTTCCTCCTTCCTACACTAATGCAATGCATTTCTTACATGAAAGCAAACCAGAAACATAGTAAGAAATACTAGGAAACGTAGCTTCTGGTCTTTTAGCCTCTGAGACACCAAAGAGAGTGTAAGAGGGACACTGAGAAAGGTTCGGAGGACCATCATGCCATCAAGCATATGATGTATCCCAATGTAAGAGATTATACATTGGTTTATATCAATCAATATTTTCAAATAAAATAATAAAAATAAATATATCTGTTTGCAATAGTGATCCTGAAAAGAATCCATGTTTGATTATTCTAAAGCAGATTTGGGGTTTTCCAGAGATGGTAGCTGCTTTTTCCCTCTGCAATGTCCTCTGAGTATGCATCTGTCATACACACAACATCAGACACACGGAAGCAGGTGCAGGGGACCATGTACAAAAACATGTAAACCTACACAAGCCCCCAAACAGGCAAACTCACATGCTCCACCCTGATTCTGATCACAGGCAAACTCTCTACTGACCAGAATGGACATGGCCTTAAGTCAAACCCATGCCCTTTAGCACCATAAAGGTATTAGAGTTTAATAAGCAAAACCAAAATTTCCAAGGAAAATCTAACCTTAATCTTTCCTTCGATATCAATTTTGTTTGAGGTTTAGGGAATCTACTCAGTGAAACATTTACTTCAAAACCTGTGTATAGCATATTTTTTCTCTTAGATGATAATAAAACCTAATAACTTGAAATTCAGGATTACAGTGGATGTAAAAAACAATTAAGCAAGTTTTGTATTGTTGATCCTGCCATCTCCATTCTACCACTTCCTCTCACCCCCAATCAACCCTCCTCCCTGCCACCTAGGTTGATATTTCTAAAATTTAGATCTCATCGTATGTCTCTTTTGTTTAAAAGGCTTCAAAGGTCCCCATAGCATTTAAAAACTCAACTCTAACAATATCTATGAGACTTTTTATCATCGAGTTCCCATCAGTTTCTCTAGCCTCAATTCTTACCATGCTCTTCAATTTCGATTTTAAATGGATCAATTTATCTCTGCCTATACTTTTGTGAGGGTTAAATGAGATGATGTGAGTAAAGCACATAGACAATAGCTGGCACATAGTAGATGATTAATAAGTTATCTTCAAATACATCCTTTATGATGTATGCAGACAGGTGTTTTAGCCTTCTTCAACATTCATAGGTATGCCTTGAGGAAAGCAGACGAGATTTTAACGTCTCCATTTTTTAAAATAAGAAACTGAGGCTCAGGAAGTTTATGTGGCTTGCTAAAATCCTACAGCTCATAAGTGGAGGAGGTAATACATAAATTCACTTCTGACTACAAGTGCGTGCGTGCCTTTACTACCCTGTACTCCTTCCCCTATAGATTTATGAAAAATTGCATTTAGGAAGAGATTGTTCTTAGACCCACTACCAGTGCCTGTGTCAGACATTTGCTCATTTTCTTTCAGATCCATTTCTCTCAGATCCATTAGTGGGCTGACCCTGCAAACTTTTCCCAAGCTGCCCTAACTACAGGCTTCTGACTAAGCGCAGTGAATGGGAGGCACTGGTGGAGACTGAAGGCAGGAGGGAGGGAGAATCTAGACTACTTCTTATCGTCTCTTTCTTGTGTCTGGGAGTGGCTACATCTCCTCTTTGGTCCCAGGCAACTCCCACTGATGTCCAAGATCCCAGTGGGCACCTCTGGCTCCCAAGCCACCTTCTCACATTGTTTAACCTATACCAGGAAAGGGTGGCTGTACTTCCTACTACTGGTGAATCTTGGATTGCTTCTTGGTCCCCTTTATGGCCTTTCAGCTTTTCCAAAACCTGTGTATTAATTCTCTCCTGTTGAGCCATACTATCGGTTTCCCTAACTAGACAATAATTTATAGAATAGCCATACAAATAACTTACATATTTCAATTCAATTGGAAGATTGGAATGATAGCCTTCATTTAAATCAACTCGTAACATTAAACATCCAAATGTTGTTTATTGCCTGGGGCAGACAATATCCACTCTCCTCTTCTCCACCCTAACAGAACTTGGATTTGTTGGATGTGACAATTTATGCAACAAAAACTATGCATTTCCAAGGTTCACTTTCAGATGCAAGTGGCCACGTGATTAAATTCTAGCTAATGAGATATATGCAGAAGTAGTTAGTCGGCTTTTGGAGAAACTGGCTAAAAATCACTCAATTGTCATGTAATTGTTTCCGTTCACTCTTCCTGCCTCTTCCTGCCTAGGATGCAGACATGATGACTGGAGCTAAGGACTCACCTTGTGACCATGAGAACATCTGGAGGATATCATTTATTAAGGGTGAAGAACAAAACTATATCAATAGAAAACTCTGGCTCGTTGAAGACACATGTGGATCACACGTACCAACATGGGACCACCTATGTCTTCATATTATAGAAGAATCACAATTTTCGAGATGCCAGGATTACCCAATACCAAATGCAATTTCAAACTGATATAAGGCTAAGCTTCACTATTCTTCTGTTTACTTATTCTTTTGTTCATTCATTCCTGCTATGTGTCAGATACCATACACCAACACGGGTATAAAAAAATAGATAATGCAGAGCTCTTGCCTTTAAGGTCACAGCAAGGTGAGCAGGCAAACACAGAAATGGGTTGTTACAATTGCCATACACTAAATAGAGTTTAATGAATACAGAAAAGGATCAAAATCCAATGTTCTTGGAGTCAAGGATGATTTCTTGTGGAGGTCATGGCCAATTAAAGATCATTAGCAGTTAGCCCATTGGAGGTGCTGCACCAAAGTGCAGTTGGGGATGGGAAAGGGGGTCATGGAAATGAGGAAACATTACAGGCAGAAAGGAATGAAAGGAAATGAGAAACATGTTGATGTGTGGGAGGAACTTCCAGAAGTCTGATCTTGTTTGTGAGCAAAGCACAAACCAGAGAGTGGTGACAGATGAGTCAAGATTAGTCAAGGCTCGGTTATTACAGAACCTCTTCCACGACAACAGAGTTCACACTTGGTCCCGAAGGCAAAAGGGAGTTATAGATGTTTTTTGATGTTCTTAAGCAAGGCGTAACACCACAATCAAAGATTACTGTTGTCCCTGGAACAGCTGATGGGCTCGTAAATAACTCAGCTCTACATAAGGAGGGGTTAATTGTGTTTTGTCTACTGGTATCACCAATGGCTGCAAGACAGGCTAGTTTCTCCATGAGTGACTATCAGTAATTGCCAACCAGGATATAAGGTGCAGTCGGGGGAATGGGGGAAGTCTTCTGTAAATTGTGAACTTCTAGAAGCATGTGCTGTTTCTTCTGTAGTGCTGTTTGCTCAATAAATATTTTATGCATGAATAAACAAATGAACAATATGCATGAGGAATAATGTTTCTCCCTACACTCCCAGAAGCAGATAGTGAATCAACAGCATTTAGCAGCACCCACCGTGTGAACCTCTGCCCCGGGGGAGTGGGTATCTCATGTTACACAGCACTTGGTTTTCTGTTGCCAACTCAAGAGCATGAAAATATTGTGTATGCATGAAAATGAACCTTGTAGCTTTTACTTCCTTGTAGGCTTAGAGTTCACGCTGTCATGTAAAGAGTTCTAAACAGTAGCCCCAGTGAAACTGACTCCAGGTTTCCTCCACGGACTTGAGTCTCTTTTTCTGTCCTTACCTACTAATAAAGAAATGCAAATGTTGGAACACTAGAAAAAAACCTGAATCTTTAGATTAAATTCAGCAGAGCTGGAAAAAACTGTTTTGAAATCTAAAAGAGATCTTTAAAATTTAGTACTGCGTAGTTTGCCTTCAGGGAGGCTAGAAGAAAAGCATTTAGAGAAATGTATTCTCTCTGTAACCAGGTGTAGGGGGAGAAGAAACCCAAAGAATATAGGGAGTGGTGGCAGACTAAGAAAGAAGAGAGCAGCCTAGGTCTCTGGAATGCTTGGAAGGAAGAAAAGAAGAAAAGACGATGTTCAGGTTTGGTCCCTGGGGAGGAGCCTTAGAGGCAAACACTAAAATGACCATGGATTATCTCGTCCTAAAACTTCACATGCAGCCAAGAGACTTGAGATCCTCTTGGAGTCATTGTTTTGCGCAGATGTTGACTAGCATGGTCTTTAAAGTTTCAATGAATGATAAAACTTTAGGTGGAAGAAATAGAAAAAAAGGAGATACAAATGAAAGAAGAAAAATTTGGAGCTTCTAGGGCAAGTACTTTAAAGCTATGGTATGACATATGTCTCAGTCAGTTCCAGCTGCTATAACAAAGTTCCATAGACTGGGTGGCTCATAAACAACAGAAACGTATTTTTCACAGTCCTGGAAGCTGAAAGTCTAAGATTACGGTGCCAGCATTGTCGGATTCTGATAAGGACCCTCGACCAGGTTGCAAATTGCCGATTTCTCTTGTATCCTCACATGACAAAGAGCAGAGAGGGGAAGTAAGCTTTCTCATGACCCTTACAAGGACACTAATCCCATTCATGAGGACTCCACTCTCGTGACCTCATCTCATCCTAGTTATTTCCCAAAGGCCTCACCTCCTAATATCACGCTAGGGGTATAATTTCAACATATGAATTTGGGAGGGGCACAAACATTCAGTCCATAACAACACATTTGAAAAACAACCTTTCAAATGAGAAAAAAGAGTGGGACAAATGTACTGGGTTGGCCAAAAAGTTCGTTCAGGTTTTTCCATAAGATGTTACGGGAAACCCGAACGAACTTTTTGGCCCACCCAATATGTTACCACCAAGTACAGTGCAGGGGTCATAATGTTCACTTTAGAGTTCAGGTGGGCCTAACTCTTTTACTTATGAGGTATGTGATGTTAACGAATTTATTTAACCTCATTAAGGCTCAGTTTCATCATCTGTTAAATGGGCATAGCATCTCCATCACGGAATTAGTATGAGAACTTAATGTCATTTTATTTTAAAGCACTTAGTGCTTTATCTGGCAAAAAATGAGTATTCAATAAGTAGTAGCTATTTAATAATGTGTAATAAAAGTATATTCCAACTCCACGAAAAACTATTTTATGCATTTATCATTCTCTCACTAAGCCCTGGGACTATATTAATGAACAGGGCAGTGTCCAATTCTTGATGGTATTCATATTCCAGCACACAAGTCACATAAATGAACAGACAACTTCAAAGGAGTATCCTGAATGTTAAGGTAAGCTTAAGTAAAAGGTACAATAGTACTATAAAAGATGCAGCAAGAAATAAATACAGAAAGAGGCTTGATCATAAAACTCCAAAAGAATCTGGAGTCTTCTTGAGAGCAGGGGGTCAAATGAAGAGTTACAAGCACAAGATAAAAGAGTTTTGACTTTAAGGAAGTGAAATTACTATAGCTCCAGTTAGAAAATATATTGAAAGGACTAAAGAGAGAAAGAAAAAAAATTGTCATACCAATTACTGAATTCAGAATTATCCCACTGAATTTTGGCATCTTAGTCAAATTTACTCAAATCTGGGTTGACTTTAAACTTGATTTTAAGTTCCTCTTATCAGAGAACTGCTTCTATTCTTTCTAATACTAGGCATGGTGCTAAGTTAAAGCAAAAAATCTGGAAGGTTTGTTGAATGTATGATGGAGTTAATTTATGTAGGTATTTGATAAATGTCCACTTCATGCATGAAAAGTTACTAAATGAGTCAAGTATTTTTCACAGCCCATAATTACATGACAATGCAATAAGAGCTCTGATGGAGGAATGTATACGGAATAAAGTGGCGCAGAACTTAGCCTGCAGGTCAGAGGTTTAGGAGAAGACTTCACGCAAAAGTTGATGTTTGAGCTGCATCTTGAAAGACAAATGTGCATTCCACAGAATAAGTAAAGGAGCTTCGAAGCAGAG
The DNA here is from genome assembly GCF_963455315.2 of Globicephala melas. NCBI lineage: Eukaryota > Metazoa > Chordata > Mammalia > Artiodactyla > Delphinidae > Globicephala > Globicephala melas. Next base: position 45,669,076 of record NC_083318.1, on the reverse strand, counting down.
GAATAGAATATAAAATATAACAGAGACAATAAGAATATAAGTGCAGAATGATATATAAATACAATACTTTTTATGCTTAGAAAAAGATGTACATAAATATGTACATTTACACATTTGCAGACTGAAAGAATGTACCCCAAAACGTTGATACACTATGGTTTCTGATTCTGAGCATGGAAATGAATATGAGGAAAAGAAGAGAAAGAGAGTGTTTTACATTTTCCTCTAAATACCCTAAGTTCACTTCTTTCAGTGAGAATTATTTATCTATTACTTATATAAAAATAAATAGCATGTGCTCAGAAAAGAAGCACATGAGCTCCTGTGTGTTGTTTGATATGACCAGAGAGGAAATGCATGAAGAGCTTATAGGAGGTAAGGGTCTTCATGTACTCATGGGCCAGATCCTAAAGGACTTTGCATGTGCTAGCAGAGCATGTAGACTTGACTTTAAAGACATGAGGGACCACTAAATCATATAATAAACATAATGGAGTGAGGTGCATTTAGAAAGATAGCTGGTAATGTTGCAAAGAGTAGAAAGGAAAAGAAAAGTGAAGAGGAAGAACACTGGCAATCAGAAGAATTATTATGAAGTGTATGAGTCAGGATGGGCTAAGCTATGCCACAGTAAGAAAGAAACCCTGAAATCTCAGAGGTTGTCCCCACCATCTCTGATCCATGACAGACTGTCCTCAGCCATCTTGAAGCTACACCTGCTGGAAGATTTGGCCTCAGAGGTTACTGGAACAGGGGGGAAATCAGCATGGAGAAATCATTTCTACTTTTAAATTTCTTAGGCTGGGAGAGACACATGTCACTTCCACTCAAAGTCCACTGGCCAGAACTGCTCTGTGTCTCTAATCTCTAATCATAGGGAGGTTGAGAAATATGGGGAAGCTCCAAGACATAATTTCATATCTCTGTCATACAATACTAGCAACTTTATCAGTTAACTTTGGATATATGGTGAATATAGAAACCAGGGCACTGGATCATGAACTATTTGGGGTACAACTGATAAGACCCCCAAAGATCTGGTACACGATTAGGTAGAAGATGGGTGGATAAAGAGAGAGGAGTAAAAAGCAGAGGGGATAGTAAAGCATATGAAGAGAATTAAAATGACAACCCAGTTTCTCAATGCACACTCAGCAGGATGGTGGGAGTGGTGCTACAAACTGAATCAGCAACATAGGTGGGTGGGTGTGATGAAGGAGTGATACAAAGTAAGGACCCAAGTTTATCCTGATGTGGATATAAAACTATCATTTAGAAATTCTAAGTAGGCAGATGGAAATACTCCTTGGGAGCCACTGGCACTTAGAAGGAGGTATAGCTCCTTGGGGAGTGCTGAAAATATGACCAGAAGGAGCATGGCAACCAAGCAGGGGGTCCCAGGAGATACATGAATCTCAAAACCACCTTCACAATTTTACTGCATTTGCATCTGTGTATAAAACCTAACAGGCTGCAGTGGAATATTCTAAGAGGCAGAACAATGACCTGAATGGGCTGTGTGATATTTGGTAGGATGGTGTTATTTTGTAGGATGAGGTACAACATGACACAAGTATGGGTCTATTATAATGTCAAGCTAACACAAAGAATGACCAGAGGTTTTCTGGGATGTGCTGGAAGCCTATCTGGCTGGTCAATGGGAGTACATAATTTGGACAACAGCTTGACCCACTTAAGTAATACAATGACTATGAATTTATCCCACATCATGAAATATCGTTAAGCTAATTGTGTCATAATTATTAATGAATTTTTAATGTTGTTTTGAGTCCTTTAATCCATTTGAATATGAACTCCAAGACCAAATTTCTAATTTTGTAATGTCATGAACCCATACGTAGAAAATTAGGAATATGTGTTAGTACAGAGTCAGCAGAGAGGAATCTGGAGACAAACCATACTTGAGTGCCCTGCTAGGTGTGGAACAGAAACAAGAGGGAGTGGCTATAGAATAAGGAAAGAACCAGCAGTGAATGGCTTCCTGGAAGCCAAAGCAGCAAAACAAGAGAGTTCTCAACTGGGTGGATGCATAAAGCATCTTGTACTTGGTCCACTATTTGGAGGGATCATTGGCAGTCTTGCTCAGAGTTGTTTTGATGGAATGTAGGAGTAGGAAAGTGTCTAAGCCAGAGGCAAGTGAAATGAATTGTGACTACTGCAAATTTTTGGAAAACTTTGGCTGTGTCGTGCAGAAAGTAGAGATAAAATTCTCTCCATAGTTTTCCTCTATTCCATACCACTCTCATTCTACTTGGAACACTACTAATTCACCTTGTCTAGAAGCAAGGGAGAGAGCAAGAGAAAAAATAATGTTTAGAGCAACGAGGTCATACAGCACATACATCTGGTTGGATAATACACAGATCTATAGGGAGCCCTAATTTAATAACATAGCTAATGCTCAATATTGTTCTCTTGCTTTAAACAAAGAAATGGATAAAGTATTTTTGTTTCCTCATTCAAGTTCCAAAATGGCAACATATTCTTTATGCATTTCCCCTGCCAAAAATACTAAACCTTTTATAAATGTCTATTTAAATGTTCACAAAGGAAACGTTCACAAAAACATAAATATGGAAATTGTCAAGTTTTGATTATGCCCCAGATCAGGATCCACTTAGCAGCTATTTCTTTTCTCCTGCACAGAAATATCTCTTGGATATGCATTTGTCATGAAACTCATTTCATATTTCTTCCTCTGAGTAAATTAAAATGTGACAATCATTTCCAGCTTCCCACAAAGTCTGCATGCCAGCATCATTGGTCAAAAACTACTGGAGCATTCTGACTTCCCGCACCATCACTTATCCCATAAAATGCATTTACAGGTACTGAAACTGCTTTTCCTTATTTTTCCAATAAAATCTGTGTTTACCAAATATTGATACTATGGAGAAAAAGTGATATAAGTTGCTGTGTTTTCAACACAAATGCTTTCTATTAGTCAAACAACAAGTTGGGAAACATGTTTTAAGTAATGGTTCAGAGGTTTAATATTTTTATTCCCAACAGCAATACATTTTATTTTCCAAGACATAGACAAAAATGTCTATCTTATTCAAGGAAGGAAAGTTCTTGGATATCGTGTTTCATGAACGGGCATTTTTTTTCTACTAGACATCATGTTACCCTGGGTAAACTTTTATTTCTGATCACTAAGGCAACTTCAGTGTTTTATTTCTCTACCCATCATTTAACCCTCAGCATTGTTTAGAGTTCTCTCTTTGGTTCTCTTTCCATTTTTTTCCTCAATTGTGACCCACGGGTGACTTCACTGAATCTCAAGATTTCAAATTGAGTCTATGTGCTTATTTCTCTCCAAGCAATAGTCTATTCTTTTTCAAACTCTAGTCATGTACCTCCAACAGTTACATTCAACTCAATATGAAAAAATAAACTAATTATCTTTACCTCCAAACCTGCTCCAGCTCTAAAATACTTGGTAAATCATGACACCATCCTCTCGAGCTCAAAAACCAGAAACTTTAAAATCATTTCTCTCTTCCAGTCCCTCACCAAAACAAACCCTTTATCAAATCCTACTGATTTTTTTCCAAGAAATTATTTGTCTAAGTTTGGTTGTCCTCTTCATCTCCAATACAATCCTCATAATGAACATGAACCATCTCTTCCAGGTAAGTTCAAAAGCTTCCTGTCTATTATCCTCTATTTCCACGAGTCTCTTATCTCTCCAGTCCATCTTGGACACTCTTCTCAGAGCTGCTTATATGAAATAAAAGTACTCCTGTGCTCACCTTGAAAACCTCCACTGATTCCCAACCCTTTACAATACAAAGTCTAAAATCTTTAGGATGACTTAGGATTCTTTACAATCTATTCCCAAACTCTCTCTCTCCAGACTCATCTGCCACCTGGACTTTTCATAGTTCTTCTAAATTTCCTTTTATTTTATGAATCCATGCCCTTTATTCACGTAGCTCCTTGTACCTAAAATATTCTTACCTAGTTGGTCCCACTAGTAAAGTCTTAGACACTTCAAAATTTTTGATAGAAATTGCAAATGCCCACTCTTATCTGTGTTCTCCTCTTCTTGCTTGGCACAGAAATAGACGTGAGGCCATATGACCAATTTCCAGACAATGAAATGTGGGCAAAAGTGGAATTTGTCATTTCTAGGCATGGCTCCCCAAATTAGCTGCATAATTCTCTGTGAGAAATCTCATCTACTCATATGCTAACAGGCTGCACAGGATCAAGGGAAAGCCCCTGAAGCTTCAGAATATGGTTTCAGGAAGCCTGACTTACAGAATGCCTCCACAGACCAATGCTCCTTGCCAATCAGCATTACAACTGTGATGTAAACAAGAAATAAACTTTTATTAGTCTCAGTCACTGAGATTTAGGAATTGTTTGTTACAGTAGCTCTTATTACTTACCTTCACTTATACAATGAACTAACAAGGCGCACATCCTCAAAGAACTTCAAAGAGAGACGGCTCTTTCCAATATGCTTGTATGTTAACAAATTCATGCCCCCTTACAAAAACATAAAAATTCATATTTTATTTTTCCTCCTAAAGTTGTATTTTCTAAATAAGATTTTCCCAGGGAATATTGTCCAAGAGGAGATAATAGGGATGTTCTACTAAAAATGAGTTTCACAAGAGACCTACAAGATGGCAGAGGAGTAAGACATGGAGATCACCTTCCTCCCCACAAATACATCACAAATACATCTAAACATGGAACAACTCCTACAGAACACCTACTGAACGCTGGCAGAAGACCTCAGACGTCCCCAAAGGCAAGAAAGTCCCCCACGTACCTGGGTAGGGCAAAAGAAAAAAGAAAAAGCAGAGACAAAACAATAGGGACGGGACCTACGCCAGTGGGAGGGAGCCGTGAAGGAGGAAGGGTTTCCACACACTAGGAAGGCCTTTCGCGGGCGGAGACTGCGGGTGGAAGAGGGGGGAAGCTTCAGAGCCGCGGAGGAGAGCACAGCAACAGGGGTGCAGAGGGCAAAGCGGAGAGATTCCCGCACGGAGGATCGCTGCCGACCAGCACTCACCAGCCCGAGAGGCTCGTCGGCTCACACACGGGGGAGGGCGGGGGCTGGGAGCTGAGGCTCTGGCTTCGGTCTGAGCGCAGGGAGAGGCCTGGGGTTGCTGGCGTGAACACAGCCTGCAGGGGGGTAGTGCGCCACGGCTGGCCGGGAGGGAGCCCAGGAAAAAGTCTGGAGCTGCCGAAGAGGAAAGAGATTTCTTCTTATCTGTTACCTGGTGCTCGAGGAAAGAGGATTAAGAGCGCTGCTTAAAGGAGCTCCAGACACGGGCGCGAGCCGCGGCTATCAGCGACGACCCCCAGAGACGGGAATGGGACGCTAAGGCTGCTGCTGCCGCCACCAAGAAGCCTGTGTGCTAGCACAGGTCACTATCCACACCTAACTTCCGGGGAGCCTGTGCAGCCCGCCACTGCCAGGAGAACGCACGGGAGAACGCACGGCACGCCTCAGGCTGCTGCAACGTCATGCCGCAGGCCCGCCCCGCCCTCCGTGCCCCGCCCCCCTCCCCCCTCCCCCCCCCCGCCCCGGCCTGAGTGAGCCAGAGCCCCAGAAGCAGCTGCTCCTTTAACCCCGCCCTGTCTGAGCAAAGAACAGACGCCCTCCGGCGACCTACACGCAGAGACGGGGCCAAATCCAAAACTGAACCCTGGGAGCTGTGCGAACAAAGAAGAGAAAGGGAACTCTCTCCCAGCAGCCTCAGAAGCAGCGGATTAAATCTCCACAGTCAACTTGATGTACCCTGCATCTGTGGAATACAAGAATAGACAACGAATCATCCCAAACTGAGGAAGTAGACAATGGGAGCAACTGTTGACTTCCGGTTTGCTTTTACCATCTAATTTGTCTTTGGTTTTATGTTTATCTTAGTTTAGAATTTAGAGTTTATGATCACTGGGATATATGTTTATTGATTTGGTTGCTCTCTTCTTTCTTTAAAATTTATATATATATATATATTTTTTTCCTTTTTATCTTTTTGTGAGTGTGTATGTGTATGCGTCTTTGTGTGATTTGGTCTGTATAGCATTTCTTTTACCATTTGTCCTAGGGTCCTGTCTCTCCGTTTTCTTTTTGTAATTTTCGGTTTTTTTAAGTAAAATTTTTAGCACTTGTTATCATTGGTGGATTTGTTTTCTGGTTTGGTTGCCTCCTCTTTCCTTCTTCCTTTTTTTTTATTTCTCATTTGTATTACTTTTTAATTTATTTTAATTTTTAATAATTTTTTAAAATTTATTATTTTGATAACTTTATTTTACTTTTTTCTTTCTTTCTTTCTTTTGTTATCCCTTTTCTTCTGAGCCATGTGGCTGACATGACAGGTCTTGGTACTCTGGCCAGGTGTCAGGCCTGTGCCTCAGAGGTGGGAGGGCTGAGTCAGACCACTGGTCCACCACAGACCACCCAGGCCCACATAATATCAAATGGCAAAAGCTCTCCAAGAGATCTCCATCTCAATGCTAAGACCCAGCTCCACTCAACAGGCAAGCTACAGGGCTGGACACCCTATGCCAAACAACTAGCAACACAGGAACACAACCCCACCCATTAGCAGATAGACTGCCTAAAATCATAATAATGTCACAGACACCCCCAAACACACCACTGGACCCAGTCCTGCCCACCAGAAAGACACGATCCAGCCTAATCCACCAGAACACAGGCACCAGTCCCCTTCATCAGGAAGCCTACACAACCCACTGAACCAACCTTAGCCACTGGGGGTGGACACCAAAAAAAAACAGGAATTACGAACCTACAGCCTACGAAAAGGAGAACCCAAACACAGTAAGTTAAGTGAAATGAGAAGACAGAGAAACACACAGCAGATGAAGGAGCAAGGTAAAATCCCCACCAGACCAAACAAATGAAGAGGAAATAGGCAGTCTACCTGAAAAAGAATTCAGAGTAAGGATAGTATAGATGATCCAAAATCTTGGAAAGAGAATGGAGAAAATACAGGAAACGTTTAACAAGGACCTAGAAGAACTAAAGAGCAAACAAACAATGATGAAAAACACAATAAATGAAATCTAAAATTCTCTAGAAAGAATCAATAGCAGAATAATTAAGGCAGATGAATGTATAAGTGACCTGGAAGATAAAAAAGCGGAAATAACTATCGCAGAGCAGAATAAAGAAAAAGGAATGAAAAGGATTGGGGACAGTCTCAGAGACCTCTGGGACAACATTAAACCCACCAACATTCGAATTATAGGGGGTCCCAGAAGAAGGAGAGAAAAAGAAAGAGACTGAGAAAATATTTGAAGAGATCATAGTTGAAAACTTCCCTAATATGGGTAAGGAAATAGTTAATCAAGTCCAGGAAGCACAGAGAGCCCCATACAGGATAAATCCAAGGAGAAGCACATCAAGACACATATTAATCAAACTATCAAAAATTAAATATAAAGAAAAAATATTAAAAGCAGCAAGGGGAAAACTACAAATAACATATAAGGGAATCCCCATAATGTTAACAGCTGATCTTTCATCAGAAACTCTGCAAGCTAGAAGAGAGTGGCAGGACATATTTAAAGTGATGAAAGGGTAAAAACTACAACCAAGATTACTCTACCCAGCAAGGATCTCATTCAGATTCTATGGAAAAATTAAAACCTTTACAGACAAGCAAAAGCTAAGGGAATTCAGCACCACCAAAGCATCCTTACAACAAATGCTAAAGGAAGTTCTCTAGGCAGGAAACACAAGAGAAGAAAAAGACCTACAATAACAAACCCCAAACAATCAAGAAAATGGTAATAGGAATATACATATCGATAACTACCTTAAATATAAATGGATTAAATGCTCCTGAATGGATAAAAAAAGAAGACCCAATTCTATGCTGTCTACAGGAGACCCACTTCAGACCTAGGGACACATACAGACTGAAAGTGAGGGGATGGAAGAAGATATTCCATGCAAATAGAAATCAAAACAAATCTGAAGGAGCAATTCTCATATCAGACAAAACAGACTTTAAAATAAAGACTATTACAAGAGACAAAGAAGGACACTACATAATGATCAATGGATCAATCCAAGAGGAAGATATAACAACTGAAAATATTTATGCACCCAACATAGGAGCACCTCAATACATAAGGCAAATACTAACAGCCGTAAAAGGGAAATTGACAGTAACATAATCATAGTAGGGGACTTTAACACCCCACTTTCACCAATGGACAGATCATCCAAAATGAAAATAAGGAAACACAAGCTTTAAATGATATATTAAGCAAGTTGGACTTAATTGATATTTATAGGACATTCCTCCAAGAACAACAGAATACACTTTATTCTCAACTGCTCATGGAACATTCTCCAGGATAGATCATATCTTGGGATACAAATCAAGCCTTGGTAAATTTAAGAAAATTGAAATTGTGTCAATTATCTATTCTGACCACAACACTATGAGACTAGATATCAATTACAGGAAAAAATCTGTAAAAAATACGAACACATGGAGGCTAAACAATACACTACTAAATAACTAAGAGATCACTGAGGAAGTCAAAGAGGAAATCAAAAAATACCTAGAAACAAATGACAGTGAAAACACGACAACCCAAACCTATGAGATGCAGCAAAAACAGTTCTAAGAGGGAAGTTTATAGCAATACAGTCCTACATCAAGAAACAAGAAACATCTCAAATAAACCACCAAATCTTACACCTAAAGTAGTTACAGAAAGAAGAACAAAAACCCCCAAAGTTAGCAGAAGGAAAGAAATCATAAAGATCTGATCAAAAAGAAATGATGAAAACAATGGCAAAGATCAATAAAACCAAAACCTGATTCTTTGAGAAGATGAACAAAATTGGTAAACCATTAGCCAGACTCATCGAGAAAGAAAGAAAGAAGACTCAAATCAATAGAATTAGAAATGAAAGGGGGGAAGTAACAACTGACACTGCAGAAATACGGTGGATCATGAGAAATTACTACAAGAAACTCTATGCCAATAAAATGAAAAACCTTGAAAAAATGGACAAATTCTTAGAAAAGCACAACCTGCTGAGACTGAAATGGGAAGTAATAGAAGATATTAACAGACCAATCGCAAGCACTGAAAATGAGACTGTGATTAAAAATCTTCCAGCAGGGCTTCCCTGGTGGCTCAGTGGTTAGGAGTCTGCCTGCTGATGCAGGGGACACGGGTTTGTGCCCCGGTCCGGGAAGATACCACATACCACAGAGCAGCTGGGCCTGTGAGCCATGGCTGCTGAGCCTGCGTGTCAGGAGCCTGTGCTCCTTAGCGGGAGAGGCCACAGCAGTGAGAGGCCCGCGTACAAAAAAAAAAAAAAAAAAAACCTTCCAGCAAACAAACTTCCAGGACCAGATGGCTTCACAGGTGAATTCTATCAAACATTTAGAGAAGAGCTAACACAGTCCATCTCAAACTCTTCCGAAATATAACAGAGGGAGGAACACACCCAAAGTCATTCTAAGAGGCCACCACCACCCTGATACTAAAACCAGACAAAGATGTCACAAGGAAAGGAAACTACTGGCCAATATCACAATATCTATGAACACAGATGCAAAAATCCTCAACAAAATACTAGGAAACAGAATCCAACAGCACATTGAAGGGATTATACACCATGATCAATGGAGTTTATCCCAGGATTACAAGGATTCCTCAATATACGCAAATCAACTAACGTGATACACCATATTAACAAATTGAAGGAGAAAAACCATATGATCATCTCAATAGATGCAGAAAAAGCTTTGGACAAAATTCAACACCCATGTGTGATAAAAACCCTCCAGAAAGTAAGCACAGACGTAACTTACCTCAACATAATAAAGGCCATATATGAGAAACCCATAGCCAACATCATTCTCAATGGTGAAAAACTGAAACCATTTCCTCTAAGATCAGGAACAAGACCAGGTTGTGCACTCTCACCACTATCATTCAACATAGTTTTGGAAGTTTTAGCAACAGCAATCAGAGAAGAAAAAGAAATAATAGGAATCTAAATCCGAAAAGAAGAGGTAAAGCTGTCACTGTTTGCAGATGACATGGTACTGTACATAGAGAATTCTAAAGATGCTACCAGAAAACTACTAGAGCTAATCAATGAATTTGGTAAAGTAGCAGGATACAAAATTAATGCACAGAAATCTCTTGCATTCCTATACACTAATGATGAAAAATATGAAACAGAAATTAAGGAAACACTTAATTTACTACTGCAACAAAAAGAATAAAATACCTAGGAATAAACCTACCTAAGGAGACAAAGACCTGTATGCAGAAAACTATGACACTGATGAAAGAAATTATGGATGATACAGACAGATGGAGAGATATACCATGTTCTTGGATTGCAAGAATCAATATTGTGAAAATGACTATACTACCAAAAGCAATCTGCAGATTCAATGCAATCCGTATCAAACTACAACTGGCATATTTCACAGAACTAGAACAAAAAATTTCACCATTTGTATGGAAACGCAAAAGATCCCGAATAGCCAAAGCAGTCTTGAGAAAGAAAAACGGAGCTGGAAGAATCAGGCTCCCTGACTTCAGACTATACTACAAAGCTACAGTAATCAAAACAGTAGGGTACTGGGACAAAAACAGAGATATAGATCGATGGAACATGATAGAAAGCCCAGAGATAAACCCATGCAATTATGGTCACCTTATTTTTGATAAAGGTAGCAAGAATATACAATGGAGAAAAGACAGCCTCTTCAATAAGTGGTGCTGGGACAACTGGACAGCTACATATAAAAGAATGAAATTAGAACACTAATACACAAAAATAAACTAACACCATACACAAAAATAAACTCAAAATGGATTAAAGACATAAATGTAAGGCCAGACACTATAAAACTCTTAGAGGAAAACATAGGTAGAGCACTCTATGACATAAAACACATCCAGATCCATTTGGACCCACCTCCTAGAGAAATGGAAATAAAAAAGAAAATTAAAAAATGGACCTAATGAAACTTAAAAGCTTTTGCACAGTAAAGGAAACCATAAACAAGACAAAAAGACAGACCTCAGAAAGGGAGAAAATATTTGCAAATGAAGCAACTGACAAAGGATTAATCTCCAAAATTTACAAGCAGCTCATGCAGCTCAATATCCAAAAAACAAACAACCCAATCCAAAAATGGGCAGAAGACATAAATAGACATTTCTCCAAAGAAGATATACAGATTGCCAACAAACACATGAAAGGATGTTCAACATCACTAATCATTAGAGAAATTCAAATCAAAACTACAATGAGGTATCACCTCACACCAGTCAGAATGGCCATCATCAATAAATCTACAAACAATAAATGCTGGAGAGGGTCTGGCGAAAAGGGAACCCTCTTGCACTATTGGTGGGAATGTAAATTGACACAGCCACTATGGAGAACAGTATGGAGGTTCCTTAAAAACCTAAAAGTAGAACTACCATACGACCGAACAATCCCACTACTGGGCATATACCCTGAGAAAACCATAATTCAAAAAGAGTCATGTACCACAATGTTCACTGCAGCTCTATTTACAATAGCCAGGACATGGAAGCCACCTAAGTGTCCATCAACAGATGAATGGATAAAGAAGATGTGGCATATATATACAATGGAATATTAGCCATAAAATGAAATGAAATTGAGTTATTTGTAGTGAGGTGGATGGACTTCTAATCTGTTATACAGAGTGAAGTAAGTCAGAAAGAGAAAAACAAATACCATGTGCTAACACATATATACGATCTAAAAAAAAAAAAAAAAAAACCTAGGGGCAGCACAGATATAAAGACGCAGATGTAGAGAGTGGATTTGAGGGCACGGGGAGGGTGAAGAATAAGCTGGGACGAAGTGAGAGAGTGGCATGGACATATATACACTACCAAATGTAAAATAGATAGCCACTGGGAAGCAGCCACATAACACAGGGAGATCAGCTCGGTGCTTTGTGACCACCTAGATGGGTGGGATAGGGAGGGTGGGAGGGAGATGCAAGAAGGAGGAGATATGGCGATATATATATATAGCTGATTCACTTTGTTATAAAGCAGAAACTAACACACCATTTTAAAGCAATTATACTCCAATAAAGACGTTAAAAAAAAAATGAGTTTCACGAGCAAATACATTTGGGAAAGCCTGGCTTTGACAGAGTTAAGTAAGCACATGTGACTATAGAGTACATTTAATTACAGATGTCTCAGTGTTTAATGTACTAAAGAGCTTTGGGAATCTCCAAGAAGAGTTAGAGTGTGTCGTATTTTCCAAACCTCTTTAACTAAGGAATCCTTTTTCAAGGCACATTTGTCAGTAACTCTTCAAACAGGTTTTCAGCTAATTCACTGTGAGATTTACAAGATATGCTGTAGTAAGGATAGTGACCTCTGTGAAGGTGTGAAGGCAGGGTCTATATCATGCTCAATTCTGTATCAACAGTAGGTAGCACCTTACCATGCATACCAGAGAATACGAATTATTGGTTAACATGTGCCTATTTTTCAACGGGTAGCCTTTGTTTTCACACCAAACCAATCTTTAAAAAAAAAGATTTAGTCCTGCATGTTCTTCCTTCAGAACATATCCTTTTATCAAACTGCTCATAAACAATGTAGATTTATTGCAGTTTACTGAAAAAGCTTGTGGTAAATAAAGGAGTTTGTGTTGCACACCAAACTACAAGCACCAATATAAAATCCTGCTCCCATCACCATCCTTCTTTTACTATCACCTGAAAGACTGCATATCTCTTTCTGCTATACAGTCTCTAAATCTCATTCTCAACTTCTTTTTAAAGAGTAATTTGATTATTTTCCAACTCTCTCAATCCAAGGCACAGTGGAATCACAAGCACCAGAGACTCAGCCTGTCAATGGCCTTTCCAAGTATCTATTCATCTCCCTAGCCAGGATGCTCCTACTAGGATAATATTTTGTGTATGTCATTTCATAGGAGTATTTTTTACTTGTATTTCTCTCATAAAAGTTGATGTATTATTACCTCTTCCATATTTTCCCTTTAACTGGATAAAAATAAAAATTAATAAACTTACCTTTATTAACATTTATATTATTTTTGTATTTTTTATATTCTACCTTACCTGAGAATATGTAGTAGGATATATAATGTATTAAAAATGTTTAGCACATGTAGTACAACCTTGGAAATATAAATATGTAGTCTAGGTAGTAAAAAATATGTAGTATAATACTTAGAAAACTCAATTTGGTCACAGCTATCATCATCATTATTAGAAGAGGAAGAAAAGGAAAATAAGAAAAAGAAGTAGCTATTGATTGTTTACCATGTACCAAGTACTTAACTTACCTTTACTGAAAACAAATCTCACTTAATACACCTAACATTCTTATAAGTTTGTTACTACTTTTGTTAGGAATTCTGAGGGCTCTATTTATATGGCAAAAATCAGTCATACTCCTTCCTCTCTCCAAATTCTAAAGCAATTGAGAAACTACAGGTAGCTATGAAAATATTAGTTTTACTAACATAAGACTGCACTGGAGAAGAATGTTTGGAAATGTGGGCAAAATCAGGCTTTGTATTTCTTTCTCTTGAATTGAGTTAGTCAAAACTGCAGGTACCCTCCAAAATAGAGCCAAGTGAAAAAAATAATAGACTACACATCAACAGGCTAAAGAAGAAAAGTCACATCATCACATAAATACATGGAAAAAAATTGACAAATCCAACAACCATTCATGAGTAAAAACTCTCAGAAAACTAGGAATAGAAGGGAACTTCTCCAATTTGATTTTTTAAAAACCTTCAAAAAACCTAAACCTAATATAATACTTAATGGTGAGAAACTATAAGCTTTCCCTGTAAGATCAGGAAAAAAGTTAAGAATGTACTTTTTCTCTACTCCTTTTCAACATAATATTGGAAGTTCTAGCTAATGAATAAGACAAGAAAAGGAAATAAAAGGCATATAAATTAGAATATTAAGAAATGAAACTATGTTTGGAGATGACATGGTTGTGTAGAAAATTTGAAAGGATCTAAAAACAATGAAACAATGAAAAAGTATTGAAACTAATAGCAATTATAGCAGGGTTATAAGATCCAGTTTAATATACAAAAGTTGTTTACTTATATATATAAAAGTGGAATTCGAAATTAAAATCTTACACTAGCGACACCCCAAACTTAAACACTTGGGTAAAAATCTAAAAAGAAGTATGTACAATATAGATCAATAGAACAGAATAGAGAGCCCAGAAATAAACCCACACATCTAAGGTCAATTAATCTCTGACAAAGGAGGCAAGAATACACAGTGGAGAAAAGACAGTCTCTTCAGTAAGTGGTGTTGGGAAAGCTGGACAGCCACATAAATCAATGAAGTTAGAACACACCTTCACACCATACACAAAAATAAACTCAAAATGGCTTAAATACTTAAACATAAGACATATCACCATAAAACTCCTAGAAGAGAACATAGGCAAAACATTCTCTGACATAAATCTCACCAATGTTTTCTTAGGTCAGTCTCCCAAGGCAATAGAAACAAAAGCAAAAATAAACAAATGGGATCTAATCAAACTTATAAGCTTTTGCACAACAAAGGAAACCATAAACAAAATGAAAAGCCAACTTATGGACTGCAAGAAAATATTTACAAATTATGCAACTGACAAGGGCTTAATTTCCAAAATATACAGGCTGCTCATACAACTCAATAACAAACAACCCAATCAAAAAATGGGCAGAAGACCTAAATAAACATTTCTCTAAAGAAGACTTACAGATGACCAATAGGCACATTAAAAGATGCTCAACAGTGCTAATTATTAGAGAAATGCAAATCAAAATTGCAATGAAGTATCACATTACACTGATCAGAATGGCCAACATTAAAAAGTTTACAAATAATAAATGCTGGAGAAGTTGTGGAGAAAAGGGAACCCTCCTACACTGTTGGTAGGAATGTAAATTGGTACAGCCACTATGAAGAACAGTATGGAGGTTCCTTAAAAAACTAAAAATAGAGTTACCATAAATCCAGCAATTCCACTCCTGGGCATATATCCTGAAAAGACAAGAACTCTAATTCAAAAATATATATGCACCCCAATGTTCATAGCAGCGCTATTCACAATAGTCAAGACACGGAAGCAACCTAAATGTCCATCAACAGATGAATGGATAAAGAAGATGTGGTACATATATACAATAGAAAATTACTCACCCATAAAAAAGAATGAGATAATGCCATTTGCAACAACATGGATGGACCTAGAGATTATCTTACTAAGTGAAGTAAGTCAGACAGAGAAAGACAAATATCATATGATATCACATATTTGGCATATAAAATATGACACAAATGAACTTATTTACAAAGCAGAAACAGATTCACAGACATAGAAACAAACTTATGGTTACCAAAGGGAAAAGGGGAGGGGGAATAAATTAGAAATTTAGGATTAGCAGATGCAAACTACTATATGTAAAATAGATAAACTGTGCTACTGTATAGCACAGGGAACCATATTCAATATCTTGTAATAAACTACAATAGAAAGGAATCTGAAAAAAAAAACCACTATTTGTTGGATGTTTCAGAAAACGAAGAAGTATGTATAAGATCTATATGAGGAAAAATACAAAGCTCTGACTAAATAAATCAGAGAAGAACTAAATAAATGGAGAAAAATTCCATGTTCCTGGATAGGAAGACTCAATATTGCCAAGATGTCAGTTCTTCTATAGATTCAACACAATCCCAATCTAACA
This sequence comes from Globicephala melas, assembly GCF_963455315.2. Taxonomy (NCBI): domain Eukaryota; kingdom Metazoa; phylum Chordata; class Mammalia; order Artiodactyla; family Delphinidae; genus Globicephala; species Globicephala melas. Next base: position 45,653,268 of record NC_083318.1, on the reverse strand, counting down.
CAACGTTGTAAAACAACCATACCCCAATAAAAAGAAAAAAAAAAATCCCAGCAAGTTATTTTGTGGATATCAACAAACCAAGTCTAAAGTTTATATTGAGATGTAGAAGATGCAGAATAGCTAACAAGGGAAAGAACAAAGTCAGAGGACAGACATTACCTAACCTAAAGACTTATTGTAAAGCTATAGTGAGCAAAACAGTGTGGTATTAACAAAAGAATATACAACAGGTCAATGGAACAGAATAGCGAGCCCAGAAATAGACTCACGTAAATACAGGTAACTGGTCTTTGACAAAGGAGTAAATGCAATATAATGGAGACAAGATAGACTGACTTTTCAACAAATGTTGCTGGAACAAGTGGACATCCAGATGCCAAAAAAAATCAAATCTAAACACAGACTTTATATTCTTCACAAACATTAGCACACAATGGATCAGAGACCTAAATGTAAAATTCAAAACTATAATAATACTATCCTAGTAGATACCATAGGAGAAAATCTAAAAGACTTTGGGATTTGATGATGACTTTCTTAGACACAACACAAAAGGCACAATTGAAATAATTAATTGATAAACAATAATTTATTAAAATTAAAAACTTCTGCTCTGTGAAAGACAATGTCAAGAGAATGAGAAGACAAGTCACAGACTGAGAGAAAATACCTGCAAAAGACTTGTCTGATAAGGGACTGTTATCTAAAATATACATAGAACCCTTGAAACTCAATAATAAGAAAATGAACTATCTGATTAAAAATAAGCAAAGGACCTGAACAGACACCTCAACATAGAAGGTATACATAGCAAATAAACATATGAAAATATGCTCCTTATCGTAAGTCATTCGGGAATTGCAAATTAAAACAACAATGAGGTACCACTACAAACTTAATTAGAATGGCAAAAATCTGGAATGCTGACACAGATTGCTGGCAAGGACACAGGATGTGGAGCAACAGGGACTCTCATTCACTGCTGGTGGGAATGCAAAATAGTACAGTCATTTTGAACAACAGTTGAGCAGTTTGTTGTAAGACTAAACATACTTTACCATATGATCCAGCAGTCATGTTCCTTGGTATTTACCCAAATGAATTGAAAAGATAGATCCACACAAAAATCTGCCCAAAGAAGTTTATAGCCGCTTCATTCATAATTTCTAAAACTTGGAAGCACCAAGTCCTTCAGGAGAGGAATGGGTAGAGAAACTGTGATACATCTGGATAACAGAATATTATTCAGCACTAAAGAGAAATGAGCTTTCAAGCCATGAAAAGACATAGAGGAAACTTAAATGCATATTATAAGTGAAAGAAACCAATCTTAAAATCCTACATGCAGTATGATTCCAACCATATGACACTCTGGAAAAGGCAAAACCATGGAGAAATCAAACAGATTAGTGGTTGTCAGGGAAGTGAAAAGAAAGTTTAAGGCAATGAAACTATTCTGCATGATACAATAACGGTGGATTATGTTATAAATTTGTCAAAACCTATAGAATGCACAACAGCCAGAATGAACCCTGATATAAGTTATGGACTTTGAGAACTAATAATGTATTACTGTACATTATTCAATTCATCAATTGAATTGAATTCAATTGTATCAAATGGTATGGGCAGTGGGGAGGTTGTATATGTGTGAAGTCAGAGGGTATAAGTAAAATCTCTGTATTTTCTGCTCCGTTTTGCTGTGAATACAATACTGCTCCAAAAAATAAAGTCTATTAAAAAAAGAACTACATACTTTGATGTGACAATAGAAGGTCCAGTCTATAGCTAATGAATGCAAAAGGGTAGAAAGCCAAATTATGTCAGAGGCACCAGGAAAAAGATTTCAGTGACAGGGAACCCAATTTAAGAACCTTGCTCCTTCTTTAATTATTTCCAGCAAGGTATCAAGAATATAGCATTCCATGAAATAGCAAAATGGCAAAAAACAGAGGAAAGATTTAGACTAGGTTGCTTCTAAGATGGCCCTCAGTGTATTCCTGCCACATGATATTCACAGTCTTTCATAATCCACTCCCTTCAGTAACCAATGGAATTTTTCAAAGTTTAGAAAAGTCATTTTCGTGATTAGGTTACAAAAATTCTGACTTCCACCTTGGTAGCAGACTCCCTCCCTTCCTTGATGGACTAAGTCACCATGTTGGGAAGGCTCACGTAGCAAGGAACTAAGAAAAATCCCCTGTCAACAGCCAGCTAGAAACTCTGACCCTAAAACAACCCAAAAAGGACATAATTTTGCAAACAGTTACATAAGTGAGCTTGGCAGCAGACCCTTCTCCAGTCACCTTTTCATATGAGACCCTATCCCCCGCCTTCACTTGATTAGAGCCTCATGAGAGACTTTGAAGCAGAGGACCCAGGAAAGCTGTGCACAGATTCCTGACCTACCAATACTGTGAGAAAAATTAATGCGTGGTACGTCCTTAAGTTTGTTTTACTTCGTGTAGAAATAGATAACTAATATAAAAGCTTGTCAGTTTCCTCTGCCAGCTCTCAGTTTAATGCTAAATGTTTTGCTTTAACTGATTGTATTGACATTACTATGTGTCAATGAAACTTAACCAAAACATTTAGCTTAACCAAACATGCTTAACCAAAATAGGCATGAGGAGATCTGCGTGCAGTTTAGCACGAAACATTCCTTGATGAAGCGCAGTGATAATAAAAAATCATGTATTGTCTTGACACTTTGGGTCAGTAATACACTATCTTATGTACTATTGTTAGTAACTATTGTTTGCAATCACTAACTGTTACTGTGTGGCCTTAGGCAAATTATGATTTCTTTGCGCTCCAATTTTCTCACCTTTTAAATGGACATAGGAAGAGGATTACATGAGATTATATATGCAAAGCTTTTGTACAACGCCTAGACCTCAGAAAGCTTTTAGTAAATACTAACTTGTATTACTGTAAAAATTATTAAAGGAATTCCAATTACATGTTACACCATTTTGCACCAATAGACAGCCTAAGGTTGTAGACCTAAAACAGTTTCCTGTGACACTGTACTGATAAAATTCACTGAGCATTACTTAGTCTTCTAGTGAAATAGGCAAATCTTATCATTTACCAAAAAATAATTTTCCAATAATCTGTGATTAACAAACTCTACTGAATTATCAGATGGATCTTCTGTGATACTTACAAGAGAATGAAGGTGTAGGGAGAAGAAAAAAAAAAGCTGGTCTTGCAAATCCTTAACTAATTAAATATTATTTTTACCAAATAATCAAGGCAAATATAAATTTAAAAAATCTTCTTTCCTTGAGAGCATCTCCTTTCCCCAAACCCAAACAAAATAGACTCTGCTGAAGAGCTCATTAATATAAGAAAATCAAGAATAAACTTCAGTTGCTTTTAGTCCTTGCGGTTCAGATGGATGAGGGTCCTTCCTCTTCTGTATAGAACCAAATAAAAGTATTCTTGATTCAATCAAGCATGTAAGGAGATTAAAATTATTACTTAACCATAGCACATTATCTTTCCTTCTTTAGAGTATTGCCTTTATGACTACTCCATTAAAACAATGATCACACATACTTTCTAAATAAACACCTAACAAAAATTCCTAGAAGTATATTAATAAATATAGACTACTATAGAATAATTTCTTGCTAAAAAGTTATTTATGAGAAACATGTACTTAGGAAAACATAAAGCAGATGAGATTGAAAGAGAAAAATCTATGTCAAGTCCATTAAAAGACACTAGTAAAAATGAAAACAATATGGGCTGCACCTATTTGTATCAAGCACTGTATTAGGTATCATCTGGTTCTCAGTGTTATCTTGCAAAGATTCCTGCAAGTTAGGTGTCATTTCCATTATCTTTTTACAGACTAGGAAACTATCTCTCTGAGATCATTTTATTTACTGTGATATACGTAGATTTATATTATCACAGTACTTTTATCTAAGCCTTTTGTGGGATTTCCCAGAAGTAAAACCTTCTTTCCCTAGAAGTTTGACAGATTATGGTAGCTTCGAATTTTATAAAGAGGGAAAAAGGTCGCTTTTTAGCCAAGATTGTATTTCTACAAAGGATCTTTCTACACTGAACCAAATATCTATGAGAAAACTAAACAATAAATACACCCACACGCTGAGATTTGAGATTGGAGAGTTTACCTGAGCTCCAGTCTGACTTTCCTACTACCCTTCTAAAGAATTTTGATCTACCTTTCAGGTGATCAGGAAAAGGGACAGCTTCAGGAACACTGTGACCAACACTTTAATCTTTTTTTCCCTTTTTAGGGTATGTCGATATTTTATTTTATAGTTAAAATTAAAATTGTACTGAACCATTGTAATATTTTGTCAGTAATTTCTAGCAACAATAAGCCTGACGAAGGTTCAGGGAGCTCACGGTGTAGAATGCTGTCTGTTTCCCGGGACGTAGCAAATTGCAGTCACTCTGACAGAAGTGAGAGCCATGGTGGTGTAGGGTGGTGGCATGGGGTGGGAGCGGATGGGTCGTTCTCAGGGTACAGTCTTTTGTGGGCTGGTGGCAACTGAATGGCCTTGTGTACAAATATCATCCTCATTCAGTTTATCTGACCCAAGCCCTTATGTCTGCATTTAAGAAAAACTTCCTACGATTTTAAAGATCCACCAGATTGAAAGTTGTATTAGTTTCCTAGGATTGCCATAAAAAAAATTACATAAACTTGCTAGATAAAGCAACAGAAATCTATTCTTTCACAGTTCTAGAGTCCAGAAGTCTGAAATCAAGATGTCTTCAGGGCCATCCTTCATTCAAAGACTCTAGAAGAGAATCCCCCTTTGCCTCTCCCAGCTTCTAGTGGCTCCAGAATTTCCCTGACTTGGGGCTGCACAGCTCCAGTCTCTGCCTCTGCCTTCACACGGCCTTCTCTCTTGTGTGTTTCTGGGAGTTTCCTTCTTCTGTCTAAGGCTAGCTGTCATTAGATTTAAGACCTACCCTAAATCCAGAATGACCTTATCGCAAGATTCTTAATTTACTTGCATCTACAAAGAGCTTTTGTCCAAATAAGGTCATATTCACAGGTTCCAGAGGTAGAACAGAAGCCTTGAGCTCCATAGCCCAGACTCTGGAGTCAAGGACACCTGGATTCAAATCTGGTCTTTACTTCCCAATTGAATGACCCAGAGCACTTTTCTCATCTACAAAATGTGGATAATATAAGCACCCAAGCCCTGGTTTATGGTGAAAAATCACACAATAGAGTCTTGGCATAGTGTCTGGCACAAATACTCCCTATTATTACTAGCTCTTTCCTCAATAACTTACATTATTGGAGATGGCTAAGCTTTATGCGGGCAAGAGCAGCTGGTCAACATCCAGCCAGAGAGAATCCAAGACATGTGCATCATGGGCCTCTTGCCCTAATTTTGTAAGATGGAATCCCACTGCTGAAAAAAAACTTAATGATCATCCAGTCCAATGCACGTGATTCTACAGATGATACAAATAATGCTCAGAGAGAGAACACATTTTATCCATAATTACACAGAAAGTTGGTAGCACAACCAAAACTAGAAACCAGGTCTTCAAGATCCCTGTTAAGTTCTTATCTCCATTCATTATATCTTGTTAGATGAATCATTAGTGGTAATTATCTGCATTGACACAGAGAAATTAAAATCTAAAAAATAAATAGATTTTTTTCCATTTTAGAATGTTTTCTCCAAACTGACTCTACTTTTACAGTAATTAAAACTAGTGATTTTAATTATAATAGCACATTCTGGTATAGCAGTCTGGAGCAGATTTTCTCAAGTAAATTAGCATCACGTCCCCTTCCACTGACTATTGGTAAAAAAGGAAATGCCCTTGCTGTGCTGACCTCATCACCCCTCTACTGTACAGTAAAACTTATAATTGCATTTTTGTGCTAACAACCTCAGAAATTTTCTAATAATATTCTGCTTGTTGTCTGTGCCATTATAAATTGACCAAGTATCTTTTATAAAAGCATGTTTCTGAGATTACAAATTTGGAATAGGGGCAAAAGGGAAAGGCATTAAGGGGTGGAAAGGAGTAGTAGAATAGTAGCAGCACAGACATTTTATAGTTTGCCAGCACATGGGCCTAAAAACTTAATTTGATACAATTAGTATCCTTGGTTTGGACTAATGTTTCAGTGATTTGTCCCACTTCCTTTTTGATTGTATAACTGCATCTGTTTTCACTTCTATTTGCTCACAGAAATTTGCCTATCACTTAAGTCACTTTATTCACATCTGATTTTAATATAGTTATTTTTGCATTTATCTTATCTCCCTTCTAGAGGACACAGTCCTTGAGAACTGAAAAGAGATTCTCTCCTACGATGGAAAGTTCCTGAGAGCAGGGTCCATTTTATCTTACGCATTCCATGACCTACAAGGCACAGCATAGTGCCCAGCACAAGGTGAGTTCCAAGTAATTCACTGTTGAGTCAGTTAATAATCCCCTTAATTTAGTCTCACTTAATAAATGTGTATTAATTTAGATGTATAGAGAAGCTCTCCACTTAAACACTCACTTTTGTATCTTCTACACAATGTGCCAATATGGTTAATATTCAAATGTGTCTTTTGAACACACCACCGAGAGAGTTTTGGAAGATTGGGGGCTGGTTACCAGACTTCTTCTAAATAGAAGTATAGTTAACCTCATCTTAAATTACCTTGATAGTTTTAAAGCCACTTCTAAAATAATTCTAACATTCTAAGTTGGCAAATTAATTTCCAGAGTTAAAGATAGACTAAAGGACCTATATAATAAAAATGAATGTTGGCACTAGTTTGGCCAGTGGAAGTAATTTCAGGACTATGCTTGAAGGTTTTTAACATGGTCTGTCCTGCCTGGCATGAGGAAGGGTCTACCACTGTAGCCTACTGCTGGACTTTGGAGGGTTACAATCACTCCCACGGGGCATCTAGAATAAGCCTGGCACAGTTGCCACTTTGCTGGTTGGTAATGAGCCTGGGTGTTAGTCTCAAATCCAATTAAATAGAGCAATTATGTTAGAACAGCTCAAAGAGAACAACCTTAGGGAAGCCCAGATTGCTTTCTAAACCAAGATACAAAGGTGTCAAGCTTATCTTTAGCTCAGTGGGTATGCACATGACACAAAATTTAAAAAAGAGAGAGAGAGATTTGAGTAAACAGAGTATTCATTTGCCAGGGATGACATAACAAAGTAGCACAAGCTGAGTGGCTTAAACAAATGAAACTTGTTGTCTTGCAGTTCTGGAGTCTAGACATCTGAGATCAAGGTGTCGACAGGACCATGATTCCTCTCAAGGCATTAAGGAAGAATCTGTTTCAAGCCTCTCTCTTAGCCTGTGGTAGTTCCTTAGCTTGTGATAGCATAACTCCATTCTCCACATGGAGGTCTCCCTGTGTGTGTATCTCTGTGTCCAAATGTCCCCCTTTCATAAGGATACAGTCCTATTGGATGATGGATCCACCCTACTTCAGTATGACCTCATCTTAACTGATTACATCTGTCACAACCCTATTTTCCCAATAAGGTCATATTTTGAGGTAGTGGGGGTAGGTACCTTCAACACTGAGGTACTGAGGGTCAGGATTTCAACACCTTTTTTTTGTAGGGAGGGGATGTACAATTCAACCCATAACACGGAATAACAGAATCAATAAAAGAAAGGTGCAAACCAGGCAGGAGTTTTGCAGGGCAGGGCTTGGTAATACAAGGTTCTCTTATTTCAACCACCAATAACCCAGCGCACAGGTAGGTTGAACTGGTCTCCAAGAGGAAAGTAATTTTTAACACGAGGTTCTGTGAGGGCGTAATCTCTCCCTTTACTCACTCCAGTGACGGCCTGCTGAGGAAACCCAGGCCAAGAAGCCAAACGTGAAAATGCAGGCACAGAGCCATTGGCTAGAACAAGTTCTGTGTTTATCACCTAGACAAGTTGACTGACATTCAAGAGCTGGATTTGATGGCTGCCAAAGAGCAGTGGGCAAATGAGCCTGCTCAGGCAAAGAGCTTGACATTTTTTGGTGGAAAGACATTATTCAATTATTCCTCCTCCCTCCAGCGCTAATTGTCAGGCAGCCCAACACTGTACATTTTCAGCTCTTTGGAGTAAAGTACTTTGCAAGAGATTGAATGTTGTTTCAAACTGAAAGAGACACAGTACTGCTTTTCCACCCTTCCTTCAATCAGTGTGGCTATTTTCCAATATTAATAAAAATTTCTGTTTCTGCAACCTAACCTCAAACTCCATTCTCTCTCCTAAGTTCCAAGCATTTGATGACAAACTTGGCATACTAAATTTTACAGATCCAAATCAATGCTGAACACAAAAGAAAGCCCAGTGCCCTATGGTAATATTAGAGCATGATTATTTTTGGACTGAAACCACTGAACACAAGCACAGCTGCAAAGGTCTTGTTCCACTTCCAGAAGATCGTCTTTATATTCCAAATGTATCCAAGAGTCATAGAAACCAAGCTCAGACAGCATTATTAATACGAAATAAAGTTATGTCACACTTGGTTTTCAAAGATAGTAAATCTACCAACACCAGTAAAATTAAATAAATATTTGAAGTCTGAAGTTATCCTCTATGGGAGAGCCAGGAAAAATGAAAATTTCAAATCTGGTTCAGGAAAAAATATTCCTAACTAATTTCATTAGTTTTCACCCTGACCATTTAAAGTTAACTATATATTGACTATAGAAATGCTATTTGTTCTATGATGAAATTTCTGTCTAAATTGAAATTATTAAGAGTAAATATATACTCTTGCAAAACTGACTTATAATGGAGTGGTATGAGCCATAATGAGTTTTTGGATGCACCCAGTCTGATCAAGTCACTTCTGGGCTTAAATGTTTTACTGATGCCCCATTGAATTCAGGATACCTTTCAGAAAGTCTTTAAGTGTATGATCTCAGGGTGACCCTTCAGCCTTCTCTCTAAACTCCACTCACCCCAGCTTCCTAACCCTCTTCCAGGATCCTATCACACCCACACTCCACCCTTCAGAGCATGTTGTTCATTCACTGGTTTTCCTCTTAAGAAAACTTGAGTATCTTCACTTCTGGGCTCAGTATTCCGTGAATGGCTCTGAAATGGACTGGGTGCTCCTTTTATGGGCTACTTTGTGGTCACCAATGTTGCATCTATGGTCATAGTTTTAGACTGGGAAATATACAAATCTACCTCCCTCACCAGCTACTTGCTTCTTAAGAACAGAGCCTCGAGTAAGTCATGCTGTCTGGTCAATGGATGTTCAATAAACAATGTTGAATGAAAAAGCGAAAGTTATCACAAGACTTTCATTGACTATGTCTCACATATGATATGATAATTACACGCATTTGCCAAAAATAACTAACGTAACCCGTGTTTATAAAAAAATTCAGGTTCGGTATAAGAAAGAAAATAGTTGCATTCTATTCTACACTGGATTAGTGATTCTCTAGGGAATTTTCCTCCGTTTTGGACACTGTATTGTTTAATGGCTTTTTTTAATTTTCCTAAAAGTTTCTAAGTTCAATCTAGAACGCCTAGGAAAATATAAGCCAAAAAATATTTAAATTATCTGCTGTCCTAACATTCAGAAATAACATTTGTTGATGACTATTGCATCTGTTTTCCAGTCTCCCTCCCTTTCTCTCTCTTTTAAATGAACGTCAGTAATTAAAAGAGATGGTGACAGACTAGATTATGTCAATGTAATGTTTACACGATGGTGAAGAATCTAGAAACAATTACTAATACAAAAAAGAGGAAAAATAGTTTTTTTCGAAGGCACAATTAGTGTCTCTCAATATCAAGTTCACCAAGCAGAAGAGAAATTAAATGGATATCTGTAGGACTTTCGAGAGTAGAACTAGAATCAAAAAGTTACTAAGCTGTATTTCAGTTTATTTGAGCTTTGGGAAAATTGAAGTAGCTTCCTCTTCAGAAAGTGAGTTTCTTTAACATGGAGATAAATAAACTGAAGCTGGTTGCCAATTTGTTGAGAATATTAGAGAAGTGACACATCCATCAAATTAATCCTGGAGATGACCTGGAGATGACCTCTGAAGATCTAAGATGAGATTTAACGATTCTATGACAGTGTTATCAAGAACAATTCCAAATGAATTAGTCTCTTTTATTCTAAGCAAGAAATAATATATTAAAAGACAATAATTCCTTTTACATAGGCTGAACAAATATATATATATATAAATGATTCCACTGTGCAAAAAGAATGAGAAAATGTATATATATATATATATATATTCAACAAAAGGCATGTAATAGAATGCTCATTGTAACTATTTGTAATATCCTCAATCTGGAAACTACACAAATGCCCTTCAACAGTAGAATAAATAAAAATTAGGCATTCATGCAATAGAATACTTTACAGTCATGAGAATGAACAAATCACTATTATATGCAAAAATATGAATGAATCTCACAGACATCAGGTTGAGTAAAAGACACAAAAAAGTAAATAAAAGCAGGCAAAACTAATGCATCGTGTTAGAAGGGTAAGGGTAAGGGTCCCTTGTGGTGGGTTTTAACTCAAAACCGGCATGAGAGGGCTGCTGGTAATTCTCTATTCCTTGATCTAAGTGCTGTTTAGACAGATGTGTTTAATTTGTGAAAATACATCGAACTGGACATATGTCCATTTTTCTGTACATGTGTTGTACTTCAGTATAAAGTTATAAAAGTGGCCTCTATGTCCATTAGTTTTCCATATTCAGTACTATAGCAAAAGCCATGATGTCAAAGTCATAAGATTTATATTTTAAAAAATTATTCACTAAGAGAATCTAAATAGTGTGAAAAGTTTTAAATGATGTCTAAAAACTTATGAATAAAAATATGTGCTTTGGAGGCAACACACTAGCAAGGAAATCTGGTCACCTTGATGTATTTCATCTAATTTGTGCTGAAATCCATACGTAGTAACAACTAATTATAGATCTCTTTTAGATTTGTTGGCATGCTGCTTTAAAAATATATTGGTTTATTTATCATGGGAACTCTGGCAGAAATTAAACCTCCTAGAATTTTCTAAGCATTTTCATTTATGGATAAAAGTATATAGCCATATTACTGTGCTTCCAAAAATCCTTCTACTTACTCGGTAAAGCAGGTGCACGGATTTATCAGGCCACAGCCACAGTCACTCAGATAATCTCTACAAAAACAAGAGCCCAACCACCAGGTTGTTTGTACTTTCCAAAGCCAAGAGAATAGGTCTGGATAATACTACTGGAAGAAAAATAATACTGTACCGTGTAATTGACAAAAAAATTATTATTTTTCAAGTATTGGCAGCTTTTTTCTGTGGCAGAGGTTGGCAGATGTTTTCTGAAAATACCCAGATAGTAAATATTTAGGCTTTGCAGGCCACATGGTCTCCATCACAACTACTCAACTCTGCTCTTGTGTGCAAACAACCATAGACAATATAGAAGCAAATGAGCATGACTGTGTCCCAGTAAAACTTTATTTATCAAAACCTTGAGTGGGCCTGATTTGGCCTGTGGAATGGGAGTGTTCAACTCCAGTTCTAGGGGAATGAAAAGGTGTTTTGTTTTATTTTGTTTTCCCTTTTCCTATGTGGCTATCAAACCAGTAGAGTATGTACTGTCATCCTTCAGTGGTTCCTAATCTGGGATAACTGGATTTGGGGATGGGGATGTCCTTAAGCTTTTCTCATTATTAAAATTTGAGGAAAACAATCTGTTTATCTAGCGTACACAGACTAACTGAAATGTAAGCCTCATGCTTTTCACTAGAATTTCCCCAGCTCCTAAGAATACAATCTATAGAAGAATACTATGTAAAAAATTCTTTAAGACTGAAAATTGGGAACAACTTTGTTAACTAACTAGAACCTTCCTGGTAAACTGTGATGGTGGACACCTTATTTCACTCCTTCACTGAACAGCTGCTTTATAAACACTATTATAGGCATTGTACTAAGTGTTTGACGGGAAACAGTAGTGCATATACAGAATTCTTACTCTCACAGACTTACGTGACAGTGGGAAGACTCAGGGGACAGTGGTTAAGAATTCGTAGGCTGGAGCCTGACTGTCTGTCTTCAAACACAGGCCCCAACTCTCACTAGATATATTACCTTGAGTAAGTTAGTTACTTAATAAGATTTGCCTCCATTTTCTCATCTGTAAAAGGTAAATCACAATGCTATATATTTATAAAACTATTGTAAGGATTAAATTAGTTACCACTGTGGGCTGGCACTGTGGGCCAGATAACTCTTTGTACTGGAGACTGTCCTGTGTATTGCAGCATGTTTATAGCAGCCCTGGCCTCAATCCACTAACACAACACTTCCCATCCTCCCTCACCTGATGTGATAACGATAAATGTCTGCAAACATTGCCAAATGTCTCCTGGGAGCAAAATCACACAGGTGATTAAGAACCACTGATCTAGCGCATATTAAGTGTCCAACACTATTAGCTGTTACTATATTTAATCATTAGCTGATTTTGAAGGGTAAAGGAAGACATTTCTCACAGGTGGTAACTTCTGCACTGTCATTTATTATAAAATCCCATATATAAGAAGCATGCAGCACAATGTTTTGCAGACATTAAATCAGTCAATGTTAATCTCTCTCTTTCCTCTTCAATCTTTAATATTGATTTGAAGTACGGTTCCTCTCAGAATGCCTTTTTAACTTTATTGCTAAGGACTTCATTTTTAATTTCATTTTTATTTTTCCCTTTCTAGTCTATTAGCCAACTCTTTCAACCTCAGTTATAATCTTACTGCAGGTCATTTACTTAGAGGAATGGTTTCTTGCATGGAATAATATAAGAAATAGAATAAAACCATTCCTGAATGTGATGTTCTTATGCCTCCCTATATTCCTGTAGGAATTGAAAAATGGCTTCAACAGAAAACCTTTTTGTGTTTATTTCAATTACTTTTTTGTTGAAGATCTTCCTAAGATATACCAAGTTTTTGCTTTGCTTTAGTAACTATTAGCTGATAGCAATAACAGAAGTTGTCTTTAATGATTGACTATCATTCCAGTGCTCGTGGCATCACTTCTTAGCCAGGACCCGTAGACGTATAAGATTGGGGTGCTGAGCACAAAACATATATCTACTGTTCAAGGTTTCAGATTAGTTTTGGCTGTTTAAAATTACAATGAAATATTGTGTTCCTTAAATTATATCTTAGGGGCAACACTGCAAGTAAATATTAAACTCTGACAAAACATAAGGGAAGGGATCGTGTGGGAGAGAATTTTAATTTTCCAGCCCCTTGAAGTCAGACCTGGTCTTCATTTGAATTGGCCAGCGAAATGTGAGTGGAAGTAAGGTGTCTCTCTCTCAAGCAGAAACTTTTAAACCGGCATGTGGTTCACATCACTGTCCTCTTTTTCCTCTGCCAAGAGACTAGGAATATTCCAAGTAAAAACTACTCCATTAGTCTGGATTTCAGAGTAAAGATGGCATGGAACAACTGACTTGAGATGGGCTTACAGCAAGAATAATACATAAATCTTCAGTGCTGTGTTTGTTACCACAGCATAATTTAGCATATGCTGACTGATACATGTTATAATAGCGATTCATTTATTGAACAGTTTTGCACTCTCTCTGTATATATACCAGGCACAAGAGTAGACACTTGTCAATAAAACATAGAAGTAGCACCTGTCCCTGAGGGAGCTTACAGTAGAGTGGGATGAAACACCTACTAACTAGAGAGGTGGATTACCTGCAAATTGCCTTCTGACTATATTCCCATTCCTGACTTCAGAACTGCCTGTTTCTCTGTGACAAAGCAGAGAAGATGAAGCATTATGTGGGCAGGTGGATACGAAAACCTTGGAAGCTGGGCAGCTCCATGAACCTAATTAACAAGGTGGTTATCTTTTCTTTTGGGCAACCGCAATCCACACCAGGAACATAGATACAAACAGGGGCAGATTCTATGTGCAACTGCAGTGGAAAAGCCATGAGATATTGTCAGGAAGCATTCTCTCCGAATGTGCATGCAGAGAAAGCACAACCCACCCGGCAGCCAACACTTCTCCAGCTCTGAATGGGAGACATGATTCCCTGCAATACTTGCTGCTGACTCCACTACCCAGAATTGCTCTCCATGGTAATCAAACACTTCTGTGCATCCCAGGGCCTGGGAGGCCTGGTAAAGGAACACCACAGGAACACAAGGACCACTTTATTATCTGACTGTGGCCTGCCTTTGGTTTTCCAAGGAGTCTTATGTATGGAAATGAAGCAATTGAAACCAGCATGATTTGGTTCTCATGGTTATCCTCCTCTCCCCTAACAGGAGTTGGCAGCATTTTATGGGCCTCGTAAAAGAGTTTATGAGGCTTTGATGGGAAGTTGGCAGCCCAAGCTGCCTACAATGACCTGATGAAAAACAGCTCTTCTCTGCACCTACTTGAAAGGTTTATGGCTGCAGTTGTTTACTCAGAGCCCAGGCAGAGCTGGGCCAGGGGAGTCAAAGAGATGGGCCTCAGAAGTGAAGGTGGAGGAAGAACCTAGCTCTGGCATGCCAGAACTCAGAAAAACATCTGTGCCCAGCAGGGATGCTGAACCCAGATCCTAGGGAGGCTGAGAAGTCTTAGTCCACTGAACATACTTAGAGATGCTTTTCTTCCCCTTGACCAAGTGATCCCTCTCTTCTTCTCACTTCACATTAGGACCCTTCTGGTTTGATAACTAAGAGCACAGGCTTTGAAGACATAGGACCTGACTTAAATTCCCCCTCATGACTTACTAGCTATGTAGCTTTAAGTGAGGCATTGAACCTCTCTGATCCTCTGGTCCCTACTCTTGCTTAATAATGATTGAATGAGATTATTTTGACCAAGTTCTTAAAACAATGCCTGGTACACAACGACCTTTTAGGAATTAATGGCCATCACTAAAAGATCTAGTTTCGAGACTCAATTCCACCTTAGGCAGGTCAATTAAACTGACAGATCCTAAGATTCCTCACTGACCGCATGGAAGGAATGAAATTGGGATGAAGGAATAAGTTAAGATATTGTATATGAACATAGCCTGTACGTTTTGAAGTGGAATTCAAGCGGCCATTTAAATTCTAAAAAGTACATTCTTAAAATAACAATAATGATAATGACCAAACATTAATACCATGAGTGCCACGTATCAGAGCCTCTTCTAAGCATTTTACACGTATTAATGCCTATTTCTCATTACACGGCGAAGAACTACCAGCTTTATTACCTCCATTCTATGGAGGAAACTGAGGCACAGAGAGGCTAAAGGACTTGCCTACGTTAGAGGGAATATTAAAACTCAGGTAGTCTGACTCTTTTATCCTCACCGTATTAAATTTCTATAATTTCTGTAAATATTTTCAAACTTAGATACACACTTTCAAATTGTCAGACGTGCAGATTTCTGTTTTCCTTGAGGAACCAGATGGCTGGTTCTATGTATGTGATAAGTGCAGCTATAGCTAATTCCACTGAGAGAAAATGTGTGGTTTATCAAGTTTTATGTATCTTTCACTGATTTATTCCACAAATGTTAACTGAGCGCTTGCAATGTGATAGGCACCATGGTAGACACTGACAAATTTCTCAAAATGTTTATCAAGACATCTGCATCTACAACATTTAGTCTATTTCTTACAACCTGACTGAATCCAACCTGGTTTCCACCACAATTACTCTAATTAACTTTATTCTCAAATGTCACATTCTAGTCACTTACTCCAATGTCTATGTATGTGTGTGTTTCCATCATACCAATCTTATTCAAAGTCTTTGTTTGCCACGTTTTATTTAAAATTCCCCCTCTCTTATCTCATAAAATGACACTTTTCCCCTCTGGAGATTGGTTTCCGTGGACTCATTTTCCTCCCCAAGCCACTAAGCATGAAACATGACCCCCTCAATGCATCATAATCAAATGCTATGCCCTGACATTCAATACCCCTCAAGATCAAATTCCATACAGTTCTCTAGCTTTACCTCTCACTACCTCCTTCATGTATGAAACCTTCCAACATTCCTCACTCTTCAATGTTTTCCCTATCTCTGTATGATTATCCAGTTTGTTCTCAGAATTAACTATCTGCCTCATTTACTGTTGGATTCAAGGCATCCTGCCCACTTCAGATGGAGCCCCAGCTAAAAGTAACATTTCCTTCTTCATACCCCAGTGGCAATTTACCACACCTCTCTCAAGACCCTTACTGTACATTACCCTCAGTGCTGGCCTGTTCTTCCGTTGCCTTTTAGCCTCCAGGAAGCTGTAAACACTTTCAGAGCATGGATTACGTCTTCATCACTATGTTCATTCTCAAGCCTGGCATAGATCTGTACTCAAGGTAAATGATCAGTGTTACTGGATGGCTGGTTTGATGGATGAATAGATGGTCAAAGGCTCACATAATTCATAAGCTAATCTTTCTTCTAAAGCTTGTGTTTTATGACATTTAGGACAAGAATTGATTACAATATCCATATTGGCTGCAAATATTTTTACTGTAGAAAATATTCTTAATTTCTACCATGAACAAAATTACACAAAAAGCTTTAAAAGGAAAAAGTGATTGTTGTTGGCAACACTGGATTGGACTCTGGTATTAAGCACATTGTACTTCGGCTACACCCCTGAGAGTGTCCAGTGCCCCTATTTTTCCCTCTGAACTCTGAAGTGAAGTTAAACAGAGACCCTCTATGTGTCTGTCCAGCTCAGGAAATGTCTAGGTCCATCTTGCATCCTTCTATGGGTAGTTTGGATCCAACGTATTATACTTATCCAAATAAGGAGAAATTAAGAAGGAAACTCCATGGCTCGCCATTAACAGAGTCATTTGCCACGGTGGCTAGGAATAACTCACAGGTACTGGTGGCTTATTTTAGAGGGAATTCTGAAAAGGATTATTTATGAAAGAAAAAATAATGCCAGCTACCAATAATGCCACCTGCCAATTCTAAAATTCTAGAATTGTGTGTGAGGCTCTGAATTATACTGAAAAGAGAGTTATACTGAATTATACTGAACACTGGTTCTTAGGATATATAGGTACATATAGATGCACCTATCCAGATGTGTATATATGTGCATATACACACATTTTGTATATATACATACGTATTTCATGTATGTGTATACATATATACATATGCATATATAGAGATATATATGCATTTATGTATATATTATGAAACATTCAAGAAATAGAAGCTTTAAAGGAGCAAAAAGAACAAGAAAAAATACAAAGAGATATGGTAGAAATGGAACTGACTCCACTGAGTTGACATAAAACAGTTTTTCCATTTATGCACTATAAAGACAAAGGAAATGGACCCTTATGAAGATATTTATCATTACGCGGCTGGTGAAGCCATCGCTCTGTACTTGTCAACAAGGAGTACAAAGCTAAGATGGGATGGATTAGCAATGAACATGTTTTCTGTTGTGTCCATTATTTTATTAGATTCTTCTAGGCCCTAAATTCTTCCTAAATAAAACAGAATAAAATAATAAGAAATAATAAAGTAACCTTTTCTTCATTTTTCATAAAAGTATGAGATGGGAAAGTACACTAGTGTGGGACTTTAAGAGAGCCTTTGACTCATCTCCACTTACTCATTTGTCAAGTCAATGTGACCAAAGAAGGTGGAATGAGTGGGAGAGATGGTCCTCAATTTATCCAGGTTCTAGCCCAGGTACCTTGTTTGGTAAAAAGCAAAAAATCAAAAGAACTGCCACAACTATGATCAGAAACAAGTTATGGGCACTACAAGTGAGAATGTGTTCCACTAGTTTTTCCAGAAAAATTTCAAAGCTTAGTTTGTTTAGACTCAGGCACTGTTGAAGGGGGGAGTCCTGGGATTGCTAATATGTTAATGTGCATCATATGTGAGGTCTTTTACAAATGTCACCATGGATTCCTCACAACTTTGTAAGACCAATCTCTTTCCCACTATTTAATAGATGGGGCTATAGAAGACTGAATGTTCTAAGTAACCAGCCTAAGGTCATCCAGTTAATACTTGGTAGAGACACAGTATGAGCCCAGTGCTATGTATGCCCCAAAGGCTATGGTCTGGGCTTCATAATAACACCTTTTATTTCATCTATTACTGTACATTTCAATTTAATTATTTTTTACTTATCTAATTATTTTTCACCTTACAAGTAAGCGATAACAAGGTTGAGACATTATAACTTTAATTTCATAGAGAGGCAAACTAAGACCCAAAAAGTTTAAATTATTTGCCCAAACTCATTTAAGTGTAGTACCTAAGGCAAGTATTCAGCTATCTGATTTTAAAGCTAGTTCTTCTTAAAGTAGAGCATATTGTATTTCACCAAGCTCTGTATCAAGACAAAACACTGTATATGTTTTTATTCCTTAATACGTGGTCCCATTTTGAAATAACAGATTAGAATTACACACAGACACACAAACACACACATATTGCACTATAGTTACTTTAATATGTATTTTATGTTGAAATGTGTAAATTTCACTAACACAGAGATTTCCAGCCAAGTTGTTTTACTGAATAAAGAATAGCGGAAACTCTTCCAGCCAAAGAAAATTGCATAAGCACAAAAAACACTAATAGCTGTACTCTGTGAAGGCTTGAGCTTATCTTTGCTTGATTAAACTAGAAGAGCATTTTAATGGAATAACCTTCATCTGACATTTAGCTAACTACTATTTCACAGAATCACATTTCATTACGAAATGAGAGCCAATCTTAGTGATTGCAGCACTAGTTATTATAAAAATGTTTCTTATTTTATTCTCCCAATCAATACTCTTCAATTTCTATTCTAGGATTTGTTTTCCTGCTTCTGATTTTAAGGAGGAGTAAAAAGGGGACAAATAACTTCCCCAAATGCATTATCCTGAGAAAGAATATTGCTTTACAATCTCCAAAGAGCCGCCACATACATTAGCACATTTTTTTTTTACTTAAAACCATCACTTGAAGATAGATATTATTTTTCCTTAAATGAAAGAAGAAATTGAAGACAAAAATATCCAGTGACTTTCCCAGAGTTGCATAGCTAGGTTGCAGCCAAGATGAGAGTCAAAACTCAGACCTAGTCACGTGCTATCCACTGTATCACATCTTAACATTGGAACTAATTTTATTTATCTCAGGCCTAGAAAATGCTGAGAGAAATTTCATCAACATCAGGTAAAACCTGAGGTCTAAGATGCTGCTTTAGGAACTCAATCCAATTGTGTTTCTAGTTGTAAAATCCATTACTCTTTTAATCTCAGCTCATTAGAGCTGGAAGAAACTGCAGAGAACATTCATTGAAGAACCGTTATTTGGTCCTATTATGGACCAGAGATCGCATTAGGTCCTAGAGATACAAAGATGAGTAAGACACGATCCATGGCTCCAAATAACATTACAATGCTAATTATCTGTACAACAAATAATACTTAATTTTGCCACCAGGCACAGGAAAGGGAGAGATTCAGAGAGGAGGTACTAAAATTCCACATTAGTTGGAATTTTTTAAATGTATAGGTGTTCATTGAAGTAGAAGCGAGGAGTGAAGAGGTGATGGGTGGATAACTAGTATAACTAAAGGCTTGTGGACTTGGTGAAACTATGAATAGTTCCACATGACTTGGGATTTGGTTTGTGTGTGTGGAGAGAAAGAGAGGGGGAGTGGGGGGGGGGGGAGAGAGAGAGAGAGAGAGAGAGAGAGAGAAAGAGAGAGAGAGTTGGTGTGTAGGTGATGGCAATGGAGAGCTGGCTATCACTAGCCCATAATAATGTGAATCAGAAAAGTGTGCCCCTAATTGGACCAGCTATTTGCAGTCACTCTCCCCTAGGGCAAATACCTAATGTTGTGGCCTTGAAATAGAGAATACAAAAGAGATAGAGAAAGGACAAGAGGTAAGATTGAATACATAGTGAAGCCATTTGGGTTCTGAACTCGACTTTCTCCCATGATATGTGGAGCCATTAAAGAGGTTTTACAAAAGAACAAAACCAGCAGCAGAGAGAAGTCAGGAGATGATAGGAATTGCAGTGAGGTCCAAGACATAACTTACAACTCCCTTTTCTGTAACTGACTTCATGTTCTCTCAAGAAATAAAAGGAATTAAATTAGTCATTGTAGGACAGTTTATGCTCTGCTATAGTTTTAAAATCTCTTTTATCAGTTTAATCACAAAGGAACTCAGAATTTGTTTCCTTTTCTCCTGCCCTTAACTTAGGAACTAAGTTTTGAGGTGGGAATGGGCTATTTACATACCAACCTGGCCTCACCTCCAGACCCACGTGTTGATATCAGATGTCTCTTCCATCTCCCAGAGATGCCCCTCACCCTATCTGGTCTCTGGATATCCTGTAATGATGTCTACAGAAGTGCAATTGGTGGTGTCTAGGTATCTTGGTGGTGTTTTAGGTATCTCGTCATACCTATTTAATCAATAAACATTTAGGGGTACCTAATATATACCAGGCAGTGTTCTAGGTTCTGGAAATATACAGTAATAAGCAAAAGAGGCAGAAATCCCTGCCTGATTGTGTTTACATTCTACTTAATGTTGACATCTGTGCCATAGCTACTAGTTCTAGATCCAAGTCCCTGCCCCTCTGTCCTTCTCATCTCAACCCCAGTCCTCCATTTGTTTGGGAGTCCACTTAACTCCATCTAGATATCTTCTTTAGTCTCATGTAAACTACTTCCCATGCTTCGGAATTCACTGATGTCTTGCTAAATGCAATTTTGAAACTTCCCTAGGCTATGTCATTATGAGTGGAGTATAATGCTCCTCCAAAGCCCCTGGCTGACACCCAAGGCAGAAGACAGCTTTCTATGCCCTCTTTTCTCGCCACTGTTTCCTTATGTTATGTCCCTCTAACATCTTACTTCAATCTCATGATCTAGTCTTAAATGCAAAAAGTTGTAGCTATTTCAAAGAGGAAATATATCAAGAAGTATTATGAAATATTGTCTTTATTAAACAATGATCCCACTCTAAGTTCATCACTACCAATCTAACACAGGAGCTGTGAGTGAGGAGAAATTTAGGGCAAAATCACACAGACTGATAGGCGATAGGTGATGTAGTTGTAACACTGTGGATGAAGTCTAAGTATCTTTCTGGGTAACTGGTGGCATTATTCACAAACACAGAGGACAACAGGAAAGAGCTTGGCTGTTTTGCCTGCCGGTCTTGAGGTGTTTGGGGAATATTTGATCGAAGATGTCCATTGGTGCTCCAGAAACTGGGCTGAGGATCCATATGTGTAAATCCTAAGCACAGAAGTGGTATTTGAGGCCATGGAGAAATCATCTCATCCAACCCCCTTCCCCCACTGTCACCAACTCATTTTACAGGTTCAAAGTCTGAGGCACAGAGAAGCTTACTCAGTGATGTACGCAGGGTCAAATGGCCACTTTTTGGCAGAGCAAACTAAATTTTTCTTTACTCCCAGCCCAGCAATGGGGTTCAAGATAAGTTAGGAAGATAATGTTTCATATGGAAAGAGATGAAAAAGGAAACAAAATCTACACATTTCAACCAAAATGTTAGGCTCAGAGATATTATACATGTGAAAGAATTTTAAACTATCCCTGGATGAACTGCTATATGTGCTTCCTGAAACACCTGCCACATTTACTTGTCATCTAAGTGAATTCATTAAAAAACAGAGCAGCCCCCAGGGCAAGAGATCCTTTGCATAAATTAGGTGTGAGGGACAAAAAGCACGTTTGAGACGTCTTTATAGGAGAGAGTAGAAATGTTGGTTTGTTGCAGAATTGAATAACCTCCTAGAACAAACATTTTAGAGTCTGTGGCTGTGTTTCTATAACATGAATAAAAATGACTGCCCAAGGGAAGGATAGCACATCCTGGGAGGAAAAACTGCATACTCTCCCACCATTGCTTCTCAAATATCTAAGCAATCAGTTGTTCTGAAAAAAAGTCTCCAAAGCAAACCCTGTGTCTTCTCTCAGACTGATTGATCAAAGAACATTTGGTGGCACCATGACACCCTGACAATTCAGACATACACCTCTAGAGAGTCATCAACTGGGGCTCATTTTCTGCTATCAGTTGAATGCAATTACTTCTTTTTCACTCAATTATGTTGAAGGGTCTAATAGGAAAATTGGTTCTGTAATTTTAAGAGCTTGCAGATTAAGAACAGTAGAAATTTCCATAAGTGTCTCATGGTGGGGGAGCAGTCCTCCCAACCCTGACATGCTAATTTGCTGCTCATCCTTTAGGCCCAAGTCTAATAGCCCAATACCTCATGTTCTCTATGTAAGGTCTGAATATTCAAGATGATAAAACACAAATAGCTCTGGAAGAATAAGTTACAGAATGATAGGCTGTCATACATTAAATTATCACCTGAGTTTTGAACCATAATCTACCATCCTGTGAAACAACACAAATTTTTTTCTCCAGGGTAAAAAATATCAAAACAAGAAAAAATATTTCAAATGTACTCCAAACCCCAATGCCCACATAAATCTGCAAGGGAATATGTTTATCATTCATTCAATCATTCATGTAATAACTAGAGCTAGGTTCAAAGCCCAGCTCTACTATTGGTTACATGCAAACGTTAGGCTCAGAGATATTACACATGTGGAAGAGTATCTGTTCCAGATACTCAGCTAGGCTGAGTAGAGAAATGGCTTTAAAGAACATAAACACTGCTCTCAAGTATCTTACAATCCAGGGTGGAGCTAGACATGCAAATAAATTATTATCATATAAGTTACTGGGTGATGAAGATGATGATGGCATCACATTGTGATGTGCACCAGGGGGCTACGAGGAAGGAGGAGGTAGGTCAGAGAAGGCATTCCAACAGAGAAGAAACTTCAGAAGGCCTTAATGGAGAAACAGGAGACGCCTAGGCAGTTACAGAAGACACGGGGTGTCACACAGGTGAAAGCCATGGCAAAGACCATTTATGAGAAAATGACAAGGTAAGTACCTTGTGTCCACAGGTTTGTTGTATTTTAGCATATGCCCCCTTACTTGAGTGATGACCTCTTTAGAGTTCCATTCTTCTCTCCCAGAACCCCTACTGTAATCTTCAACTTAAGACTCTCCTGTACATGGAACGTGTCTGCCCAGACTTTCCCATCCCTAGCTCAGATATTAACACTGGGTCCCCTAAAGAAGGATTTGGTATAGATGACAGTAAGGTAAGAGTATCTTGGGTGCAAGTTACAACTGGATTCAAATCTCACCTCCCCTCTACTAGCTGTATGACACTGAGTATATGTTTAACTTTCTAGCCTCTCTTTATTCATCTGTAAAGATTGTAACTTATTGGGTCATTTGTAGATTGAATAGTCAATACCATCTATCTCTAAACAATGACAGAGAACATTTTCTTCAATGAGAATATCCAAAGGTAAATTTTGGGCAAATTTGATTATTTCACATTTTTATGGATATGTTTAAAATATTCAAACACATGGGCTGCCCTGGTGGCACAGTGGTTGCGAGTCCGCCTGCTGACGCAGGGGACACGGGTTCGTGCCCCGGTCCGGGAAGATCCCACATGCCGCGGAGCGGCTGGGCCCGTGAGCCATGGCCGCTGAGCCTGCGTGTCTGGAGCCTGTGCTCCGCAAAGGGAGGGGCCGCGACAGTGAGAGGCCCGCGTACCGCAAAAAAAATAAATAAATAAATAAATAATTTTATATATATATATATATATTCAAACACATGCTTGTAATAAGTTATATGTTATATACTCCTAGGTAAAATAATGTTTTATGAAAATAGTGTTTGAATTTAAAATGTTGCTTTTTGAACTCATATTTTGTGAATCTATTTTATTCTAATTGTTCATATACATATGCAACATCAGTGCCTTTATCATCACAGAAGATAAGTTTCAACTCATCTAACACCAATTACCAAAGCACATCATCCTCACTTACTTGAAATATAGCACTTTTTATGCTGTAATAGCCTTGTATAATACTGTCTCTGGAATTTTATCCCAGGATGCAAGGGCCATTTGCCTTCCCTGAATGTACTATTAAATATTCCAAAGATTTAGTCCAGCTAGACAAAATAAAGAACTGGAAAATGCGAAAATTAAATTTAGGAAAAAGACAAGGAAAGAAGAAAGCGGGGGAAGGAGGAGGAAGTGGGGAGAGAATAAACAAATATTGCTATGTCTAAAATGTTATTAATATGATTATAAAATCATTACAAATTTAAAGTTAAACATGAACCAGAAGATAAATGATATTCTAAGAAGAAGTGGGGTGAGAAATTAAGAAATAAAATCATCCTAAAGTATTCATATTACTCAAGAGGCAATCAGGTTTTCTTTTGTTCTTTTTTGTTTTCAATCATAAATAGACACACACGCATTTAAGAACTTCTTTTAAAACAAAGAGTAATCTCACTCTACTTCATTTTTTCTTTCCCCAGAACAATCATTTCCATTTCTTTGAGCTGAATATTCTTATTTGCCTTCTCCTTCGTATCATAATCTTACCACTATTACTTGCTTTTAAGTTTTAGGTCTAACCTGTTGACTTCTCCATGGAAGTCAACACACACACACACACACACACACACACACACACACACGAGCTGTCACATACACTCTCATATTTTTATTACCCTCTACTTCCCAACATAATTAAATACGTTTACATTATTGTGATCATGAAAGTGCTATTCACAGATTACGACAGACTAGGTGGTAATGATTAGTTATCCTTTCTTACAAAATGTTAACTTTTGGAAAAGGCTCTTTCAGAAAGACCCAGCAGAGCTCAGAGTTAAAGAGACAGTAAGGACAAAATCCCCTAGTGTCTCATTGTAGGTGATGGTAAATGGAGCCATTTCTGCTTCCATGCCTTGGTTCATGTACCTATTCTTGAATGAACACAGTGCCATATAAAGGTCTCTGAGTTAATAGATATACTAAATCCTGAAGAATAGCACCCTATCTTTTTGGAGTGTTTCCTGTGAACTAGTACTTCAATTGTACAGCTAGAAGCCTGTTCTAGAGTTCTAGGGGTGGGCAGCTGATTTTGGATGGTTTAGTACATGATATGACCAGTGGACCCAATAGCCATGAGCCCATTCCTGTACGTCCTTCACTGTAAAGTTCCCCTGGTTGGATGCTGTGTGGAATTGATTCCTGAGCTATGGATCAGGCATTCTATAAGTACCTGGATAGCAGTCATAGCTAAGACACTGCAGGCAAGAAAAGCAAACCTATACCTGAAATAGATGAATGACTGTTTGAAGATGGGAGGAGCCTGAGGGTGTCACATTGGCACCAAGTGGCCAGATGGTGTCCTTGAAGACAAGTGCCATATAAGAGTTTGGGCTCAATGTTCATTTTTGTTGCTGAAAAATTGGATACTCAGAGACAGAAAAAGCTGGATCAGCCTCAGTGGTGGGTTGTCCATCCTGTTGCATCCATACCTAGCCTCCATCTCCACCTCTGTGCCTCTCCAATCATGTGCCCATCATGCCGGTTCTGAGTGACCAATTGTTAACTGGTAGAGTAATGTTGTCTATGTGAGTTTTCAGTGCCCTTTCTAAGTAGATACTTTCTGTTAGGCATTAACTGATGATACAAACATCTTCACAATTTGTGCCGACCTTCCTATGTCCGTCTCCATGCATCTATCTCAAAGAGTCTTGTCTTCCACTCCCACCTCCCACCACCAGAGGGTCAGGCCATTTGCCACTGCCCAGGAATCAGTATACAGTCTCCTCAGGCCACTACTCCTTCCACATCAAGTAGATGAGTAGGTACCCTGCTGGCAGCTCCACCCACTGGGAGGATTTTCCCTCCCCATCCACTGTCCTCGGGGGTACCTCCAAATGGGGCTGTAACATATTTATCATCTATTTTCAGCTTCACCCATGTATCAAGCCAATCCATTCATAAGCCAAACTCACTTTTATTCCTCCTCTTTCAAGTGTTCTTACAAAATTCCCTTAAATGTGCAAGCCAGGGAGGGGGCATTTGTGCAACTGTGGAGGGTGACTTGTAGCATCCACATGCCCTCTGGTCCTTCTAATAAGTCCATCATCCCAGATATGCCATTTCTGCTGTATGATGGACAGCAGCTGGACTTGTCCAACTTCATGGCTTGATGGGTATGTCAGAACCGAGCTCATGAGGAGAGGTTCTGGCTATAGGGTCACTTGGTACCTAATGGTAAAATGATCCATTTCTACCAGGGCCTAATAACATGCCACAAGCTGTTTCTCACATAGCATGCAAACTTCTGTGATAGATGGTACAGTCTTACTCCAGAATCCCAGGAGTTTTTGTGGCAATTCTTCCACTGGAGCTTGCCATAGACTCCACACTGCCCCCTTGCCCACTATAGACACTTCCAACACCACAGAGTCTGCAGGACCATAGAATCCAAGGGCAGCGCTGGTTGTCTCTTGATCTAGACATTCTATAATGTCCTTTTCTGCTCCAGGTTCCACTCAAAGCTGACAGCCCCCAAATCCAACCACTATCCCCCAACATAATTAAAATACAGTCAAATGCCTAAAATATTAATGACAAATGTTTACATCAGGATGTGAAACACTTAAAACATTGCTTTTGCTCACCAAAAAGTTGATGATGTTGTTAACAAATATTCTGGCTTCTGGCTTCTGGCTGTGTAGTATCATGATGTGCGTCTCCTTAGTTGGCATTCAACTCTCACTTCTTAAAATTTTTATGTTCTACCAATTGCATTTGGAATACGACTCAAGACTGTTCATGCACATTGTTTTGTTAAAAATGCTGTGTTTAGACTTGTGGGCATAAATTTTTTTTTTCTTTTTAAACACTGGCCAAAAAATATTGCATTTAAAATGCTCTGTGAAGCCTAGGTATTAATAATGAAGAGGTATTCATTCCACTGGGAAAATACTAATTGGGAGATATTCTGTAGGATTTTTCTGTCATAGCTTAAATTCTGATAAGTACAATGGAGAGAAAGGAAACAGGAAGGAAGATCAGGAAGGTGGGAGAGGAAACAGGTGTTAGCAAGTTCAAGAGTGTGGTTGAGAAAGGTCTCACTGAGAAGACGAGAGATGAGTAAAGATTGAGAGAGGAGAGAGAGTACGCCATGATGTAATTTCACAGGGAGAAAATCAACATTTGGGAGAAGAAATAGGATATCTGAAAGGCCCCAAGGTAGGAGTATGTCCAGAGTCTTTGAGCACAGCAAGTTCAGAATGACCACAGAGACAGGAGCTATATGAGCAGGAATGAGTGTAGCAGGAGATAAGGGGAGAGAGGTAAGAAGGCAGGGAGGGGACTTGGTAGATTACAGGAGGGCTTTGCAGGCTGTTGTAATCACTATGGATTCTGCTAAGAGGTTGAAGGTCATGAGTTTTGAGCTGAGGAGACAATAATACATTTCATCAATTCTAAGGCATAGCTTTGGTTTTGGTTTTCACATTTTAACATCACTGAAATAAAGACATGTCTAAAAATCAATGTTGCGTTAGTGGGTAACTTTTTTTCTAACTTAGTCATACATAAAATAATGGTGTGTTGTAAAAATCTGTTTGTCTTAACTTTGAGGAATGTAGTAATCTGACTTACATATTAATAGTATCAGTCTTGCTGCTGTTTAAGAAAAGACAAAAAGCTACCAAGGGCTGCCTAAAAAGAAACCTAAATTATTTGGAAAATAAATAACATATTTGTACAAATTTTATGGGTCAAATAAATCACATGGGGAGTTCGAATATATTTTGAACTGAATTATAATGAAGAAAAACATAAAATTTTGCTCTTGCATAGAAATATGGAGATTTAAATGCTTATCTTGGAAAAGAAAATCTATTTACTAATATACAGTGTATAATGAAAAATGCTTAAAATGAAAATATGTTCATAACAATACATTTAAAAGTGTAATACACAAAGTATAGTGTTTATCAGAGAATCTTGGGTTTATATGTATTTGTTTGTACCTCAATTGTCCATTAAAAATTACTATACAGTAGAAATTTCTACTACTAGCATGTTTATGCTTGAAAAAAGGAATGCTATAAAAATATACAAAAGGAAGATGCTGTGTTTTTATTCTTATTTGTCTTATTTATCTTTGATTCCTCTTCACAATTGCCCGTACCTCAAGGTTAAATGTGCACAGATAATTTGTGGGGAATCAATTTCCGTATCCTCAACATATGTCATATTTCCTAATGTTAAACTGTCCAAGAAAGTGACTGGGAGAATCTCCCCCTTCACTTCCTGTTTCATAACCAGTTATCCTTGGTTTCTGGAAAGAAGAAGATACCCTCATTCCTAATGTAACTATGGTGAGTTGCTCTACAGAGGGGAACCTCTGGTGTATGTAACAAAAGGACAGTTCAAAATAGGAATGTCAGGGAAGCCTCCCTCAATCAAACCTTGATAATCCAGCCCCACCCATGTCAACAAGAGACACATTTCCAACAAAATTTACCTTTTGCATTTAACATATAGTAGCAATATTTTAATGTTTATGTTGTTTTTTATCAATTACATATTAATTTTTAATTGAGAATCTCATCCAGAGGAAACTACAAAACACTTAGAGCTTGATGTCCACAAAAATAATTTTACTTTCCAATTTTTTACATATATTTGCCACAGCAAAGGATGACGGTGGATCAATAAGTCTTTCAAAATAAATATATATTGGGACAATATATAGGTAAATTGTAATGGAAAAATAATTAAAAAATGATGCCTAGTGACCAACTATGAGAGTTTGTGCATATCTTTAAAGTGGATATTTATTATTGAAAATATGTACTTTTCTACAAATTTAAAATGTGAATAAAAAAGGAAAGTGGAGTATTATTAAAATGCACATTACTGGGCTTCCCTGGTGGTGCAGTGGTTAAGAATCTGCCTACCAATGCAGGGGACACGGGTTCGAGCCCTGGTCCGGGAAGATCCCACATACCACGGAGCAACTAAGCCTGTGCGCCACAACTACTGAGCCTGCGCTCTAGAGCCCGCGAGCCACAACTACAGAAGCCCGTGTGCCTACAGCCCGTGCTCTGCAACAAGAGAAGCCACCGCAGTGAGAAGCCCACGCACCACAATGAAGAGCAGCCCCTGCTTGTCGCAACTAGAGAAAGCCCCCGTGCAGCAATGAAGACCCAACACAGCCAAAGACAAAAGAATAAAAAAATTTTTTAAAAAATGCACCTTACCTTAACATTTATTGAGTATTTACTATGTGCTTGGATCTTTGCTAAGTAGTTTCATAGATACCCTATTTCATTATCACAAAATGACTGCAGGACAGATACGATGCCCAAACAATAGATGTGGAGTTTGAGATACACAGAGGTTAAGTATCATGCCAAGGACCACCCACCTAGTAAACTGCCAAACTGAGAATCTAACTGAGGTCTCTGGACACCATCTCAAATGACACAGCTACCTATGGTTTTCTATTTTTGCTTCAATAATAACAATTTAAATAATGCATCAGACATACTTAATAAGCATCATTTTTGGGCATCAATTCATGCATAAGAAATAGAAGTTGTGGTTTCTTGTAATCTAGTTGTAAAACAGGCTATGCCATAATGCTTTCATTCAAATCCTTCCTTTTCCCCTGTTTCCTTCCTTCTTTCCTCCCTTCCTTCTTTCCCTCCTTCCTTCCTTCTTTTTCTTCTTTCCTTAAATAAATGACTACTGATTTTGCTGCTTCTCTGACACTACTTAGCACTGAGAGGTCTATGCCTTATCTTAAGTATATAAACTTACAGCAAAACTTACAACAAGAAAATCTTCTGTTGTAGGACTTCAGAAGGGAAGGAATCCTGTATGCTAGTACTTAGGTATTTCTTGAGTTGTACAACTAGTTAAAGTCACTTTTAACTATAACTAGTGCTTATAATTTAATGAACAATTATCTCAAGCTCATTAACTAATTGCCTTTAACCACTCTTTCCTCACAAGGAAGAGAGGGAAAAAATTCACCCTATGTGACTGAGAGTCTCAGGGAAATAAAATATTAAAGGGATATGCACTTCTTAAGAGCATATAAATAAGACCAGCAGGGGCCCTGTTGGGTCAAAACTCAACTGCCACCCCGACTCCAGGCTCTCACTGTCCCCTGTACATTCCTCCCCATAAGCTTTAGTGTAATTATTTTTGGCACCTCTGTCTCTGTCTACTAAGTGATAAGGTCTTTGAGGGATCCTGAAGCATCTCTAGTGCTTAGCAGAGGCTGGATAGTAGGAGGTTCTAAACAATGTGTGTTTCATCAATTAATAAAAGCACCACTAGAGTAGTATGGCGTGAAGGAGGGGAGAAACCACTCACAGGTAAAGTGACATTGTCTTGACATAGAATTCTACCAGTCTTTGAACTCATTTCAAGAATGGGAGGAATGGTGACCTCTCCTCCTCTCAGATTCCCTGAAAATGATTGATATAATAAGGAAATAAGGAAAAACTTACCCCCTACTGGAAACCAGGGCCAGATGACATGCACAGAGATTTCTATTAGATGTGATAAAGACAAATATAAAGTACTTCAACAATGGAGAGGTTTATTTCTCACTCACGGGATAGTCCAAACGTAGGAATCCCAGGTGTAATATACTATTGCACGTGGCTAAACTCTGGTTTATTCTATCTCATTCTGCTGTCTTAGTATGTAGTTCCCATCTATGTCTAAGGGGACTGTTCTAGCTCCTTCCACCACACACACATTCCACTGAGCAGGAAGGGAAAAGAAAAGGAAACTGTACATTCTTTCCTTTTAAAGGCATAATGTTGCACATACCACACCTACTTTTCTATCATTTGCCCCAATCCAATCATCTGGTCAAAACCAACTGGAAGGGAGGCTGTTTATATTGTCTTTGGCAGGTCAGCCATGTGACTTACTAAAATATTTAATTCTGTAGAAGAAAAAGAGACATTTACTGGAGGAAGAGCTAACAGTCTGTGCTGAACTATAGTCTGGACATAATTTCATAGATTAATATGAAAGTCGATAGAAATTCCTTTCATAAGAAGAGGAAGCGCTGTTTTCTGTGAAAAAAAAATGGAAGAGAACTTGATAAAACCATGCCTACCAAAAGTGTAGTAGAGGAGGTGGGATGGATTGTGTAATTCTCAAAGACCCCGGTAAAGATGGGACAGTTCTGATGCCAGAGGCCACAGAGAGCAGAAAGTCCATAGCAGCATCTGTGGGTGTCAGGAAAACAGAATTATCCAGAAGGCCCCTGGGAGTCTCGACACAATGGCAAAGCGATTACTCAGCCTAGAAAAAATTTTGACATTAGCTCCCTTTTCAATCCCCACCATCCCCCTATTCCTCATGGCTGGGTCTCAGAAGTGGCTAAGTGGATGTAGAATAAATCAAAACTTTTTCTTTATCCCTTTATTTGGGCCTGTAAGAATCAGACAGGAAACCTCACTGACAGGACTCATTTCACCTACACAGTCTACACAAAACCAGCAGAGCTCTTTCTTCTTAAAGATGAACAAAAAGAGAGAAATATTCAGACATAAGAAAGATACCATGGTTCAAAAGAAAGAGAACAGTCTGAGGAAGGTGCAAGTGCATGTCAGTGGAAGAGATTTGCTGCAAGAAATGATATTTTTTGAAAATATCTCAATTTTTTCTTAACAAATTAGACAAGGCATCCATCGCAAAACAAATAAATTAGGCAGTCCTAAAAAAAAGCACCATCTAAGATCACGAAAGAATTCTCAGGGATCAAACATATAATTGCTGAATTAAAAAGTGCAATGTAGATAGTAACTGAATACGATGGAAGGACAAATTAGTGAAGAAAAGAACTAGCCTAATCAATTACCTTGGGTGTCACAATGCAAAGCTAAAGAGACAAAAACAATGAGAGAAAAGATTCAAATAAAATTTGAAGACGCAAGCGTGATTAGTGTGTTAACATAACACTTCACACTTTGACAGGTCCTCCAAGTACCAGGAAAAATTAGTATTGTCTCTGATATATACTCAATAACATTTTTCAATTTCAAAAATAAAGGAGAAAAACTACTGTTTGCATCTACTCAAAATAAGAAGGAAGAGAAAGAAGTGACAGAGGGAGAAAGGACATAAATGATGTATTTTAACCTCCAAAAAACATAAGTTTAAAATTGTCAAAGACTGTAATCTTGTTCACTTGTCCACAACATGTAGGAGATACAGGCAGAAAGTAGGTGCTCAACAGATAGGATGAAGAAATGAAATTTCAGTGTTTTAAGTAGACAAACTTTTGACCAAAAATTCTACAACAATCCATATTGTTGTCCTGGTTTGAGAAAAACAGAAAGACAACCTCATATGTGAATTTAGAGAGTATACTTTTCTCCCATACCTTTTGAGAAAAACATATTCAAACATGCATGACAGTTGGCTGAAAAATGAATGAAAGTATAGACATGAAGATATGGGGGCATCATGGTATTACAAACAACTGGTGAGAAGAAATAAAATCAAATGTAGAGTAAGTCTAAACAGTTATTGTTAAAGATTATACACTTAAAGCAAATGAGAAAACACTTTTGCAAAGTATTATAAATACAATATAAATAAAAATAATATATAAGTATTTTTATACCTATAATATTAAGAATGTTATAATCACATAAGATAAAGTACACATTTACTATGTATCTGGGTTTTAAGTCCCAGATTATGAAAAAGAAAATTGGGATTTGGGTTGAAAGTCATAGAATAAAACCACATTAAAGTTTCCACTTTATTTGGGAAGAATATACATATGCATACCATTTTTTACTTGATGTTGAAATTTTTTTTAAATATCACACAAGCTTTAATTTTTTAAAACAAGTGGATTTACAAAGAAAGGGGTGTGTTGAATTGATGAAATTGCAGTTTAAGTTTGAATTCAGATGCCCAGAATCCATGCTGGGTACTGATCTCCCCTTGTCCTTTCTTTGTCCAGATGCCAGCTTTTTTGCTGCCAACTTATCAACATGAGTTTAAGGAAATCTTCATGGTGCACCAGGTAACTCAGAATTGCCCTACCTATCCTTAATCTGTGTCCCTCCACCAGTTGCCATGCATGTAAAGGGGTCTCTGATCTGCCTGGTCTCTCTCTGTCTGCCTCAAAGTGCCACCTCACAGGAGACCAACATCCATCCCACCCACCAACACCTGGGACTCACACCCCCTGCATGCCACAAGCTCCGACCATCAACAGCTGCTTTGTGTTGCGCTTACCAAGTTCAGCTTGCTGTTAAAGGACCTTATGGCACTACTTCTCTGTTATGACACTGACTCATTTGGACCTGAGATTACCCACATGGAGATTTCTGGCCCAGCCCCCTGGGTTTCCAGCCAGCCTTTACAAACATAGTTGGGGAAGGATCCTCTTCCCAGAGGTGTGCATGGATTATCCCATCAAGTGTAATTATAGGACCAAGGAACTGGTTCTAGTTAGTGGCCCTGAATCTGAGAGCCTTCTCTCTGTGCTTACATTTGCATACTGTTGTGTGTGGGGTTCCAGGAATTCATAACACTTCACGTCTCATAACAAAGCCACCCTGTGAAGGACTAACTCAGCAGGACCCAGAAATGTATCCATGGTCCCCATCCTGCTTCCTGCTAGAATTCTCACTCCTTGAATCACCTCTCAGAATACAGCCAGCACTGAGGAACTACTGAAAAGCCACTGTATTTGCTCTCCTCTGTTTGCTTTTGACACCTTTCCTGCTTCAGGGGGACGTGATCCGGCTTTTAGGTTTA
Organism: Globicephala melas; assembly: GCF_963455315.2. Classification (NCBI taxonomy): domain Eukaryota; kingdom Metazoa; phylum Chordata; class Mammalia; order Artiodactyla; family Delphinidae; genus Globicephala; species Globicephala melas. The sequence goes on along the minus strand of NC_083318.1, from coordinate 45,619,521 downwards.
AAAGAGCCCGCTTCTGAGCACTAGGCTCCATTGAGGAGTGAAAGTAAACAGGAAGGGAGAAGGTTAACCCTTCTTTATAACCTGTATGTTAAATAATGTCAACAGGATGCTGAGAACAAGATCTGTCGAGGAAATTCCACAACTAAATGATGAAACTTGATGGTACTGGAATGGAGAAGCCTGGATGGTGTTTGCTTTGATCTAAGGACCTAGTCACAAGAGGGTCTGGGAGGAGAGAGTTTAGAAACAAAGGAAAAAAATTAACATTAAATAATCCAAAGAGTATGACTGTTGTTTGGTGGCAGCTAGGACTGGGTTTCCACCTTAGAGGAGAAATCAGATCAGGAGCTCAGAGAAACGGACATTCTTTTGATTCAGATTTAGAGATTTTAGGAGAAGGGGTTGTATGTTAGTTTGTCCCCAGTGTTTAGAATTTTTTTTAAATTTTCTATAAAGAGACTAAGTTCAGCCTCAGAAGAACATATTTAAGTTAATGAAGAGATATGAGGGGCAGAATATTACCTCCTTTCTTTCCATTCACCTACCCCAGGGGACACATTCCCATGTGGGAATGCTTAAACTTTCCCCACAGTTTTTCTCAGAGACATCAAAAGATGCTGAATTACGTTTAATAGTTTACAATTGGAATTTGTCTTTATGAAAACGTCGGGCTGTGTAATTTATGGAAATTAGGCATGCATGCATCTCCATTGTGTTATGAGGCATTACGATACAGTAGGATTAGGCAGAAAGACAGAGATCTCATGATATACGAAAATACTTTGTGTCTAAACACTGCCCAGAGGTTGGAGAGGGATTTTAAAACGCTATTGTCCATCACAAAGGGGGTAGTTTCAAGAATAACCTAGTTTTGTTGTCGCTGTTGTTTTTGTTTTTAATGGAGGGAGGTAGCTCTTTTGTGTATTTGTTTCATATTTTACCCCGAAAACCACATGATATTACCACCGTGTTTTACTTTAGAAGGGATTCTTTTTAGTGTGTTGTGTTGTTTTGCAAATAGAAAGACAGGGTTATATATGCTTCAGATAACTCTGCATTGGGATGATTTTCAATTGTTTAAACTAGAAAGTCTAGCAATTTCTGATAAATATTGGGATGAGCAAATCTGTAATTTTCAGAGATGTCTGGATGATTCCTTTTTCTCTTTAATAAAGCATTACTCAGTATGAACTCTGTAAGTGGAAAAAATTCCTTTGGGTTAAAACATATTGGGTCTGCTATGTTAAATTTGGAAGAAAGGCATTTCTTTTTCTTGACTCTTAAGTTTCTTGGAAAACACTCCTCTGAAGGTTTTAGAAACAAAAAAAGTCAGCCACAATAATAATCATGATAACTGGTAATAATAAAAATAGCTTCCTTTTCATGCATGCCATTTATTTTTCAAAGATTAGCCACATACATGTATTTAGTTATCAAAGCACTTTCACTTCTCTGAAAATTCAGTTTGATTTACCTTTACAATATTTGCTCTCAGCCAGTCAGGAATCGAATGAAATTTAGCAGGTGTTGCTTTGGCTTTCTGAAACTAAAGAAATTCCAGAGATGTCCACACTCACACTTGTTGAGGGCTCTGTGGAACTGTGCTCAAAAATTACACACTATTTAATGAATGGTTCCATAATTTTTTTTTCAGCTAATGACACTGTGGACATGCAATGTCTGATTAAAAAGAAGAAATCAGGATTAACTTTGATTATTTGGAAAGAATGTAGCTGCATATCAAATGACTTCCTCAATCTGGCTTAAAAAAAAAATAGAAAAACACTGGCTACAAGTCACTGAAAAACATGGAACCCAGTGGAAAACTGGATCAGATGAGCCATATTTATAGCTGTACAAATAAACACATTTCAAATTCTGTTTGTTGGAGGCTCTCATTTTGAACAAGGAAAAAAACTGCTTCCTTTGAAATGGGAACCCTGCCATCTAGTGGGATGTTTTGGTATCACGTCTTAGACCATTTTTTGACATACTATAGAAATAGGTAAAGTTAAATCTTGATTCATTTTAGAGTTGTAGCATTTCAGAACTATTTTATAGGTTGAGAAATTGAAGCAGGTGAATTGAAAGATGTTCCCCAAAGTCTCACCATTAGTTAATGATGTTTTTTAAATAGTTCAAAATAATTGGCGTCTCACATACAATATTTTACTACTTAGACCCATGATTAATTCTATTTCATCTTTATCTAACAACATTTTTGCAATTTGCATTGCTATTTATCAATGAATACCTTTTTAATAATTCAAAATTAATCTATAAAAAAAATTCCGTGTTATTTTCTAGTTAATTATTCCTTTGCCTAGAGGTAAAATTTTAATAGCTCATGAAAATGTTTTTTTTTGGTTTGTCTTATTTTTGGTTTTGGTTCTCTCTCATGGAAAAAGTAATCCAGAGTTAGGTAATAATATTCTGACTCATTTTTATACTTCTCTGAGTCTTTAACTTTTCTTTTGAGCTTCCTAAATAATAAATGACTTAGTTTTTTTAAAAATCATGGTATTATGTGTGTTAAAATTCATTTGCTTTTTAAAAGAAAACTGTAACAAATTGGTGAAGGAATATTTCTTCCCTCGGGAGAATCACACAACTGGGAAAAATTAATTATTCTATCATATTAAAATAGTATCTTCAAGTAATAAGGACTCACTCATTTATTCAATAAATGTATTTTAGATCCCTACTAGGTGTCAAGCATGGGGACAGTACAATAAATGGCATAGTTCATTCTTAAAAAAAAAAAAAAGAAGAAGCATAATTTTAAACACAAAGAGAAAAAAATTTTTAAAAAAGAACTCTTGAGTATCAGAATAAGCAAACATACCGAAAAGTAATCACATATGTCATGGGCACACCGATAGAAGCATCTGTGTAATGCACAATAGAAACTGGTTAGCTCTGTAGTGATGTAGGTCTGGGAAGATTCCACATAAAGAAACACTTGATCTGCAGAGAAAGAATCAACAGAAGTTTCCCAAGTTGGTGATTAAGCGAAGGGCATTTGGAGATGAGGAGTAGACCTGACGAAGTATCTCAACATGATCAGGAAAGGGAAAAGTTCAGTGTGATCAGGGTATGTGTTTAGAGGTGGTATTAAGCTAATTAAAAGAAGAAGCCATTAAACTGAGGGGGGGGGTCTCATGCCATGGCAGTCTAAGTGAGTAAGCCAGCCAAAATCTAAGCCTGTAAATACCTCAAGGTTGTGAAATCAAAACGCTAAGGACAACCAATCAGGAACAGCCATCTAGACTGTAACCTACAGCCAATCAATAATTTTCTTACTCTGCTTCTGCCTTTTCTCTATGAAAGTCTCTCCTGAGCTCCTGTCAGTGGTGGAATACTCGAAACTATCCAGCTGGGCGCTGCTTGATTCCAGTTGATTCTTGCTCAGATAAACTCTTAAAAATTGTAATATACCTCAGTCTAACTTTTAACAGTGGACACAACCAGACACCAGGAGGGAGTGGGCAGGACTATATCTTTAGGAAGCCTTGACCCTACTGGGATAGCATATGGGCAAAGAAGAACTTAAATCCCCTTCTCATCACCAACCACCTGAAAGGTGTTCTCCTGGTCCAGAAGAAGTGGGAGACAGTTTGAAGTGGAGAGCACTGGGCTATCAGTCAGTAGGAAAAGGGTTTGGTTTGGAAAATCTACAGTGTGACTTCTTGGAAGAAGATTAAGTCAGGTTAGAATTACCTGGCCTGTCCCCTTTTCTGTAAAGGACAAAGCCCTCGCAAAATATTTATTTTATAAGCAGTTTGTAAAAAAAAAAAAAAAAAAAAGGTTTTCTAGTTAGATACACTTTTTAATATAGTATAATTTATTTTTAGAAAAGTGTTCCTAAGGGAACATAAATTTTCATGAATTTTCACAAACAAAAGTGTAAGGAGCTCCCAGATCAAGAAACAAAACGGTAGCTTTGGGTTTCCCTGGTGGAGCAGTGGTTGAGAGTCTGCCTGCCAATGCAGGGGACACGGGTTCGAGCCCTGGTCTGGGAGGATCCCACATGCCGCCGAGCAACTAGGCCCGTGAGCCACAATTACTGAGCCTGCGCGTCTGGAGCCTGTGCTCCGCAACAAGAGAGGCCGCGATAGTGAGAGGCCCGCGCACTGCGATGAAGAGTGGCCCCTGCTTGCCACAACTAGAGAAAGCCCTCGCACAGAAACAAAGACCCAACACAGCAAAAATAAATTAATTAATTAATAAACTCCTACCCCCAACATCTTCAAAAAAAAAAAAGAGAAAACCACAGCTTTACTCCTTAAAAAAAAAAAGAAAAACAAACAAACAAACAAAACAACAACAACAAAAATGGTAGCTTTACTCCAGACACCCCGAGGAGGCAGTCCAGGAGCTTCCCCATAAGGGCAGCACCCTCCTTCTAACATCATGGTTTTGTTTTGCCTATTTTTGAATCTTATCAAAATGGAAGCTTTACGGTATCCCACTGTTGTGTCGCTGTCCTCTAAAATACTGAATTGAAGAGTTACACACGTTTCTTTCCTGTAAGACTTTTCATCAGGGAGGATCAGTGTGCAGTGTGCCCCACATGGGGACATCTGGCTTGAAAACCAAAATAACCTTCCTAGAGTTGCACCGTAGGCAGCACTTACTCTTGGTAAAATGTTGAATTCTGGTGCATGTGCATCTTCTTCTAGGTCTGGGGCTGGCAAGAGCCGGATAATAAATAGGTTATGCTTTGTAGGCCGCATGCAGCCTCTATTTCTTGCTGTTCTCCCTCTCCCTCTCCTCTTCCTCTTCTCTTTCTTTCCTTTCTTCTTTCATCCATTTGACTATGTAAAAACCATCCTTGGCTCACTAGTCATATAAAAACAGGCTACGGGCAGTGTCTGGTCTATAGTTTGCCAACCCACATCTGATCCTGTCCCGATTTCCATAGCAATCAAGCTTTTGAAAATAGTCACTCTTTCCTCCCCAGCACAGGAAGGAAATGGATTTTTCCAGTCTCCAGAGAAACCACTCATTGGTGCATGTTTGGTCCATTTTTACAAGCACATAGAACATGTTGATGGGTTTCTGCATGCCCGTATTAGACCTATGGCTCTGTCCCACGGAGACCTCATTATAGAAGCTAAAATGATTGATGAGGCCTGGCTGGGCCCCTGCCAGCGTCAGTCTCTCTATGCCTATCTCTTCAACTGGGCAGGAGAGCCAGGTCTGTATTTCACTTATCCTTCCAAGAACACTTATCTGTCCCAGGCAGGAGAATGTGCTCTCAGTCCTGGATGGAGCTGTGATTCTCTGCCAGGGCTCTATTTTCCCTCTCAGTGAAGTGGCTGAGAGTTCAGGGAACTGGCTGTCTAAAGCTCATTGCTACAAAACACCATGTGCAGCCCTGAGGGGGAATCTTCCTTGCACGGTTCTAAGCCCCATCTGAGGCTCTGGACAATCCTGATGGCTTGGTAACAGCTGAAGTGCAGTAGGAGTCCTGGCCAACACTTGGTAGGAAAAAATTCATCCTGGCTTTGGAGAGTGACCTGAGGTAGCCTGGAAGCTTAGAGGGTGTGACGGTTAATTTTATGTGTCAATTTGTCTAGGTTATGGTGCCTAGATATTTGGTCAAACACCAATCTAGATGTTGTTGTGAAGGTATTCTTTAGATGTGATTAACATTTAAATTTAAATCAGTAGACTGAGTAAAGCAAATTAGCTGCCATAGTGGAGGTGGGCCTCATTCAATCAGTTGAAGGCCTTAAAAGAAAAGTCTGAGGTCTCCCAAGAAAGAAGGTCTTCAGTCTTTTGGCCTACTCTGCAGATTTCTACTTGCAAACAGCCACAATCGGGTGAGCCAACTCCTTAAAATAAAATTTCAAGAGATAGAATCAGAGATATATCCTGTTTCCTTAAATCGAGCTAACCTACTCATACAGCAGGGATCAATAAGGCAAATAACCATCATCACTGCAGTACTTTCAGAGGTCCTGCCCCAGCACTCTCTTTGGGTCGTCTGTTTCTATTTCACTCCGAATTCCTTCCTGCTCTGCGTACTTAATTTCTTACATGCATCACTTCATTACTACCCTTTTAATTTAGTGATGGTACCAGAATTGCTCTAATTTGACTTTTGAATATCCTCCAAACTTTCTCGTTTCTTTCTCCCTCCCTCTCTCTCTCTTTCTCTCCTATTTTTCCTGTGACAAGTAGTATTCTCTTGACCTATTTGTAACCCCACAAGACACATCCCTAGAACCAGGGGACTTCATCTCTAGAAGGAGGGTAAAAAGTTTGTATCTTCCATACAAACTTGCAGTGAGGATTAAAAGATATATTATGTGTAAATTAAATGGAAGGAGCACAGGTCATGGGGGCTGCAATATTTTACTATAATTATGAGGCTTTAACAGCCAAGACAGGAAGCAGGGCAAAAATGGCTCAGACTTAGGAGCCTAAAATTTCCAGTCTCTATTCTTCTCTGCTTGGTGAGGATTCTGGTGACTGCCTTCAGAGCTCCTTACCACCGTTGTAGATCCTACCTCTCATTGGTGTCAGAAACCCTTCATAAGTTCTGATGCCCGATGTGGTGACTGCTTATCCAAAAACAATATAGCACTTGAGATTTCTCCAAACACAGACAAGGATATACATACATCTGAACATAACATACATCTGAACATAAATACTGCAGTCTTGCAGTAAATGCCACCAAATGACTTATTAAAATTCAACTTTCATCGTGCCTTCCCCAAATATGAGCCAGACGTGGCTTTTGGAAGTCTATGAGAAAAAGGTTGAAATCTTTAGCTGGATATTCAAGGCCACGTTCACCATGGTCCCAATTTATCTTTTCATCCCATTTCCCTTGACTCATCTACACACACTCTACTCTTTATCCAACTTGATCCATTCCTTTATTTTTAATATACTTTCCTTGCAAGATACCTTTAATTAAGCAATGGGATAGTTTCCCCATGGCATGCCTCTTGACCATATCCTGTTTACTCTGCAAAGGACAACGCAAGTTCCTTTTATTCTATGAAGCCATGACAGAATCCTCAAACACAGTGATGTCTGGAGTCCTACAGTGGTTATCAGTCTTCTGCCTTAGAACATCTTAAATGACATTCAGAAATTGAATTTATTCTGAGTATTTATTATGTGGTAGAACCATGCAAAGTTCTGGGACACAGACATTGATAGGTTACCAAATGCTTCTGCTCATAAGTGAGGGAGCAGACACGTATTTAACTATGGTAATGCTTTTGGACATAAAAATTATGACAACTTTCGTGGAAAATGAATGTTCATGCAGCCAAAACGGGAAATAATCCAGATGTCCTTCAGTGGGGTAAATAGTTAAATAAATAGTGGTACATTCATACCATGGAACACTACCCAGTAATAAAAAGGAACACAGTATTGATCCACACAACTTAGATAGATCTCAAGGGAATTATGATGACTGAAGAAAATTTATTTACTGTATGATTCCATTTGTATATCATTCGTGAAATGATAACATTATGAAGAAAGAAATCAGATCAGTGTTTACCAGGAATTGGCATCCCCTTGGAACAACTTGCCATGTTTATATAGATGGTCAGAGGACTTCAGGAGGTATACGACATAAAAAAGAGAAGCTATATACTTCCTTACATATTTGCTTATTATATTTGCCTATATGCTTATTTTAGAGTTTTCTTAGAGAATATGGGGACGAGTTGGTCATAGGTACATAGAAAATTCATCAATTTAATAAAAGGCAATTATGAACTTCAGGAAAAATCAAGTTTTACTAGAAATGAGTTCTAACATATACACTCTGACCCACCTGTGAATAATATATATACAATAATAAACACAATATTGATGCAACCAATTAGCTATAATCAAACTGGGTGAATGAGAGAAGTGTTTGATAAAATGCTGAGTAGAAAGAGACAAGATTTGAGAGAATTAAATGTTCGTCTTCACATCAGAAGGATAATAACTGATATCTAATTTTGAAAAATTATGATATAGCAATATAAGCATGTTATTAGGTAGTAGGATGTTAAATACTGTAAGAAACAACAAAAAATTTTGAAAGTTATTTCTTCTAAGAAGGAAAAGGCCAGGTTCGTTTTTGGTTTAAAAAACATCCAGTGCTATTTTAATCATAAAGCCATCAGAATTACTGAACTTTTAAAAATTATGAACAGGATTACTATATAAATATAAAAGTAAAAACTTAAGTTTTTAACTTGGAAAGTAGTAATAGATAACCAGAGGTACAGATAAACACAAATGTATTAAGATGCTCCTCAAGGAGTTAATAATAATAAAGAAAGACTGGAAATAATCTGTCTCTAAACAAGGAAAGGATTACATAAATGTTGGCGCATCCATAACTTTGAAAAGCATGAAGCCAGTAAAATGTTTTCAAAGAACATTAATACCTTAGAAAGTTCACACATTTTGTTAATGCTATGGGGTAAAAAGCAAGGTACAAATGATAGAGATCTAGAGTAAACACAAGTATGATATAATTATACATAAAAGTATAAACTGAGGAAAAAAAGACTAAAGGAAATAACTAAACTTTTAACAGTTGCCAAGTCCATATGTTCATTTTTTCTGTATTCTTTTTTGAATTTTACAAAGTTTTCAAATTCTAAGTGTTTTACTTTTATAATCTGAAAAACAAAAATTTAGTCTTCAAAAATCAATTACATTTTCCTTGAGAAGTCTGGAATGTAGGATTTGAACTCAGATCAGTTTGATTTGGTGCTGCCTTCACTAGCATATGGACGAAAATTATTTCTGATTCTTATACCTGCAGTGACAGCTCATCAGATGATCAGTGAATATTTGCTAAGCCCAATGCAGAAGCCCTTCAATGTAGTTTCCTTAAAGCCCATGTGGTTAAGGGTCACGGCTCCCAGAACTATAATCCTTCGTGTAAACACACCTATGCCACATCCAACATGTCCTCTATATAAAGGAAACATTATATTCTACACTGTAGAGCTCAAAGCTTTGCTTCATCAATTTTTTAAAAAATGGTTTTCACATTAGACTTACTCATTTGTGCTGAAGTTTAGAGCAGCTTCTGATCAGACTGCCTAATAACCACAGGAAATTGTTTGGGCAGTGTGTTAATTTGCTGTTCATGTATAACATCAATTGTGTGTGATAGAGCAAGACAAGTCTGGATACTAAAAAGCTCCAGGAAAAGTATAATCAGAAATAAGTGACAGCACACTTGACCTACTCTAGAACAAAGCAATTAACATCAAGTTTGCTGAGAGGTACACATGGGACCCAACAGAGGAAAAGGGATATGGTCTATTATCAAAACTTAAATCAGGTACCATGACACTTAACTGAATTTTTGAGTCAGAATTGTGCTTTGATTGGCTTAAATTGTATATACTCGATAATTATGGTGGTTGGCAGAAAAAGGCAGATATGATCACCGTTCAAGAACAAACCCGATGCCAAATCTACTGATTTAACGTTAGTCTTCAAATGTGACTGGGAGATAAGTGAAAATGGTTGAACTTTCTGCCCGTCACCAACACCACACACGTATCTGTATACATTTTTCATGTCTGTGTGCTATCATCTTTAAAAGTCTCTTCTTTTTTGTCAATATAGGTGAATCTGAATTTGTATAAGAGGTACATTCTTATGTCCATTTGATTTTCTGTAAATTGAGGCAAGTTTTCTCCAACTGAAAATATCATGCCAGAGATGCATTCCATAAGATAAAAATGTTCATCCCCAAATACTTATAAAAACAAAATACTGAGCAAATATTTAATCCACCTATATGTGCCAAACATTGAGAGGTATTTTCATTTTAATAAAATAATTAATGTTAGTATGCCTTACAGGTTCAAACCTCAGGTCTGCCACCTATTAAGTTGTGCAAGATCAGGCAATTCATATAACCTCTAAGTAGTACAACAATATGACTTGTCATCCAACGGCCAACTTTTTGGTAGTGAAAGAGGCAGTGTTGTCTGCCAAGACAACAAGTTAAGTCAGGGCTTCCCTGACAAACCATATGGTCTCCCTACCTCCCTCTAAGACTGTTTCTCTTGCCATAGACTAGCGCAATATCCCTAAAAGTGATGGGAAGACTATAAGAGTTACCAATGGGTGTACAAAGCATCCAACATAGCATGTGGCATGCAGAATGCTTTCAATGACTAGTAGCCCCCCCCTTTATTCTCTAATGCTTTTGCCCAAGTCAAAGAGTCCACAGATTATCAGGAAAAAACACTTAAGATCCATTTCATCAGATTTTATAGGTCTTACAAGGCTTTTTGGTCCCAACTTGCTTTTCCAGATTCATTTTTCATTACATCCTCCCATTTCCCAAACATGCATAACCATGCTTACACACGTGCATGCACGTGCAAACACACACACACACATTCTATAGTCTACATCATGTAATTAGTATTATCCTGATTTACTGGATTTCTCATTTTCTAAGAATAAAAGAATAATTTTCATGACTCTAAGCCTGTTTGTCAATAATTGCCCTGCCTCAAATTCCCTATTCCCTCTTCTTCATCTGCCAGTCTCTTATTTCATTTTAAGGACTAGCTAAAATCTAACTTCCTCGCTGAAATATGTACATCAATAGTCATTTTCTGTTTAACAAATGGCCAGGAAACTTAGAGGCTCATTGGGCTCATGATTCTGTGGATCGGCAGTTTGGGCAGGTCTCAGCTGGATGTTTCTGGGCTGCCTCATGTCTGCAGTTGGCTGCCAGGTCAGATGGGGGCTGCGTGGTCTGATGGCTCAGTTATACTCCAAGTGTTTCCTTATCGTCCAGCAGGTCAAGCTGGGCTGTTGGAAGGGAAACTGAGCAAGACTCTGTGAAATTTTAGGGGAGGAAAAGGTTTCCCTTAACCCTCTAAGAGTTCCTCTCTGAGTCTGAAAATTAAACCACCAAAGACAGATTAACAGGAGAAAATCATACAAAATTAATTGATGTAAGTTTTATGTGACAAGGGAGCCGCCATAAGGAAATGGAGACCCAAAGAAACAGTGCTGTATTTGTATACTAGGTTTGATGAAGAGTGGATCGTTGTGGAAGAATATGACAGGTGAAGGAGTATGAGACAATTCTACTGAAGCAAGTTAGCAAGACCTATTTGCTAGGATTCCTCTTGGCACACCTTTCTCTTCAGAGATAAGGATGCTCCTTTCCCCTGTGTATAGTAAGGGCACCTTTCACGCAAGGTTTTTATAACCTGTTTCAGGGACGAAGGGCGATGGAGGAAGAGGTCAAAGTGACCTTCCTGTTTCTACTGTTTCCTCAGACTCCTTCAGCTTAAAATATTCAGCATGTCAAGGTATCATAATTTGGGGTAACTTGGGAAAGGCCCCTCAGAGCCTACGTCCAAACCTGACACAAAACCACTTCTGCTGTCTGCTATTGACCAAAGCAAGTGTCAAGTCCAGCCCAAAATCAAGGGGTGGGGCAAACAGATTCCACCTCTTGATGCCTGGAGCTGCAAAGTTACTTTGCAAATGATGTGGACACAGGGATGAGTGAAAAATTGGAGATATTTATGTAATCAACATGTTAAATCTGCATTTACTCTTCTAGAGTGAGTTAGTGGACTTATTCTATATGCTTCCCTAGAATTTACTCCTTTCCTACCCCTCGCCCATGTGTTTTAACCCGCTTGTGCTTCTAAGAATACATAACCTTCCTTTGTTTAGCTTGGCACTAAAGCATGAAAGTGTATTGTAGATATTATATAGCAACTGTTGAATTAATAAACTACATGCCAATATATAAAGTACCTATATATTATTAAATGTGAAATGATTAAACAGTGATTACTTTAAGCTGTTGCAAATAGTGCTGAAAGAGACATATATTTAGTTGTAATACACAATAGCAATCATGACATCAATATTTCTGCCCAATGGCAGGAATTCATTTTCAGCTTAAACTCTAATCAAAAAGTATAATTACTACATAATAATGATGGCAACAAAAGCCTTAGGCTGATTCATGTGAAAGTTTTAATATTCAACCATGTGACCTACAAAAGCAATGGCAAATTTGATGGTTCAACCTAATATCAATGAGGCAGGATAGTTATTTTCCAGGTGTCAGTGAACCTGAGAAGGCAAAACAGTGTTGATGTTAGGCAGCATAGCTGAAAGGCTGAGCAAAATAGGGAGCAGACATTTTATGGAGCTTCCTTGTAGGGAGCAAACCCTCTCAGGATTAAATCGATAAAGGTGTATTATGGACAACAATCTTGGATATATGTGGAGAATATTTAAAATTCATAGGTTGTGTCCTAATACCCTTTATAGACTAGCAGTAGCAGAGAACGTGAAGAAGTTTATGGCAAATGATTATTGTGACGGAGTAGGAAGACACGGTGTTTAACACCTCCTATAGAATTGTGACTCAATGTAGTGTCTTCTCTAAGAACCGTGTGCTACACAATCCTAGAGTACAAAACGTACTAAGGGAGTGGTAAAGCCAGGGACTAATTCTGTAGATGGAAGTCCATGGTCATGATGCTTAAAAATAGCAGAAAATTAAGTTATAAACACAGGTACAGACTGCACATTAGAACAAGTCTATGATTGTGGGGAAGTCTTCCCAAAGAAAGAGGTATCTACTCACCATCCTTAAAGATGAGTAGGATTTAGGAGGCTGGACCAGGGAGAGCTGGACCATGGTTTATCCCACTGCGGCTTGAGTAAGGATTGCATGCTTGGGGTGACTAGTTATATTCCTTCAATCTTCTGAATGATGATAACTAGCATGTGTTTATTGCTTACTATGTGCCAATGTGCCGTATTCTCTGTGTGCATTATCTTGTTTAACTCTTTTCCAAAATTCTGTGTGGGAAATACTGTTATCTCCATTTGATACATATAGAGCAAATCAGTGCTTAGAATCCTTAAATTATTTGCTTAGTCACACAGTGAGAAATTGACAAAGATCAAGATTTAACTCAGGACATAGCTTCTTAACTATTTTCTTGTCAACTGTTTTTAAGCCAACTTCTGGCCAATTACTTTGTAGTAATAAAAAAATAAATAAATTTGTATTCTGTTTTAAGCTTGTGTTTTTTCCTCAGTGCAAGACACTGATTTATTGTTGTACCTTGAACAATTCAAAGGCAGTGTTTTAAACATTGTAGATGTTTAATAAATATTGTTGGTTTAATCAGTCTTCCAAAGCACAGGTTGAAAACTATGGCCCACAAGCCAAATTCAACCTGCAGCCTGTTTTTGTGAGTGGTTTTATTGGAGCACGGCTACTGCCCACTCATCAACCTATTGTCTATGACTGTTTTCAAACAGCTGTGGAATTAGGTAGCTGAGAAAGAGACCAAATGACCAGCAAAACATATAATATTTATTATTTGGCCCTTTACAGACAAAGTTTGTATAATCCTATTCTAAAGGAAAGGAAAGAAAAAATAATATATATAAACTCTAGGAAAGTGATATATTGAGTACTTCTCATTCTTACACTGTTAGAAAATTTCCAAAAGTGAGACATTCAAGTGTCTAACACCACTAACTGTGATTATTTTGTTAGTCTAGCCTTTTAATATCATAATTTTAACTGCCAGGCACTTTATGTGTTCTATTTTATTTTCTTTATATTTTTCTTTTACATTTTTTCATTGGAGGTACTTCATGTGCTTATTTCATCGAATCCTCATAAGACCAGTTGGTAGAGATTATCATCACCATTTTATTAGTAAAGGAAGCAGAAATTAAAGATACTTGCCACTGCTCCACTGGGGAAACTGGAATCTGGACATAGCCATCTTGGACTCCAAACCCTGGATTCTATTTTCCCACTGTAGTTTCAATCCATTCTCATGTGGCAAAAACATCCTGATTAATTGCTTATGAACATATAGTGCCCTTTATTTGAAAATACCAGCAATCATTTCTCAGTGTTAGCACATAAATGAGAACAGCCCATTAACACTTGAAAAATGTCAAGCCCTGAGAGGTCAGGTGACTGGTACTCCCAGCCATGCAGTGATTTACAGGAGGAGACCTGCAATTGAAGGCATTATTTCTCAGTGTTCCCGCATAGTTTGTAACCTTAGTGTCACAGAGTCTCAGGGTTGGACAGTTACTTAAAGATCATTTTGCCTAACCCCCTACCCGAGGCTTGAATTTGTCATTAGTATCTCAGGGGACTTGGCAATTGGTCTCACACTGATGATGCATTTAGTCAGGTCCAGAGACTGTGATGGACGTTTAATGTGCTTCACCCCATTTAATCTCTACAGCACCTCTGGGAGATGGGTATTAATTTCATAAGATAAGGAAACTCAGGCTCAGTAAGATCAAGTCATTTGCCCAAGGTCACACAACTGGTAAGTAGTAAAATTAAGATTGAGAGCCAACACCGTCCAACATAAAACCCGTCCTCTATCCTTGTCATCACTCCCCATCAGCAGCCTGACAGCAGAGAGGTATTGATGGTCCACTCAGCAAGACTAGTTATAACCTCTGAAAGACAGGGAAATTATAGGGGTGAATGTTGTTAACACTTTTGTGGTGGGTGACAGTGAATACATTTTCTATTAAAGCGAATATGCACTTGGGAAGAACTAGTCACATAAAAGTCACTTAAAAAAAAAAAAAACCTTAAAATCTCTCAGCTACCAGTTTATTACAAATAAGTGGTCAGCCATGCCTCTCTGACCAAACATTTAACAGAAAACCCACTCCATCCATGACTTCGGGCAAAACCAACCAGCCATACTTCAACCACAGCTCAACTCCCTCATAGTTTGGGCAGGCACAGGAATACTTTCAGGTCTCTGCTGGCTGTCATGCTGGCATCCTGTAACTACCTTGTATACCCGCATATGGGTAGTGAGATATCATTAGGTAGACATTGCATTTTTGGAAGCATTTAACTACTGCACTAGTTAAACAAAACTTCTAGAGGGGTCACCCTACCTAGGTCACGTACACACACACACACACACACACACACACACACACATGAACACTCCTCACTCCATCTCTCTGACACAATCCTTTCTACATGATGGGTGCTGTGCAACATTGAATAAAACATCATCTCAAACCCCGAAACACGGTGGGTTTAAGGAAGTGAGTGAGTATGCAAGATAAAAGAAATAAAGAGGCTAGGTAAATCAATACATAAGTAATGATTGACATTACTGTGTCTTTATTCTGAACAGGCACTGTGCTAAGTGATGCACTTCATTTATTCCACGCAGCTACTCGTGAAATAGCACATTTATTGCCCCCAGTTTCAAATGAGAAAAGCGTGCCTTAGGATTAACATGTTCAAGCCACAATTACCACAAGCCACGATTTGGATCCTGAAAGCATTTTTAATAAAGAAATCACAAAAGTAAAGGAGATTAAATTAAAACATACACATACATGCACACACACCCATACAGCAAAAAACATATACAAACCCAGAGAGAAGGCTCCCAGTTCCAGACAGAGCCAGTATCTCCCGCTGTGACCTTTCAAGGAAATTACCATTTTAGAGGAATCCCAGGACCTTCTGGTTCATTTCTGACATCTCCCTACCCCTCCAACCCCCTGCCGATTCCTCTCCGTTTGTAGCATTTCTGATCCAGCTATATCTTTTGTCCAAACCGCAAGCACTCACTTCTGGCCACCTTCCAGCCCCACTCCCGGCCCTTCCACACACACCTTACAGTGGCAAATCAGCACACTCAGGATTTTCTCAAGCTCTCTTAGGGGAAGCCAACAGATGTCAAGGTCTTTGAGTGTCCCTCTCCTCATTTTTAGTCTGGGGATAATAGTACCTGCATAGAGAATTCTTGTGTGGATAAGAGATGGGGATGTAAATTGTAGGCAGCAAATAACAATTATCTATTACGGAAATCACAGGCAGGGTACTTCTCTCACGTAAGGTTATGTTTTACTTTAACTGTTGAGAAAACCCTAGGATGGTGTTTTCAATTGGATGTGGTCATCCAAGGAGCTGGTTTTATAGCCTTAGCTATTCATTGAGTCAAAAATTATTATGGCTGCATTTTTTGTAAAGGCTGAATAATTTTATTGCCCTCAATGAGATTGGTAGCTGAGGAAGCTGAGGCAATGATGAAAATAATTAAATCGTGCTTCAGGGCACAAAGCAATCAAATACAGATGAATAGAAAGAAATTTTGCATTCCTCCCAGATTCTTTTGACCTCCTTTGACCACCCCCTGCACCCACCAGAACCTGATACTACCCACCGGATGAGAAAATGGAGCAATCGCGCCTTTCACCCACGGCTTAGTGAGCTGTGGGGGCCGTAGCCAAACAGGATCTGATCCAGACAGCCAGATGCTGAGGTTCTGCCAGAGACCAGCTTTATTTCTTTGGCTCCCTCCTCCTTTAGCTGATGTGAGGACTCCTAGTAGCATTATTTATTATAATTAATTGTTTCACTTCACTGATCAAAAGCTGCTTCCAAATCTGATCCAAGGACAAGTACAATCCCTGAAATTCATGAATCTTGACATTACAAGCCCCATAAACCTTCAATGAGGAAAGGCTGGACCTGTGTGCAGAAGCGCCCTTGCTGTACTTTCCAGGCATCGTGGATTCTCTGTGCAGAGCAGCGGAAGTGTCCAGCTATGTCTAGATTTGGGGCCCTCTGATGTCTTTTCTTGCCTTGGAGCCCCCATATGAAACAGTGCTCTTCTGCCTTAAACTGTGGCTATCCTTGCAAAAGAGGCTTTAAGAGAAAGGCATCCTTGTAAGTGCAACACATGCCACAAGGCTCATTTCTAGATGGTTAAAAAGAGCAAACTTTGTCCCTGTGACATCAAAGGAGCTGTGGTAAAATCTATACCATTATGATCATGCTACACAAAGGCGTTAAGAAATTCTATTTCTATATTTCGTGTCTTTATCATAAGTGAGACATTGTGTAATTTTTAGACTCTTCCCTTCCAATTCTTAAAGAAATAAAAAAATAAATAAAAATGATCATCATTACTGGGGTAAGCAAATAAGCTCTGTGGGAGAGACGTTTACTACACGGTTTCATAAGAATGATTCCAAATATACATTTACTGGCTATGCATTCACTTGTTCGGACTTGGCATGCAAACTCTAAGTGCCTTGAAAGTGGTTTTGCTGTCTTATATATGTTTTCTTCAACTTCACAAATGCATAGCTCTCCCCAGAGCTAATATTCAAGAAATATTAGTTGGTTGACTTGAGCTCTCTTTTAGCCTCAAGCTTCCTGGGAGTTTGTTTTCTTGTTAATTTGCTGCTGAGCAGTACTCAGCACCTGCTCTTCTCAACTTGACTGTGTCTCCTCCACCAGCCTAAACAGAAGGGTATAGAAGGGAGACAAAGAGATTCAACCAAAGTGGGGGTGTGTCTTGAGGAGGTGGGAGTCTCAGCATAGGACACTGGAGATCAGTAAGACATTCACTGCTCACATTGACTTTCCCTGACTTCCCTATTCAACATTTACTGTAGCATTCCCTGTGGGTTCCTTGGGTATTCCTTGACATTGGTACTTTTTCTTCATTCATTGAGAGGTGATTTCTTGAGAGGGAGGGCTGTGTGGCTATGTGGAATTGCATCTCTAATCCATGGATCACTAAATATAGAGGTAGAGTATGGATTGTGAAGTAGAATAGGGTTACTTTTTAATTTAAGTGATCAGAAACCTTTTGAAATTTGTATTTCAGAAAAACAACTGAAACAGTACTTACTTAGAGATATGAAAGATTTTTTATACTTTTCTATATGTAATTCAGAGATAAAGAACTTCATCTTCTCCTAGCTTATATTGTAGATGTCCTTTTCTCAGTGTACTGCCAAAAACTGTCTGCCCTTTTCACTCAAAGTGGAATTCTTCTCTACAGGAGAAGAAAAATCTAATTCTCAACTGATTATATGATTATTTATTGAGTTTATGATATTGATGGAAAGACTGCTTAGAGTGTGGGAAGGTGTAAAGTTATAAGGAAGGTCTAAGAAGTGCTTCCTATCTGAAAGGAGCTCTTAATTTTGTAAGAACATAATAATACATAAATGCATAAGATTACAGATTCATTCTAACCCCTGTGTTTCTAAGATTCCCAGTCTGGAGGAATTGCAACAACATTCACACAGCCTCCCAATCCAGGATACCAGGAGTCACCCTGGACTCCTTTGTCTCTTTCATTCCCCCAAGCTAAATGGTCCAAAAGATCTATAGATTCTACCTCCTTAACGTCTCTACACTAGCCTCGTCCACAACATCCTCCTGCCTTAGTTCCATCATCCATCAGTTCTTGCCTCAATCCTTAGAATAGTCTACTAATTACTCTTTTTGTGTCAAATCTTGAATACCTTCAGCTCCCCAATCCATCTTCTACTCTACAAGCAGGTTGATCTTTCTTAGATAAAGTTTAATTGACCCTGTAATTTCCTTACTTAAGCAGGACAAGATGTAGATACTTTCACTTAATATATAAGGTCCTTAATAATTTGTTCCCTGCCTGATTTTCTAATTCATCTTTTGCCATTCCCTAATAATCTATAAATGCCAAGAGGATGGGATCAAAAACTTTTTTGTGCAGCTCTGTATCCGTTAATACTTACCAAGGACGCTGAACACAATAGGTGCTGATAACTTGGAATAAATAAACGCTTTGCTCCAATATAGCTAACCTATTTGTTATTTCTTGAATGGCCCATATTGGTGCTGTTTCTGAGTCTTCTGACTAAACTTTTGCCTCTCCCTACAATGTTCTTAAGGACAAATTCAATTCAAGGAGACCATCCACCAGAAGGTTTTCCCTGTTCCCCTTGACTGATTAAGATGTCTCTCTGTTGTGCTCCCATACCCCTCCAGGTTAGCTCTGTTACAGAAATTGCTGTGCTTTCTGTGATAACAGGTTCATTTCTCTCTGGCTTCCTCTAGACTGAATGCTCCTTGACAGCAGGGCCCATGTTTTATTTGGTTTTCTATACCATGTGCCATCATTGTACCTGGCTTAAAGTAGGCACTTGATAAATGCTTAATAAACCTATGAATGAGCTGTATGAATATACAAAAGCATAAGAGAGAGCAAATAAATTAATAGATAGATATATTGACCTGAACAGCACACAAGGCTATATGTACTATTAAATGTAGGCATTTGAAGAGGAGTACAATCTCCTAAGAGGAAGACTTCTCAGTCAGCTCTTTGGAAATGACTTTCATGTTCGTGTTGAGGGGACTTTCTGGTGTAAAGAACAATAATTACTATTTTTTCTTCAGTTCAATTTATTATTACATAGTATTTCTCTAAATATTCACAGATTTCTTACATAACTGATAACTCAAAACTATGTGGATTTAACAGATTAACTATTCCCCAACATTCAAATTGATTACATACTTCTCAAGTCAAAATGTGAAAGCTGCATAAACTCTGTAAACACTTTAAAAAGCAAACATGAAATAGAGTGAACACAGAATAATCAGTACTCAGCCTGGCTAATCCTTGTCATTATTCATCTCTCAGCTAAGCATCATTTTTCAGATAGATTTCTTTGATCAGCAATCTCCATCATTCTCTCTCATAGTTCCCTGAAATTCCCCTCAAGCATTAATTGAACTTGTACTTATATTTTTGTTTGTTTAACTGTTTATCATTTCTCTCCACCACCGGTCCATGTAAACCCCACAAGGTAGAGATAACATCTACTTAATTTAGCTCTAAATTTGCAGTACCTAATGTAGTGCTGGCATATAGTCAGCAGTCAGTAAGTGTTCATTAAATGATTACATGTGTTTGTTTAATGCCTGTAAACTCTGTGCAGGCAGACATGATCTTGATTTTCTTTGCCATCGCCCCCTAATCACGCACTCACACACACACACACTCACACCCGATACATAGATGGTACTAATAAATATTTGGTGAATGAATACTAAATAGCCTTCTAAAAAAATCTCCTCATATATGACCTTGAAGCCCTCCAAACCATTTTCCACAATACGGTCAACATGATCTTGGAAAAATGTGAATCTCATGATACCGGTCCCCTACTTTAAGCTTGTTAAGTATCATCTCCTTGTTCTTAGAATAAATTCTGAAATTCTTATCAAAGCCCACAAAGCCTCACCTGTCTTATCTCACCCTCTCCTTTTCTGAGTCCTCATCATACAGGTGTCTCATCACTCTCTGAAATGGGACTTGGTGCTCCCTCGCTAGGACCTCCTTCCTGTGTCCTTATTCATGTATGCTCTTCCCTTCACCTGGCCAATTCTCTGCTTTGCTCTCCTTAAGTTCACATCTTAGAATAATATCATGTCCTCTGTGAAGACTTTCATGAATGCCCCACCCCACTATCAGGAAAGTTCAGATTCCCTCTGTCATATGCTCTCTTAGCACTCTATACTTCTCTATAGCACTCACCACAATATAATTAAATACCAAATTTGTGGTTGGTTGATTAAAGTCTGTCCTTCTAGAAACTGAAATCCACAGGTTCAGAGAGTATATCATTCTCATTCAACCCCAAATTTTTTAGCAGCTATCAGTGTCTTATCCAGTGCATGGGCTCAGTAACTGTTTACTAAAAGACTAACTGAATGAGTGGATATGATTTGGAACATTAACTGCTATTTGGTCTCAAGTTAAAGATCGTCATTCACATTTGAACACCCCGTTCATCATCACTTATACCTTAGCAGCTATGGCAGAAAAGATCATCACCCAAATAGCTGAATTAACCACCAACCCACCCTGAGTCCCAAGCTATTGTTTTCAAATTTTGGCTTAAAACTAAAGAAGTTCTGCATCAATACAATTTTTCCAACGCAACTACTTTTTCATTCTTCTTTGTTCTTGATAAAGAATTCAATGTTTCCTCAACCTTTCACTAATATATTGAAGCAGTGAAATTCCCTTCAATATGTCGGTCACTCTCCTGAGGTCACATGGCATTGAATACTGAACACAGAACTATGGGTATGATCTGATTCCCCTACACAGAAGAGGGCTAATTCCACCTTCATATGAGACACTATAGCTCCATGATTTTAATCTGAGGACTCATTCTAATGACCAAAGGTGATAAAATACCCAATGCACTGAGTGAGTTCCTACATTTTTAGTTAGTATAATTTTAATGCCTTACCCTTTGGCCTTAATTTAAGGAATAATAAAGTTTAAGAAATCAACAGCAAAATGGGAAATTTTCAAAAAGAAAGTCTCTCAATCTCTATTATTTTGGGGTCAAGATATTCCTAATTTCTATCATTCTTTTTTTAGATCTGCAACACCTTTTAGGGCATAATGTAGCTATTTTACTTTATTCTCAAAAGAAACATGAGTAAGCATGACACATCTTTTTAAAATCCTGGCTGTATCATGCCTTATTCTCATTTTGTACATTATTCAAAGTAAGAGACATTAGGTGTTTTCCTGAATCAAAGTCTAAGTTAAACTCTCATCCTCTCAAGTTTTCAAATGAATATTTTTAATAATTAAAATGCCTCAATGCAAGAGAAAAGAAAGAGGGAGAGGGAAGGGAAAGAGAAAGAGGGGAAAAGAGGTGGAGCGGTGGTGAGAGAGAGAGAGTGTCTTGGAACTATGAGTACATGAAAAAAGAGTTGGAGCTGTCATCATTCCACCACATGGCCACATCTTCTAGGGATTATTTAACCTCATCAGTACCTGTCTTTCATAACATTAGATGTCTTGGCCTCAATTGTTAAAGAAAACACTTTGAGAGATTTTCCAGTATGTAAAGAAAATGTATATTTTTTGGTAATGTATATGCATATTATATGCATATGTTAATTCAGCTGCCTTATTTTACTTGTAATATATTATTTTCTGTTTTTTTCTCCCTAAATCTCGATACCTATAAAAAAGTTTTGTAAATATTTTTCTCTAATGCCAAAATTATAATCTTTTATAATATAAAAAGCAAAGTCATTTTTCAATAGCGACACATTCAATGCTCTAAGCAACTCCTTGCCACGGCTTATTAAAGTTATTATAGATTATCTTTTTTAAAATCCTTTTCTATTTTTACAATGTTTATCTTTTATTTTCTCTTCTAATTTCTTATCCACCTATACTTTGCTTTTCTCTATGTACATGATAAAACTCATGAACTACTAAAGTGAACCAAAACTTATAAGGGCTATACCTCTCAGCTCAGCAAGACAACTTTGCAGTGGTATTAATAGATGTTTAAAAGCATAAATCATATATCTGTGAGAAATAAGAAGACATTGTTTACGGAAGAAGAGTTTTTATAAGGCATGGTCCCACTAAGTATGCCTCTTACCCCCTAGCTATATCACTACGGAGATAGTATTTGTCATCTATGGAGACCAAAAACAGTTCCAGGACTGTATAGATGCCTCATCTCTCTCTGTGCCTCTATGTTATTTATCAAAAGCATGGGGACAAGAGACTTCAAAGGGAATTCCTTCCTCAGATCAGCTCAGTGGGAGGCCAAGGGAGACAAGAAACAAGCTCTTGATTGGTATTTATTGAGTGCCAAATGTTTCCTCAACACTGTACAATACACAGGGAAAGACATGGTCCATGCCCCATGGGGTTACCATCTAAATAGGACCGATGAGGTGAGACATAATTGGCTGAATTCTTACTCTGTGTTGATGACTTCTCTATGGGAACCCAAATCGTCCTCTGTGGAGATTGGTGCTATTCACCAAACCTTAACAAGCGCGTTATGTCCTCTGAGAGCCTGGCACCATCAGTCCCATCAGGAGGGAGAGCTCTGTGTTTGTCATAACTGCTTCTCGTATTCAGTCTCTCGCCAGATGCAGTCTTCAATGGCCTCGGCAGCAGTGGGAGGTCAATAGAAGGCTTTGTGGATGATCCAGGAGAAGCAGGAAGACCCTTGTCCTGGAGACAAAAGCTTAGCCTAATACTTCTAGAATTGCTCTCCTGGCTGCCATTTTTAACATATCGCTTCAATGGTTACAGCTCCCCAGTGGCTCCCCTGTTTCTTCCTCCATTCAACGGAGACCTCTGAACACTGCCGCAGATTTGATCCTATCCTCTTGATGGCCAGATTATGCCCTGTGGCCAGCCTTGCAGTCTCTCCTTCTGCATATCCTAGCCAAGGGGCCTCACAAGCCAAGAAAAAACTATTTCTTCTTCTCCCCAAGACAACATTGATCTCCTTCTATATACATGTCCTGAGAAACCAAAAATTAATCCAGTCTATGTAATTTCATCTACTGTCTCACAACCTACTTTTATAGTTTGAGTCTTCATTTCTAAATCTTGAGCTATTTTTATCTATTTTGACTTCTCAATTTGTCTCATAAATATTATATCTATATCCACAGCTGATGAATGTGTAAATATAATAAAACCTGATATAATCCTCCCATGGTAAAATCAGGAAACTATTTTATTTTCTGAACACTGCTGTTCTGGACTATACTCCTATATAATCCAGAACAGGGTAATTTTTTTTTCATCTCTAACTACTTTAATTCTAAAATTTATGCATTATCCTCTGTGGCTTTTATTAATCTTTAAATTCAACTGAGGTAGGGGTAAGAACTGTGCGTTAGTACAGGCCAGGGAGGGGAGGAAATCCCAGACTTTTCTAACCCCATTAATCCTAGAGCCTCCAAAGTTGCCTGAACTTGGGTCACTCAGTTGCCACAGCTACCAGAAATGTGGTCAATGAAGCTGTCTTGTGTCTAACAATAGGCTGTATCTTTGACTAACCAATATGTTAAGCAATGAACTGGGTAAAGTCGTAAGCAAAAGGCTTATCTAATCAGTAAAAAACATAAGATTGGAAGGACTCATTCAATCACTCAAAACATACATATTGAGACTCAAACATTTTATAAGCACAATGCCAGGTGCTAGGAATTCAATGATAAGCAAAAATCAGATAAAGTTGCTGCTGTCCTACGCTACATACTCCAGAAGGAAAATTTAAATTAACCACATAATAAATCTAAAATTCCAAGTCTGTTAGATTCTGTGAATGAGAGGCGTATAGTATCAGGGAAGGGCTTTGACGTCAACTTCTAAGGATGTCATGGAAGACTTCCCTTTGGAAGTGAGGACTGAGCTGAGATCTGAGGGCAACATGGCCTTAACTAGGGAAGGAGTGGAGGGAGGAACCAGCCATGCAAGGAGAGCAGATGTCATGGGCAGAGACCACTATTCTAAGGAAGAAGGAAGTAGACGCTTTTTTATTCTCCATGTGCCAACCCTCAAACAGCATGTCCTGGACCATTCATTCCCCTGCTTCCACTTCATCTGGACTCCTTTTATGGCACTAGAATTTCTACCTTGTATTACAGTGCAATACAATTCTTCTGCTGCATTCCCAAAGGAAAAGATCACTAGGTTGTTCTTTAAAGCCTCCACGGTACCTAGAAGAGTACTTGAATACTGCAATCAGGTGGAACAAAGGGAAGAAACCAAGAAGATGGCATTTGAAAGTATATGTAGTCAACTATACTTTAATAAGAAGACATTATTAATGTTAAAAAGTATAGTATATACAAATAGTTATTTCTTAAATAAGTGCTTCTTAAAAAATAAGACTAGGCAGACTTATCTTGAAAACACCTCATATAATAAAGTCACACTGAGTTCAAGTTGAGGAAATAACCAGGGACCAAAACAAACAAGGAAGTAAAATGAGAATGGTCCAGGAAGGATGTAACCACATATGCTCAAGAGGATTTGGCTGATATCAGAAATCTAAAGCCTTGTGGTTTAGTGTCCTATGAGATGACTTTGGCCTGGGCAAAGTAGAATTAGAATGGAGATTCCCTTATAAAGTCTGGAACTTGTGTGTCCTACTGACAAGGGAAGATGACAAAAACACCTGTTTATATTGGTTTAGACACTGGAAGGAAAAAATACTGACACTGGAATAAAAAGTACTAACCATAGATCTGCCTTCAAATACAATTATACTACTGTTTGGTCTAGAAAACCCACATCAAAAAATTTCTTAATGTAGTCCAAGAGTAGTAGCACTTCAACTTTCTAGGTAGAAAAAAAATACATTGTCTATGAAAGCGTGTGTCCTTAACCTAGACCCATACATAAATTTGAGCTCACAACATAAAATTTAACAATTCATGAGAAAACAAGTTACCATGAGTAAAAAAAAAAATCATGGCAATAGACACCTGGGATTCCAAATAGTATAATTATCAAATCCAGAATATAAAGTACCCATGCTTGAAATGTTTAAAGAAATAACAGATGGAATTCAAAATATGAATAAGAAACAAGAGATTATAAAAATATAACTAAGCATATTTTAAAAAATAACTTTTCTAAAATTTAAAAATGTCAGCACTATAGCTAAAATCTCAATATACAGATTAAATAAAAGCTTTAATACAGCTGAAGAAATACTGACACAAAAGATACATCTAAAACTATAGAACTACAGAACACAACAGTGAAAGGCAGATAGGAAATAATGTGAAGAGACAAAGAAATATGGAGGAAAGAATGTTTAAAAATCTAACATGCATCCAATTGGAATTCCAGAAGAAGGAAATAGAAAGGATAAAAGAGAACTAATATTGAAAGGGAGCATAACTGAGAAATTTTAAGAATTGATAATAATATAAAAAATCAGAAAGGGATGCACAAACAATACCCAATAGGTGAAATAAACAGAAATCTCCTAGACACTTATTAATAAATTTGCACAATACCACTAACAAGGAAGTGATTTTTAAAGCAAACAGAAAGAAAAAATGATTGTCTATATAGAAAAAGAAATTAAATAGAAGAATTCTCAATGACAATAATGGAAATGCTGGGAGAGAATAGCTGTAAATCTAAAATTGTGTACCACCTAAATTATTGATTTCACAGCCAGAAAACAAAAACCGTGTAAATGCCAACTAGGTACAGTTTGATTGGGAGTGCTGTTCCAAAATTCTCTATAATACCTATTTTTTTTCACGTCATTCCATCAGTTTAAGAGAAATTGTTGTCAAAATTTCCAACTATGATTATAGATTTTATCTCTTCTCCCTTTATTGTTTTTTTACTGGTTAAAAATATTTAGTTTTTTTTTTAATTTTTATTGGAGTACAGTTGATTTACAATGTTGTGTTAGTTTCATGTGTACAGCAAAGTGAATCAGTTATACATATACATATATCCACTCTTCTTTTAGATTCTTTTCCCATATAGGCCATTGCAGAGTATTGAGTAGAGCTCCCTGTGCTATACAGCAGGTTCTTGTTAGTTATCTATTTTATATATAGTAGTGTATATATGTCAATCACAATCTTCCAATTTATCCCTCCCCCTAACTTATACCCTGGTAACCATAAGTTTGTTTTCTACATCCATGACTCCATTTCTGCTCTGCAAATAAGTTCATTTGTACCCTTTTTTTTTGATTCCACATATAAGTGATATCATATGATATTTGTCCTTCTGTGTCTGACTTACTTCACTCAGTATTACAATCTCTAGGTCCATCCATGTTGCTGCAAATGGCATTATTTTGTTCTTTTTTATGGCTGAGTTATATTCCATTGTATATATGTACCACATCTTCTGTGTGTTTTTTTATAACATCTTTATTAGAGTATAATTGCTTTACAATGCTGGGTTAGTCTCTGCTGTATAACAAAGTGAATCAGCTATACATACACGTATATCTCCATATCCCCGCCCTCTTGCATCTCCCTCCCACCCTCCCTATCCTACCCCTCTAGGTGGTCACAAAGCACCGACCTGATCTCCCTGTGCTATGTGGCTGCTTCCCACTCACTATCTATTTTACATTTGGTAGTGTATATATGTCCATGCCACTCTCTCACTTTGTCCCAGCTTACCCTTCCCCCTCCCTGTATCCTCAAGTCCATTCTCTAGTAGGTCTGCATCTTTATTCCCATCTTGGCCCTAGGTTCTTCTGACCACTTTCTTTTTTTTTTTTTTAGATTCCATATATACGTGTTAGCATATGGTATTTGTTTTTCTCTTTCTGACTTACTTCACTCTGTATGACAGTCTCTAGGTCCATCCACCTCACTACAAATAACTCAGTTTCGTTCCTTTTTATGGCTGAGTAATATTCCATTGTATATATGTACCACATCTTCTTTATCCATTCCTCCATCAATGGGCATTTAGGTTGATTCCATGACCTGGCTATTGTAAATAGTGCTGCAATGAACATTGTGGCGCATGTGTCTTTTCGAATTATGGTTTTCTCAGGGTATATGCCCAGGAGTGGGATTGCTGGGTCATGTTTGTATGGATTTTATACATATTAGTGTATATATGTCAATCCCAATCTCCCAGGACATACCACCACTACCCCTCCCCTGCTTTCTCCCCTTGGTGTCTATATGTTTGTTCTCTACATCTGTGTCTCTATTTGTGCCTTGCAAACTGGTTCATCTGTGCCATTTTTCTAGATTCCACATATACGTGTTCATATACGATATTTGTTTTTCTTTTTCTCACTTACTTCACTCTGTATGACAGTCTCTAGGTCCATCCACATCTCTACAAATGACCCAATTTCGTTCCTTTTTATGGTTGAGTAATATTCCATTGTATATAAGTATTACATCTTCTTTATCCATTCATCTGTCCATGGGCATTTAGGTTGCTTCCATGACCTGGCTATTGTAAACAGTGCTGCAATGAACATTAGGGTGCATGTGTCTTTTTGAATTATGGTTTTCTCTGGGTATGTGCCCAGTAATGGTATTGCTGGGTCATATGGTAATTCTATTTTTAGTTTTTTAAAGAACCTCCATACTGTTCTCCATAGTGGCTGTATCAATCTACATTTCCACCAACAGTTCAAGAGGGTTCCCTTTTCTCCAAACCCTCTCCAGCATTTGTTGTTTGTAGATTTTCTGATGATGCCCATTCTAACTGGTGCGAGGTGATACCTCATTGTAGTTTTGATTTGCATTTCTCTAATAATTAGTGATGTTGAGCAAATTTTCATGTGCTTCTTGGCCATCTGTATGTCTTCTTTAGAGAAATGTCTATTTAGGTCTTCTGCCCATTTTTGGATTGGGCTGTTTGTTTTTTTTAATATTGAGCTGCATGAGCTGTTTATATATTTTGGAGATTAATCCCTTGTCCATTGATTCATTTGCAAATATTTTCTCCCATTCTGAGGGTTGTCTTTCTGTCTTGTTTATAGTTTCCTTTGCTGTGAAAAAGGTTTTAAGTGTCCTTAGTTCCCACTTGTTTATTTTAATTTTATTTCCACCCATTTTTTGATTGGGTTGTTTTTTTTTGATATTGAGCTTCATGATCTGTTTGTATATTTTGGAGATTAATCCCTTGTCAGTTGCTTCATTTGTAAATATGTTCTCCCATTCTGAGAGTTATCTTTTTGTTTTGTTTATGGTTTCCTTTGCTGTGCAAAAGCTTTTAAGTTTATTTAGGTCCCATTTGTTTATTTTTATTTTCATTACTCTAGGAAGTAAATAAAAAAAGATTATCTTTTCTCCCTTTAGTTCTGTCACTTTTGGCTTCATATACTTTGAAGCTCTGTTATTAGGTGCTCACACCTATAAGTATATACACATTCAGGATTAGAACTTTCATAAAATTTCTTTTTTTTTTACATTTTGCCTTTAATTTTTAGCTATACTTTGTATTAGTTTTAGTAGTGGCTCTAGGGACTCTACATGCAACTATAAATTATCACAATCTACTTAGAACTACTATTATGCTACTTTGTATTAAACACTATAATATTACAACACTATAATTCCATTAGCCACTCTTTCATTTGTACTTCTGTTGTTATATTTTCTACTTTTACAACCTGTTATAAACCCAGTACAATGTTATAATTTTTCTTTAAACAGTCAATTTCCTTTTAAAGATGTTGAGAGACAAAAATATATATGCTTTTTCATTTTTACCTAAATATTTATGAGTCCAGGTGCTCTTCATTCCTACCTGTAGATTCAAGTTTTTATCTGATACCATTTCCCTTCAGACCAAATCATTTCCACACAGAATAGGTTTGCTGGTGATTAATTCTTATCAGTTTTCATTTATATGAAAAGGCCTTTATATTGTGTTAATTTTTGAAGTATTTTGATTAGAAAGTGAAATTTGGATTGACTTTTTTTTCCTATTATTCAAGGCTTTAAAACATGATTCCATTTAAAAAAAAAAAAAAAAAAACATGATTCCACTGACTCCTGGCTTCCATTATTTCTGATGAGAAACCAGTTGTTACTGTGAATGTTCCTGTCTATGTCAACCACTAATTAATAATCCAAATAAAACTAGAATACAAATAAAGTAAGAGTATGTGAGGTTGGTGACTGGAAATACGTGTTCTTGTTGTATTTGAAGAGAGTAAAAGCTAAATCTTTATCTTTAATTGACTCATAATCTATTAACAAATTTTAAAATGCCTAAAATATAAGCATCAAGAAATAAAGAAGCATTATTGTTCAGAGTAATGGAAATAAATAACGAAAAATGGAATAATTACCTGTGGCTAGTGGAAAATGGAACAGTGATAGAAAATAACTTTATTTAATAAGAAACCTTATAAAACCACTTAACTCTTTAAAATAAATGCATGCAAATCCTTGACAAATACCATAATTATATTTTTAATGATTCATGGCATTTTACTCAATTCCTGTCCCCCAAAATACGATTCCTATTAACCATGGATATATTTTCTGTTCCTATAATTTTGCCTTTTCTAGAATGTTATATAAATGGAATCATATGATATGTAGCCTTTGGCTCCTGGCTTCTTTCACTTATATAATGCTTTTGAGATTCATTCTTGTTATTGCATATATCAGTAGTTTTTTCCCCTTCTTATTACCGAGACATATTCCATTGTATAAAGGTACCACAATTTTTATCTGCATTCACCAGTTGATAAACATTTGGGTTGTTTCCAGTTTGGGATGATTATGAATAAAACTGCTATAAATATTTGCACACAGATTTCCGTGTAGGCGTTAGTATAATTTCTCTTGGGTAGATGTCTAGGAATGCAATTGCTGGGGAATGTAGTAAACATATATTTTACTTGATAAGAAACTGAAAAATTATTTTCCAAAGTGGCTGTACCATTCTATATTCTCACCAGCAGAGTGTGAGAGTTCCAGTTGCTCTTAATCCTCGACTTCATTTGGTATTGTCAGATTTTGTTTCTGTTTTTAGCTATTCTAAGAGGTGTGTCTTCTTTTATTTCTCTCAACAAAGTTTGGGAGTTTTCAGCATACCAATCTTTCACATATTTGTAGGTATATCCCTAAGTGTTACATGTTTTCAGGTATTCTTGCATATGCTGTTGTTTTTACTTCAATCTAGTTGCTCAAAGCTAGTATATAGAAACACAACTTAGTTTTGTACACCGACCTTGTATTCCATGGCATGACTAAACTCATTGATTTGTTCTTCAACCTTGTTTTATGGATTCTCTGAGATATTCTTTGTAGACAATCATGTTGTCTGTATACAAAATGTTTTATTTCTTTATTTCCAATCTGTATGTCTTTTATTTCCTTGTCTTACCTTATACTGTACAGAATTTAGAAGTAGTGTTACTAATTTAACCTAAATGTGCAGATCCAAGCCACCTCACCTGAGACCTTCTAGGCACTGCTCATGCTTATCATTTCTCCCACTGACACTGTTTTACATATAAATACATCTGTGTAATCAAACTCCTAGGCTTCATCTTTCCTTCCAGTAGATATGACTGCAAGGTTAGATCTTTGGACACAATGTGTTTGCCAGAGCTGGGTTGAGGTTACAGAGGTTGCTCAGCCTGGATTCACTGTTCCCTTCTATGGATTAGTGGGATCAAGAGTACCATAGTAATGATTCAAAGGTGCTTTTAACCCTTCATCATGAACTGTCTAGAACTGGGCTCTTTATTGCACACACACATACTCCTCTAGTCATGTTTCTCATCTCAGAAAATAGCATCACCCAGTTGCCCAAGCCAAAAACCTGAAAGATACCCATACTTTTTCTTTTCCTCTCATTTACGTATTCACACTCCAAGTAAATCCTGCTGATGCCACCACTCCATCACTAGGGATACCATCTGTTGTATAAATGAGCCAGAGATGTCCCCTGTGTATTAGCCTAAAATGTCTCATGTTGTTTCCTGCTTCACAACAAGCTGGTATCATTATCTCAAAGCCTGCCAGTGCCAAACTCAAATTCTCACACATCCAAATTGTTTTAAATATAGCTCCCAAACCCCCATATTTTTAGCCATTAAGATCCTACATACTTTTAGGTTGCTTCCATGTCCTGGCTATTGTAAACAGTGCTGCAATGAACATTGAGGTGCATGTATCTTTTTGAACTATGGTTTTCTCTGGGTATATGCCCAGGAGTGGGATTGCTGGGCCATATGTTAGTTCTATTTTTAGTTTTTTGGAAGCAACCTAAATGTCCATCAACAGAGGAATGGATAAAGAAGATGTGGTACATATATACAATGGAATATTACTCAGCCATAAAAAGGAAAGAAATAATGCCATTTGCAGAGACGTGGATAGACCTAGAGACTGTCATACAGAGTGAAGTAAGTCAGAAAAACAAATATATAATATCGCTTATATATGGAATCTAGAAAAATGAAACAGATGAACTTATTTGCAAAGCAGAAATCGACACACTGACGTAGAGAACAAATGTATGGATACCAAGGCGGGGGAAGGGGGGGGATTAATTGGGAGATTGGGATTGACATATACACACCACTATGTATAAAATAAATAACTAATGAGAACCTACTATATAGCACAGGTGTTCTGTGGTGCTACTCGGTGTTCTGTGGTGACCTAAATGGGAAAGAAATCTAAGAAAGAGGGGATATATGTATATGTATAACTCATTCACTTTTCTGTATAGTAGAAACTAACACAACATTGTAAAGTAACTATATTCTAATAAAAATTAATTGAAAAATAAAATAAATAAAAAAACTATACCCCAATAAAATATATAAATAAATAATAGATCCTACATACTTTAAACCCCATTAAGCTGCCCCCAACGTATGCTAACCATAAATAAAACAAGCCCTGTAGCTATAAAATACCCCAAATGGCTGCTGCCCTTTGGAGCTCTCTATCGCAGGAACTCCCCACCTTGCCACTGAGTAAGATCACCTAGACATGTAAGCCCCAAGCTCCCCTCTGCTATTTGCCCACTGGGTGGTGGCCCCATACTGCTGCCTCTAGAAGGTTTCTTGCTGAGAGGGACCCTGTCCAAGTACTGCCCATATAAAGCTTGTGTATTTCTGCCTCTTGTGGTCTTGTTTCTTCCTTAATCAACCCCTAAGTCCCTGAACTTACCATATCTCCTATTCAAGTCATCAAGACAAGACCCATCTTCTGAATTATAAAGGTCTCCCTCCTACCCCTCTTGCCCCATCCCAGCCAATCCATTCTCTACACAATAGCCAGATTGACCTTTCTTAAATGTAAGTTAAAGGATGTCACTTCCCTGCTTAAAAACTACCAGTAGCTTCCCACCTCCTCTAGAATAAAATAAAAATATCCTAATGTGGTTTTAACTACCCTATGGGATCCACCACTCTGAATCTACCTTGTGCCATTCTTTGTCTTGTTTACCATCCTTCATGCCGTATTTTCCTTCTTCCTCTTATACCAACACACCAAGTTTACACTTGATTTTAGGACCTCTACAGCTACCTCGCCTGCAAAGCTCTTGCCCAGATACAGCATTTGCATGTATGCTTCCTTCTTATTAGTCAGGTTTTAGATTAATGTCACTTCTTCAGACCCATTTTATTATACTTAAAAAATTCTTATTATTTATTTTATAAGTATAATAAGTAAAAATAGTATTTTATAACTTTAATTTTATTATTCTAATTTTTATTCTTTTTCTAGTTATTTACTTATTTTGTCTCTCCACAGTAGATTGTACTCCCATCAGAGCAGAGATCTTATCTATTTCACTCAGGATTATCATCCCAGTGCCTAACATGAAGTGGTAGTTTAGTAAATAATTACTAGACAAATGAATGAGTGAAAAGATCACCCTAAACACAGATGAATAGTACCTTGAACATATAATCATGACACTCAGATTATGAAAAGTGATTAAATCCAATATCCTACTCAACTCCTTTGATCTCATCTTGTTAAGTGACTTATAGTTTCTAGGACTCTGACCGTAGGTACTTGCTCTTCCTTTTGTTGGTACATTCTTCCCTCTCTTCCCAATTAGCTGGCTAATTCTTCCTCACTTGAGATCTCCACCCCCAAATTGGATTGGGGATCCTCCTCAAAATGCCCATATTCACTTGTATCATAGCAGTTATGACATACTATTGTCATTTCCTAACTTTATCTCCTCCATTAGACTCTACACTTCTTGAAGGCAAAGAACAAGTATGTTTGTTTGCCTTTCTTGAGTATCTGTTATGTGCCTGCCTCTTGTTATGATTGCAATAATTTTTGTAGTTGTTAAACAGATAAATTTTACTCTTGATCTTCTTAAAGCAGTTTTAATCATTCCTAGAATCATGTATTAAATTTCATGAATCCTATTTTAAAAGAAACGTTAATAAAATAGGGGATGAGGGCTCTGGAAGCATGTCATATCAGAAAGTCTTGAAAGAATTAGGGACATTCAATTGGAAGAGAAACAACCCAGAGGAACATCATGTTTCTTTTCTAACATCTTAACTCGCCGTCTGAAAGAGACTGACAGTTGTGGTGGTATGGAGAAAAAACAGGTTATCACAGGCTTTAGTTAAGTCCACATGAAGCTAATCACTGACAGCTTCATTGACCGCGAGATTTTAACAATTATAATTGTCCGAGCCTGTCTTACAAACTAGTTTCACTTTGTTTCTTAAGGAAGCTTTGTTGAAAAAATGAATAAAGAAACGCAAGAATTCTGCAAGTAGTATAATTTAAGTAGAAAGATAATTAGCTGATTACGAATAAATATGACTAAAGATCACTAATAAGAATTTTTCTGAAAAGAAACTATTTCCTATTAATTGAAAGTTAAATTATTGACTAAACCGGAAATAGAAATAAGTTAAACACCAGTGTGAAGCAGTGAGCCAAATGCAGATTGTAGGGTACTCTACAGGAAAAAAGACTCAGTTTCCTCAACAAACCATGACGTGAAAAGGCAAACTGAATGGGGTGTAGGGGAGCATCTTCTATTATGGAATAAAAGAAACTTAAGACACAAAACAAGCAAAGGCAATAAGTAAATCTTGTTTGGATCGTGATTTTTTTAAGAGCTTCTTTGAGACAATTGAGAAAATTTGAATATGAAATATTTGTTCTTAACTATGAAGGAATTAAGGTTAATTTCATTAGGTGTGATCATTGCATTATGGTTATGTAAAAAATGATGCCCTTATTAGTTACAGGTGCATACTGGAGTAATAAATGGAATATTGCCTGCCTTATCAGTAAACAAAGGTCGTGACAGTCAATCACGACGGTGCTTGCAGCCACCACCAGGGAGCTGGTGAGCCCTGAGGGAACTCAGGATGTGAAAACACAGGATACTGGCCCCAGATAGTTGAAGTGCATATTAAAGGAATGATTTCAGGCTCTTGTATCCCCCCATACATAGAAAAGTACTAAATTCCTTAACCTGAGATATCTGGCTTTCCTTAATTAACAATAATCTTTTGATGTTGCAATGACCTGCCCTTTGTTGTAAAACTTCTATGTAACCTGGCTCCCTACTTGCCACCTCAAAGCAGTTCTCTCAGGATTACTTAAGATGCTGCCTCCCAGGCTGGAAGTCTTAAAAATTCCCACTGAATGGAACACAACTCTCAACTTTTATGTTGTGAATAATTTTTTAATCGACAGGAGTATTTATGAGTGAAATGACAGTGTCCTCTATTTGCCTTAAAAAAAAAAGTTTTGCACCAAAAACAGGGAGAGGTGGGCGGATAGATGATATTAGCTTGGTAACATCTTGACGGATGTTGAATCTGAGTAACGGACACAAGGGTATTTGTTATATCATTCTTTCTAATTTTGTGTTTGTTTTAATTTCCATAATAAACATTTTAAATCTCATATAATATTAAAGAAAATAAAAGTAACTTATATCACACTTATAAAATATGTTCCTAGGCTTAGCTCTGAATGTGGGATGTGAGATGTTTGTATGTGAGTGTGTATGTGTATGCATATGTGAGCACAATGTGTGTATATGTGTGTGTGCATGCATTTATGTATGTGTGTGCATGTGTATAAGTATTCAGCATGACATCATTATGATGACCATTTCATTTCATACTTACTTTTCATTTTTCACTTGAAACCATTTTTCTCAGAAAATAATAAACATATCTACCTTTAACCAAAGAGAACATAAATTTGTTCCATTTCTGTCATCCATTTTGTCATCTAATTATTTTTAATTCTCAGAAATTAAATACAACCCTAGGAGAAAAAGTAAATTTCCAGTGTAATCTAAAAGACTGAAGAGATTTTGATTCTCTGGATAATGAGGGTTCTGGTTAATGTAGAGTTATATATACCAAAGAGGTTTAGTAGCTATCTGTAGGAGTAACTTTGAAGAATTCCATGTAGAACAGCTTCCAAGTGGACTTAAAAGGCTGATTTTCATTCTGAAAATCTGGGGTAGGGCCAGAGACACTGCATTCCCTATAAATTCCCAAGTGAGTTTATACCAATCTGTGACAATCTACTGCCCATCCATGACATTGACTGGCAAGGCCTTGCTGATTCATAATAAATTTCTACAGGATAAAATATTCTCAATTAATTGAGATTCACTGGAAATAATTTTTTCATCAACTCAAAGGTTTTATCTCTCTGCTTGAACTTGAATAGATGAGGACTGCTTGATTCAGAAGGGTTCTTCCCCCTTAAATTACGTGCTCACAATCCTCCAGTTTACATCTACCCCCAGCAATCTCATGATAGGACTAGCCACCTTCATGGTGATTTCAGTTTTGTAATTTCAGTTTTACAAAGCCCTGAGATTGCTGTATTTTGAAGTAATTCCTAGTTTAGTATACCAACTGAGTAAACATAAATAAATAAGCCCCAACATACAAGTGACCTAGCAAATTTAAAATAGATGACAGGTTTAACTCGAAGACTTTAACTCATACATGCTAATAGTTCTTTTATGATCCATTTCAAGAACATCAGATGTCTTAGGATCACGCAGCAATAAGTCATCAGAGATGATTAGTAAGACTTTTACATGAAATTTTTCCTTCATTAATGAAAGAACAAGTGAAGGCTGTGTCAAACTTTGTACAAAGCACAGATTCTACTATATAGCCCACCAGATGCCTTTTGGTTCCTGTGTGTGTGTGTGTGTGTGTGTGCATATATAGTATGTTTTATGTGTGCATAATACATATGTTTCATATGTGTGTGTGCACATATGTGTGTATATATATTTCATAAAAAATAATTCAGATCCTTTTCCCCAAATCCAGTTTCCTGCACTTTCATCTTTTGTTCTCTGAATACGTGTGAATGGGATGAGTTACCGTAAACAATCACAGCTATTTCTGGTGCATGACACAGGAGAGCCAAGTGTGTTACTGCATTTAGCTGATTTTAGTAGCCACTCTGCCTTCACCCCCAAGCTGCCCCCAAAATTCACCCTGCGGGGATTGCAGAGCCATCTGTTTCATATTCGCTCTGCTCGTGGTGTTGTGTTCTATTTCAGCTTTCTGTGCCCTGGATCCAATTGATGACATTCGAGGTAGCTGCGACCCATAGTGATGAGGATCACAGAAGATGATGGGCTCGTTAAGCACATCTCATTTTAGACAAACTGCAAGTGGCATTTTGTTTATATGGTTCATTTCGCCAACAAATTAGATTTCAAATTGATTGCTTTCTAAAATGGCTTTGTTCATCAGTTCTGAAACCAGGCAATTACAATCAGAATCCTAGTAATTAATGGTGTCCTATATTAAAAATGTTTTTTAAACAGAAAGGCATTCGTGAATTTCAACAGAATGTAAAATCTGTCCATGACTTTTAATCCCACTCAAGCACTATACAGTGTAGAAATGAAATATCTGTCTTTACACAGGTTTACTATGAAAAAGAAACATGACAGCCCAGAAAAGGGGCATGTAAACCACTAGACCTCTTTATCATGAAGCAACTGAAGGTCCAGCAGAATATAAATAAAAAGTTTAACATCCTGCACCAATGGAGACCAATGGTATTGGATTGTGATTGAATATTAGTTGAGCCACTTTACTCAAAAAGCAATTTCTAGTATGCGGCTTTAAAAAAAAAAATTCATGCACAAGGTGTGTAAGTTGATGGAGTTAGTGCTCATCTTCAATTTCATTTTTAAAAGTAAGATTATTTTTTATGTTGTGTCTCTAAAATCAAATTAGAAATTGAAGAAGGGTGGTAGGAAGCCTCCATGGCTTTTCTTAAACTTTCACTGGCCAGAGTTTATAGGAATTAGCTATAGCTTTTTACTGCCAGCAGTAGCACCATACTTCTGAATCTTTGTAGAATCATTATTGGTTTCCAATTCTACCTACACCACTAACATCCTGATGAATTTGGGATAATTTTCACAATGTGGATAACCACATCCATCAAATGTATAGCTAAATTAATTATGATCACCAGCCAGGAAACCACCCCGGGCAAGAAATAGCATTTTACTCCCTATTTGAAAAATCCCTTTCATGGGCTCCATCTCTATCATATCCTCTGCCTCTTCTTATTCTCCCCTAAATATTATCCTGACATTTATAGACATCACTTCCCTATACAAAAAAAAAAAAAAGTTAAATTGCCCAAATGGGTATCACTAGACTTCGATTCAGCCATGTCTCCAGGAATTGGAAAAGTTATTTCACATCTCCAAATTCTAACCTAGAAATCTGTAAAACAACTCATATCATTTAGCTCCCAGATGTGTTCATGTGTATGTGGACTTAGCACAGAGACAGTCACCATGCTCCTGTTTATCCCATCCCCTTACCTAGAAAGGCAAGATGGCTTGCAGAGAAGACAGTGAGGAGGTCAAAGTTCAGACCCCCAAAGAAAAGGAAAATCTCATGAGTCTTGAATAAAAGAGGAACACAATGAATTCAATCTTAATTGATACATTTTGAAGGAAAAATCATGAAGATCCTCATCACTCTAGCTAGTTGTGTAAATGTCATCTCAGAAATGAAAGACTTTCCTTCTTGAGCATATTCTCTAGACCCTCCAGGCTCCTGACATGTATGGTTTTTATCTCAGCTCTGGCTCTAATGGACACAGTGACATTTGGCACACTACTTTAAAAAATTGGGATTTCTATTCTGGAAAGAATAGAACACCTTTGAACTTAAACCTCTCTATATACTGTAATGACAGAGAAATAAATTTTAAAGAGTAATTTTCTCAAGGTCAAATAATAGAAACTCAGTTCTCCTGATTCCAGTCTCAATTTTTTTGACCAACCCAAGTCGTTTCTCTCTAGTAACATCGCACTTACTCCGTTATTTCCCTGACCCAAAGTCTTTCCATAGTGGTCTCTCATGCCCACTGAATAACACCCAGTCGTCTCAGGCATTCTTATCCAATGTTAGTCCTCTGCCATTTCTTGGCAAGTGAGATCATGCTTTCCTCCATAGGCTTGTTTTTCAGAAGGGAAATATGTTTTAGCAGCCTCCTCTCTATTTTAATGAAAGGAGTTCTTGAGGCAGATTATTTCATTACCAAGCAGAATGGTAAGTATGAGACTACAAATAGGCAGCTCACAGGTGCTCTGGGTTGAGGTGGGATGCTAGAGTCCACCAGGAGGATGGAGGAACCAGCATTAAAAGAGAAGCTGTGGAGGTTAGCCTCGTGAAAGAGTGGAGAGATAAGATGGCTAGCATCAGAAAAGAGATTTGGGGAAGATTATAGAGTGGCCCAAAGAGACATTCATGATATTTGGTCATATGAAATGTCATGAACCCTTCCTTTCCTCTCTCCATGGTATCTTCAGAAAACATCTACTTCTTGCTTATATATTATGGGGGATCGAGTGTTTCTGAGATATATCAAAGAATCGAGTGTTGCTGCAAGATTGGCATAAACACAGAAGCTACTCACAGGGATCCCTACAATTATTAACTATGCTTGGACCTTTTCATTTCCTTTATTCATGTTCTTCACTACTTAAAAATATTCTTTCTGTCTCTGTATGTGTATATATGTAAATGTTATATATCATTAATAAATGTCTCCTGTGCAACCTGCACTGTCCAGACTTTACATATATTATGTCATTTAATTTTACAATGCCTTAAGGTATTTTTATTATCCCCATTTTACAGGTGAGTCCCAGTGAGATCACATGGCTTGCCCAAGATGCATACTTAGTAAGAAATGGGGTAGGGACATGAACTCAGGCAGCCTGGCTCCAGAGCCCATGCTCTTAACCACCACACTCTCCTAGCTCTTTGATACCACTTCTTTAGTACATATCAATCAGCTCTCCTTCAATATGAATATATTTTATCTTCTCAACTTAATGGCAAGCTCCCTGCGAATAAGTAGAGTTTGTCTTTTTCTTTGTTTATCCTCTACAGATTTTTTTGAATTGACTATTTTGGTGAGGTGAGTCATTTGATTGGATTAGTAACTCCCAAATATTTAAAATTAGAATAACCCTTTTAACAAATGACGTCTGACCCCAGATGCTAAGGTGTGGAACACATAAAAGCAGAGCTTCTCTGATCGAAGTTAAATAATTTGTCCCAGGTCAAAGAACTAGTATACGTATTAAGACATTTTGACCTAAGACCCTCTACTCTATACCCTAATTCTTACCTACTATGCAGCCTTATATTATAAACCCTTCTCAAGCCAATACCCTTAAAACAACAGAGCACAATATTGCATTACCCCATTAGGTAGGACGGCATGTAAGAAGATGAATTTTTATGAATTTAATATTATTCATTCAAAAGTATTTGAAGCAGAGACATCCAGATAATAACCCTCTGGAAATGATGGAAAGTGTGGATTACATGCTTTGGTCAGAGAACTGGACTACAGGTTCTTTCTATTCCAGCATTAAAATTTATAATTCTATTATTTTAACACAATCTAATGTACATAAAGGACATCTAACAAATGCCATCGGATCATGACAATTATAGACAAACACACACACACAACCATAGCAGCATATACACAGAACAATGCTAAGAACATTACGCATGTCTTAGTAATCTCATTCATTTAAATTCCCATCTTCCTGAATGGATATAGCAATCCTTCCTATAATTTAAATTCAAATTGACAATATTTGAATTTCTTGTTAGAAACCAGAATTTTCTGAAACATGATTCTTCATTTGCCTGAATAGCATAAACTCAAATATTTCTTTCATCAAGAGCAAACATTTATACTTTCTTTCCCAATTAATGCCTCCATTTGTATTCTAAAGACAACTATATTACATGAGAAGACTAAGTGCTCACAACTTTGAATTGGTTTAATGCCCATCATAGATCCCTTTATTGGTCTTTTAAGATTTTAGAAAGGGAATGTAAATTAAATTGTGTGAGGAAGAGATAAATGCCTCTTTCATTCATAATAAATTGATCTAAAAAGCTTACTGATCATCCAAATGCTACATCTGGACTTGTTATCACATGGAAATTCATTATAGAAAATATACTATGCAGATTGAGTTGGCTAATGCAGCGTGTAAACTATAATTTCTGCTATGATTTAAAATTATACTTTCTCATCTAGTGACGATTGCTTTGACAGGCATTCATCAGCTGCCTCCCCTTCTTGCATTTGACCTAAAGTATTTGGCATAAATATTTGTTTGAAATACCTGTCATGTAAAAGCCATGTTCATGAGGTTATATTATTTGCCTAATTCCTGAAAAACAACACTGCCTTGATCTACGTGACACTATATTATCCAGCTACCAAGTGAACCATTAGTCAGAAACTTGGGGTTTTGATGAATATCAAATGGCGACCTAACTCATAATCCTCTAAGGCAGTGTCATTCCTTGAAAATAAATGTGAGCCACAAATACAGGGCACACATGAAATTTAAAATTCTGTAGAGACATTAAAAACAGTTTCGGTACCAAGCAGGACCCTGTGGGGCTCCTGGGCACAAAAGCCTTTCTCTGTCCCCCATTTCTAGATTACAGGAAATAGGCTTCATTCAGCTTCTGTGACTTTCTCTGAGTTCCAAGAGCAGATTCAAACAGTTGTTAATTAGGGAAGGGAGTAGATGTGGAGACAAGGGAGGAACAGTCAAAAGAAACAATAGTGCAGCCTTGGGGCAGAGTACTGCTTCCCCCCCAGGAGATAAACATAACAGTATCTTTGAGCTGTTTTGCAGATACTGAAAACCCCACCAGGTGGGAGAAGCTAAAACGGAATGCTGTCCTCAAGTGGTAGATCCCCAGAAGGGTTGATGATACTGACTCCCACTTACCTCACCACCAACCAATCAGAAGGTTGTCCATGAGCTGATCACGCCCTCTCTGAACCATTACTATAAAACTCCTCACTACCCTCTCCAAGTTGGCACACGGTTTTGAGGCCATTAGCCTGCTGTGGCCCCCTTTGCCTGGCAAAGCAATAAAGCTATTCTTTTCTACTTCACCCAAAACTCTCACTGAGAATTAATTTGGTGTTGGGATAGAGGCCAGATTTGGCTTCAGCTTTCACTGTTAAACTGTTGAAAATAATTTTAATAAAACATTTTATTTAACTGTATATATGCAAAATATCTTTATTTCAACATATAATTGTCATAAAAATATTAATGATACCTTTTATAAGTCTTTGAAATCTGGTGTACATTTATACTAAGTACATCTCAATTTCAACCAGCCACATTTCAAGTGCTCAATAGCTACATGTGGCTTGTGGCTTCACCATGAATATGGTGATCCTGGCTTCACCATGAATATAAGCAAAGGGAGATAGTGGTACTGTTCCCAACAACACAACTCTAAAAGCTAAGTTTTCCACATTTTATCTTAATAACCAGTCCCTACTTTTCAGCCCTTTTTTCTATTGTAAATAATGATAATAGTCACCTATGTTTCAGCATCATTTAACCCTAGTGACGAACAATTCCAGCAGGATATTAAAATCTCCAAACATAATAATGAATGGATATAAAAGCACTTTGGACTATTACTATCTAAATTCTCATACATCAGGGGAACACAGCAAGAAAGTTTTCTCAGCCTCCCTTACCTTCATGGATGTAGACAGCCTATCCATTAGACCAGTCCTTGTTGATCTTATCTTTGGTACCAAGGATATTTTTTTGTTTGTTTTCTTTATTTATTTTTGTTTTTGATTGTTTTTTTGTTTTGTTTGTTTTCTTTACCCTGCTAACTGTGCTAAAGAATCCTAGTGGAGCCCAGCTCTTTACCACAGAATGCCAGCTGCAGATAAGAAAGATGAGAATCCTTACCTAGTTCTGCCCTCTACCTTCATTCCCTGAATCCTGGTGCCCTTAGACTAAACTGGAAAGAAAAATCTATTCAATCAGAGGACTCGCCGTGGTTCATAGTGATGTATATAGCCTGCTGATGTTCTCCACGCAACCTGCACAGTGTTATTTAATTTGAAATAGTTGACAACACTGAAAAATCAGATTTCAAAAGAATCTGATTCACAATTTTTGTGTGTGAAAAATTCTATCTGAGGATCCCACATCTCACTTCTTGCATGAGATCCTGACATTCTAAACCTCCATCCCATTTGACCAATTGAGTACTCTTGTATTGTGTATGCTCCTTGCTGGGTGTGTCTGTGTTATTGGATTTGGACAGCTGAGCACAGCCAGGGACAGGGTCAAGCCTTTCCACCTTATTTATCCAGCTCATGACTCAATGTCAACTTGCCCCTGTCTCTGTTGGAGCCCTGACAGCAATGACACTGATGACTTGTCCTGTGGTAATTATTTTTCCTTGGTCGCTGAAGTGCATGTGGAACAAAGCTATGATTAATCTCTGTTATAGAACTTATTTGAGAATCAATGGCCATGATGTTATTGAATTACGTGTGAAATGAAGCCCTAACTCAACAAAGAAACATATCTCTTGATCAGTATTATGAACAAAATCTTATTGGATTGGACAGTGAATATTCAGCTTGCACCTGGACATCCAATAACGTTGGCCTTTGTAAATTTCCTTGAAAAACTGTGCTTCCTAAACCTCATATTTGGTTTCTAAAACCCCTACTTGTCCTTCCACTTAACTTGTAGAAGAATCTTGATTATTATATTAATGTTCCTGCTTTTGCCAAGCTGTCTACATTAGTTTCCTAGCCCTGCCATAACAAATTACCACAAAGTGGGTAGCTTAAAACTATGATAATTTACAGTTCTGGAGGCCAGAAATCTGAAATCAAGGTGTCAGCAGGGGCACACTCTCTCCAGAAGATCTAGGAGAAATTTCATTCATACCTCTCCCAGCTCATGTATTAAGAGTTTTGCATTTAGGCATTGGAGTGAAAAGACTTGGGTCCAAATCCTGACTTCATCATGTACTAGCTGTGCAGACTGAGGAAGGGAGCCTCATAGGGTTGTCATTGATTTAAATGAGATGATGCTTATAAGCCATTTGGAACAGAGACTATATGTAGTAAAAGTTCAAAAAATTTTTCATAACCTTCATCATTGAAGACATAATTTTTAGAGTTATCTTTATAAACCTGAATTGTGAGTTCTTTGGAAATGTGCCTGTAATCTGATCTCTACTACCATGCCATGATGCACAGACAAATGCTAAATTCATTTAATTTACATTTAATTTACATCAAAACATTTACTGAAACCCATATAAGTAGAATTAAATCACAGCTATTCTTTACTCTTTATGCAACTATTAATACTAGTAGTATAACTGTTCTCTGTGGTGTTACCATACGGATATCTAAAAACACCAAGGTCAGAAGGACTAATATACTATCAAACTTGTACATTAGTCTCCCTGGCATACATTGTACTTTCTTTGGTGAAACAATTTTAATTCCTTCTCCTTGGTGAATGTATGTCAGTTTGTATGATTCCATCTACCTATAAATTCCTCTTATACTTAATGTCTTGCCAGGTATTCAAAATTGACCGTATTAAGCTATTTTCAATCCATGGTTTGTGACTTACTAGGGCATGATAAAATCAATTCAGTTTGAGGCAAAGAGAAGCTTTTTTTTAAATGAAATTAGAATAGAATAGAATGAAATAGAAGACAAGACAATATATGAGTGGATCAGTCAGAATAAGTGAAAATAAATACTGTTTTTTTAAGTTTTTGTTTCCGTTTTATATGTACATATGCATGAATATACCTATGTGTTCTGGTAGGTAGTGTAAAATACATTTCTCACCAGGAGTTTTAGGCATTTGCTAATTAACATACATCCATTGCTGACACTGCATATGGATATTCTGTGTAATCTACTGTAGTAGATTACATTCTTGGCCTCAATTCTTTTTATTTCTTTCCTTTTTCAACTTGTGTTATTTTGAAGACTTACAAACCTACAGAAAAAAATAATATGATGAACACCATAT
This sequence comes from Globicephala melas, assembly GCF_963455315.2. Lineage (NCBI taxonomy): Eukaryota > Metazoa > Chordata > Mammalia > Artiodactyla > Delphinidae > Globicephala > Globicephala melas. The sequence continues at coordinate 45,574,963 of NC_083318.1, read as the reverse complement.
ATTCTTTATGTGGATTCATAAATTTTTAAGATTTTAATGCTTTGGGATTTTCTCTCTCTCTCTAATTACACACTCCTTATTATTACAATTCTTATTCTTAATCTTATTATTCTTATGGGCCATTGAGAATAAGTTATAGGTATCATGACTTTTCACCACTAAATATTCAGTATATATCCTCTAAAACAAAGACATTCTCTTACCTAACCACAGTACAATTACCAAATTCAAAAAATCTAATATATAAAAAATACTATTATCTGACATAGAGCCCATAATCAAGTTTTGCCAACCACCCCAATAATGTCCTTTTTAGTGACATTTTTGGTTCAGGATCCAATCCAGGATTATGCATTATATTTAGTTGTCTTGCCTTTTTGTTTTCCTTTAATACTAGAGCAGTCCCTCAGGGCTCAGTGTATCACATCACTTTCTGCTGCCAAACAAATTTTCATCTCATAGTTTTGATGATTCTGGCTTGAATCAGTTACTGCTATTATGGAACATAAGTTTTATATACATTTAAAGAGTAGCATGTATGTACACATGTACACATACACATCATACGATTTATATGTTTTATATCTAATCCTTGTGATAATTGTGAAAAGCAATTTTCATTATATAATAAGAAAGCTGGATCTCTCTGAATTTAAGACACTAGTCCAGGGTCATTTAGCTTGGTATGTTGTAGAACTGAAATCTGAACCCAGAACACTTTATATCACTCTGTCTCTGTTAGGCATTGACTTAAACTCTATTTTGTCTAATATTAGTATGGTCACCCCTGCTCTTTTGACTTAAACTCTATTTTGTCTAATATTAGTACTGTCACCCCTGCTCTTTTAGTTACTATTTGCATGAAATATCCTTTTCCATCCTTTCACTTTCAATCTATTTGTTTCTTTGGATCTAAAGTGAGTCTCTTGTAGACAGTGTAGAGTTAGATCATGTTTTTTTTAAACTCATTCTGCCAACCTCTGACTTGATTGGAGAGTTTAATTCATTTACATTTAAAGTAATGACGGATAAGGAGGAACCTACTTCTGTCGTGTTGCTTCTTGTTTCCTATATGACACATAAGCTTTTTAGTCCCTCATTTCCTGCATTACTGTCTTCTTTTGTGTTTAGTTGACTTTCTGTAAACTTCAATAACTTACAAAAACTGCTTCTTTAACAGCTGTATCCCCTCCATTTTTCAGTTGTTAATGTCACAAAATTACATCTTTATACATCATTACTGAGGTAACTGGACTCCCTCAGCTTTTGTTTATCCAGGAAGTGCTTAATTTCTCCCTCACTTTTGAAGGACAGTTTTGGTGGATATAGGTTGACAGGTGGACTCTTGGTTGACAGTTTATTTTCTTTTAGCATTTTAAATATATCAGCTCTGTGATTTTGCACTGAAAACTGGACATTTGAATCTAATAATGTAGTGATTCTGGAAATCAGATTCTCCCCCTTCCCCAAGGGTTGCTATTTTGATTTTGCTCGGTTTTGATTGTTGTAGGCTGTCCCCATGCTGAGGATCCTCCTGAGGTGTAAACTTTAGGTCTCCTCAGGTCTTTTCTGAGCCTGTGCCTTCCCTTGAGCATGTGTGGTCACTTTCTAATTTCCCTCCTATACACAATTGCTTTTGAATGTCCTACTCTCAATGTCTGGCTCTCAAGAGGGAAAAAAGAGAAAAATAAAGATGGGGGGTGCAGGAGCGCCATCCCTTTGAAGTCACTTCAGTCAGAGACAGAGGGGCTTGTAACATGGGGAGAGATGCAACAGCAATGGCCACTGCCTCTTTGTTTGCACTTCTGTGATCAGGAACGGCAATCTGAAATAAGAGCACATGTCCTGTATATTTGAAGGACAGGGTTCTTTCTACCCACCCTGTGTTTAAGCTGCTCCAGGAACACATGCACAGCTGCCTGCCACATAGCTGGGGTTGGGGGATGGGTAGCTACTACAGTACTAAGAGCTGAATTAACTGAAATTAATTATAATTTATTGTTCAAACCTTCCTGGAAGTTGCAAGCCTCAACAGGCTCCAGAATTCCAAAATAGTTACATTCGACAGATTCTGTCAGTGAAATTATTGTCTAGGTGGAGAGACAGATTCCTGGTGCTTCCTGTTCTGCAGGCCTCCCAGAATCCTCCCCTACCTCAATTCTTCACCCTTCCTGTATTCATGTCCTTTGCTATGTGACTTTATAATACCTTCCACTAAAGAGATGAAGTATATTTCCCCACCATGATTTTGGCTTTAGTCATTTGACTTTATTTGATAACTCTAATAAGTCAGAAGTTGTATTGTGCCAGTTCTGAGCCTTGGCCTTAACAAAAGTTGTGAGTTTCTAACCCATTCTCTTGAGCCTCTGCTATCACCGTAAGAAGAACATTCCCGAGCTGGTTCTAAAAGAGAAAGATGAGAAAGATGTGTAACAAAGCTCAGCTCTATAGCTGCACCCTGCATGATCAGCTAACCTCCTGATGGGTTAATGAACACAACCAAGATCAGCAGAGCGTCTTGGCCAAGCCTAGCCTAAAAGAGTCAATCTCCACTCAACCCACAGACATGTGAGCTAAATAAAAGTTTGTTATTTTATACCACTAAGGTTTTGCAGTTAGTTATAATACGGTATTATTATAGCATAAAAATAAACATACAAATAGCCTCCAAGGAACGTTAGAAAGTCCTTGCTTTCTAACTTTATATGTATATATTTATTTACAACAACTTATAATATCCTTCTTTTTTTTGTTTCTTTACTGCTATTATTTTCCTCATGAATTCTTCTGGCAGATATAAACATTTGTTCCACTGTGTTTCCATTACACTGATCACATAACTATACTTTCAAGAACAATGCTTTGCAATTTTATGTTTGCTTGTCCATCTCTCTCTCTACTGTTATTGCTTCTCTAGATTCCCACACTAGATTATGAGTCACTCCAGGTGGAGAAATAATGTGATATAGTTTTTAATGGTACAGGTTTTGGACTCAGACAGACCTTGGTTATATGCCTTCTTTAGCTATGGGAAACAGGGTATGTGCTTTAACCTCTTTCAGCCTTTTATCTACAAAGCACATAATATAATCACCTTTTAACTTACATGGTTTTTGTGAATGCTAAATGAGTTAAGATGGGTAAAGTGTCCAGAACATGACTGGCATTTAATAGATGCCAGCTATTACTAATTCCTCTTACTGGTCTTTACAACCATAGAATTTTAGCACATTGACTGTATAAGGTTAAAAAAATGTTCAATATATTGAACCACAAAACTGAGAAAGTTAGAAAACAGAGAAGAAACCACCATGTCATCAGGATTCAGATAAAATTTTTTTTAAGAAAAGATAAATTTATGAGAACATAATCCCAAGGAATTTTAAGGTAAAATGGTATCAGAATGGAGTTTTAAGTTTCAATTTTAAATATAATATTATGTTTTTATTTTTTCTTTGAAAAATAGTGTGATTCTTCCTTTTGTTATGTTTCTTTTTCCTTTTTTTCTAACATGTAAGAAAGATAAAGATACAAGGAAAAGCAAAAATCAGTTGACATAGATTTAATTTTCTACTAAGCTTTTTAAAAGGAGTAAAATTAAATGAGGAGGAAAAACTCTGTCAATAAAACATTCATTTTCCCTCTTTCTACATAGTGATTTATGCCTAAACTTTAGTAGAAACATGATAACACTAAGACACACTCCAATAGAAAAAGCTTAAGCTCTGAAGTCAAACAAACTGGATGTTGAATCTCAGCTTTGCCAGTTAGTTATTTTGTAAAACAGAAGAAGCTACTCTCTCGAACCTTGGTTTCTTCACCTCTAAATTATGTACACGGATACTTCACAGCTGCTGTGAGCATTAAATGAGGTAAAGCATTTAAGGTGTCCCTACAGCAGATTGAATGATTCACTCCAATGTCCACTCCCTCCCCTATCTACACCTTTGCCACATCCTCATCATGGGTACTTTGATTGGACATAATTAGCTTTGGTCAACTGACATGTGGGTAGATATGATGAATATGCTAGTTCTGAGCCTAGGTTCTCAGAGGCCTTGTGTAGTTGTTTGTTCTCTTGTGTTACTGTCATTATCATGAGGACATGCCTCAGCTAGCTTGCAGGCAAAGGAGGATGAGAGATATATGAAGCAGAGTTGCTCCTGCCACTTCGCTAATTTGCATCTTGAAGCAGGGCTGCTCCGTAGAGCCCAGCCTAGATCAGCGGAACCACCATAAATGACCAGCAGATCCAGGAGAATAAATGGCTGTTTTAAATCACTTGTTATTGGGATAATTTCTTATACAGCTCTACTGTTACAAGAGCTAATCAATGCAGTGCTGAACACTGTGGATGACACATAATAGTTTTTGATAAATATTAGTTCTTTAGTAACATAACAATATGTCATTTGGCATTTCAATTTATTTATGTTAAACTGAAGAGAAAGCCTCTTTTTATTGTACATGATTTGTTTTGAAGGCCAATTACTACTACAAACTTGTGAAATAAAATACTAAAAAAAAAATTAAAGATGAATCGCTTGAAATTCTTAGCCTTATCTGTTTAGTGTCAGTATCCTTCTAATAATCCCTAATCATTGTGCTGCTCACTAACCCCTTAGGCTAAAACAATAGTATAAAAATGGTATGAAGCTAGTATGGGATAAAAATTAATTCATACCAATACTCACTAAGCTGGTGACCACAAGATCCATTAAACTGGTGGTGTATAGTTTCAGGGATTTGGATGCAAGCCCCCAAGATGTTTTATATACACCTTTTAAAACATATCAGTCAATGAAATATATTCTACCTATTTCCCACCTAACTAGAATTTGAACCACAAATGGCAGGTGCTAGGTTCATATTTCACTAATATAATCCCCCACACAGCTCGGTATTTTTAAGAAGAATCCTTATAACTTAAGTGCCTAATACCTGAAGGCTCGAAGTGCATTTGTGTTTGCATCTGGGCTGTCTCCATTCTACCAAGACACACAATGAAAACGCATGCTAAGTCTCAGTTTCCATCTGAGACCCAGCAGAAGATCAATTTCTCATGAACCCTCACTGGAAGCACTCTTCAGTTTGACGTCTAAAAAGGCCTCAGACAAATACTCCCACTTCCAATCTAGACTAAAAGTCACTACTTTTGCCTCTGACGATTTCCTTTAGCCATGCAAGTATGTACACTTTTCCAAATAAGATCTTGTGGGGAAAAAAAGCTGTAGAAAGTGCTCAGGAGTGTTCCATTTATGTATCTGTCTGATTTTCGACCAGAAAACCTAAACAAAAGGGCAGAACTGTGATTTTTCAATGTTCCATGACAATTTTTGCAATAAGACAGTTCTCTACCTAATTCTATCCAACTCTTCCTCTGAAAATTTAGTTCTACGTACATGCATTACTATGTATTGCATCCATTAAGTTGTAAGGTTCAACTTCTGGATTGATATGTAATATTTAAGGAGTGTTCACTTTCTTTCTAAAATTTAGAAGGATAGCTGAGGTAAAGATTTGTGAGTCATCCATTCAAAACTTTCTCTTTTTACTTACACACTATGATATAATAGTAAGTGCATTTATTCATTTGACAAATACTGTGCAAACAGCTATCGTGTGCCATGCATCACGTCAGATGCTAAGGAGTTGACAGTTTCACAGAGGAGTTGGGCATTAATCAAAACATCAGAGAAAAATTAAACATATCATGAGTACTATGTAATAAAAGTGCACGGTATTTCAGGAGTATATAACAGGAGGCCTGACCTAATTTGGGAGTATGGGGAAGGCTTCCATGTGGAAGTGATGTTGGAGCTAATACATGAAAAATAAGTAGAAGTTATCTAACTAAAGAGATTGGGCAAAGGGGCCTTTCCAGGTAGAGTGATCAGCATATGGAAAGCAGGGAGATTATTCTAGTAGCTGAATGAAGAAGACTAGTGTAGGGGGAACAGAGAGTGTTCGAAAGAAGAATGGCATGAAATTAGGCAGGAGGTGGGGCAGAGAGCTGACTGGCAGTTGGGCTGGGAATCTTCATGCTCAATGTGTCCCTCCAGACCTACTCTATACCCTTCTCCACCATACCCTATACCCTAGAAGACAGAACTCTGAAAACTCCATCAACGGGCCCCTTTACCCTCCAGATCCCAGGTGCATCCAGCCAATGGGGGACACCATCAAGAAACTGGATGGTGAGATGAAAGTGAAAAAAAGTGTGTTCCTCTACTATAGGCATACCCACCAACCGGCAGTCAAAATGTATGTTTCGGGCTTCCCTGGTGGTGCAGTGGTTGGGGGTCCGCCTGCCGGTGCAGGGGATGCGGGTTCGTGCCCCGGTCCGGGAGGATCCCACATGCCGCGGAGCAGCTGGGCCCGTGAGCCATGGCTGCTGGGCTTGCATGTCCAGAGCCTGTGCTCTGCGGCGGGAGAAGCCACAGCAGTGAGAGGCCCGCGTACAGAAAAAAAAAAAAAAGTATGTTTCTATTCAGATTCACATATTAAAATGATCACTTTGGCTATAAAATCCCCAAATTGGATTGGAAAGGGCAAGAATGGATAGAGACCTAACATTAGCTTGGACAGGAAAATAATGGTGGAAATACAGAGAATCTGATGGATTCAAGATGGGGAAAAAGACCTCCAAAGTGGACTCTTAACATTTTGTCTATGCAACTTGCTGGAAGGCAGTACCATTTATTAAGGAGAGCACCTAAAAAAAAAAAGGAAACAGGTTTGCAGATGACAATCAAGCATTTGTCTTTGGACGTGTTGAATGTGAGGTTACTTTGAGACATCTAACTGGAGATGTGAAAAAGACAGCTGGATACACAGATCCAAAACTCTAACAAAAGGTCAGAAGTTGGGGATTTATGTTTGGGAGTTTTTGACATGTGGTGATGATTAAAACTGTAGTTGTATGTGAGGCTTCCCACAGGGTGAGAATAAGGTACTGGCCCAGCTCTAAGAAACTTTACCATATACTGGCCAGTTAAAGGAAAACAAACTCAGAAGGATAAAAAAAAAAGGGAGCAGCAGAGATTCTGTGGGTATGTATGACACCAAGGAAATGTACATCATAGAAGACAAAGAAACAGAGTATATAAAACAGTAAGAATCATATGGTTGACTGAAAATATGTGAAAAAATATTCTTTTTCTGTGTCATTATAGTCCATTGATTTTATAGGGAATAAACATTATATCTTAAAGGAAGGTGTTTTCTATGCCAGAGAACAATTTTATTGCACTTAGGTTTTCCCTTTGATTTTGACCCCTTCTTGTGTCTGCCCTTTTCTGCAATAGAAGATAGTTTTCATAGTTCTCACCTGTAATAAAGTTCAGTGTTCTACCCTGCTGCTTCTAGTTATTACTGCTTACCCCAATCAGAACTGATACATTGGATCCAATGCTAGGAAATTGGATTCCAGTTAACCAAGGTTTTATTCTAGCAAACTTCTGCTTACACAGAAAGAAAAAGAAACACACAGAGGTTAACTTTCCCAAGGACACATACTTGGAAAATATCAGAGTCAGATTCAAACTAATACTTTCACTAACTAATACTTTTCAAACTAATACTAATTCCCTGTTGTATGACACATGAAGGCATCACCATAACTACTCAATGTACTCTTTCCCTAACCTCGATATTGCAAGCAAGATGTAATAAAAACAAAAACTCATTAATCAGGAGAGAGAACACACAAATTGTAAAGCTCAAAAACTGGAAATTCTAAAATCATGAATTCAATAGTGCCAGCAACTTCAGCCTCATCCTTTGAAAAATATGCCTTTGTCTCAGCCAGCTAGGACTGCTATGTAACAAAAATACCACAGACTGGGTGCCTTAAACCACAGATATTTATTTCTCACAGTTTGGGAAGCTGGGAAGTCCAAGATAGCAGATCCAGTGCCTGGTGAGATCCTGCTTCCTGACTTGTAGATGGCTGTCTTCTCCTTGTACCCACACACAGCAGAGAGTAGAGAGCTACAGCAAGCTCATCCTTCTCTTCTTATAAGGGCACAATTCCTTTCATGAGGGAGGCCCTGTCCTCATGACCTAAACCTCTTAAAGGCCACACCTCCTAATCTCATCACCTTGAGGGTTAGGATTGCAACATACGAACTTTGGGAGACACATTCCGTCCATGATAGCCTTTTTAAAAAAATTTTTCCAAGAAGAATTTATTTTTCTTTGATTTAAAGAAAAATTACAATCTCAGTGAAACTATATTCACTAGTTTGTTGTATTTTTTATATTCCACATATAAGTGATATCATACAGTATTTGTCTTCCTCTGTCTAACTTATTTCACTTAGCATAACACCCTCTAAGTCCATCCATGTTGCTGCAAATGGCAGAATTTCATTCTTTTTTGGCTAATATTCATCGTGTGTGTGTGTGTGTGTGTGTCTATATACACACACACCACATCTTCTTTATCCATTCATCTGTTGATGGATACTAAGGTTGCTTCCATATCTTGGCAATGCTGCTATGGACATTGAGGTGCACGTATCTTTTTGTTTGTTTGGGTTTTTCACTTTTTAATTTACTTCAGCATTTTAGGGGAAAGGAGAGACACAATCCCAAAGGGGGTGTTCAAAGCCTGCCTTGCTTACTGAGGCAGAGAAATATTTTAAATATATATATTTAAAAAGGCTATCATATATATATGATAGCCTTTAACACCCTTGGAGATAGTTCTCAAATTTTTTCCAAACTCATGAAAACCACCTCTCATTATCAACAGTGCAGACTATTTCAGAGAGCTGTAACATGACCGCATGGTCAGCTTGCCTGCAGTTTAAGGTACCAAAAGAAATCTCATTCTGCTCTTAATTCTCTTGTTTTGTGGATAAACTGTTCACCTGCCAAAACTAAGCAAGAAACAAACCTGTGGCCTTGGTACCCAACATATTTGAATAAGCTTGTTTTAGTGTCTGTGTTTCACTTGCTTCTTTACAGTTCATGTGAGTTTTTTTTTATAGCAGCTGGTTTTGCTCTAAGGACAAGTGGGTGCTACATCAGAATATTCCTCTGACAGTGTAGAAAGTCTGGGCCACTTCAACATTAGGCCAGTGGATTTGCTGTCACAATTTAATTGAGCCAAGCAATGTTATCATGAGTGTCGTGTGAGGGCTATGTTCTCTACAGCTTTGGAGAACTTAATTATTAAATCCACCCCACTGGCTGAAAGAAAATATTGTACTTAAGGAGGAATGCATGGTGCTCGTTTCACTACAAACAAACATTATCAGATTGGTGGTAAATGGAGGTCTATCTCAGTTTTTAGACTGTCATTATCTAAATTAAACTGAAATGGAAAATTTTTATCTAGCAAAATATAGCAAGTTAACCATAGAGGGGCTGTCTAGTTGGAAATTAGATGAAGCCAGCAACAAGACAAAATTTAACACAAATTAGAAGTCAAATTAATACATGTGATTGGTGGAGCTGCTGGGGTATTAGTGCTAAAGATAGGTATCCTTGAACCTTATGACAATCTATTGGCTGTCATTATTTTACTAGTCCAATGCTATTGCCAAGTCAAGCTAACACAGATAATTGTCTCTAGTTTTGCTTTGGAAAATGGTCAAATACAAGGGTTTCTCCATGCCTTCTAGAATTTAGTGCCCATCTGCTCTCAATCAGTAGGAAGACTGAGAAACAGAACGTGCCATAAACCCTAAGACAAACCCACCTGAGAGGCTGAGACCTTGGCCACTTGTCATGAGATTGCTTTTCCTTCACCGACAGACATATGGTCTTGACAAACTGTCATGAGGACAGCATGATAAGGGAAGACCTACAATATCAATAATCCCAGGAGCTAATTCACATATATTATAATTAATAAAAGATATGCTACAGCCATTATGCTTTATATGACATCATGAGAATTTCTGAGTGCTTTCTTTTTTGGAACATTTCTGTATGAGAACAGAAGCCATCTTTCAGTGCTCCAAATGTGAAAAGAGCAATTTTAATTAGACGTCTACCCTGTCAAACATCCTATAAAAAAAGGAAGGGGCAGTTCATGTCAGGTGAAACAAACAGGGACCAGTCATATCCATGTAGCTCAAGATCACCTTCCCAAGTTTGGGTTTGTGGAGGGAAGGAATTTGCAGTCCTGCTCAGGCCATTTATCTTAATTCCCTAGAGCTACCATAACAAAGTACCATAACCTAGGTGCCTTAAAACAACATAAATTTATTGGCTGACAAATCTGGAGGATATAAGCTCAAAATCAAGGTGCCAGGAAGGTTAATTCCTTCTGAGGGCTCTGAGTGACACTGTTTCATACCTCTTTCCTGGCTTCTGGTGAGGGCTAGCAATCCTTGGACCTTCCTTGGCTTATGGACACATCATTTCAATCTCTGCCTCTGTCTTTACATGGATTTCTCCCTGTGTTTCTCTCCTCCTTCTATAAGTACAATATTCCTTTTGGATTAGGGCCCACCCTACTCTAGTATGACCTCATCTTAATTAATTAAAACTGCTATAGCCCTATTTCCAAATAAAGTCACATTCTGAGGTTCTGGGGGTTAAGACTTTAACATATCTTTTGGGGGGGTTACAACTCAACCCACAATATCATTTAAGCAATTCTCAAAGAGGATCTCACCAGAAAATGACTGAGGCACTAGTGGGGATAAAAATCTCATCTTTACTTTCTATTTGCTTAAACAGAAGACAAATGAAATTTGTTTAAAAAAATTTTTTTATCTAACATCTTACTTAAAGAATTGAAACTTTTATTCACTGCATTTTATAAGGAAATACTAAGTAATTTATGGCCTGACAAGGAAGGAGTCTCCCCTGATCTTTGGTGAAAATATTCCCTGAAAAAAATAATTCATCCCATGAAAATGTCTTGTGTCACTCATCTTCCCTGGTGGATCAGGGTGCTACTATACAGAAGTATATCAATAAATGTGTATTAAATATCCTAACCCAATAAGGTTTCCCTTTATTAGGTGCTATGGAATTGCCAAAGGTGATTTCTGCAGCTATATGTGGCATCTTGGGAACTCAGAGAGAGCCAATTTAAAGTAATATATAGTGCCTGACCTTGTATTTAATCATCCAGATTATTGTGTCTGACTGAGTCTCGCTGAGAGATTAACAAACACTAGTTTTAGTCAAGCCACAGAAATATTAGAAAGTGTATCCTCTCATAAAACAAGCTTGTCTCAGTAAAACAAGCCTAGAAGTGGATTACCATATCTGTACCTAATACTGAATTACCAGGATACCCTGATGGGCTATTTCACCTTATAGCATCTGGTGCCTAAAGAACCTTGGCAAGCAACAGAGGGCTAACACCTTCTGGAGAGCTATTCCCTATAGGCAGAGGGATTTCTGCTTTGCCAAACTCAGTACCACATGCCCAGGCCTCCCTAATTGCAGTCTTGATTCTCTGTAAGTCAAAGTTTATGACTCCCCTGACAGTCTTCAAGGCCCTGTCTCCCCTCCGCAAAAACCAAAGGTCAAAGTGAGGTCCATTAGCAGCTCTGGTTGCATTCCGGCACCAAGAACAGCAGGGTTTTCCTGATTAGAAACATGGGGCAGCCTGAATAACATGCTCAGAGATGCAGCCAAATGTGCTGGAAAGAGAAGAGGTACAGCAAACAAGGCCCCCTGCTAGTATCTGCAGCCTGATCTCTCATCACTTTGTGCTTCTCCATCTATGCTCCAGTAAGATTGAATTTCATCCAGGTCGCCAGAGATGACATGTTCACTCCTTCTGTTTCTTGTTTGCATTCCTTCTCACCTCCGGGTCCTGGCACGCACTCTCTGCTGCTTTTAATGCCTTTATGAATCTTACGGTACTTAGAAAATATCAATATGTCCTTCAGAACTTGGGTAACTGTAGTTTCCCTCAAAAGTGGTCACTGGTCCCCAAATCTGTGCCAGGCCCTGCTTCTCTATGCTCCCAGTGGCTTCCCGTACCTGGATCGCTCACAGCACTCAGCACACTGTATGTTGCAACTGCTTGTAATATTTTACTGTATCCCCTGATGAGATCCTTGAAAACAGGGACCATGTCTTATTTAGCTTTTTAGCCTCAGGATAGTGACTGTCATACAATAAATAGTTAATGAACGCTGATTGAATGAATTACAGAATGAATACAAGGTTGGTGTCCAGAAACCCACTGATGTAGTTCTAGCTTTGCTACCAACAAGCTCTGATTTTTCAGGAAATTGTGATAATTGTTGTCACATTCATGACCTTGACACCCTCAGTCATGATGGAAAAATCTTTGCTTTTCATATTTCCACTTTTATGAACTTCTACTTCTTTTTTTCTTCATAATTGTAAGGTAGGGATGACTCCACCTACATGGTGGCTGGTATGAAAGGTTATCATAATGTATATGAAGTTTTACAAAGTGCAAAATTCTATACAAATTCAAATTATTATTGATCCTTGGTAGAAAATGAAGAGTGGCTGAGAGTCTGCAAATGTAACTTTATTGTGGAAAGTGTATTGTATCAGTATAACGTGGCACATTCACTACACGTCCTCCCCTTCCTTTGCTTTCTACCAAGTAAGTGGAGCATCGTGTAGGGCGACACACTCAGGGACTGACCGTTTTGGTCTGGGCACCAACAAGTCTCTTGGTCACTTGCAGTGTTTTTGATAGAGTCAATATTCTGTCAGTTTCTATAATTGGAATTTTCCTGACTGAAATTTGCATAAGGTTTATTTACTTATAGCTCAAGTTCAAGGGGGAAAAAAAAAACTATTACATGACTGTACTAAACAGTTAAATTGAACATTACAACACACACATGTAGGTTTCACTTTTCAGCACTTGCCTTACAATGGTAGTCTAATGCTTGGACTACTCAGTTTTTTGAGATGAAATGTGAACTTAGATAAATTTGGTTGAAATCTGAGTAGTTTGTTTAGTCCTGTTGTCTTATGCCAGAATCCCAGCCTGTATCATGTAACTATTTGAATTTGTGACTCCTGATTTAAATTATCTGAGTCTAAATTTCTTCATTGTAAAATGCTGTGGGTGAGGGCTTAGATAATTCCTAAGTGACCTTTTAGTCCTAGAATTATTTAGAGACACATACAAAGCATGACCATTTTGACATGTTCTGGGAAAAGAAAAATTATACAATTGTAATACAATATCCCAGTCTCTAGGACAACTAGAAAATATAAAGAGAATAAAGGTAAACTTTTACATCCTATTTCCAGTTCATCAATTTTGTGATATGTCCATTTTGTAAAGTGGGAAGGAAGTCACTGAAAGAAAAAAATTTGAAATGAAAATGACAAGGTAATAAACAGCCCCACTGCAACTGCATAACCAAAACTTGAAATACAAGTTGTGCCGTTACTACAAATCAATAAATAGTGATGTCAAATGGAACACTGGCATCAGCTCCAAAAGGGAGGAATATATAAAAAACCAGACACAGATCTATGTGGGGATGGACGTGAGCACTGTGTTGGGAGCCAATATTAGGGAAACCATTTCCTTCTCTGCATCTCGTCTCTCTTTGTAACGTGAGGAATTTGGTTACATGATCTTAAATTCTGGCTCTAACGATCTGTAAGAGACTACAGCCGGCATTAGTTTCCTTTACCCTGTGTCTTATTAATCATGCTTCATGGAATTCGTCTAGATGCAATCCATGCTTGATTTTCATTCATAAGGAGCTCCATGGTCTATGTAGACTCTAATTGGAAAATTAGTATTGTTTCAAAAACACCAGCTAAGTCTCAAAATCAGATGCCCTCAGTATGACATGCATATCTAATTTCTTCCACGGCTGCATAAAGTAAGCAAGAAAGGCATTCTCAACCACTCCTGACAGCTTTTATCACAGGCTATTCAACAAATGTTTTCTGTCTACTCGTCTGAGAAAGCTGATTAGACAAAACAGCTGGTGGAGACACAAAGAAGAACATTCATTACTCACCAAGGGAATATAAAAGATATTTAAAATGAGTGAATAGCAGACACAAAAATGACCCTTGGAAGAATTGCATACACATTTTTGAATTGTGAAATTGTCAGGAGTGTGGTATACTACAACATTAGAGGCTGAGTTTCCATTACTTTTCAAGGATAGGTGTGATTTTTTTGTTTTAAATTAAATGGACACAATACAGGCTCCTACTGAACACAAAATTCTTTTCAGTGTAATCCTGAGGTCACTACTCCAGAGATGATTTCTCAGAAAACCTAGGTGACTTGGAATGTCTAGAGGATTTACTAGCCTCAATTCAGAAAATGTATCTTGAAGCCCTGGATCCTTTACTACTTCTTATGATCAAATTGTTCCTTTCAAATGCAGTGAAGGGATATTGGTGAATGATACAGAGAATGGAGATTCAGCTGTCTGCCTCCTTCCCTCCAACAAACAAGGGAAGGAAGATTTGTGCTCATCACAAAATCTCAAATCCCCACGCTTTCATCTCCTAGAGTATTCCTTCACTATAGTCAAACATACACACGCCATATGTTCTCCATTAGAAAATAATAAAAGTAAAACTTAACTTTGCTTTGTTTTCTAAGGGTAGACTTTGATTATTTTCTCTAAATAATTTACCATAACAATTTCTTCTAAAAGAAGAAAGTATAGGAGAAAGTGCATTGGCCTGGGCTAAGAGGAGACAGTTATGTTGTTCTATGTTGTTCTCTGACTAGCAGACCATGTTTACTTGGAACCATCTTCCCTCAGGGCCTCAGTTTCTTCATCTATAAATGATGCGATTTCATCTTTGGAATGGATTAAGTATAAATGAATACAGTACACTAATCAAAAGGTTGAGGTCAATCCACATAATCTCTGCACTCCCCTCTTACCCCACTTTCCTTCTCTTGACACTCTAATCCTATCCAGGAAAACAAAACAAAACAAAAAACAACAACAACAAAAGGATTGCATATCCCTGTATAAAAGCATTCCATATACATCATCTCATTCGCTCCTCATGGTGAATAGAAGGGAATTAAATTAAACTAATAACTATGGCCGACCCACTATGTACCGGCTCCTCTACTATTTTTATATTAATTATCATCTTTTACCTTCAAAACAAACTGTACAGAATGGGAGAGTATCTTCCCCTTTCTCAGTGGAGGTTGCTGATGATGCTGATTATTTGCTATAGCTCACACAAACTGTTAGAGTCACTGGCTGTGTAATGTTGGACAGGCCTGGGCCTCATGCTCTCCCCCAGTTCCAGAGGGTAAAGTCATTCCCACCTGAATCGGGTCCAAGAAAAATAGTAGAGAGATGGTTCTTCAGATAGAAGAAATGGACCATTTTACCTAGAGATACGTAGACATACTAGATACACAGACAAAATTGCATGCTCACTCTAGTTATTATGAATACATAGCCTCCTTCTCTTCCACATCCTCTATTCTACTGCCAAGTAAATTTTCTACAGAATCATTCACTAAAACGAATTTTCAGTGAATTAGAGTACAGAGTCGAATGGCCCTTTCTAATCTGGCCCTATCGATCTTTCCTGCCTCATACCCTCTCCCTCCCTCTAGGGCCCGCTGAGCCAGTATCACCAAAGGCGTGTGCCACTTCATGCCTCCACACCTCTTTCTTCTATAATTCTTTCCCTCTTTCTCTGTGTGGTAAAGACATACTCTTCCTTTATGCCTCTGTCCATGTGTCATTTTCTTGGCATCTTCCTCCCTGGAGTATTTAGCTCACCCCCTCTTTGCTCCCACATCATCTTTCCAAACACAGTGAGTCTGACCAGTGTTTGCAGAGTCCTAACCCTTTCCCTCATACCCGGGTATACTGTGACTGTCTTAAAAGAATGTTTTTTCTCATTCATTTTGGAAGACTGAGAGCTAACACAGAGTCTATAGTAAAGTGAGTGCCCAATAAATAGTTTCAGAGTTTATGATGAACTGAGTGAATGAATGAATGAATAAATGTGTGTATTTGATCTGAATTGATTCCTAACTTGGGCTAATCCTCCTCCTCGGATTTCTTGGTTGAAAGGAAATACTTTGAGACCAATTCAAAAAGGATATTAATATCAAATATTTTAGGAACAGTCAAAGGCCTTATGAACTTGGGGGCATTTTCCAACCATGTGCTTTTCATCTCCTGGTTCTGCTGATAGAGTATGGAAATAATTGAATGGCCACTCTTTTCTAGGATGTCAACATACATTTATCAAGGTTTCTGGGCAGTTAGTTTCTCCTTTGAAATTTTAAAAGATGTGACTCTTGGCAATACTGTATAAACATTAGGTTTATTTTCCTGATTTTTGCTTAAGAACGATCATTTGATTCATCTGCCAAGATAACTTCATTATATCCTTGAGGCAATTCAATACACCAGCTATTTGTGTCTCCATTTTTCAAATTCACCAAGCAAAAACTCCGAGTCTTAAAAGAAGCCAGCACAAACCTTTAGGAGGTGGGGTTAGTGCAGAGGGAGAGCATTAACTATTGTCGGTACAGGATGCGATATGTGCATTGATTGTATTACCTTCTCTCAGCTTTTATTCATCTTCACATCAGTGAGATTTGGATTAATCTATATTTTACACCAACTGAATTTTTAAGACATTAATTATAGTTCTTTAATCACATTGTTCCTTGTATGATAGTTAGTGGTATACACAGGTCATCTCTGACCATAACAAATGTTCTGTCCCAGCCAAGTTCCACTTCAGTTGCAAGGCATAGAATCTTAAGCCTGGGTTGGCAAGAGAAAGAGTCCTGGAAGCTGGCGTATAGGGACTAAGAGAAAGGAAGGCAGCAGCCCATATCACAATGTCTCCAGGAAGAATGAACACTTAGCCAAATCAGGACTGTATTTCTCAGGAGGCTGAGTTGCGGAGACATGTGACCACAGCCCTGTCTGAACAGAATGAGCTTCATCGGTGGGTGTATCTTTGCAGTTCCCGAGAGATTCATCTCAGTTGAAGCAGACTCGCGCTCATTAGCCAGGAGTTGAAGAAAGTGGCTCCAGTCATGGGGGTGGGAGGAGGGAACTGGCTAGAGATATGAGGCCAATAAAAGGTCCCCAATAAAAGAACTTCAACACTGGGGAGAAGTTTGCGTAATAAAGACAGTAACTGAAACCTATTAAGGAAACCCAAACTAGCTCAGCAAAAGTACAAATACGTTCTCAGAAGATTCACGAAGACTTTCCCCAGGCTGCCACAGGGAGGTAATGCTAAAAAGTGTTTAGAACTGGTCAAATGGATCTGACTTTGAAGCTGGTTCTTTTACTCACCGTGAGTATGACTTTGGAAAAATCACTTAACCTCTTTTATGCCTCAGGTTTGTGTCAGTAAGGATGCTTTCAGCAGCAACTAACAAATCAAACAAAAACTATTCCCCAAATTGACATTTAAAGAGAGTAAATGCATTGGTTCATCAAACCTGAAGTCCTCCCTAGTTGTGTCATGGTGGCAAAATGCTTATAGCAGTTTCTGACTTCATATGTGTTCACTATTAATTTGAGAAGAAATGAGAGATTTGCTTCCAGGATCTCTCTCTTCAGAGTGAAGGATTTACTTTCTTAGGAGCCTCTAGCAAGCTTTCAGCCTGAATTGGGTCATTTGCCTATTCCCAAAACAGTTCCTCTGTCCAGGCAGTGCCATGGGTTCAACAGCTTAGGCCTGAGCTCCTGAACAAATCATTGGCAAGGGATGGAGTTAGCATTAAATCAATGGGGACCTCTCCTAGATCTGGGGATGCCATCAATTTTCCAGGAGGTATTTCCTCTGTGTTGGGAAAGGGTGGATATCTGAACCAAATCAAAGTACTGATAGACAGGAAAACATAGGAAACAGAATTCAGGTAGGCCACTACAATAGCATCTACAGGGTCCCTCATCTGTGAAAGGGGGGCAGTGATATTGATGCCCACCTTGGAAATTGTTGGGAGGATGAAATGCGTTAATTCATAGGATGTACATAGCTCAAAAATGTGGTGGTGTTTTTTCCTACTATTATTGTTTCCCTCACTCTTTATCTTCCCTGCTAAACCCACTTCCTCCATTTTGTTGCTCCTCCCCCTGCTTTCTTCCTGGCACATGAGTGTCAGTCCACACCCTTTTAATCAGCTCATCTGTTTGGTTCTTGCCACTGGGTTTGCACGCTTGCAGTTACTCAAGAAAGAAGTACTCCAGCATCATCCTTTAAAGATGAAAGTTCTAATCTCATCAAAGTCAATGAACACATTGATGTGTCATGATGCTAAGAAAAATGGGAGATAAACAATTGAACAAGACTAAACTACTGACTCTGCAAAGTTCATAATACCAACACTCAGTAGTGTGGCTAGCACATGATTGGTGTCCAGTACACTTTGTGGAATTAAATTGATATCTAATGGGAATACCACATATGTACAAATAATCAATGTAAATCAAGTTGTGGTAAGTACAACAGTAGATATATGAATAAGGCATTGTAGAAGTTGGTAACAGTTGAGGCACAAATATTAATTCAAATTGGGACATGATTTGGAAAGATTTCTTGGTCAAGTTGAAATCTAAGCCAGAGAGCAAAGAATTGTAGCACAAGTTTAGGCCAGTGAATGGAGGTGCTCAATTTCCAACCAGCATATGTATTCTTGTATCCCATCTGTTGATGCTACACATGAAATAAATTTAGACAGTTAAACTTTATCAATTGCTTATCTTGGAAGGTTTTCTGAGTTTAGTTGGATAAAAACTGATGTTCAGGGAAATTTTCACTACATATCACATATTCTGCCTATTAAGTAATACGTTCTAAAACAGAATACCAGATGAAAGGCATTTGAGAACCAGGTTCAAAATTGCTTTCCACCGCATGTATGTGTAATTTCATGATGAGGCAAGGCAATGTTTGACATAGTTTCCTGCGGTCCTCAGAATTTGCTTTTTCAGCCCACACCATCCTGCTATTTATTATTTCACGTTTAGTTTGCCTCCGGTAATGAAAAAGATTTAAAGATAACAAGATGAATACTTGGGGGTTACAGAAACCTGGCTTCATTTTCAAACCAGAAATAACTTGTAACACAAGTTAGACACTCAAAATAACAGAATTAATAAGGAGAAAATAAGCACAGACTTGTGGTTTTAACTAAGTGACCGTTGCTGTGAAAACAACATTGCCACCAACTGGTATAATTTTTTATCATTGATTATCATGCCTAGCGGAAGGCGTATTGTGTGAATACAGACAATGTAGGAAGAAGTCCAACTGGCAATTTTTGTATCTCAACATGTTATGTATGCATGGCAGTGAAAAAGCAAAATGGATTTCAACTCTCCAGACACTCCATCTTTGTAATATATTTTAACAACAAAAGACAAAGCCTCTAGTTCCAAGCATACCAAGTGTGTTTTCATAATTTTTGTCTCAGTGTGCTGTTCTCATTTTTTTAAATAAAGCAGGTGGTTAAAAAAACCTCTAACACAGACTGATCCCATAATGTTTTGACAACATTTGTCATAAGTCTTATTCCTATCACATGAGATATTTAAAATATTATTCTCACTCTGTCGTAGAAGTGAAAGCCTTTTTAAAAACAGGAAATAAGAAATATGGTTAAATTCAGGAAAATTTTCCAATGTGACATAATTTTACTGAGATATCAAATTTGATATTTTCCCTTGGAAATCCAAAACCAAAGCTGAGTTTGTGAGTAATAAAGACAACATTGTCAACATTGACTATTGACAATGACATTAACAACACAGGTCTCTATATTTTCACTGTATAAAATAAGCTAAACACGAATGTGTAATTAGAAAGAAAAGACTAGGAGGTTAAGTATCTGCGAGGTCCCCTTTGTTAGAGGCTCTAATGTGGAGAATATAAAGTCACAATGCTTTTGAGTTTTTTAATAGTTTCCATGGTAATCACTCCTCAAAATATGTAAAGGGACATTGAGATTTACTGGAAAGGAAGACATAAAAGGTTGCCGTGAATAGCATTCTGAGCCTTCTGTTCCCTGACACGTCTGCAGAGGTGTGTGTACACTCTCCTCCTCCTCTTCCACTTCCAGCTGTGACACACACATCCACATACAGTATATGTGTGCACAGACACACCACTGCTGGACTTGAATTCACAATACCTGAAGATCACAGGAGAAGAAGCATTGGAATCCATTAACAAAGAAAGCTGCTTGTGAGACCTTGAGTTTAGAATATTAAATATATTATTGCATAGATTCCATCCAGAGAGTCTTTACTACAAAAACAAACTGAAATTAAATAGACTAAGACCAAGATCTCTCAAGCAGTTAGATTTTGTTTCAGAGTCCAAACCGCCCTGTCCCCCTCCATGAACAATCAGGGACCAGAGAGATCTTGAGCCAGAGTATAGCATCTCAGAATCTTGGTTGGGACACAGGACATAATGCCAACAGTTTATAGATTGGAGAGTTAAAGGCATTTACTCAATAAATAGTTACTGAGCACATACATATGCTAGGCATTGTTCTAGGTACTATCAGTTAAGAAAATAGAATATAAAAGATTTCTTATCCTCACAAAGCTTATAGTCTAAAGAACAGACAGGTAATAAACAATAAACATAATGGGTATGTGGTATGATATGTTAGAAGGTGATACAATCCCACTGAAAAAACTAGAGTAAGGGGAATTAGGAGTACAGATATATTAACAATGTTACTAGTTTCTGTAAATTTGATGCTGTAACATCTGCCCTACATGCATGTTCTGAACAACCCAATAACATGCCTGAGCCACCGTGCTTGGTCTCCTACCTCCCTCATTGCCTTCTACACCTCCTTGGGCAGAATACTCCTCCCAAGGGCATGCTTTTCAAATACAAACCAACCAATCCATAGCCTACACCCTCAGCCAGTTCCCTTACTGGGTTCTCAGACTCCAGGCCACTATCCACCTGCCCTAATCACTCCAGGGCCAGGTGCCAGACAACTAGGGACAGCCCCTATGTCCCAGAGCCTGTTGAAATTATTCAAACTGACTAATCCTAAACATGCTTGCTTTGCCTCATCCATTTCTTCACTTGGAAACCACAGTAAAGGCTCTTGCGCACAGTTTCCCCATCCCTCTGTCTAGTAACTGACCCTGATGCTGGCCTGCAGGTCTCCTCCACGACGTGCCATGGCCCCTCCCCTTGGGAACTGTGACAATGAGCTTTATTTTCAATGGCAATTGTTTCCTGATCTGTTGGCCTTATTGTACAGCAAATTTTCTATTAACACACTATATTTTAGGTTTTTTTTTTTTTTTTTTGCGGTACGCGGGCCTCTCACTGCTGGGGCCTCTCCCGTTGCAAAGCACAGGCTCCAGATGCGCAGGCTCAGCGGCCATGGCTCACGGGCCCAGCCGCTCCGCGGCATGTGGGATCTTCCCAGACCGGGGCACGAACCCGTGTCCCCTGCATTGGCAGGCGGACTCTCAACCACTGCGCCACCAGGGAAGCCCAACACACTATATTTTAAAACAATAGGCATGGAGTAGTGGGCTACGTGATCCCTGTAGGACTCAGCTCAAAACTGACATTTGATTAAAGGCTCCAAAGAAGAGGAGGGACTCCTCTGGACAACTGAGGGAAGAACAGTCCAGGAAGAGGGACCGGCCAGTTCAAAGGCTCCTAGTGGTTTGTGCTTGGTGAGTTTGAAGAACAGTGAGTATCTCTGAGGCTGAGTAAGCAGAATAGCAAAAGGTAAGGGAGACTAGGGAGGTAAACTGTGGCTAGACCAGATGGAAACTTGTACCTAATTAGAAAGACTTTAGCTGTTACTTCTCATGAGAGAAAGGAAGAGTTACTCAAAATGACATTTCAAGGAAGTTTCATATGAGGGAAAGAAGGTTCTAAAGAGCTGGTATACAAGAAAATACAATGGAGAAAGGAAGTTTTCTGTAGTTTTTTAGGAAAGTCATCCTCCTATCAATATTTAGCTTGGAAGCTGCACCATCAGTCAAACCTGTGGAGACAGAACATGAAACTCCTCTTCACAGAGAGGAGAGATGAGAATAAGTCAAGGCTTGAAGTCAAACAAAATGGCAGCCCTGGAGAAGGGTAAGTGGACAGTAGAGAGAAGACCCTGGAGTAATCCTGAGAAGAAAAATAAACCACTGAGAAGGTGTTTTTATTTTTTAATTTTTTTTTTTTTGCTCAGGAGCATAAACATACTGGAAATTGAATGTTGAGTGATAGATAAAGATTTTTTGAGGGGGCTTCCCTGGTGGTGCAGTGGTTGAGAGTCCGCCTGCCAATGCAGGGGACACGGGTTCATGCCCCGGTCCGGGAAGATCCCACATGCCACGGAGCGGCTGGGCCCGTGAGCCATGGCCACTGAGCCTGCGCGTCCAGAGCCTGTGCTCCGCAAGAGGAGAGGCCACAACAGTGAGAGGCTCGCGTACCGCAAAAAAAAAAAAAAAAAGATTTGTTTACAAAGGCACAATAGTTTGCAGCAGAAAACTGAGAATGTTACTACCTCTTCAAATGAATGTAAATGTATCAGAGAAGGAGGACAGTTAAAAGGACATTATAGAACACTTTGAGGAAATAGTGGAAATTGAAATTCAAGAGAAGCAGGAATTCTTAAAGAGGAGGAGGAAGAGAAGGTTAAGTGTGGCAAATGCTGCAGAAAAGTCAAAACAGAAAATAGGCCATTGGATGAGCAGCGAGAAAACCAACGATGACCTTGCTAAAAGCATTGGCAGGGAGGAGTAGTGACTGAGCAAAATCCAGACCAAAGGAATTAGAAACACAGAGGTTTAGTGCAAATGTAGACTATTCAAAAATACACACATTTTTTTTTTCCTCCCCTTCATTTTCCAGGTTCCTAAGCATTCCCCTAAGGAATTTCCCCTAGACCTCAGTATCAGTAGACTTCAGTATCAGTCTTAAAGCCCTCACTCAGAAAGAATTCTTGACTCTGCCTAGGGGATTAGATGATAGTGGCTTGTTCTTCTTAGGTACTGCATGGAGTTTTATGCTTTAATAAGAAAATCAGAGGAAAAAAAACCCATAATCCAAAATAATTAGTTGTTTTTTTGTTTTTGTTTTTTGCTGTATGCAGGCCTCTCACTCTTGTGGCCTCTCCCATTGCAGAGCACAGGCTCCGGACGCGCAGGCTCAGCGGCCATGGCTCACGGGCCCAGCCGCTCCGCGGCATGTGGGATCTTCCCGGACCGGGGCACGAACCCATGTCCCCTGCATCGGCAGGTGGACTCTCAACCACTGCGCCACCAGGGAAGCCCAATTAGTTGTATTTTTATCTTTTAAATATTGATTCTACTTATGATCAGGCCTCCTTTATTCATTCCAAATATTGTTTATTTGTGCCTTCTCTCCTTTTGTTTTTAGATTAATTATTGTCCAGGTTTTATTCTTTTGTTAACTGCTTCAGAGAAAGAATTTTTGATGTTATTTCTTACTACTGTACATATTTCCTATTTCATTAGTTTCTCTTATTTTTTACTAATTTCTTATTTTTCCTTTGATTTTCTTCTGTATTTCTTCTCCTAACTTACTAGGTTGGACACTTAGCTCATTAATTTTCAGACTTTTTTCTTTTCTTTTAATTCTATGTATTTCTCTTCATGTAATTGTCAAAGTATACACACATTTGTATATGTAGTATTTTCCTTATTGTTAAGTTTTAAAGATTATCAAATAAGTACAAGAATTTTTTATTAATTATACAGGAGATTTTTTTTCAGTTTTCTAAATGAATGGGAGTATGCTATCCTCTTTTACTGATTTCTAACTCAGTGTCTTTGTAGTGAATGCAACATGGTCTGAATATTTCCAAGTCTGAAATTTATTGGGACTTGCTTTGCAATCTAGTGCATGGTTAACAATTGTAAATAATATTATTTAAAATTATTGTAAATAATCTGTGTGAATAATATGTATTCTCTGATTCTTTAATGCAGGACCCTATGTATATCCCTTAGAAAAAACGTGTTAACTGTGTTGATTGAATGATTTATTTTTATCAATTACTGAGAGAGATATGTTAAAAATCAGTCTTATGAGGAATTGCTCCATTTCTCTCTGTTAATTTTTGCTTTATACATCTCAGTGTCAGCATATCATCTGCCCATCCAATATGTGAACTGAGCACATAAAATACTTTCTGTTAATTAAACCTCTTCTTACAACTTTGTGCTTAAAATAATTTCCAAGGATGCAAGAGATGAGGAAGCATGTTCCATAAAATAGCAAACCCTAGCTAATCCTAGGAAAATCCTGCCTCTAGGATTGTTATTAAACCCCTCTCTTTTCCATCGTGGAAAAGGCAAGGACAACAGCTGAGATGCGAGATGGAACTTTTTGCTCTACTCCCTAAACACAAATTCTTCAGCACCATGGCTTTGCTAACTAGAGAGGGTCCTCCCAGTGGATAGACGATCTCTTCTTGTCTCAATTAAGAAAAATGATTGTGAGCCTAGCTGAGAGCACACAAGCATGACATAAACATGAAAGAGATGCTCCTCAACTGAAGTCCCAGCCACACCCTTACTCACTGTGTGACACTGGCCTAGTCAATCAACTTTGCTCCATAAGCTTTACTCTGCACAACTCAAAATAGAGGGGGAAAATGCCTACATTAATTGGGTATTGCAATTATTGGACATAATCTGGAGATAGCCTCTAGCAGAGCACCTGGAAAAACACAGGCACTAAATAGACCTTAGGTGCTATTTATTTGTTTCCCTGTCATTTCTTTTTTTTTTAATTAATTTTTATTGGGGTATAGTTGCTTTATAATGTTGTGTTAGTTTCTCCTATACAGCAAAATGAATCAGCTATACATATACATATATCCCCTCTTTTTTGGATTTCCTTCCCATTTAGGTTACCACAGTGCATTAAGTAGAGTTCCCTGTGCTACACAGTATGTTCTCATTAGTTATCTATTTTATGCATAGTATCAATATGTCATTTCCTTTAGTTTAGAGACTGAAGTTTGGAGGACGGGAGAAGAAAAACAAACTCCCGAATCTGTCCATGAGCTGTAAGAAATCAGCATCTTCTTTCAGTGGAGTCCTTCTGAGTCCTAGGTCACAGCTCCTTGGAGCTGGCTTAAGGCCACTATAAAGTGAAACCATCTTACTCCAGCCATGGGGACAGCATCCATCACTTGCATGACACACCAAGTCACCCATTTGTTCAGACAAACAGGGCAGCGGTATGAAAAGCAGCAGTATTTGCCATGAATCTCCCTGGAAAGCAACTCAACCACAGAATTCTATACTCTATTTTCAAATTTGAAATTTAAAATATATACATGAAGGGAAAATGTGACTATATTAGTCAGCTCAGGCTGCCATAACAAAATTCCAGAGACTGGGTGGCTGAAAAAATAAAAAAACTTATGTTCTCACAGTTCTGGAGGCTGGAAGTCTGAGATCAGGGTGCCAGCATGGTCAGTTCTGGTGAGGGCCCTCGTCCTGGTTTTCAGATGCCGCCTTCTCACTATACCCTCAAGTGGCAGAGAGAGAGGACGTGCAAACTCTCTGGTGTATTTTCATATGAGGGTACTAATTCCATCATGAAGGTCCCACCTTCACGACCTCACCTAAAACTAACTTATCTCCCAAAGCTTATCAACAAATATGATCACCATGATGGTTAGGGAGGTCTTCAGCATATGAATTTGGTGGGGACACAATTCAGTCCATAACAGGGACCAAGTAGTGACTTTATTTGACCTCTGATCCAAAGAAGTCTTAAATCTATATTTGCCATGTTATGTTACAGGCCTGTCAAAAAACCCATTTTAACCTATTTTAATTTTTTTCCTTTGAGCAAACAATACAGACAAGCTAAGAAAGCAGGTTAATTTGAAATTCTGGTTAACTTAAAATGAGGGATGCCTTGGCATGTGTGCAATCAACCAATGTTCAATTAGAATGTTTTTAAAGAATTCAGAAAATATTTGCATTTAAGACGTATTTTTTTCTACCAGAAAACCATGCAGAAAGATATTTGCAGTCCCATTCTAAACACATTTGTCTTTAAATCAAACACTTGTAAAAAATGACAATTTGTAGAAGTGATATCACTTCAGATCTACAGTGTTATTCACAATTTTTCTATGACCTTGCTCCAACTTACACTCCAACTCGTGAGAAAGCTTATGTTTCCAGAACCCTGGGTAGCAAGGGTTTAGGGAAAAGTGTACAAGGAAAGCAAAGAGGCTGCTGCAGGTACCTTCTTTGTCTCTGAATTCCTGTAGGAATATGTCCATCAGCTCTCCTCAGGCATGTATATCACTTTAGCTCTGATATTAAATGTATTTGTATGTGGCTGACAATTTCATTTCCCAGTAGGTAGAGGAAATGACAATTGAAAAGAGCTTATATTTGACCAAGGAGGAGGAATTGGCTGGTGAAGTGGATGTGACAGGAACCCGGGAAGAAAATGACCCTCTTATATATATTCTGTTCTCATTTCTATGACAATCAATTTCAAACAGACTATCTCAGCACCCTTCAAAGCACATGGGTATTTGTCAGGTCATATTTCCTGATCTGAGCTTCAGAAAGCTTGAAAATGTGATCTCAAACTGTGTTCATTCCCCTTCTCAGTGTATTGGGCAGACTTCTTATACTAAACAATCTAACCCAATAACTTTCACAGAGTAGATACTCAGTGAATTTGTTTTATTAAATAGATAATGAAAATTTAGAGCTCGGAAGGGGAGTGTGAATAGAAAAAGATCAACCCATCCTGTTTTCTCCTCTCAGGCAAGTGCAATATGAAAGAAGATGGCAGCGTTTCAGCCTAACTTTATCATCTCCCTCTGCTTTGGACTAATACCTAAGGCAAAACAATCAACAAATATCTAATGAGCAATTATTCTGAGTAAACTAAAGAAGAGAGATAACATTTTCTGGCACCTAAGTGCCAGGCAATTTATTTAGCCCTTTTTGCACATTACTTCACGCAATCTTCAAAAAACTCTACATAAGAGGGAGAATTTATATTTTTCATGTAACAAATGAAAAGGCTAAAGTTGACAAAATTTGAACAGAGCTAGGGTTGGGAACTAAGATCTTCTGACTTCCAAGCACACACTCCAATGATAAAAAGCACTAAGCTGGAAGCTGGAATTGCGGTGTCTCCACAGCACTTCTGTGAGCTGAGGTATTGGGTGTAGCTTTTCACTTGAGGATCTTTGGTTTGAAGCCAAGGGCAAGACCTCTGTACAAGGCATCCTGTGAGCAAGTGAAACTGGATTAAGCAAACAGGAGAAGAAAAAAAAAAAGCTCATATTCTCTTCTTCCTGCTGGTGTCTGTCAGTGGTACTGCAGTACGTAGTGCTACAACACGTCAGTCGCTGAGCTCTCATTGGCTATCGGCAGCCAAAGTACCAGGTTACCCATCAGCATTATAAATCAGCCGTGTGGCTGACAGGGTCTTGGTGCTCCGGCCAGGTGTCAGGCCTGTGCCTCTCAGGTGGGAGAGCCGAGTTCAGGACATTGGACCACCAGAGACTTCCAGGACCCATGTAATATCAATTGGTGAGAGCTCTCCCAGAGATCTCTGTCTCAACACTAAGAACCAGCTCCACTCAACAACCAGCAAGCTCCAGTGCTGGACACCCCATGTCAAACAACTAGCAAGACAGGAACACAACCCCACCCACTGGAAAAGAGGCTGCCTAAAATCATAATAAGTTCAGAGACACCCCAAAACACACCATTGGATGCAGTCTGGCCAACCAGAAAGACAAGATCCAGTCCCATCCACCAAAACACAGGCACTAGTCCCCTCCACCAGGAAGCCTACAGAACGCACTGAACCAACCTAACCCACTGGGGGCAGACACCAAAAACAACGGGAACTACAAACCTGTAGCCTGCAAAAAGGAGACCCCAAACACAGTAAGTTAAGCAAAATGAGAAGACAGAGAAACATGGAGCAGATGAAGGAGCAAGATAAAAACCCACCAGACCTAACAAATGAAGAGGAAATAAGCAGTCTACCTGAAAAAGAATTCAGAGTAAGGATAGTAAAGATGATCCAAAATCTTGGAAATAGAATGGAGAAAATACAATAAAAGTTTAACAAGAAGAACTAAAGAACAAACAAACAGTGATGAACAACACAATAAATGAAATTAAAAATTCTTTAGAAGGAATCAATAGCAGAAAAACTGAATCAGAAGGACAGATAAGTGACCTGGAAGATAAAATAGTGGAAATAACTACTGCAGAGCAGAGTAAGAAAAAAGAACAAAAAGAATTGAGGACAGTCTCAGAGACCTCTGGGACAACATTAAACGCACCAACATTCGAATAATAGGGGTATCAGAAGAAGAGAAAAAGAAAGGGACTGAGAAAATATGTGAAGAGATTATAGCTGAAAACTTCCCTAATATGGGAAAGGAAATAGTCAATCAAGTCCAGGAAGCACAGAGAGTCCCATACAGGATAAATCCAAGGAGAAACATGCCAAGACACATATTAATCAAACTATCAAAAATTAAACACAAAGAAAAAATATTACAAGCAGCAAGGAAAAAGCAACAAATAACATACAAGGGAATCCCCATAAGGTTAACTGCTGATCATTCAGCAGAAACTCGGCACGACAGAAGGGAGTGGCAAGACATATTTAAAGTGATGAAAGGGAAAAACCTACAACTAAGATTACTCTACCCACCAAGGGTCTCATTAAGATTCAATGGAGAAATTTTACAGACAAGCAAAAGCTAGAATTCAACACCACCAAACCAGCTTTACAACAAATGCTAAAGGAACTTCTCTGGGCAGGAAACACAAGAGAAAGAAAAGACCTACAATAACAAACCCAAACCATTAAGAAAATGGTAATAGGAACACATATATCGATAAATACCTCAAAGGTAAATGGATTAAATGCTCCGACCAAAAGATATAGACAGGCTGAATGGATATAAAAACAAAACCCATATATATGCTGTCTACAAGAGACCCACTACAGACCTAGGGACACATACAGACTGAAAATGAGGGGATGGAAAAAGATATTCCATGCAAATGGAAATCAAAAGAAAGCTGCAGTAGCAATTCTCATATCAGACAAAATAGACTTTAAAATAAAGACTATTACAAGAGACAAAGAAGGACACTACATAACGATCAAGTGATCAATCCAAGAAGAAGATATAACAATTGTAAATATTTATGCACCCAACATAGGAGCACCTCAATACATAAGGCAAATGCTAACAGCCATAAAAGGGGAAATTGACAGTAACACAGTA
Organism: Globicephala melas; assembly: GCF_963455315.2. Classification (NCBI taxonomy): domain Eukaryota; kingdom Metazoa; phylum Chordata; class Mammalia; order Artiodactyla; family Delphinidae; genus Globicephala; species Globicephala melas. The sequence continues at coordinate 45,545,736 of NC_083318.1, read as the reverse complement.
ATAGTAGGGGACTTTAATACCCCACTTTCACCAATGGACAGATCAACCAAAATGAAAATAAATAAGGAAACACAAGCTTTAAATAACACATTAAACAAGATAGACTTAATTGATATTTATAGGACATTCCAACAAAAAACAACAGAATACACTTTACTCTCAAGTGCTCATGGAATATTCTCCAGGAGAGATAATATCTTGGGACACAAATCAAGCCTTGGTAGGTTTAAGAAAATTGAAATTGTATCAAGTATCTTTTCCATCCACAATGCTATGAGACTAGATATCAATTACAGGAAAAAAACTGTAAAAAATACAAACACATGAAGGATAAACAATATGCTACTAAATAACCAAGAGATTACTGAGGAAATCAAAGAGGAAATCAAAAAATACCTAGAAACAAATGACAATGAAAACACGATGGCCCAAAAGCTATGGGATGCAGCAAAAGCAGTTCTAAGAGGAAAGTTTATACCAATACAATCCTACCTCAAGAAACAAGAAACATCTCAAAGAAACAATCTAACCTTACACCTAAAGCAATTAGAGAAAGAAGAACCAAAAAAACCAAAGTTAGCAGAAGGAAAGAAATCATAAAAGCAGATCAGAAATAAGTGAAAAAGAAATGAAGGAAACGATAGCAAAGATCAATAAAACTAAAAGGTGGTTCTTTGAGAAGATAAACAAAATTGATAAACCATTATCCATACTCACCAAGAAAAAAAGGGAGAAGACTCAAATCAACAGAATTAGAAATGAAAAAGGAGAAGTAACAACTGACTCTGCAGAAATACAATGGATCATGAGAGAGTCCTACAAGCAACTCTATGCCAATAAAATGGACAACCTGGAAGAAATGGACAAATTCTTAGAAAAGCACAACCTTCCAAGACTGAATGAGGAAGAAATAGAAAATATAAACAGATCAATCACAAGCACTGAAATTGAAACTGTGATTAAAAATCTTCCAACAAACAAAAGCCCAGGACCAGATGGATTCACAGGTGAATTCTATTAAACATTTAGAGAAGAGCTAACAACTGTCCTTCTCAAACTCTTCCAATATATAGCAGAGGGAGGAACACTCCCAAACTCATTCTATGAAGCCACCATCACCCTGATACCAAAACCAGACAAGATGTCACAAAGGAAGAAAACTACAGGCCAATATCACTGATGGACATAGATGCAAAAATCCTTAACAAAATATTAGCAAACAGAATACAGCAGAACATTAAAAGGATCATACACCATGATCAAGTGGGGTTTATCCCAGGAATGCAAGGATTCTTTAATACATGCAAATCAATCAATGTGATACACAATATTAACTAACTGAAGAATAAATACAATATGATCATCTCAACAGATGCAGAAAAAGCTTTGGACAAAATTCAACACCCATTTATGATAAAAACTCTCCAGAAAGTAGGCATAGAGGGAACTTACAAAATAATAAATGCCATATGTGACAAACCCACAGCCAACATCATTCTCAATGGTGAAAAACTGAAACCATTTCGACTAAGATCAGGAACAAGACAAGGTTGCCCACTCTCACCACTATTATTCAACATAGTTTTGGAAGTTTTAGCCACAGCAATCAGAAACAAAAAAGAAATAAAAGGAATCCAAATCAGAAAAGAAGAATTAAAACTGTCACTGTGTGCAGATTACATGATACTATACATAGGAAATCCTAAAGATGCTACCAGAAAACTACTAGAGCTAGTCAATGAATTTGGTAAAGTAGCAAGATACAAAATTAATGCACAGAAACCTCTTGCATTCCTATACACTAATGATGAAAAATCTGAAAGTGAAATTAAGAAAACACTCCCATTTACCATTGCAACAAAAAGAAGAAAATACCTAGGAATAAACCTACCTAAGGAGACGAAAGACTTGTATGCAGAAAACTATAAGACACTGATGAAAAAAATTAAAGATGATACAAATAGATGGAGAGATATACCATGTTCTTGGATTGGAAGAATCAATATTGTGGAAATGACTATACTACCCAAAGCAATCTACAGATTCAACGTAATCCCTATCAAACTACCAATGGCATTTTTCATAGAACTAGAACAAAAAATTTCACAATTTTTATGGAAACACAAAAGACCTCGAATAGCCAAAGCAATCTTGAGAAAGAAAAACGGAGCTGGAGGAATCAGGCTGCCAGACTTCAGACTAAACTACAAAACTACAGTAATCAAGACAGTATGGTACTGGCACAAAAACAGAAATATAGATAAATGGAACAGGATAGAAAGCCCAGAGATAAATCTACACACATCTGGTCACCTTTTCTTTGATAAAGGAAGCAAGAATATCCAAGGGAGAAAAGTTAGCCACTTCAATAAGCCATGCTGGGAAAACTGGACAGATACAGGTAAAAGAATGAAATTAGAACACTCCCTAACACCATACACAAAAATAAACTCAAAATGGATTAAAGACCTAAATGTAAGGCCAGACACTATCAAACTCTTAGAGGAAAACATATGCAGGACACTCTATGACATAAATCACAGCAAGACCGTTTTTGACCCACCTCCTAGAGAAATGGAAATAAAAACAAAAATAAACAAATGGGACCTAATGAAACCTAAAAGCTTTTGCACAGCAAAGGAAACCATAAACAAGATGAAAAGACAACCACCAGAATGGGAGAGAATATTTACAAATGGAGCAGCTGACAAAGGATTAATCTCCAAAATATACAATATTTTGTATTGAGCTCATGCAGCTCAATATCAAAAAAACAGATAATCCAATCCAAAAATGGGCAGAAAACCTAAATAGACATTTCTCTAAAGAAGATATACAGATTGCCAACAAACACATGAAAGGATGGTCAACATCACTAATTATTAGAGAAGTGCAAATCAAAACTACAATGAGGTATCACCTCACACCAGTCAGAATGGCCATCATCAAAAAATCTACAAACAATAAATGCTGGAGAGGGTGTGGAGAAAAGGGAACCCTCTTGCACTGTTGGTGGGAATGTAAATTGATACAGCCACTATGGAGAGCAGTATGGAGGTTCCTTAAAAAACTAAAAATAGAACTACCATATGACACAGGATTTCCATTACTGGTCATATACCCTAAGAAAACCATAATTCAAAAAGAGTCATGTACCACAACGTTCATTGCAGCACTATTTACAATAGCCAGGTCATGGAAGCAACCTAGCAATCCATCAACAGATGAATGGATAAAGAAGATGTGGCACATATATACAAAGGAATATTACTCAGCCATAAAAAGAAATGAAATTGAGTTATTTGTAGTGAGGTGGACGGACCCAGAGTCTGTCATACAGAGTGAAGTAAGTCAGGAAGAGAAAAAGAAATACCGTATGCTAACGCATATATGTGGAATCTTAAAAAACAAAAAAAAGGTTCTGAAGAACCTAGGGACAGGATAGGAATAAAGATGCAGACGTAGAGAATGGACTTGAGGACACAGGGAGGGGGAAGGGTAAGCTGGGACGAAATGAGAGAGTGGCATAGACATATATCCTACCAAATATAAAATAGATAGCTAGTGGGAAGCATCCACATAGCACAGGGAGATCAGCTCGGTGCTTTGTGACCACCTAGAGGAGTGTGATAGGGAGTGTGGGAGAGAGACACAAGAGGGAGGGGATATGGGGATATATGTATACGTGTAGCTGATTCACTTTGTTATAAAGCAGAAACTAACACAACAATGTAAAGCAATTATACTTCAATAAAGATGTTTAAAAAAAAAAAGCATTAAGCTAAGTGCCCTGAAAGGATTTAAAAGCAATATTCATTTCTGAACCTCACTGAAGCTCTACAGCCTAATTAGGGAGAATCACAGGCTCATCCAAACTTAGATTCAAGGATCTCAGAGAGCATCTAATCTAATGTATTTGCTCTACACAAGAGGAAGCCAAAGCGTGAATTCACATAGTGCCTTGCCAGAAGCAACACAGCTATCGAGGAGCAGTCAGTCTAGAAATAGGATCTTCTGGCTCGTATTCAACAAGGTGACATGCATTCTTAACCTTTCCATGGCATTTAGATGTACATTTGTCATGAATTAAAAGCATTATGGGATACAAAGATGGTGACACACGGCCTCTCCCTCTTCACCCTTTAGTCGGGAAGAAAACAACATAACAAGTAATCATAATACAATGCAAGACTAGAAGAAGGAAAGGGGGAGCTGGATTCGTGAGAGCATTTTTTAGGATTCTTGGCTGCTAGTGGGCTTAACTCAACCTGATCTACTCAGGCCAAAAGGAGCTGTAAATCTTTGAACGCGCCAGGTAATTTTCATGTTCAAATGCATTGTCTTGGAATGCTTTCTCCCGTTCAATATTTCTGGCCAAATCTTCCCAGAGCAGCAGTCATCTACCCCACAAAGGCTTCTCTTTATCTCTCCCCACTTCCCAAAGGCAAGGGGCTGAGCCCTTCTGTTGCCATTTTTCAGTCCTCAGTCTTCCATAATTGATAGATTTTCTTTCTCCTCCACCAGTTTATGAGTTCTTCCAGAACAGAAACAGTCTTGTTTATCTCTGAAATCTGGCACCTAACACTTAGCAGACAAAATAAACTTTCATCAGATGCATTGTAAATAAGTGGTAGATGAATAATTTTTTTTAAATGTTGGCAGGGCCTTCTTTTTTTTTAAATTGAGGTATAGTTGATTTACAATGTTGTGTTAGTTTCAGGTATACAGCAAAGTGATTCAGTTATAATATATATATATATATATATATATATATATATATATATATTCTTTTTCAGATTTCTTTCCCTTATAGGTTACTAAAAAATATTGAGTATAGTTCCCTGTGCTAAACAGTGGGTCCTTGTTGGTTATCTATTTTATATATAGTAGTGTGCATATGTTCATCCCAAACTCCTAATTTATCCCTTCCCCCGCCTTTCCCCTTTGGTAACCATAAGTTTGTTTTCTATGTCTGTGGGTCTATTTCTGTCTTGTATGTAAGTTCATTTGTATCTTTTTTTAATTCCACATATAAGCAATATCATATGATATTTGTCTTTCTCTGTGTGACTTCACTTAGTGTGATAATCTCTAGGTCCATCCATGTTGCTGCATTCTTTTTTAGTGGCTGAGTAATATTCTGTTGTATAAATATATCACATCTTTATTGAAAAAAAGAATAAGGGGAGAGGAATACTTAGAAGGTATATTAAACTTTTAATTCTATGAAAATAAGATTACTACTAATTTCTAGTTTGTAACAGATACACATTATCTAAAATTACATAACTCAAAACACTGACCACCAATAGTTGATTAATTCATTTAAATACTTCATTTTTCTACTATTTTGCAAAGTTTCTTACACACTTCTAGGAATTATGTAAGGCTAGCATTAAAAACTGTATTTTGAAAACTTCCAAAAGGCAAAATACTATAAAATAATATAAGGCTTTTCATGTCACTCCCCTTCCAAAAAAGAACTTCTTTGAACATTTTTTACATTTGTTGTTATAATAATGTACGTTTTCGTTATGTGGAATTTTAAAAACATAGGAAGCCCCAATAGGTATTTTATATTTCCATGATGCAAAAACTTTTAAATAGCAGTGGGAGCTGTCTAAATATTTACTGAAGAATAAATCTGCTGATTAAAAAATAATTGTTTCCTTTCATTTTTATTATTATCTTTAGGATAAAGGATCAAAGATTTATTCAATCAACTGGAAACATGCTAAGATTTTTATTAAAAATTTTAAATACATTCTTTTCCACCTTCTTGATTTCCCTTTAACTAGACTCATGAGGACAAAATGTTACCAAGTTGACTAATCACTTGGATTGTTACTGACTGGAGTCACTGTTAATTTCTAAAGTTGAAACTAAAATTATGGAAAATATGATTTTCTTCACGCACCCAGCAGTTTGACATATAAGGCAAGTTACCACATTTTCATTATTCCAAGGTTTATGAACATGGACAATATTAATTATAAACACCAAACCAATTATTTTGGAAACATTTTCGGTTATATACTAGCTGAAGACTCTTTACTTCCTTCATACATATCTTCTAAGAAGCTGCTTAATAAATAAAGGGGCAATATAGAACCAAAGATTTTAGAAAACAAAACCGGCAAAACTAGAAGCTTCTTGTTCCTGCACTGTTTGTTTCATTGGTTATTACACCTAATTTTAGAAGTTTAAGTCTCATGAAGCATGCTATTTTTTGTAAAGTACCAAAAAACGGAATAACAGTTTTTCTCTTAATTTTGCAAGACTGCAATAAAAAAAACAAGGGAAACCCATTAGCTCAGCAAATAGCTCAGCAAAAAAACATCAATCATTCTCTGTACTTAGCATCTTTGGTGATGGTGGGAATATATGCCTCTCAGAGTAGAAAGAAATATTTAATGAGATAATCTATTTTCTTTCTTATTGGAAAACCAATCTTTCAGGCTGGAACAGGTTTTACTTGTTAACCTGCTTTGTTTTTTAAACAAACTAGCATAGTGTACTTTTATATTCATATTTGGACAGCCTTTTAAAATTTGAAATTTTTTATACATAAATTCAGCACAAATAATACCTCATTTGAGTGGTAGGAGATGGAAACGGGAAGTCAAATAATCTGGATTGAATTAATTTTCTTTTATCGATCATCAGGATGATTGCTATTCACATCACAAGAAAAGTATTATCTATCTAGCACTTCTAAACTAATATCTAAGCAAGGCATCAGTCTAAGAAGGTTAGAGGCTCTTAGTGGTAGAAGAAATCCTAGAGATTAGCAAATACAGCCTCCACCACTAACGTTTCTCTGTGCACGATGCATGCACCACTTGGATCAGAATCCACTCAGGTGCATAGTAAAAAGGCACACCCCGTACCAGACCTGCTGAAGTACAGTCTACTCCATCAGCATGCTCTCTAACATTTGAGAACAAATCTAAATATTTTTCACATGTTAGCTCTTCAAATATTAAAGAATGATACTGTCTTGCTGCTGAAGTATTTTTTTCCTAAATATCCTGTGTCCAAGTATAGTTAAATATCTGACAGAAAATATGCAGATGACCACTATTTCTCAAATCAGATTTAAAATGGAAGAAAGAGATTAGTCTCAGCAGTTATTAGTCAGAATTTACCAATCCTTGTTTCTAAGGAGACTAAATCTAAAATTAGATACTGCATTCAAAACACTTAGCCCAGTGTCTGATGCACAAGTCCAAGCAGTAGTGATGGTGGCGGCTGAAAAGGTGGCAGTGGTCGTGGAGGTGATGGTGTTACTGTAGTGCTCTGCAGACTCACTGCTGCCTGCCTGCCTTCCTCCTTCCCTCCCTCCCTCCCTCCCTTCCTTTCTTCTCCCTTTACATATATTTTTTTGTAATTTATTTTTGTGTTTATCAAAGTCATATATGCACATGGTAACAAATCAAACAATAGCTTTAATTTTTTAAAAAAAGCAAAACTCCTTTTGCATATTCCACCGAACAAAGCCTAGTTACACAATGGCATTATCTTTTAGTAGTTTTAACCCTTCTGATAGTTTTCTTTCCGCTACTAAGTAACACGTTAATAACTACATTTCTTGACTTATCAAGTTAGGACCACAACTAATGACTCTATAATAGGATGAATTAGCTCCCTAAACTTCCACTTTCTCCATTCCCTTCTTCCCACAGGTTATCATTTACACTATTTTTCCAGTTCTTCAAGTGATCCTCTCTGTAACATGAGATGATTAACCTCTACCTCTACTTCTTGTTCCGACAACTTCTGACAGTGTCTCTTGGTTTTTCAACTGTATGAAATGAGGATATTTAGCAGCAGTCTCTTTGTTCCTCTACTTTCATGCCCCCTTTATCTCCATCACACTTTCACTTGTGCATCGTCCTTAAATTGATCATAAAGTGTGAAAAGCAATGAACAGTGTTTAATAAGTATGGCATGTTAAGATTACGTTTGCTTTTCTAGAGGTCCCATACTGGGCTGTTGGGCCTAATGAGGGGGATATTCTGTATTATTTAACTTGTTACCACATGCATATGACTTGGATAAATGTTTAAAATAAATTGTGAAAAATTCAGTATGCAGAGAAGTGGGAGGGCAAGAAGTCTATGAGTACAACTAAGGCCATCGTCTCTCCCTCCACTGCCACTGCTGCTTGGGCCTCCACAACCAAAACTAATGCCACAGTGAAAATTCTCTTTTCTTGTACTCCATAAACTGCTGAACATCATTACACATGTCAGTTTACTTCCTATTTGTAATTTTTTTATCAGTTGGACTTTTTAAAATGTAGTTACTTTCTTTTATCCTTGTTTTACTTGCCTTAATCCTCACTTTTAAAAACATCAATCTCTTGACTGCAAACCTATGTTGATTCAACTGTTTATTTTTTTTCCTTGAAAATGTCCTTCAGAAGCTCTCTCTCCTTCTTCTGCAATGCACACTGTTCTCTCACGGTAGAGACTCCACTAATTCTCTACTGGTCTAGACCTGCTATTTCCTGCATGCCTTCATTTTTGTTAGTGTGTTTATTTGATCACTTTCTGTGTACAATACTTTGTTACAGTACATTTTTAAGTTAACTTCTTGAGAATGACTAGATGTTTTTTAAATCTCCCTGAAAGTTTTAGACTATGAGCCTTTGTTTTCCAGCAACAAGTGTTTCTTGAAGCTTCTATGATCTGTATTATTCTTGATGTTCTGAAATTTTACAGTGATGTTTCCAGATATGTCATTTTCCCCCTATTCATTGCTCTGGACACTTAGTATGTCCTTTTAATATAAAAATTTGTGTCCTTCCTTTATCCTTAAGAAATTCTCTTCTTTTACCTTTTAATAATTTTCTCTTTTCCATTTAATCCAAATTCTGTTTCTGAGGTTTAGTTGGCCAAAGGTTGGAGCCCCTGTACTGCTCCAGTAGGCTCCTCTTATTTTCTCATATTTTCCCTATCTTTATCTTTTTTGTTTTAGCTTCTAAGACATTACTTCAAATTTACATATGTCTGTGAATAGAAATTTTTACTCTTTCAATTATATTTTTAGTCTTTATTGTTTTCTGATTTTCTTTTTTAGAGAATACTATTTTTATTTTACTGACATGATATCTAATTGAGTCTGGGTATATTAACTTTCCTTCTGTTCCTTGAATTATCTCTGTTTCCTCTGCGATGAGTTTCTCTGTTTGCAGTGGCTTTTTTCTTTCATACTTCCAGTCCTCTTTAAATCACTGGTGATTCATGGTGTCTCTACATGTTTAAAACAAAGGATTTGCCAGTTCATATGGATGGCCTCTGCCTTCTATGAAGAGGGCTCTTTCTAACCAGGTCTTGGAGTGGGAATTTTAATGAGGTTTCTGGGTGGGAAAGATATGTTCCTCGCGGGGAAGATATGTCAAATGATTGGCAAGTGTCACACTAGGAGGAGCAGACAGTAACTGGCTCAGGCAAGTCCAAAAGTAGTTTTTTGCTGGAAAAGGATCTAGCCAGGTTCCCTAGATCTAGACAAACGCTAGTGTAAGAGGGTTTTGTTCAGAGGTATTGAAATTCACACTAGAATAGTTAGCTTTCCCCAAATATTTGCTTCCATTTTATTAGAGAAAACTCCCCTGCTCTACTTCCTTAATCTTTGATGTCAACCTGGGCTTACCTTGTTCCTGGTAATGCAGCTGATAAGTTTTGAACACTGGCAATCAACACCAACATCTGCTCTTCTCACCACTGCACTATGCCATCTTTCCAAAGACTCAAACAGATATGAAAAATATTTTATGAGGTATTAATATTTGTGATTGGAAACAAAATGAAAATTTCAATATTCCTGGTTATGTCGTGGCCTAGAACTTCAGCATTTGTACAGATCCACCTTAAAAAAGAAAGACATGTGAGTGGTCCAAATTTTGTCCAAGTATCTTTCTAACTCCACCACAGTTTTCAGAAGCATGAAAATCTCTGAAGACGAGAGGACAGTAGTGCTACCAGGTTGATGCAATTTTCCCATTAATGGATCATCAATGTATTTTGCCAATTTCAGCCTACTTGTCTTGGCGGTAATCCTTAACATTTAGCTAAGATTTGCTGGGAGCTGCACCAGACAGACTGGTCCCCACTTCTTCTGAAAGCCTCTTCTGATATGTGTTTATGCTGCAATGACTCCCTTGTCTGTTTACATTCTGTCTCCCCCAAATCTGTGGAAAACCCCTGTTCACTAGTCTTACCCACATCTATTCACTTTTCCTAATTTCCTTTGAAATTAGGGGGAGGGACTCAAAAGGAATGAGGGACTCATTTCTGAATAGTTTAAAGTATATAACATTTTTCTTGGGATATTTGAATATGCTTTCAGAGTTTGATCCAGTTCTAAGAAACGCTGACATTCTGCCAATACCACCATTATTAAATGAATCCCTTTCTTGGATTTTTTCTCCCCTTTCTAAAATCCTGGAAAATAAATCTCTCTTTGGACAATAAATTCTCATCTAGCCTTTGTACTCTTGTCACCGTAAACAGTTGTTGTAACTAGATATTTAAAAGAAGAAAAGATTCTGTTTTTATAGCAAAAAATCTTTTCTAATATTCATATATGGATTCCTTGACTGCTAGACAAATCTCACCTAAATTTCATTCCAGACTCAAAATGAGCTGCAAATTGAAGTTTACTAGTGATATTTCACTCATAGCCACTCCACTACTATTTTTTACAAAGACATCTATCTGCATAAAAATACTCCTAAAGTAGGTGCTGCTATAGCAACTGAGTATTTCTTTCAGTTCAGGATGCCTAAGGGTGCAAACTGCAAAATTGACAATTCTCTTGGTAGTTCCTGACTGTATCAGAGCTGAAAAATACATTTTTTTTCTTAAAAGGATGTTTCTTCTCAAGGTCACAGATCCCAGAGTCAAATTTGAATCCTGCATCATGCTCTGAATTAAGCAAATATCATCTCAAATAACACTTGCATTTTCAGTTTCAATGCTGCCTTTGAATTTGCATAATTAAGTTCTTATTTCACTTCTCATCCTCCTAAAGCTGACTTTACAACAGTTTTTCCTATAAGCACTTTATCCAAGGGAATCATGGAGGAAGGCCAGAAATCAGACTGTTGTTAAGAATTATGATACCAGCTATTATTTATTGAGTGCCTGACAGTCAGGCAGATTGCTATGCTCTTTGCATAAATTATCTCATTGTATCTTTATGAAAACCTTATCAGTTGGATGAGAAAAAAAGATCCCTGAAGTCAATTTAGCCTAACTTCCCAAACCATGAGGTGAAAACCTACATCATAGTGTGACATATTTCACTCCCAGATATTTCAGCTGCAGAATCAGTAGCTGCAAAGCTCGGAGGCTAGAAGAGCTTGGAGAAAATGCTCTTCTCGAGAAGAAGGAGCTAATAAACTCGTTTTCCCAACTTTGGACATTCATTCAATTGGGAACTATCCAATTCAGATATGTTCATTGTATATGCAGATGTATATGTATATATATGTACATATATATGTGTGTATATGTGTATATATATATTTTTTTTCTTTATCCACTCATCCATCGATGGACACCTAGGCTGCTTCCATACCTCAGCTACTGTGACTAATACTAAACATGGGACTGCAGATATGTCTCCAAGATATTGATTTAATTTCCTTTGGATATATACCCAGAAGTGGGATTACTGGTTCATATGGTAGTTCTATTTTTAATTTCTTAATAAACTTCCATACTGTTTTCCATATTGGCTGCACCAATTTATATTCCCACCAACAGTTTATTTTTCTTTTATTGTACATCCTCACCAACATTTTTTATCTCTTGTCTTTTTGATAATAGCCATTCTAACAGGTATCAGGTGATATCTCATTCTGGTTTTGACTTGCATTTCCTTGATGATTAGTGCTGTCAAGCACCTCTTTACGTGCCTGTTGGCCATTTGTATGACTTCTTTGGGAAAATGTCTATTCAGGTCCTTTGCCCATATTTTAATTAGGTTATTTTTTTTTAATTTATTTATCTTTGCTATTGAGCTTTATGAGTTCCTTGTATATTTTAGACAGTAATCTCTTATCAGATATGTGGTTTACAAATATTTTATTCCATTCCATATGTTGCCTTTTCATTTTGCTGACTGTTTCCGTTACTGTGCAGAAGCTTTTTAGTTTGATGTAGTCCCACTTGTTTATTTTTGCTTTTGTTGCCTGTGCTTTTTTACATGCTAACAATGAATTGTCTGAAAAATAAATAAAACAATCCCATTTACAATAGATCAAAAACAATAAAATATTTAGGAATAAATTTAATCAGTGAGGTGAAATATCCATACCCTGAAAACTGTAAGATATTGAGGAAAGAAACTGAAGAAGACACAAATAAATGGAAAGGTATCCCATATTCTTGAATTAATATTGTTAAAATATCCGTAATACCCAAAGCAATCTAAAGATTCAATAAAATTCCTATCAGAACTACAACGTCGGGTTTCCCTGGTGGCGCAGTGGTTGAGAGTCCACCTGCCAATGCAGGGGACACGGGTTCATGCCCTGGTCCGGGAAGATCCCACATGCTGTGGAGTGGCTGGGTCTGTGAGCCATGGCCACTGAGCCTGCAAGTCCAGAGCCTGTGCTCTGCAACAGGAGAGGCCACAACAGTGAGAGGCCCGCGTACCGCAAAAAAAAAAAACAAAAAAAACTACAACATCATTTTTTTTACAAAAATAGAAAAACAACCCTAAAATTCTTATGAAACCACAAAAGACCCCATAACCAAAGCATTCTTGAGAAAGAACAAAGCTGGAGGCATAACACATCCTGATTTCAAAATATATTACAAAGCTATAGTAATCAAAACAGTGTGATACCAGCATAAAAATAGACACATAGACCAGTGGGTCAGGATATAGAACCCAGAAATAAACCCGCAGATTTTGAATCTCTGACAAAGATGCCAAGAATGAAAAATCAGAAAAGGATAGGTTGTTCAATAAATGGTCGTGTTGGGAGAACTGAATATACACATGCAAAAGAATGAAACTATACTACACCACCCACAAAAATTAACTCAAGATGGATTAACGACTTGAATGTAAAATATAAAATTGTGAAAATCCTAGAAGAAAACATAGGAAGAAAGCTTCTTAATATTAGTCACAGCAATGATTTTTTTGGAAATAAAGGTTACTGTATATATTATATACAGGTAATCATGAAGGACAATCCACAGAACAAGTAGGTTATCAGTCTCCAGTTCCTTCACACATGATGAGTAGAAATACCCCTTAATTGGGTATGTTTGGGAAGGAGAGTTTTTTCATTTTCTGTAAAGGTTGTGTCCTCTTATAAGGGTCTCATATCATGTTTTCCTTGGTCAGGCAATGTACTTTCTGTATAAAGGCTTATTAGTAAGTTGCAATCCATGTTATGCATTTGCTCAAAATATTTTCTTTTTTAAAAAATTTTACTGGAGTATAATTGATTTACAATGTTGTGTTAGTTTCAGGTGTACAGCAAAGTGAATCAGCTATACATATATACATATCCACTCGTTTTCAGATTCTTTTCCCATATAGGTCATTACAGAGTATGGAGTAGAGTTCCCTGTGCTATACAGTAGGTCCTTATTAGTTACCTATTTTATATATAGTAGTCTGTATATGTCAATACCAGTCTCCCAATTTATCCCTCCCCCTGCCTTATCCCCTTGTAACCATAAGTTTGTTTTCTACATCTGTGACTCTATTCCTGTTTTGTAAATAAGTTCATTTGTACCATTTTTTAGATTCCACATATAAGCAATATCATATGATATTTGTCTTTCTCTGTCTTACTTCACTCAGTATGACAATTTCTAGGTCCATCCATCTTGCTGCAAATGACATTATTTCATTCCTTTTTATGGCTGCATAATATTCCATTGTATATATGTACCACATCTTCCTTATCCATTTCTCTATTGATGGACATTTAGGTTGCTTCCATGTCGTGTCTATTGTAAACAGCACTGCAATGAACATCGGGGTGTATGTATCCTTTCAAACCATGTTTTTCTCTGGATATATGCCCAGGAGTGGGATTGCTTGGTCATATGGTAATTCTCTTTTTAGTTTTTAAAGAACCTCCACACTGTTCTCCATAGTGGCTGTACCAATTTACGTTCCCACCAAAAGTGTAGGAGGGTTCCCTTTTCTCCACACCCTCTCCAGCATTTATTGTTTGTATTGATTTCTACCAAAGTTGTAGCTCTTCACCATATTTTTATGGTATCTATTTATTCATTTAATACCTATTTAATGAATATTTATGAAACATCTGTCATGTATTACATATTGAACTAGGAAATTAGAGTAAATAAGGGAAACATGTCTTATCCTTTATGAGTGAGACATACCAGTGACTAGCAAATTATGATAAGCTGGATAATTATGAGCAAATTTGAAGGTATCCCTTATCCAGGCTGAAGAAGGCAGAGGGTGGAGAAGTTAGAAGAGGTGATATATAAGCTAAAATAAATAAAAATTTGTCAAGGTGTGATAAAGAATGCTCTAGTGGAAGGAATAGTATACACAAGCCCCAGAGGCCAGAAGGAGCATGGTGTTGCTACAAAACTCAAGTGTCTGGGCCTGGCTGGAATGTTCTGTGGAGGAAGTGTCTAGAGATCTAACCCTAAGTGGTAAGTTAGGCAGGGTCATGAGCTTAGAGGGTCCTGTAAACCATTATACAAAGTTCGGAAACATTACTAATTTGATAATAGGTTTTAAGGAGAGAAATGACATGATCGTATGTGTTTTAGAAAGACGGCACTGGCAGCAAAGTCCCACATGAATGGGAGGGGAGGTATTAAATGCACGTGGGCCATTTATAAGGTTCCTTGTAGGACTCTAGTGTCTTCTGCTCACAGTGTGATTCTCACACCAGCAGCATGGGCATCACCCGGAAGGGCCTCAGAAATGCAGATTCTCCAGTCCCACCCCAGAATCACCAAATCCAAATCCACATTTTCACAAGTTCCCCAGGTGATGCGTTTATACATTGAACTTTGAAATGTGCTGCATGACAGCAGTGGTTCTCAAACTTGGGGGCACGTGGTATTATCTGGGAAACATTAGCAAAGTAGCAATGTCTGGGCCTTAACCTCAGAGATTCTTATTTATTTGGAAACCAGTGGTTCTCAAACTTTGCCATATGTTAGAATCACCTTGAGGGGATTTTAAAGCTGCTGATACCAAAGCTGTACCCCAGACCAATTAAAAGTAGACCAGAGAGATATTTCTACACCAGAAAGATATGCAGGAGGGAGAAGACTGACAAAACTTGTGATTAATTGGATGTGGAGGGTGACAGACAGAAGTCAAGAATGACACCCAAATTTCCAGCTTGAGAAACTGGGAGAAGCGTGATATCCATCAGTCTTCCTCCTGATCTCGCTGTGCCTCTAATATGCACCATTGGCAGCAGTATTCTCGCATGAAATGCACATTCTTTGAACCCTGCTGGGAGAGGGCCTTTGAATATATATTGATCGGGGGAGTCCTCACAAAGAATTGGAACTCTAGACTAAAAACCGTATTTCCCCAATATGCAGAAACATTAATTTCTGAAATTTACTGTCAAAACTTTTATCTCCTGCAGAATCGTCTCAGCTGTGCCAAAGGCGGCAGCACCGAGTCCTCTTGTAGATCATAAGAGAACTGATCACACTGCATGCTTATCGTTTTCTTCCTTATCTGATTCCACCTTCAGACTAGGCTCCTTAAGCGATACATCATCTTTGTATCCCCAGAGCTCCTAGTACATAGTAGATGTTCTTGAATGCGATTTAAATGAAGGCACAAATGGTCAATGAATAGAACATAGTTTACACAAAGAGATAATAAATTCTCTTTGATGTGTCTGCTTCATAAAGACACTGTTTTCCCCCTAAACTGCTTGAGTTTTCTTTTCTGTCCACATCTTCCCATAGACAGCTTCCAGGAAGCCACTGCCAATTAATGCTAAACACATTCCTTGGTTCAAGGGGATATTATTTCTGATTAAGAATTAACACAGTTTGGCATGAAGCTGTCAATGTCTATCGGTTTAAATCGAACTGAAATGTCAAACCACTTAGCATATGGCTTATCCATATCTAATGCTGAAAGCAGGGGTGACATTCTCCCAGAAAGAAAACAACCCTAGTACACAGTGAGCTGCAGAGTCTTTAAAGGGCCAAACTCCCAACTGAGAACGCATGAAGTCTTGTACTTAGAATTTTCAATACACACCCTTTCATAAGCACATAAATGTAAATCATAAGGGATCCGGGACCAGTCTGCCCTGTTCTTCATGTCATTCGCAAGACTACACAGTGCCTGGTAGAAGGAGAACACACCGTAAATATCAGCTAAAGGAAGAGATATGAACAGTTATCTGTCAACGCAAAAGCATCACCTCTGCCCACGACCACAGATGCCATTAGCAGTCATGTATTTTTGCTGACGTTTGTTTTAAAATGCAGTACGACTGCTTAAACAACAAGTCCTGAAATGCTGATAGTAAGGAAAGAGGACATTTAAACAATAGGTGGGGGCTTCCCTGGTGGCGCAGTGGTTGAGAGTCCGCCTGCCGATGCAGGGGACATGGGTTCATGACCTGGTCTGGGAAGATCCCACATGCCGCAGGGCAGTTAGGCCCGTGAGTCATGGCCACTGGGCCTGCGTGTCCGGAGCCTATGCTCCGCAACGGGAGAGGCCACAACAGTGAGAGGCCCGCGTACCACAAGAAAAAAAAAACAATAAATAAACAATAGGTGGTAAGAAAATTATGAATATTATCTGTGCAAATGGGATTATCAAGACCGATACCACCAACCTGCTCAGTTCTCTTGTGAAACCAAACACTGCACCAATACATTCAGATTAGACCTTGTAGAGTGTTACTTTGGACTCAACAAATAACTCATGAAGAGCCTTTCAAAAACCAGACGGTCATAAGTTAAGGAGCCTCTTTGCCATATAAAAGATAACCAACATTTATTGAATGTTTACTATATGCCGGGCAATGTTTGACATTATCATTATCTATTCATTCACTCATAATTCACAAGAAACCTATCAGCTTGCTACTCCCATTAGCCCCATTTTACAGATGAGGAAGTTGAGGCTGGGAAAAGTTAAGCAACTTGCCCAAAGTCTCACAAGCTAAAAGGTAGCAGAGATAAGAGTCACACTCAGCACTCAAGCAAAATACAGAATAGGTTTTGTTTTGTTTTGTTTTGGCTGCATTAGGTCTTCGTTGTTGCACGCGGGCTTTCTCTAGTTGTGGCGAGCAGGGTCTACTCTTCGTTGCAGTTCGTGGGCTTCTCATTGTGGTGGCTTCTCTTGTTGCAAAGCACAGGCTCTAGGGTGCACGGGCTTCAGTAGCTGTGGCACGTGGGCTCAGTAGTTGTGGCTCGCGGGCTCTAGAGTGTAGGCTCAGTAGTTGTGGCACAGGAGCTTAGCTGCTCCGCAGCATGTGGGATCTTCCTGGACCAGGGCTCGAACCCGTGTCCCCTGCATTGGCAGTCAGATTCTTAACCACTCGACTACCAGGGAAGTCCTCAAAATTGTTTTTTTTTTTTTTTTTTTTTTTTTTTGTGGTATGCGGGCCTCTCACTATTGTGGCCTCTCCCATTGCGGAGCACAGGCTCCGGACGCGCAGGCTCAGCAGCCATGGCTCACGGGCCCAGCCACCCCGCGGCACGTGGGATCTTCCTGGACTGGGGCACGAACCCGTGTCCCCTGCACCGGCAGGCGGACTCTCAACCACTGCACCACCAGGGAAGCCCTCAAAATTGGTTTTAATACAATGTAAACACAGTTAAAACTAGTCTAATAAATCTCTGGGCAAGTTTCAAGTAAAATAGTTAAATATTATGAGTCTATTGTCAAATGATCTCTCAAAATTGCAAAACTGATCATTCATTAAGAACAAAACCAATCAACAGAGTGTCTTCCTTGTGCCTGGCATAGTTTGGGGGGAGAGGAATGCAGTGGAAGTAAGTCAGGGAATACCACTGTTTTCATGGAGCTTACATTCTAGTGAGGAAAAGTAGATAATATGCATAAAAATACATAAAGACAGTATTTTCAGATTATGGCAAGTGCTATGGAGAAACAAAAGCAGAATAGCGTAACAGAGTGACTTTGTGACTTATAAGTTACTTTAAGTTGGGTGGCTGAAAGATTTTCCCTGAGATAGTGATATCTGGGCTGAGCCCCATGTTGACAGGAAGAGTCAGTCTCTTGAAGATCCAGGAAAAGAGAAATTCAGCATAAGGAACAGCTGATGCAGAAGGGCCGAGCCTGGAGAGAGCCTGGAGCTCAAAGAGCAGAAATAATGCCAGTGTGGGAAGGGAAGGGAAGGGAAGAAGGGGATGGAAGGGAAGGAAGCAATACCACTGGGAGTTTTCCTGTAATTGCAACAAATGTATAAAGTCATTTGTGGATAATTAACATCACTTCAATGTTGTGTATTCCCATCCACTAAATGGAATGTCTCTTTGTTCCGGGCCTCTTTCCTGTCCTTTAGTAAATTCTCATGGTTTTCTTTATACACATCCTACACAATTCTTAACTTTATTCTCATACATTCAATTTATAAATTATTATAAATGGGATTCTAATCGTTTCCTCTTGTATATATCAAAAAATTCCCCAGAGCTAATTAATCTCTTTTAAAATCTCTGTGTATTGGGGTGTGTGTGTGTGTGTGTGTGTGTGTGAATATTTTTTCCATTCTCTTAAAGTCAAGCTGCTCTCAGGGATGCATCAGGACACAGACACCCCACTTCTGCTGTGCTGATCCTCCCCTCTGGGAAGAGCTGGGAGTGAGGTGTATAGAGGTGGGTTGGCTATTCATCACAATAGACTAGAAGAAGGTTCTGTTCAACACACAGTGTGACCTCAGTAAAGGCCAGTTGGAAAAGAATTGCATTTTCTGATGTGAAACATTCTTTTAATGGGGAAATGGGCTAAAGGAAAACAGACATGCTCTTATTGCTACTGTTGGAGGGGGGATGGAGAGTTTTGTTTGTAAATTATTCACTCTCTTAAGCCAAGTTATTCAGAAAATGCATTTTAATCGGGCACAGGAAAACCAAAAGGATCCACAGGTAGAGCATCTATTCAAATTGCCACCTGCCACAAAGCAACTAATACTGTATCCTCTAACTAATGACATTCACCTTTACATGCTGCAGGGTTACCAATGATTCTAGCTCCTGGCTCCATGATAATTTATAGTAAATGAGGCATGACTTCGTAGGAATTATTTATTTACTTTGAAGTGAATCTGTGATCTGTGAATGACCCTATTACTTGTTAATAGGAGGAAAGAAGTACTTGTTACTGTATGAAGGCAAAAGCATATAACGTGTTCAACATATAGTTTTCAAAATTTCTCCCCACAAGGCTCATTTCAGTAACATTCACAAGGAGATAAGCAAAGCAAAACTATTATCCACACTTGAGAGATGAGAAAATGGATCCCCTCATACTTAGACGCCTGGCTTGTCCAATTTTACCTAAAAAGTTCATGAGCAAGCCAGAACCAGGGGGACTTTCCACCACAGGGGCTCAGGGTCATATTGAAATATTTAATAATTGTGAAGCTAAGATTAGTATTGCATTTTACATTTTATAAAGCAACTTTACAATAAACAGTTCATACGATAACTCAGTTTACAAAGAGTATTTGGAGTATTATTCACAGCACATCTTCAGAACAAGAAAGTACAGTCTCAGGAAATTTAAAAACTTGGTTCAGCTCATGCCCCTAAAAAGTGACAGTATTCAAGTGACGGTGTTTTTGCTGGCAAATTCCACTTTACTCCCATACATTTTATGATACCATCACTCCTAGAATTTCAAAGCATTTAAAGCCAGTGTTATTCTATTTCCCCAACTCATGAAATAGGGGGGTAAAGGGATCTTTCACCCTTATCTCCCAGAGCAGAAACCAATGGTTTAAAACTACAGTCACACCATTGGGAGAATTAACAGCTAGCTCCAAAATCAAGTGCACTGAATCTCCCTCTGCAAGCCTTAATTAACTGTTCCATCTAAACAATCACAGTGGTTTCCCTACGAAATCAGCACAACTGTAGAAGTCTCTAAGAGCACACTGCTTTGGTCCTTTATAGGATAGGGCTCTGACTGCAGGGTTTGGGAGAGATTTTCTAGATTTGACCACTTGGGGGCAGTATTATCATGGCATTGAAAGGCTTCCCTCAGTAGTTCAGGAGAGTGCAGTGCCAATTAACTCAGGAAAGCATCATTTTGTGTCCTCTTCTTTGACTTAGAGATATGCAAAAAAAGGGAACAAGCTGTGCAGTCCCTGAATGAAGAGCTCTGCTTCTTCCATCCAGCTTAACTGGAGAGATGTGGGTGCAGGATGAGGGGCAACACTGCAGCCTAATGAGCCAATTACTTTGAGCGGCACAAATACACCTAGGGACTTGGAGAAAGGTGCTTCCACAAAGAGGGCGAAGAAAAGAGCAGGACTATAATTTCAGGCAAATCACAAGCTTAAAATGTGCCCCTGGGCTTAACATGTCTTCTCTTTTCTCTTTATTGGACTTTCCAACAAAGAAACAGGAAGGAGATGTTTATATTGGCATTTTCCCTTTTCGATGGTGACTTTTTATTTGTACAAGTCACATTTTTCCTAGCAATAAAATAAATCTACAGTGCAACCAGCTTGCAAATCCATGCATTCAAAATATTTCATCCTGTTACTCTTACATACAATTTTATTATGGAGGAAACTTGTTCTCACCCTCCCATATATACATATATGGGAGGGCGAGAGCTTTTTTTCTTTTTCCTGGTATATTGAAAGGACTATCTCACTTTATCCTCACAGTAATTCTGTATGGTAGCTGTCATTATTTCCATTTTACACATAGGGAAAGCAAAGTCAAGAAAAATTAACTGAACTGACTCAAGTTCACACCCAGAGTAAATGGGCAGAACCTGATCTATTCAGTATAAACCCACAATTTGTCTTCTCAGCATACTCATTTCACACTCAGAATCATTTCTCCCTCTCTTTTCATTAATATTTGTTTTCTTTCATTTTTTATTATTCAAATTCATCTTTAAATGTTTAAATAGAGAAATCTCAAGAAGGAAATAAGAAATAGCTGATAAACTCATTGCCCAAATGAGCCCTGATGTCTTAAAGATTAAAAGGAGGAAAAATATAACATGTTGATCTGATGAGAAAAAACAACCATACCCAGAAGTCCAAAATGAAAAATAAAAACTTCTCTATGACCCACACAAATACCCCTCTGTATAAACATTACCACTATACTAATAATAAATAATTTAAAATATAAGTGTAATATATAATGTAACAATATAAGCTGCACTTATAAAGCATCAGCTATTAGCCGGGCACAGTTTGCAGCACTTCAAAAGTAATAAATCAATTAAATCATTTCATGTGCATGAAGAGCCATACATTCATTTTTTATTAATACTAAAGAGATCTTACTCTTCACAGCATTTTGAACTTTTCCTATCTTTTTTCTTTTTTCCTTTAAACATGTATCTTGGAGATCCTTCTATACCCATTCAGGCTGATCTTTTTTTTACATAGAATATTCCACAGCAAGGATGAATCATAATTAACAGATACTGATGGTTTATTTCAGCTCCCTATGATCTTAAATAATAAATATGTATGGTTAGTGTTCTTTTAATTTAAAAGTCACATCTTAGCAACAACCATAAGAGACTGAATATGGTTCAAGGGTGGTTAGGTTAGAAAGGAACTGATAAAATGAAGAGAAAGATTATTTTTATGGTTTAGAAAGCTATCATGTAACAGCATTGCCAGGTACCTTGAGGCTACAGCAAGCAGCACTGGGGTGGCCAAGGACAGAGGCCAGCTGACTTCACAGGTCAAATTATCCTGTCCCCCGAGCACTAAAAACCTCCTGAAAGGATCCTCGTGCTTCAGGTCCATGGCAATAGGTTCCAATCCATATCCTCTAAAACAATGGTCTTTGTGCCACAGTTTGGAGAGCCAAGGAGTGCCCTCCACCAGATGTTAAGTCTATCTACCCCACTGGGTTCTGGAGAACAACCATAAAAATAAGAAAGACTTGGGCCCAACTCCATTTATTACCCTGCTTCCACTGACCCTCCCACCCCAGCTGAAGGACTCCTAGCATCAGTACCAGCTCAGACTCTAACAGCTGTCCAAAAACCTGAGTTTTCTTCTTTCCTTGCTGCCAACGGCTGCAGAGCATTCTAGGAAGGATCAGAGGTATGTTTACTATGTACTTTGATCTTCATCAAAGAGATCTGCCATCCCCTTCTGTTAGTTGGGTTCTGGGTCTGTAAACTGATATAGATCTGGAAACCAGATAAGGGACCATGATTTCTCACTGTGACAACTGGTGGCAAGCTTCTGCCCTCCGGCTGTCAATCTCTTCTCCTCTTCCCCTTTCCCTTTCCTTTCCCCTTCCCGTTCCCTTCCCCTCCTTCCCCTCCTCTCCCCTTCTCTCTCTGTCTCCAGCATCTCTCTGTTTCTCTGTCTCTCTACATGTCTTTCTACCCTCCCCCCAAAGAATGTCATAATTTAATAGTTATCACCCCTATCCTTGTTGGACAAGGCACCCCAACTGCCACTCTGGTCTTGATGCCCATTATGATCATTATTTCTACCTTGCAACTGGCATTTAGATGCTGGCATGTGGCTTCTGTCATTCCTAAAATCTGCCATCCATATGTGAGAGCCCTCAGTTTCATAGCCGCATCTCCCACTGTCAAACCAAGTCTATATAAAACAGCCACCACTGAGGGTTTTTTTGTTGTTGTTGTTGTTTTTGCGGTAGGCGGGCCTCTCACTGTTGTGGCCTCTCCCGTTGCGGAGCACAGGCTCCGGACGCGCACGCTCAGCGGCCATGGCTCACGGGCCCAGCCACTCCGCGGCATGTGGGACCTTCCCGGACCAGGGCACGAACCCGCATCCCCCGCATCGGCAGGCGGACTCTCAACCACTGCGCCACCACGGAAGCCCTCCCTAGTTCTTAACAGTACGTATTAGTCACCTTCTGAGATTCCTTTGGGGCGTAAGCTCTTTTTTCCTAGGGCTCAGATAGTACTTCCCCGTTCAGACAGGGAGTGCTAAGATCTGATCGTGGATATTGGTCTAGAGGAACTGAGGACTGGTGGAGGCAGAGCTCGAGGAGAACAGGAGAGCATTTTAAGGCCCTGTTTCATAGAAGAGCTTCACATGGTCTCCAGGCAAAGAGAGGCTCCTTTCCTCTGGCAAGGGGAAGGTGGCTGCTTCTTCTTGGGTGGAACATTCAAGAGAGTATGAGGTGCAAGGTTCTCAGGCCCTTCCTCTTTTTCTCTCATGATCCTAACGAAGGAAGCCCGTCATGGCTGTGCATTTGCTCTCTTCTGCTGCCGCATCCCCTGATTTCCTGCAACATCTGATGCAGAGCAATAAGAGATCTCATCGCTGTTCAAAGCAGCCACAGAACCCCTCTGACTTTCACAGCATGTTCAGGTTGGCAGTTTACTTCTCGGAGTCTATCATTTTCTTTTTTTCAAGGACTGCGATGCAGTTAATTTACTCCAATATTTTCATAATTAGCATTTTCCCCAAACTGTTTATTCAGCAGAGACTTTCCATAAATAATGTTTCACCTACTCCTTTCACCTCATCCCAATTATTTGTAGGGGAAAACATTAGTGATTGCAATGCCACTACATGCCAGGGGTTATTACCTGACTAATTACCAACAGTATGGGTCCCATACTGCCATCAGACCACAAGTAACACAACTCCAAAACAGATTCTTGGGGTCTGCTTTCTAGGGCTTTTCCCAATCCCAATTGGCATAGCATGGAGTTCCCACAAGGCAGAATCTATACCATTATCGACAGGAAATATTTATGGGTCAGGAGATAGGACAATACAAGAAGAGATATTTAAACAGATAACTACAAGATAACAGAATAAATTCTAAAATAGAGATATGAACAATATCTACTCTTCAACCCATCTGAGAAGGTGGTTGAATGTACTTGAAGACTCAGGGATGTCTTCAAGGAGAACTAAGGTAACAACACTTATTCAGCATTTGCTGTGTGTCAGGATCCATGCAAAGCCCTTTATATGTAATACTTTTAATAATCTTATGTTGCAGGTAGTACTGCTGGCTCCATTTGAGAAATGAGAACATTAACTAAAGCTTAGTGAATTCCTGCAGATGCTAAGTGGCAGAACCAGGGACCATGCTTTTGAACACTATGCTAAACATTTTTTCTGGAAGACTTGATGCTGGCCTAATTTTTGATAAGGTGCTTTTTATCAACAATAGAAGGAAAAAAAGAGTACTCTGGGCAAAAAGGAGAGGAGATGCAAAGTCAAAGAGATGTGAAAGGGACTACCATGCTTTAGGATAGTAAGAAATTCAATATGAACTGGGAGCCATTTAGAGGGTGTCTTTGTTTGGGCTGCTATAACAAAATACTACCGACTGGATGGTTTATAAAGAACAGGAATTTATTTCTCACCGTTCTGCAGCCTGAGAGGTCCAAGTTCAAGGCCCTAGAAGATTCCTTGTCTGGTGAGGTCCATCTTCCTGGTTCCTAGATGGCTGTCTTCACATGGTGGAAGAGGCAAAGGGGCTCTCTGGGGTCTCTCATACAGGCACTAATCCCATTCATGAGGGCTCTACCCTGATGACTTAATCACCTCTCAGAAGCCCCACCTCCTAATACCATCACACTGGAGAATAAGTTTAAACATATGAATCTGGGGGCAACACCAATGCTTGGTCTACAGCAGAGGATGAACAAGAGTGGAGAACAGGTGAGAGAATTTAGAGTGTACAATCAATTGGTGAGTTTTACAATAGAAGGTCATGAAACTCTGAAAATGAATTATGGCCTGGATACCAGCTAAGGGGCACAGAATGTGTGCCCCTTCGTTACTGTTATCTTTACCCCTCTCCTCCCTGTGTCTAAGTGCCAGATACCCCACTTGTATCCATATGACTTTGGGCAAGTCTCTCAACCTCACTATCCTGTTTCTCTAGGTATAATATGAGGAAAATAATAGCTGCTACCTACCTACCTTGTCAGATTGTTACAAAGATTAAATGAAACAATGCAAGCACTGTAATCAACACCCACATTTAACTTAAAAGAATTCAACCATAAGCTCTTGTCCAGAGACAGAAATATAAAGAAAGCAAGAGAAGGAACAAGAGTTCAACATTATATGAAATTCCACTTTCAATAACTGGTAGTTCTTCCTTGGTGAGAAGGGAGGTGTGAATCTGCCGTTGCCATATTTAGCCCGAGTTCCCCTCTGCCTTTCAGAAAAGTGTGAGCATCTCACAGGCTAGAAATCTTTTGTGCTTAAAGCTATAGCTTAGCACAGTGAATGAGACAGTTAGTATTCAACGAGTGTTCATCAAATGTTTGCTCATATCCTTGTTATTATTATTCTCCTCCACTCTCTTCATCTTCCTAGCAGCCTGCAACCTCTGTCACCAGTTGATATGTCAAATTTTCTCTCTTGAAGAGACAGCTGTCCTATGTTGGGGACTTCGCCCACCCTGCCCTGCAGAGGAGTTGCTGATCTGCCATAAGTGATTTCCTTCATGGCTACCTAGAAGCAGCTATTGTTTTAGAATTGGCTTCTCAAACCAGAATCTGCCTCTGAGTTCTTGCCTAATTCCCCACAAATATTCTACCTAGAACCGATGTCCATCTCATGCCCTACCAGCCCCGGAGGGAAAGACGATAAAGAAGAGCATATTACTCTCTACCTCTCCTACCCTTTATTTAAGCCCCATCTCATATCCCGGCCTGGGACTAATCTCTTCCCACAACCCTGCCAGGGACAATATTCTTGCCCATCCCTGGAAAAGTCCATCTCTACCCACAGGTGTGATCTGGTCCCAGGGTCCTGGCAATCATCATGATGTGACAGTCCATTCCTGAAATGCTTGTTTATTTAGGGTTAGTCAGCCCTGTATACAAGACACCAGTTGAGTTGTGCCAGAGTTGTGTTGTGCTAGTCCAAGTTGATCTCAATTCTTTTTCCCAGCCCTTCCTCCAGTGCTGGGTGAGGATGATATCAAGCCAACACATCCCTTACGTGTGGTCTGCCCTCCACTCCCCATCTCCTGGGAAAAAACGCTTAGGGAAAAAAAAAAAAAAAAATGCTAACATTTTCCTAAAACAAAAAATAATGTTTAGACATAGAGAAATTTAAACCAAAATTTAGAGGAAAAAATACCTTGCACAGTTTTCAGGTACATGAAACCTATGTCCAATGTAAATTACCAAACAAATGACTTAATACTGCCATCAGCAGCTTCTGTGTTTGGGTAATTCCACTGTCAGTTGGGTCCTTGCCAAGAACAATGGATGTGGGTTAGTCTAATGTCAATAAGATTGAAAGACCCACCAAAGTCCTCTCTCCCAGGAAAAAGAGACCTATGACCTGAAGACAAAAGCAAGCTAAGTCTTCATGCTAAAGGTCAGATTTCCATATACATTGCTTGGTACAGTGCTCAGTTTCTTTAACATTGTAATTGTCATTTGTTATCTCCTTGCTGCCACCCTTCCAGCATATGCGCCAAGTGCAAAAGCATCCTAGTTCTCTTTTTATTTTCAGAGTCAAATGAAATAAAAATAGGTCATCTCCATCCCTAATTCGTGCAAGGGTTTGATCCTATGAGATGCTTTGAATATATCATTTGTTGCGTCAAAGTTCAGGTTACAAGTTCAGAAGTGGTTTATAAGCCAGTTTGCTTTGCCAAGTGTCCCTAGCGGAAAAGTCAGCACTCTCATGGAATGGGTCGCCCTCAGTGCCCCGTGGAATGTACATAGAATTTTAGTGCAGAGAATTTGTGGATATTTGTACGGCAGAGAAAAACAACAAAAGCTAACCGAGCCCCTTTTCGTGAGATTTAAACAGCAACATTTCAACTAAAATTATGAATAAAAATCTTATTCCAGTGACCTTTTTAGTTTAGTCTGCATGGCTCGGCTCACATTTTATATTTGAAAGAGTTGAAACAAGTGCTATGCACATTTAATTTTTAGGTGGAAGACTAGAATCTTTGAATATTAGAGTTGACGTAACACATACACAAACTAACAGATCATCTTCCCCACCACACTCACTTTATGGTCTGGCAGCTTCTGGGGAAACTAGTTGGTACAGGGGAAATGAGTGAATTTTGAACACAGGGTTGCCCAATACAAGTCAAGCACCTCAACTTACTAGTCCTGTGATTCTTGTTGAGTTACTTCTCCTCTCTGGATTTCAGCTTATTGGTCATAAAATGGAAATGATAATAACACCTACCTCATGGAGATATAGTGAAGCCTGAGTAAAACACTGTATATATGGGAGGCTCTTTATGTGCTCTAAGGTGTTGCACATACATGACATGGAATCTCGCTGATGTGCTGTGTGAGTATATGATTTGAATGCACAGGACCTTAGTTTAAGTCCTCGTTTTACCATCTGACCTTTATAAGTGACACAGTCCATATCTGTAAAATGGGATACGTATAACATTTCCCTCGTAAGGTTTCTGTGATAGCCCATGAGATATGTGCATAGCACTTATAGTGTCCACTACATAAAAGCCTCCAGCAAGTGTCAACTATCACTAGATATTTGATAATAAAATTGATATTTCTTCAACAAGTATTTAAAGAGACCCAGCAGTGTACTAGGCACTCTAACTGTGCTAAGAGTGAAGGTGGAAAAAAGATACCTTTTGGCTCTGAAGGGACTCACCGTGAAGTGGGAAATATCTTACTAGAACATATGTCCATTACCAAAGTGATCAGAGACTTCTCATTGCCCAGAAAATAAAGTTCTTCATTCTGCATTTAAAACACTCCACTGTAGGACCTCACCCTATCGCCCACTGAACTTCCTTATGTAATCTATGTTTCCAATCAAACAAAATTTCCCATGTCGGTGTCATTTCATTGTATTAGTCATGATTCTAAGAGAAACAGAACCAATAAGAAGAGATTTATTATAAAAATTGGCTCACACAATTATAGAGGCTGAGAAGCCCCACGATCTGCCATCTGCAAGTAGACAACCAGGAAAGCTGGTGGTTAATTCAGTCTGAGTCTAAAGTCTAAGGAACAGGAGTACCTGTATTTGAAGGCAGAAGAGGATGAACGTCCCAGCACAAGCAGAGAGCAAAATCTGCCTTCCTCCACCTTTTTGTTCTATTTAGGCTCTCAGTGGATTGGATGGTGCCCACCCACACTGGCGAAGGTGATCTTCTTTACTCACTCTACAGATTCAAATGCTAACTTCTAGAAACACCCTCACAGACATACCCAGAAGTAATGTTTTACCAAGTATCTGGGCATCACACTCATGCTGGATTCTCTGCCTGGAATATACCTCATCCCCTTCTCCCTATGTCAAACCCCTACACTTCCGTCAGAGCCAAGCCAAAGTGCTCTCTGTTGTGAACATCCTGTTTTCTGCTTTGCTTCATGCTCCTTTAAGGAGCATCTTCTCTACACCTCTTCTGGTATAGCTGCATATGCCACTCCTTGGCCAGGAAAATAGGTACAAGAGTACCTAGTTCACATCTAAGAGAGTATGGTATCCCCTTTGCTTCAGGGGTTAGTTTAGGGGTAGGCATGTGACCCAGTACAGACTGATGAGAATGACATCTGGGATTAGTTCAGATATGTTCAGAAAGAAAATTTCCTTTTAAGCTGGAGTTGTTAAGGTAGTTGTTAACGAGATGACTGTGAGTCAAGAGCTACAAGATACCATCTTACCTATGAGGACACCCAACTCAGAGGAAAGCAGAGCTGAGAGATGGAGAGAAACAAACTCCCGGTGGCATCACTGACCACTTGTATGGACACCCCTTGATTTTCAGTTAGGGAAGCCAATTCATGTATTGTTATTATTACTACTATGACTACTACTACTATTATTATGACTGTTTAGTTGCAATCTAGAATCTCCTGCTGACCAAGACCACAGCTTATTTATATTTGTGGCTCCTATGAAACACTGGGATGAGTTTTTGCCCACTGTAGGTTCTCAGTAAATGTTAGGTTAGATTAATTAATCTATAACTCATGGAAAGAAATTTAATGGCATTCAACCTCACTAACATGTAACCTGGTTCATTAAAGCAGAGGAAATATATCTGAGCCAAATGATTGATTTGTAAAGACTTTTCAGCCATTCAATTTCTCTAGAGCCCCAAAGAAACCTGTACTATGCATAACAACCTACATAGATAGGAAAATTATAATTTTCCAAGTGTTTTTAATCCTTTCTTTAGAAATGAGAGGCAGAAGGTCTAGAGAGTTTAACTGATTTCCTACAGTCTCACAGGAAGTGGGTAGACCACTGCTATGGAATCCTTTGATTCCAAAGGACTAGTGATCCTTTGTCTTGCTCTGTCTCTAGAGCTGGGCTAGTATAGGAGTAAGAACCTTTGAAGTCACACAAGCTGGAGTTGAAACCTCATCTCCACCAGTCGTGAAGCACTACCTCAGGGCCTAGTACATATTAAGTGCCAAATAAATGACAGATTTTATTATTACCATTAACACATATTTTTATGTTTCTCAGTACACTAGATAGTTTTAACTGACTCAGAAATCTTGGGGCAGCTTCATCTGATTATGTAACCTATGAGATTTCTCTGCCTTAGGGAAAAACAAGTTCCCCAGCAGATGTCTCAGTGGGGAAAATGTAAAGACATGAGTTACTGGTATTTGTGTTATGATTAATTTCCCACCCATTATCCAGAGGCTTTCTTTATTCATAATAAAATGGGACTTTCCTGGGGCTTCCCTGGTGGCGCAGTGGTTGAGAGTCTGCCTGCCGATGCAGGGGACACGGGTTCGTGCCCTGGTCCAGGAAGATCCCACATGCCGCGGAGCGGCTGGGCCCGTGAGCCATGGCCGCTGAGCCTGCGTGCGGAGCCTGTGCTCCGCAACGGGAGAGGCCACAACAGTGAGAGGCCCGCGTACCGCAAAAAAAAAAAAAAAAAAAAAAAAAAAAAGGGACTTTCCTGTGCTCATTGAAGGGAGAATATTATTTGGCTACTGTTATAGATTTGCTAAATTTCATTAATTTTAGAATCTAATTTAGGTTGAGATCCTTATATGTTACAGTAGGAACGTCTCAATAGATTAAGGGAATTTGATGACTGTAGATGAATAAGAAAGTGTGAAAAATGAATATAAAACTTAACCCTGTAAACCTGAAAAGGTTTCAGAAATTCTTCCCTCAGGTTGAAGGAAAAATTAAAGGACAATTGCCTCCTTTATGTGACTTCAAATCTCATCATTGTCCTATCTAAATGTCAAAGGACAGACCTTCAACGAAAGCGCCAACCCAAAAGACACAGCTAAAAACAAGGTTTTCTTACCCACCAAGAAGGTTATTTGGGGCTACTGTAGAGAAGCTTTTATTATGAAAACTTTATTTAATTCTTTTTAGTTTAATCTAGGTAGGCCAAATGTGATTGCTTTGTAAATTTTTAAAAAAGTAAACACACCTGACGACATAAACAATTCTTAGGATGTGTGCACAATTTAAACTATGAAATTGAAATTGAAAGCATGCCAGTACAGGAAAAGAGAAGATACCCTTCTTCCTGGGGGAGAAATATTTTAACTCTTTAATTGCGGGCAAGTGTGCCTCTATGACAAAGGTCTCTCTCAAAAATTTTAAAGAGAAAGTTGAAGAAGAAAGGGATATTAGGGGAAGGGAATTAACATGTAGTTGGTGAGCGTCTACTTCATGCCAAGTATTGTCCATGATGCTAAACACGTGTGAGCTCCTATCATTCTCCCCAAAACCCTTGAGATAGAGCTCCTCAATCCACACAAAGGGCCTTTGAGCCCCAGACATACTGAGTAAAGTGGCTATGATCTCCTCACTAATAAACGGCAATGTTGAGACTTATAAAAAAAAAACCAGTACTGTGATTAAAACACCAAAACAGAAACCTCCAATGCTCACTCTTCTCCTATTCCACCAGCGTTCGCATAAGTCACTCTTTCGTGTTTAACCTTAGTAACTTGGTTATATTGCTGTAGGCCAGAGTTTAGTTGTTTACCAGCCTGAATTTCTCTCCTACCTGGGCACTTTGCTAGACCACAGTTTCCAGGCTCCCTTAAAGTTGTGTGGCCACGTGACTGAAATCTGGTCAAAGGAATGTGGTGGGTGTCATAACATCATCCCCAGACCCAACCCACTGGAACTTTCTGTGCAGTCCTCCAAGCTCTCCTATTACCTCCTCTCCTAACCATATTCAGATGATCTAATGGAGGACTCAAAGCTCAGTGGATATTGGAACAGCTAGTTGGAAAGAGCCTGGGGCCTTCATGACTCTATGGGGTGGAGCTATGAGGCCAATTTACACTGGAGTGTGACACGCAGGAAAAACCTTTACTAATTAAGCTCTGAGACATAGGGATTATTTATTATAGCAGCTAGTCTTCCCTGAGTAATATATGATAAACCATTTATACTTAATATTTTTATATGAACACATCTACTTTTTTCTTAAAATTATATATCATGGCATTATTTACTTTATCCTCTATTGTAGATTTGATGTACTGGCTATTTTTCTTCTATTACATGAAAACAAAATCAAAACTATATTTTAAGGTTTATTGTATAATAATCTTGTGATAATGTGCTACTCTAATCACTTCCCTGTGCTTAGCCAGGTAGTGGGCCCCTTCTTCAGCCAAAATCCTGAACATCCAAAGTGCATGTTCACGTCAGGATACGCACACAGAGGCACTGTGTCATCCCAATTCAACAACTGCCCTCTAAGTCCGGGGGTCCAACTAGAAAGGACGGAACTGAGCAGAAACTCCAGAGCTACTCTGGCTTAAAAGGTAGCAGAAGCCTCTTGGCAAGAGACAATAACTCTGGCCACACGTCTCTCTTGATTGCTCAGACCTCAGCCCTGTGGTTGCTGTGGTCTTTTAGGAACCGCTGAGGATTGAATAAGCAAGAGCAGTGGCTCTTCGTACCATCGCTCTGCCTCTGACAATGGAGCTGTTCACGCTCTTCTACGTTACCCAGAACTATGGCCTCAGTCGACATAGCGTCCAACCTGTACATTTTGTCATCTGCCCCCAGAACACCATCTCTCCAGCCCGCAAAGAAGACCTTCTAAACCCAAGACTAATGTTCCGAAAACAAACCAGAAGAATAAGAACTCCTGGAGGACAAGAACCACATCCTAATTATCTCTGATTCCCCAGAAAATCCCAGAGCACAAAATAGGCACTAAATGAGCATTTGCTAAACTGAACATCAAAGGTTGATCTGTTCAGCAGAAAAAGAAAAGTTTTCATGTCACCTCACGGTGATCCACTTCACAAGAGAGAATTGCTTAAGAATTCCATGAAAATACATTAGAAATTTTCAGTAGGCATACAAGTATTAACCAAGTTTTCCTTCCTAGAAAGGAAAAAAAAGCTGTGTTTGAAACTCCACTGTAAAAAATCAGATGAATACTGAATCTCATATAATTAAGACACAGTTGGCATCTACAAGGAGTGAACTGCTACTGAAATTCAACTGCATTCACACACACACACACACACACACACACACACACACACACACACCACATTGCTGCTTCATTAAATAGCTTAAATCTGCCAGTGTTTGGTGGTAGTGCGTGGAGCTGTCTAGTGTCAAAAATCAGGCCACCTACCCAAAACAGAAAGAGAGAGAGAGGGAAAGGGAGAGAGAGAGCACTTTTAGTACGAAATATATTTAACATAAAACCTAGTGACTCTTCTGCGTGGCAGAGCACTAATTACTCGGGTCCCAGACATCTTTTCTGTACAGGCTTTCTGCACTCTTCCACTTGTTATTTATGGAAAGATGGGAGGAAAACAGCAGATGAACTCTTACCATGGCAACCCTTGCAGAACATGTTATACCTAATACTATCTGTCATTGCTTAGAGAGCTCTTCTTACAATGAAAATAAAAATGCTTTTGACTTGATTATATGAGTATTTAACATCCATCAGGGAAAACACAGAAATCAATTAAAAGAGCATTCACTTTGTCCCCTCAAGTGTTGAAACAAAGCTCTTAGGCTTCCTTTTTAGGCTTCCTTCTTAGGCTTCATCTCTTTTGTGGAAGAATTGACTAACTGGTAGAAGTGATCTCCAGTGTCTTAATGTGATGACCAGGTTCTACCACTGTGCTAAGATTAAAGATAATGAGTATGTTTAAGTTTTCTTTCCAGTGTTTTCCATCCAAAGTGAAAATGTTCCTTCCTCAGCAGCTGTTTCCTTTCAGGTATTTACCCCCAAGTTACCATGGATTTACTTCTGAATCATTCGGTCACTATTGTCACTGGGCCAATTTGCTTTCAGTCTCACTCTCTCTCTCTGCCCACCCTCACCCTGCAGCCTGTGGCCTTGTACGTCTTCTAAAGACAAGCAAATACCTTTGTTCTCTCTCCTGGTTTTGCTTTTAATTACCTTCTCCGAGCTCTGGCTTCCTCTGTTTCTGAGAAGCCTCCTAGAATTGCCTGAAATGTAAATACTGTCAGACTATCGGAACATAAACAGCAAGGAGAAGAAGCCAAGGGGATAGCAACTGCATCAATGCTATGGTGTGAGACAGTTGAGAAGACAGGTTTTCATTTCTGGTCATCAATCTACAACTGGAACACATGTAGTTGTTTTCCAAAAAGTCCTAGCCTCTAAGACTAGCCCAGACAGAGTGTCATATTTTCAAGGGTTAGATTAATCAGAAACCCTTTACAGACATGTTCAGAAACACACCTCTATTCTGATAGTTGATAGAGCTCACTGATTCATTCAGAAAGCATTTTGGAATGACCATGTTCTAGGAACTGTGCTGGAACACAATAAAGCCTGTTAATTTTCACAGTCTCATTTTAGACTGTAAATCCTTTAGAAACCATTCTCTAACTTCTACAACTGAGTCAGGTATCCTCCTCTGTGTTTCCCTGGCACCTTGAGTTTGACCTTAAGCTAGCACTAAGTGTTTTGTAATTAATTTCTTTTTATAATAGGATAGGCTCAGTTAAGCTTCAGGAGCAAGTAAACTCCCAAATTTCAGTAGCTGAACAAATCTGTATTTTCACTCAAATCACCATCCAGTGTAGACTGGGTGGTCCTATAACAACACTCTTACCTAAGAACCCATTAAGGGACTCAGGCTGCTCCTATCCTCAGCTCCTCTATTCAGAAAACTTTGCTTCCAGCTAAATGCACAGGATAAATAGGGTCGAGGGAGAGAGACAAAGAGACAGAGAGACAGAGAGAAATATATCAAGACAATGGAGATGCCAAACATGTTAACTGTCTCAAGAGTTAAGAATTGGCAAGAACTAGTGATATTGACCGCATCCAAATTGAGGATGGGAAATGTGGAGGAACATATGACGAGAACTATCATAGTCTGTTCCTATATGCAAAACTAAATTGTAGACTCTTAGATGACAGAGACTGGTCAGGATGTTTGTATCTGATAGGAACTGACCAACAGACACAGAAAATTCAAGATTGATTCATAAAGTCTTATTAATGAAAAAGTTCACCATATATACTTGATACAAGAGCCATATTAAAAGATCACTTTTATTGCTAATATACCAGCAATAAACAAATATAACGTACAAGTTTCTTAAAAGACAATTTTTTTTTTACAAGGGAAGAAAAACTATAAGGTGTGTGGGAGTGTAAAATGATTCCTTCACTTTGGAGAACTGTTTGGCAACCTATTAAAAAGTTACATATCTACCTTACGACTTGGCAATTCTATTCCAGGTGTTCACCAGAGAAAGAAATGCATCTAACCACAAAGAGAATTGCACAATTTTCTTAGGAATTCTTAGAGATTTGCTCATAATAGGCAAAACCTGGAACAACCCAAATGTCTATAAATGCATAGTAGAATAATCATGTAAGAGAATAGTACAGACAGTAAAATCAAATAAAATGCTGCTCATACAACAACACAAAAGAACCCCAAAACATGTTGAGGATAAGCCAGACACACAAAAAGTACAGACTGTATAATCTGATTTATATGAAGTCCATGAATAGGTAAAACTAATGATAGAAATCAGAAAGTACTTATTTTGGTGGTAAGTGAAAATTTGATAGGAAGGCATCATGAAAAACTGTTTGGGGTAGTGAAAATGATCTATATTTTGTTTGGGATATACAAAAATTTATACAACTATCAAAACTTCTCAAATTGAACACTTAAGACCCATGAATTTTATTTAAATAATAATTCAATATGACAGATATGACAGAGAAGAAACCTATAAGTACTCAGAAGCAAGTTTTCAAAAATGTTCAAGAATGTCCAAAATAATTCATCAGATTTGATTGAAAAACATTAATGAAAATATATATCATTCATGGAGAGGAAATCTCAATCTCATAAAAGTAATAATTTTCATTAAATAAATCTGTATATTCCATGAAATTGTATTCAGTCTCAACACCCATTTGTGTGAGTGAGTGAGTGTGTGTGTGTGTGTGTGTGTGTGTGTGTATTATCACCTCAGTAGCTGATTATAGTATTTGTATAGAAGAATATAGAGCCTAGCCTAGCCATGATAACCTTGGAGGATGATCATAGTAAGAGAATGAGTAGAAAAACGATGGAGAATACAAAAGTTTAATTTATTAGATAGCAAGACATACTATATAGATAATTTAGAACAATATACATTGGCGTGTTGACCTTAAAAACAGTATTTCTCCAGCAAAAAAAATAGATTTATTCAAAATCAGCAGAGAATTGCACTTTGGGATCTGCAATCATGATGAGTCACATGCAAGTCCTCACACAGTAAGGGAAGGATAATTCTTTTATAGAGGGGAAAAGGAAGTTAGAAGGGCTTTAGTTAATAAAGATCCCATGGCTTTTCATTGGCTGAGTTGTTGCCAGGAAAGAAGAGAAGGCTTTCTTCTTCCTATTGGGTTCTGCTATCATCACAGATTGTGAGAGCTCCCCTTTCTGTTCTCTGAACTTTATTTAATTGAGGTTTCTTTTTATTAGTTTTTTACACTTCCCCCTTTTGCTCAAGATCTTTCTCTAAAAGGATCACTGACCAAGAGTCAGGTTGTTCAGTTTCAACGGCTTTTTGTCCCTCGATGCCAGGAAGGACCTTTCCTGGGGGTAGTGTCTCACATCAGAGGGAAAGTACACAGATCGGAAACCTATTGAGATCACATTCAACTAACAAGAAGGGGTAGGAGAGAGAACTCTCAGTCACTTTTTATCTAAAATACATATGTTGTCAAGACCATAAACACTGGAAATCATCTGAAGCACTATGTCATCATCAAAACTTTGGTGACAAACTTAAAAACAGGCCTGGCCCTGTTATCCTAGAGGAGCTATCTCATCAGATACTGTCTGCCTCCATTCTGGGAAATCTTTACTTTCAGGTTACTAAATGATGTGCAGGTCCAGTTAAGGGTCAGTATTTTCTTTAGGTATGTCATATGAACCCGAGTATACTCCCTGAAGTCTGGTGGCACAAAGGTTTGTTAGCAGTACATAGCAGGGTGCTCTGCAGTGAGGTTGAAAAGCGTCTTTCTGGAGGTGTCTTTTTTTGTTTTGTTTTTGATGTCATATTTTACATCTTCATATGTATCCCTTAACTGTTTATTGTAGTTACAGTTGATTTTACAACTTTTGGCTTTGAACCTTCATACTAGCTTTTTACATGGTCTATCCACTGCCTTTACTATGTATTTGCCTTCACCAGTTGAGATTTTTTTCCTTTGTATATTTTCTTATTTTGTGTTATGGCTTTTTCTTTTTTGCTTAAAGAAGATCCTTTAACATTTTTTGTAAGGTCTGTTTAATGGTAATGAACTCAGGTTTTGCTTGTCTGACAACCTCTTTATCTCTCCTGCAATTCTGAATGATAACCTTGTCATGTAAAGTAGGCTTTTTTCCTTTCCGCACTTTATATATATCATGCCACTACTTCTGGCCTGCAAAATGTCTGCTGAAAAATCAGCTGATAGTCTTATGGGTTCCCGTGTATGTGACTCCTTGTTTTTTTCTTTCTGCCTTTAAATTTTTTTGTTTTATCTTTAACTTTTGTCATTTTAGTTATGAGGCGTGGCTCTCTTTGGGTTCATCTTTTTAGGACTCTCTGTGCTTCCTGGACTCGGGTATCTATTTCCTTCCACAGGTTAGGGAAGTTTTCAGCCATTATTTTATAAAATATGTATTCTGCCCTTCTCTCTCTCTCTCTCTTCCCTCCAGGACCCCTATATTGCAAATGTTAGTATGCTTGATGTTGTCCCAGAGGTTCCTCTAAGCTATCCTCATTCTTATATATATATATATATATATATATATATATATATATATTTTTCTGCTGTTCTGATTGGGTGATTTCCACTATTCTTTCTTCCAGGTTGCTTATACATTCTACGGTAACACCTAATCTGCCGTTGATTCCTTCTAGTGTATTTTTCATTTAACTTATTGTAATTAGTTTTGATTATTTCTTTTTATATTTTCTAATTTCTTTATTGAAATTCTCACTGTGTTCCTCTATTCTTCTCCTCAGTTCAGTGAGCATTTTTATGACTGTTGCTTTGAACTCTTTCAAACTACTTATCTCTGTTTCATTAAGGGCTTTATTTTTTGCGGGGGGTTGGGTATTGTTCTCTCATTTGGAACATATTCCTCTATCTTCTCATTTTGTTTGATTTTTTTTTGTTTGTCTCTATGAAATTAGGCAAAACAGTTACCTATCCTGGCCTTGAAGGTGTATCCTTGTGTAGAAGTGTCCATATGCAGTTTGCTTCTGCCCAGTGGCTTTTGAAAGAGGGCTGGAGCTGAAACTAGCATGGGCATGGGCCAGGGCTTCTCCCAGAGCATGCTGGCAGCCACCACCTTGGCAGGGTGGCTGAAGCCAAAGGGGATAGAGTTGGTGACTGGTACAGGCCAGGGTTTCTCCTGAGGCATTCTGATGGCCATTGCCTTGAAGGGGGTGGTGCTGGAGCTAGAGAATAGTATGGGCCAGGGCTTTATGAGGGGTGCTTGAGGGCTGCCACCTTGGTGGGGGTGGTTGGTGCCAGAGGCTGGTGCAGGCCAGTGGGTATGCTGGCGCAGTCTTGGCAGGACAGCTAAAGCATTAGACAATTTGCAACCTGCTGCCTCTGTGCTGGGACTGGGAGCATGTAAGTTTTTGTGTGTACCCTTTAAGAGTGGAATCTCAGTTTCTTAAAGCCTTCCAGTTATCTTAGTCAAAAGCCCCACTGTTTTTCACAATCAGTTAAAGGGGCTTGCTTGTCTTCTCAGTGCCAGACCCCAGGGCTGGGGTACCCAGTGTGGGGCTTAAACCCCTCACTCCTTAAGGAGGAACTCTGAGTTGTGATAGCCCCTTTTTCTTTTGGGTCACCCACTGAGTGAGTGGGTCCTGACTAGATCAATTCTCTTTCCTACCTATTCATCTTGGTGTGGTCTTTTTCTTTTAATCCTTAGCTGTAGTAGAGCCATTCTGTGCTAGTCTTCAGGCCGTTCTCAGAGACAGTCTTTTCTACATATAGTTGTAGTTTTGGTGTGTCTGTGGGAGCAGGTGTGATCAGGGTCTTCTTACTCTGTCATCTTGATCCCATTTCTCTAGCTAGTTTTTCAACGTTATCATTTGGGGAAATAACCCTTTGGACATGACAGAGGCTTGACTACTGTTGGTCCATTTAAGGGCAGCACTTCTTGCAGAAATGTCAGCAAGATGGTTTCCCTTAGCTTCCAGAAAGTCAAGTTTAGAATGCCCCAGAATCTTAATGATAGCTAAAGCAGCAGGTAAAAGTATTGCATCCAATAACTTCTGAACATAGGAGCCATTTTAATTTTATTTTTGCTGGAAGTAAGGAAGCCACATTGCTTCCACAACATTCCCGTATCATGAGCTACTCCAAAAGCATATCTACTATTAGTATAAATATTGGCAGTCTCGTCCTTGGCTAAAGTACAAGCCCACGTAAGAGTGTATAATTCAGCCTGTTGGGCTGACATAACCATAGGTAAAGATGCTGCTTCAACAACATCAAAAAGAATTGCAATAGCATATACAGCACAATATCTGCCATTGCTACCATTTAAATAAGAACCATCAGTGAACAATGAGAATTCACCGTTACCCCCAAAGAATTTCCTGCAGAGCATCACGAGGAGTCAGGAGGCGGTACCTCAGCATTAAGCTGTCATGAGACACTTTGTCAGTGATGGAGGGGAGAAGAGTAGCAGGATTAAGGTAATTATGACATGAAAGAATAATGTGAGGAGCAGTTACCAAAAGGACTTCATAAGAAGTAACATGGCTAACAGTAATGTGAGTGTGATGAGAATTCAGGCGCATTTCTACTGTATGAGGTACAAAAATGATTAAAGGGGATCCCACAATAATTTTCTTGGTGTCCTTAACCAAAAGAACAGTGACAGTAAATGCTCTAAGTTAAAGGGGGGTATCCCCATCCCACAGGATCCAGTTGCTGGCTATAATAACCTATGGGTTGATGCTGATCTCTGTGTTTTGGGGTAAGAACCCCACGGGCATCCCCTTTCTTTTCATACACAGAAGGAAAAAGGGAATCTGATCATTGAGATGCCGAAGGGAAGGTGTGTTCATCAAACTCTCCTTTAAGGCTTTAAAGGCTATGCTGTCTGGTCCTTCCCGTAAAACTGGGTTAGGATTTTTATTCTTTAGTAAAACTTACAAAGGTTTGGCCGTAAGAAAGAAATTTAAAATCCAGTTTCAGCAATAGCCAACTAGCTTGAGAAAACCTCACATGTGGTGCTGAGTTTTGGGTTTTGAGAAGCTTAGGACACCATGGATCTTAGGGTAGCCCTTATTCTGATATAAGATGCCTTAAATATCAAACCTGGGTTTGAACAAACTGCAATTTTTCTTTGGTAACCTTATGTCCTTTTAAGGCTAAAAGCTTCAGCAAATGGATGATACCTTCCTGTGAGGAGATTTGAGAAGGAGAGCAAAAAAGCAAATCATCCACATATTGCAACAAAGTAGAACCTCTAGGGAACTTTATATCATCCAAATCAGCCTTCAGGATTTGTGAGAAACAAGAAGGACTATCAGTAAGACCCTGAGGCATTACTGTCAAGGTGAACTGTTTTTCTTCCCAAGTGAAGGCAGAAAGGTATTGGCTAGTTTCATCAACTGGAATACTAAAGAATACACCGCATACATAAATTACAATGAATAATTTGCTTCCAGTGGGAAAAGATGTTAGTAACATATGACAGAAGCAATAGGGTACTGAGGATAATAATGTTGTTTATTGCTGGACAAAACTCTACTTTCAGCCCTTAGGTTTTCTCACCAGCAAAATAGGTGTATGACTGGGACAAACACAAGGGATCATGAGGCCTTGAGCCTTGTAATCTTCTATTATGGGCTCCGTGCCTTGAAAGACTTCTTCACTTATAGGATATTGATTAATTCTGGGAAGAGGTTTTGAGGGACCTATATGAATAATGGGAAGTACACTGTGCATTTTGCCAACATCAGTTGGAGATTTTGTCCGTAGGGAGGGTGGTAGCTGATTCAATAAGGACAAATGATCAGTTTTTCCAGAACCAGCTCTAGCACTGTCAGAGACACAGCACATAAAAGATGTCAACGGGTCATTTAATTCACCTGGTTGTCTGCTCTGATGACTTCCTCAGGCTCTAGGATTATTTCGCCCTTTTGGGAGAAAGAAATTCCATCATGATACTTAGCCTAATAAATGGATAGAAGCAGGGTAACTAAGGAGAAAAGGGTCTGTACTTCTTAGTCCTAAACAAAAGGGAACAGATTCAGAGACAAGTACCTCTTGAGGTTTATAAGCGATCCCCACTATCTGAACCGTTTTAGTATTCCAAGGCAGGGGCTGCTTTATAGTAGTGGGGTTGAACATAAATTCGGACTGGAAGAAATTCATCCCCAGTCTGAAGAAATGTTCCTCCAAGCTGATTAAAAGGGAGGATTTGGAAGAGCCCCTGAGTTCCTTAGAACCCTGTCACTGAGAATTGGGAGGAGAGTGGAAATGGTGGTTAGAAGGCTGAAGGCCCCTGATGTGCTTGAATTTGTAACAATCTATTTTCTAATGCCCTGGCTCTTTGCCTTTACAGCAGAAACGAGGAAGGCTTGGTTTTATGTAGTGGTTTTCAATCGCTGGAGTTGAAGATTAAGAATTTGGGTCATCTTCCTTTTAAGTGACTCATCTGGAGTGTGAGAAGAGCTGGTTTGCCAGATTAACTAAATATTAAGTAGACATAGCTTCCCATTCCATCCTGGTCCTTTTTACTAAAAGGGAAAGGTTCTGGTTCATAAACATAGACTTAAAAGCTACTCAGGTGGAATCAACATCTGAGGGAAGACCAGAATTTTCTTTAAAAATAATCTGAAGTTGATTTTAATAGCCATGAACAGGTTCATCACGTTTTTGCATGCAAGCCCGAATTTTGTTCCAATCAACAGGCTTTGAAAAAGTCCTAGGAACTGCTCGATGAAGTCACCTCGTGATTGCCTGAGCCGGAATGTGTATATAAGTCAGTGGGCTGGTCTCTTGGTTGTAATTCTAGAGACCCTTCAGCATTTTTCCCAATTAGTTTGTATCCAGCCAACAAGTATATGAACTAGCTGATGTAAGTCAGAGAAACCAGGTTGATAAGTTTGAAAGACTGCATTAAATTCCTCAGCAAATCTGTGAGGCTCTTCAGTTACTTTGGGAAAATCTTTGACTATGGCTTGCAGTTCAGCTTTAGGCCAGGAATGTAAGAAATTAAGGGTTCAGTTTCTGGATCCTCCAAAGGCTTAATTTTAAAGAGACAGATTCTAGTAAGTTCAGAGGAAAAGGGAGTGGGGAGACTTTCAGGGAAAAAGGAAGTTTGGTGAGAGAATTAGTATGGGGAACTAAGGTTATAGAGAAGGTGTTGGCTACAAAGACGGGAAGGGGGAAGATGGCACTGGATGTGGAGCCTGAGACAAAAGAAAAGCCAAGGAGGAAGAGACTGAGGTTTCTGGAGCCATTTTATACTTCTGGCATTGTCTGTTTGCCTCAGTTAATCTTAAAGTCTTATTTTTCAGAGAGGCAATTTTAGGCTTCTCATAAATTTCGGAAGCCTCAAAATACCAGCTGAAATAGGTATTCCATTCAATCCCGGTAATTTTAGAGTTACAGTGATCCAATTCAGTTGTAAGAAAATTAAGTTTAGGGATTTCAAAACTTCCGGATAATGGCCATTGATATTCTAAATTGCCTTTGGTGAGGTCAGTTCATTTAGTTAGACATGTGCATGAAGAAGGATCATGGTTTTTAAACATAAAATTGGCCAGAGTCCCTGTAGAGGGGTGCCCTCAAAATAGTTAG
The DNA here is from genome assembly GCF_963455315.2 of Globicephala melas. Lineage (NCBI taxonomy): Eukaryota > Metazoa > Chordata > Mammalia > Artiodactyla > Delphinidae > Globicephala > Globicephala melas. The sequence goes on along the minus strand of NC_083318.1, from coordinate 45,503,281 downwards.
ATAAAGGGGAATCCCATTTCTCAGAGTTTTTCCTCAGGATTTTTCTAGAGTAGAAGAATAATTTTCAAACAGCCTAAAAATCTTCTAGCTTACACAGCTGAAGACTCAAATAGATCAAACAACTTGAACATCTCAAATATCTCAGTAACCTGCAGGCTTAATACTAGCCACTTTTAAAGGAAAAGATTGTCCTAGAGGAGCAGGCTGAAGGCTTTTCAGGTTAGTTCTCACAGAACATTCCTATTCCAAAAGAATGAGCCAAAGGCTGAAAATGACACCATTTCAATGAAACAGCCCCATCCCAAAGGAATGGCCAAAGGCAAGCGAGTTTCAGTTGAAACGGTCAAAATCAGACTGAACTACCAAATGAGTACTCACATACAAAACAAGGCCTTAACCAGAAAGAAAGAAACCTTAAAATGGATCCCAAATAAAGCCTGGAGAGTTTCAAAATGCAAAGAGGTTGATAGCTGGGATTCAGGAGAAAGACATACCTTCAAACTTTAGAGTCGGTTAGAAAAGCAGTGAGTGACAATGAGCTCAGATTTAGGTACTGCACCTGACTTCTCAGAGCCATCAGGGGTCTTCTCTGGTCCTTATATGGGCCACCAAAATGTTGACATAAAACAAACAGATTTCCAATTATTTCTCCCGCAAAAAAAAAAAAAAAAAAAGATTTATTCAGGATCAGCAGAAAATCGCCCTTTGGGGTCTGCGACCACGACAAGCCATATGTAAGTGCCCACACAGTAAGGGAAGGAAAACTCTTTTATAGAGGAGAAAAGGAAGTTGGAAGGGTTAAAGTAAACAAAGAGTCCATGATGACATTTCTTTGACTGAGTTGTTGCCAGGAAAGAAGAGGAGCCTTTCTTCTTCCTGTTGGGCCCTGCAATCATCACAGGGCATGAGGATTCCTTTCAAATCTATTTAACTGAGATTTCTGATTATTAATTTTTTTACAGTAGCAAATATAATAAATAGACCAATAGAATAAGGGAAAAGCTTTCTAAAGGTAATAATTAAAACAATCTGCACTCTCCTGCATAATGAGAATTCCCCTCTATACTGAATAATTTGCATTTATATAAATGTATTTTTATTTCTTCTAACCTTAAAAAGTATTTTAACCCCATTCATCCCTATTTTGTTAAACCACTTTATTGAGTTATAAATTATATACAAAAAGCTATACATATTTAATGTATACAACTTAATGAGTGTGAAGGTAAGTATACATGTGGTGAAATCATCTCCATGATCTATGCCATAAACATATCTATCACCTCCAAAAATTGCTTCCCATCCTCTTTATTTACTATTATTTTTGAGATAAGAACACCTAAGATCCACTCTCTTAGAAAGTTTTAAAGTATACAATACAGTTTTGTTAAGTACAGGCACTGTGCTATACAGTAGATCTCTAGGACTTACCTTGCATAACTGAAACTTAGTACCTTTTAACTAATATCTCCATGTCCCCACCTCCATCAGCCCCTGGAAATTACTATTCTATTCTACATCCCTATAAGAATGACTATTTTAGATCCCTCATCTAAGTGGTATCATGTAGTATTTGTCCTTCTGTGCCTGCCTTACGTCATTTACCATAATGCTTTCCAGGTTCATCCATGTTGTCACAAATGGTGGGATCTCCTACTCTTCTAAGAGCAAATAATATTCTATTGTATGCATATGTCACATTTTCTTTATCCATTCATTCATCAATGGACACTTTGTTTGCTTCCATGTCTTAGCTATTGTGAATAATGCCACTATGAACATGGGAGTGAAGATATATCTTCAAGATCATGATTTCAATTCCTTTGGATAAATACCAAGAGGTAGGATTGCTGAATCATATGGTAATTCTATTTTTATTTTTTGAGGAAACTCAGTACTGTTTTCCATAATGGCTGCACCAACTTACATTCCCAGCAACAGTGTACAAGAATTCCAAATTTTCTTCACTCTAATTGAAGAAAAACTCCCTGAAAAAGAGTTGTCTGGAATTGCTATCCCCAGTTTTTCTCTTCCCATTCTCTTAAGCCCATTCTAATCAATTCGTCACTCCCCACCCCTCCACTGAAAAAGGTCTATCAAGGTCAACAGTGACCTCGTCATTTTACCTACATTTTTAATATGATAGATCACTTCCTTCTCTTTGATAAGCTTTCTTGCCTTCCAAGTTATCACACTCCCTTTGTTTTCCCCTCCTCATTGATCCTTCCTTCTCTGTCTCTTTTCTGAGTTTCTGCTCTTCGCCCTGACTCTTAGAGTTATAAGTTCCAACTTGGGTTATCAGAAGGCAATTAAGTATAATGCTGACTTCTGATCTGAATGAGGACAGCAGGTTTAAAAAGAAAGGGTGAAGAAATACCAGGCATAGGTTAAATTCTTGCCTCTTCAGATTTTTCCTTTCTTCATTTACGTGCTCAGAAAAATAAGTGAAACTACAATTACTATTGCTTATAAGTACATCAGGAAAATATTTAATGCAGTGTTAAACTATGATAAAATGAGAAATGAGTAAAAGTTAAGAGACAAAAGAAAAAGATCTTAGAAATAAGAATGACAAAACACTAGAATAGTCACCTTTTGGAGTCTCCATCCTAAAAGTCATGTTCCGCATGGATATCGTTCATCTGACTGAACATGGGTGGTTGGCACAAATGATCTTTCATAGAGACTTTCAGCTCTATGGTTCATAACTCAATTATTCTGCTCAACATTCTTTCTTTATATCCCAAACCAATCCACAGGCTCTACTTTCTCAACCACTTGCATTGCTACCACACTAATACGAGATACTATTATTCTGAGTTACTGGCAATAGCCATCCAACAAGTTGTATTGATCAAATAAGTTAACTGCTATAAAAAACCATTCCCAGATATGAGTGGCCTAACACAATAAAAGTTTATGTTTATCTCATGCAAAGTTGAAAGCAGATGTTCCTGGTCTGGTGGTTCTTCTGGAATACTCTCCTCCTAGCTGTGCTACAGAAACCCCAGACCTCTTCCATATGATGGCTCTACAATTTCTAGGACCTCAGGGCCTCTATAAGAAGTGACAATCTCCTGTTGTCACACTGCGTTGACTGGAGCTCAGTCACCTGGTAAGGTTAGCTGACAGGGATCCTGGGAAACATAAAGGAACACATAGTACAGAATATCTGCCACAAAAGTCCTCCCTACTTTTATGCTTGCCTCTCTACATCTATTCTCAACACAACAGCCAGAGTGATCTTAAAACATAAATTAGGTAATGTCACTCCTCCACTTAGAATCCTGGGATATCCCACTTTACTCAGACTTGAAGCCAAAGATCCTAACAGCGGCCCACAAGGCTCTGCAACATCAGAAACCCCCATTAGCCATCTCCTCCCACATTCTACTTCTCCCCCAGGTTCCTACTCTGCTTCAGCCACACTGAATTCTTCCTATTCTTCATATATGCCAGGCATGCTCTGAGCTTAGTGCTTTGGTCTATATGGGCGTCTTGCTTGGAGGACTTCTCCCCAGATACCTGCATGGATAACCCTTTCATTTCTTTCCAGTCTTTGATCATAGTCTTCATGTTAATGAGGCCAACTCTGAACACCCTATCTATTGCAGCTACAACAAGCCTACCCACTTCCTAGAACTCCCAACTCTTCTCCCTTCTCTGGCATCCCCGGCCATCCTCCCTGGCTGGCACTCCTAATCTTCTTCTCCTTCCTAAAATGTTTATTTATTTTCTCTCTCACTCTAGCAGAAGGTAAACACCAAGGCAGTGATTTTTAATTTTTAGCATATTGATAATGGTGGCTGGATTATACTAGAAGCTTAACCAGTATTTTTCTTTAAATGAACAGTTCAATTCTCATTACCACCTAACTTCATAGGTACAATTATTTTCATCTCCTTTTACAAGTGAGAAACTGAAGCACAGAGAGATTTAAGAGTATGCAAGGTTATTTCATTAGCAACCATCTAAGAAGTAGTGGGGCTGACCTTCAAATCTTGGTAGTCTGGTTCCAGGGTCCCTGGGCACAACCACTAAACTAATCTGCTTTTCAATTTGATAACCCTGGAGCTGTTATAATTCATACTGCAACCTCATGAATTAGGTACTATCAGTAGATACATTTATTTGACAAATGAGGAAACTGAGGCAAAGAGTTAGACTAATTTGCCCAATGCCACATAGTTAGTAAGAGGTGGAGCCAGGTTTGATTAAGATATTTGTCCCTAAAACTTCCGCTTCTAACCACTATGTATATATTTCTAAGAATGTTATTGTATAAAATTACTCCTAGGAATCATAAATCTCTTCTTTGTTGTTGTAAAAAAATCACAAGGTTTCCTCGGGGCTGTTACTTTTAAGGCTGCCAAGTATCATTTTACTGAGCAAATGCTCAAGCACATCAGATTGCAGTGTGTACCCCCGACCACTTAATTACCTAATGCTCATAAAGCCTGGACTGCTGACCCAAATCCTGCGGTCTTTCCTCTCCATGGGGTAAGCTCTCAATCAACTGGATGTTCAATTCCGTTTAATTCAATTTTTTTTGTTGTTTTACTGACTTGAACCATTTTCCAACTGAGCTTACCAAAGTACCATCAAGGACAGCCATCTGAACAGGTTTACATGGACTTCGGTCCAGATTTTAATCAGTCTAGCTGATTGGTATCTACAGTGTGGGGATGGTGACTTGGGACACAGAGGCTGCTGCCCTGAGTCAGTCTGTGGAGCCCAGGGTCCATCTACCAACCGTGACACTTCATAAAGGACTCGTCAAGAATGGAGGAACCGACTGTGCTGCTTGATGTTAGTTTTCAAGGGATGCTCTGATTCGTCTCTTCTTCTGTCAGGTGTTATTAAAGATATTTAGTGATCAAAGCATTTACACATATATGTGTGTGTTGGACCCAGAATCTACATTTGCCCTTGGATAAATTAGCATTTACGTGAACAGAGAGACATCTGAATTGTTTCATCCCTGAAAGGGAACCTATGTTGACAGATCTTCTAGGTAGCTGCTCAGGGATGCTATGGGTAGGCAGGCCAACCATGACAGTCTTTGTATGAAGCCCCAAGGATGTACTACTTGCCCACCTCACCTCTTGTACTGGTCATTTGTTCCTCTCTGTCTGGCTGCCTCTCTGTTTGAGAAACACTCTCCCCCAATTCTAGTTGATTCTCTAGATAATATTTCCCTGCCTTTGTATGAATGAAGGTGGGCATGCAACATGCACTGCTGGTCAGAGTACCCTAAAACCTCTGGACAGAAAGGCTGACACTTAGGGATGAGCCTGCAACCTAAGGAACATTTGAGGAGGAAAAAATAGGTGAGCAGTCAAACAGGCATTTTACAACGTGGATTACTTTTCCATTGCCCTATAACAGATTACTTCAAAATTTAGCAGCGTAAGCAACACCCATCCTAGAGTTGCTGAATGTCAGACATTCGGGCCTGGCTTAGATGGATCATCCAGCTCAGAGTCTCTCAAAAGACTAGAATCAAGTGTCAGCCAGGTACTCATTCATCTCAAGACTCAGTTGAAGGAATACAGATTTCCAAGCTCTCTCCTTAGGTGTTGGCAGGGTTTAGTTCTCTGGGGCTGTTGGACTAAGGGACTCAGTTCCTCACTGGCTGTTGGTCAGAGGCCACCTTCAGCTTCTTGCCACTTTGTCCTCTCCATATAGAAGCTGGCTTCCCCAGAGTGAGCAAGGTAGAGGTCAGGAGAAGGAGAACCAGCCAGAGAGAGAGTGCTAGCACGATAAAAGTCACAGACTTTTGTACATGAGTCTAGGAAGTGATAGCCCATCGCTTTTAACATATTCTATTCATTTAAGGCAAGTCACTATGTCCAGCTCAAAGGGAGGGTATGGTACAGGGTCATGGTGATCGGGGGGTGGATATCATCTGGAGCCGTTTTGGAAGGCTGGCTACCACAACAGTCTGTCTACATATGTGTACCACAAGCTGACACTAACTCACTTTGGGCAAATTAGAAAAAGTATCACCCCACTGATCAGATGCAACCCAGATGCACCCAAGTCAAAAAAAGTATCCCTTCCTTGGAAGATGCATCCTTGAGCCAGGGCACATGGCTTGGCCCACAGAGACTACCACCTTTGAGCAGTGCATACACTACAGAACTGAGAGTAGCAGCTCTGTGCATACTGTTAAGCCACGTTCTGTCAAAACATAATTCTATATCAAATAATACTACTTTGGAAGTGAGGGCCAACCTGTCCTATTTTAGAAGAGTGAAGGCTTTGGTAGAGAACTAAAGTCAGTATAATACTATTCATTAAATGAGATAATGCAAATGGCATCTCTGAAATTGAGTTGCTAGCTCTAAATCACTAAGCAGATGTAAGGAATGATTACCTGTATCTGTCTGGTGAGTCCAACCAACATATCCCACCCAATAGCAGCATTTCATTTAGATCACCCAATAATTAATCTCAGACTCCTATGCCTCTCTTATTCAGCAAAGCTTCACTGAGAACCATTTTTATATAACGTACTTTCAGGTATATGGAGTCACAATGCTGGATAAAATAGTGTCAGATATGGGTTAGCCTTTCTTCACACAGGGGTGAAACTGGTGTAACCCACATGGACTCAAATGTTCCTACACTTCTCTTACTCCAAACCATCTCCCTATCATCACTCTGTGAGACTTCCTAAGGGGGAGAGCTAATTCAGTTAGTGCTTACAATGTGCCATGCATTATGCTATATTGTTTATCTACCTTTGTTGAGACTATGACTAAGAAAATGTAGATAAGCTAATAGGGTAACTTTCTGGGACAACTGTCCTCCACGCAGTGGTTAGTGCCCAGGATGCTTTCACCTTGTGCTTCTACCATCTCAACGTAAGGTTTCCTTCAGGCTGCTCATAGGAAAGAGAGATTGAAGAATTGTGTTGTGGCTTTCCACTGCTTTAGGCTGGAAGTGATCTATGTCACTTCTGCTCACAACTCATTGTCCAAAATTATTCATATTGGTTGACCAGGCTCCAAAGGGGCTGAGAATTGTGGTGTTCTGTGTGCCCAGAAGGATATGGTAAGCTAACAACATCCACTACCACATTCACATTACCTCTCTACAAATAATGCTGCTGGGTCTCAGAAAGTGTAGGCAATGTTTCCGAGATTATCTAGCAGAGCCTGGATTAGAACTGCTGTCTGTCTGGCTCTAAAGCACGTTTTGTTTTGTTGTTTTGCTTTCCACTACAGCATCCTACCATTTGGTGGAACCATTCCTTTGCGAACTACTTACTAAGGTATTTATTTCCAAATGGCATGCATTAAATGGGGCAATCTTAATGCCTTACCCCAAACCCATCCTAAGGGAATGAGCTCTCTCCCATATCTGAGCACCTCTCACTTAGACTTAACCTCTCCTCTGTCATTCCACATCCTCTACCCACGCACAGACCTTCTGAAAATCCTGCATGTAGCTTGAAAGCTCTCTACACATATAGCTGTTACTTGAGAGAGTCATTTTTTCCATTTTCCCTTTAAATAGCATCTGCTTTCAGGAAATACTTCAGTGTCTACCCTAGGTCGTTATAAGTCAAGGAAAGTAAGCATATTCCATCTCCCATCCATCCCTTCATTCCTCCATCAGACACCTCTAAGTAGAACCTGGAGGAGGAAGGCACATATGAGAAGGGAGGAACGTGGCTGGTGCCATGTCTAATGTCTTTCCTGGAAAGCTGCAGTCGGTAAGGAACAGAGCATGCTTTACCACTATGCTCTTCCAACACTGAGTGATAAGGTGATCATAAATAAAATAACAATTAGGTCAGTTAACATTTAGTTGGGCATTTAGCACATGATAAGTTCTATGCAACTTTATATGCATTATTTCATTTACTCCTCAAAACAATGCTATAAGTGCAATAACTGGAATAAGTTTATGACTCAGGAAGATCTTGTGCTCTATATTCAGACCACCATATTTTAAATTCTAGCACTTTCTAATACTTAGCTAGCTGTATTGCCTGTTCCTCAATTTATTCATCTACAAGCTGAGTGACACGACTAAACAGCACCAAAGAGAAATGAAGTTGCTGCACCAGTGTCTTTCCTTGCCTTTGTCAACTATATTTTAAGTGTCTTGGAGTCAGGGGCATTTCTCAGTACTCGCTGTGTCCTGACACATTGGAACACTCAAGAAGTATTTTTGATAAGTTAGTGAAAGATTGGTAGAATAAAGGACTTTTACCTTGTTGAAGAATTTTCATAAATCAAAGCATATGGCATAAGCTGTATGATTTCAAGAACTTCAGCGTTCCAGAAACCATTCCAGAAACCACCATATATTGGAAAGATCCTCCTTTATCATCATAAGCCAAGGTAAGCACCTGTTGTTACATGGAAGGCTCTGGATACCCAAAGGAGATAGCTGTGTAGTGCAGGCCAAAAGGAGACAACTTTTTTCTGTTTCCCTGTTAGCTTGGGTTTGGGCCCAGTTACAAAGAAGTTGGATCAGAAAGTAACTTCAAGATGTACAAGTTTTCCTAGCACAAGAAAGGGTGCCCCACAGCAGAAATCCAACCAGAAGCTGCATTTGTGGGTAATAATGCAAACCATATCCTAGCGTTCTAAACACATTATTGAATCCTTGCAATTACAGGAATCCATTGCTAAGAGGTGAAGCTAGACCATTTTCAAAGTTGGCATGGAACCAAGAAATGAAGAACTCAAGCTCCATCCATTTTCTTTTTCCACTAATGAATACTCTTTTTGTTCCAAAGTCTCCCAAGTCACTCCCTTGACAATAAAGGTAATTAATGGACCATTCTTGATTCAGATGCTGTTGAAAATGTGGGGGGATCTGATCATTGAATCTGCATCCAAACTTTCCCATTATCTAAGTGACTAATAAGTATGCATGAAATTAATAACAATACTTTTCTAGTAACTTCACAGTTTATTGATAAAGCTCATCGGACAAAGAGAAAATGGAGGCGGAGAAGCTCTGCCAAATAAAACTGGAGCAAAAATTTCACTTGATTCCTTTTAAGATGAGATTTGAGATTGGATTTCAATCTCAAATTCAAAGACCTAGGTCCATCATCAGGCTCCCAAAAGTCAGAAGTAAATAATTAAATAGCACAATTTCATTCAGAAACTTTTTTAAATGACCTAAACCTAATTTTTTTAAACTCTGAAACACAAGATTTGGGATAGGGTGACTCTCAGAGTCAATAGTAATAATAATATCTAATGCTTCCAATATTATTTTATTAAAAAAAGATCTTCAATATCAACCATTTCCAGGACACTTTAAAATTGAGATTAAAACAGGTCTGGCTCTGATTTTTGGAGTAAATAGTGCAAAATGAGACTCTAGAAGTTGTAAATGTTTTAACCATACAGAAACTTATCTTTTTTGGAATTGGCATTAGTGAATTTAGCTAGACTTTCCCCTTTTTCTCCCAAAGGAACTTCTGTACTAAATTTAAATGCACAGGACAGAAAATGAGCTGGTTTAGAAGATGCACTAGTTTACTAATTTGAAAAGATATATGCACCCCAATGTTCATAGCAGCTCTATTTATAATAGCCAAGACTTGGAAGCAACCTAAATGTCCATCCACAGATAAATGGATAAAGAAGATGTGGTGGAATGGAATATTCCACCACACACAATGGAATATATATATGCAATGGAATATAACTCAGCAATGAAAAAGAATGAAATAATGCCATTTCCAGTAACATGGATGGACCTAGAGATTATCATGTTAAGTGAAGTAAATCAGACAAAGACAAATATTATATGACATCACTTGTGTGTGGAATATAAAGAAATGATACAAATGAACTTATTTACAAAACAAAAACAGACTCACAGATATAGAAAACAAATATATGGTTACCAAAGGGGACAGCAGGGGGTGAGGGGAAAGATAAATTAGGAGTTTGGGACATATAGATACTATTATATATAAAATAGATGTACAACAAGGACCTACTGTATAGCACAGGGAACCATATTCAATATCTTATAATCACCTATAATGGAAAAGAATAGATAAACAGATATGTATTAACTGAATCACTTTGCTGTACACCTGAAACTAACATGACATTGTAAAGTAACTTTACTTCAATTAAAAATGGCTAAAAATTCAAAACTAAAAAGAGATGCGCTAGTTTAAAAATTCCACAGATGTAAGTTTCTTGTCCCTGTGGAATTCACTGGCATCTTTTTGTATTCATGGCAATGTGCAATATCCAGAAAAAGATTACCATAGATTTTGCAGTTGTTCACACTAAAATATCACAAGCATTGCATTAATAATTTCAGAGAACACAAGATGAACAATAAATGATTGCTCATAAACAAAATGTTGGTTGCCATTTCATGTTTTCTCATAGAAGCACAGACAACACATGGGTCAAATAAACAAGAAAAAAATTTTTGAGGGTGTCACAAAGGAATCACAGAGGAGGTACTTCAGGGCTATTTTCCAGGAGAAAAGGAAGAAAATTGAAGAGATTATAAAGAAAGAGATGATGCTCGGAGGGGATCAGCAAGTTGACTGGCAATTCAAAATATCAATATTCAAAGAATCAGAGATTGTGGCAAAATAAAAGGGCTCTGAATTCTTTAACAAGGAATCACTGTGGTGCAGAAGCTTTTCCAAGACACCAGGGGCCCACAAGATGTTAACTGGCGTTCCTCAGAAACATCGGTTTTGCAGTCAAATAAGCTTGGGAAATAGTGAGTGTTATAATTCCCAATCTGGGAGATTCAAATTTACTAGATGTTAAAGACAGGCAAATCTTGGAGGAATAAATCTATTTAACATAGTTCAACCTAACATTTCCTAACTCATTTTATCATGGAACAAAACTGTCCCCCTCCCCACATACATCTCCCCTTCCTTCCTTCCTTCCTTCCTTCCTCCCTTCCTCCCTCCCTCCCTCCCTCCCTCTCTTCCTTCCTTCTTCATTCCTTCCTTCTTCTTTCCTTCTTTTAGTTATCTTTTCTGGATACTCATTAACCTCTACTACTATACACAACTGTGAGTTCTTGCAGGCTTTTAATGAAGAGAATGACATAACCAAATTTGCATCTGGAGTACAACATGAAAGGTAGATTGGAGTGGGCTGAGACTAGAGGCAGAGAGACCACAGCACTACATGTGATTAGAATTGGTAAGACATAGCTTGGATGGCAGCATGGAGCAGTCAAGGAGAAAAGAATAGAACAAGAACAAAAGAATAAATGCATGCATGAATGAATAAATAAAGATCTACACCAGCTACATCAGAGTAACTCTGATGTTTCTGCCATGTATTCCCAGTGGTGACTGTAAGACAGAAAATAGAAGATGCATTGTTTAGCTTTGAAAATTCGTGGTTTCTGTGGCACATTTCTGGGGAGATGTCTAGGAAGCAATTCAGGATGGGCAGTAAGGAGATAATCTGGGCTTTGGTGTTAGGTAAGAGTCATCAATATTTCATTGATTTGTGAAGCAATTAAAATGTTAAACGTTTACAGCAACATATTATGTTAAAGCTAACTTTAGGTATGGATTTCAATCTACTACAAACCAAAATTGCAGTGTCTATTATTAACTTGTAAAACAATGAGAATGCTAAGTAGCACATGAAGTCTACAAGTTGGAAAAATTGGTTCATACCTTCAGTTCCACTGGGTATCTAAGATTTAAAAAGTAGATATAAGTAGATCACTTATCTCCCCATGGCTCTAATGTGCCAAGGCAACCGGTGGATCATTGAAATATTCAGTGTAGCCAGTTATTAGGCATCATTTAAATGGGATATGGGTGAATCTCAACTTGTGAAATTTCTGAATCCAATCATTTTTTATTAGAAACCATGAACTTTGCCCCCTTGTTCCTGATGCCTGAAGTTCTCTACAACTTGTTTGTCTCCCAGACAAAACTAAATCATCTTCAAGTTCTAGCTGGAGGTCCATTCCCTCCATGAAGCCTTTTCCAGCTGTCTTCACCAACATACAAGTCAACATGAACCATTTCTTTTTCAGAGCTCTTTTTTTTTTTTGTGGTACGTGGGCCTCTCACTGCTGTGGCCTCTCCCGTTACGGAGCACAGGTTCCGGACACGCAGCCTCAGTGGCCATGGCTCATGGGCCCAGCCGCTCCGCGGCATGTGGATTCTTCCCAGACTGGGACATGAACCCGCGTCCCCTGCATCGGCAGGCGGACTCCCAACCACTGTGCCACCAGGGAAGCTCCTTTTCCAGAGCTCTTAACACCTCACGTCATACACCACACTGTTACTAGATGGACATAAGTCTTTCCTTCAGTTACATAGTGTGCTCCTTCAAGGTAAGCCTTATTTATCTCTAATTCTCCCATTTTACCCCCTTTGCTTAGTTCCTGGTAAGTAAGTACCATTCAATTTCTATTGAATGCATAGTGAATATCTAGTGAACAAACAAATGAATGTATGCATTACAAAATGTATGAAAGCAAGAATGAAAGAACAGATGCATAGATGAATGAATAAACAAATAAAGATCTACACCAGTCATCTACACCAGGACTCTTAATTTGGTCCACTTGGTTTGTTGAAATTTGCTCTTTAGGAAAACTGAGTGGTCGGTATTCTGAAAAGCACTTCACATAGGATTTTAGGCAATTAGGCACAGTCAGGGCTCACAGAGGTGCAGGGAGGCCCCACTTATTCCATAAGATCCACATAGACACAGCCATTGTGCTTCTGGTTACAAAACTGAGGAGCAAGCCATCTTTTACAAGTTTTAGATGAAGAAATGGGAGGGAAAGTTGCTTACATGGTAATAATTTTTGCTTGGAACATCACATTGAAAGTAGAAAGGCCAAAACCAGGGGAAAATGTCAGACACTGGCAAAAAATATTATGAAGGCTGATTGTGTAAACCTTGTCTTGTTTGAAGGGTAAAGACTGTAATCCACAGATCAAGTTCAAATTTCCTGTTTAAATATTGTTAGTTTGAATGTTAATCTGAGTTCCTTGTTTGATTGCAGGGATAGGGGCTGCAAATATTGATTGCCATGAAATGAAAGCAGAAATTCATTTCTGAAAAGGAAGCTGCGGAGCACATTTATATGAACCCAAGTAATAAATAATACCTTGGGATTCTGACTCATTCCCAAACCAGAATGTAATTATTTCCTCTTTCACCCTGCTTCTTCAGCTTCCTTTCAGTTGACTGAATGCACATCCCATATCTGGGCACATTTACAAAAGCTAAAACAAACAATCCAAGTAGCCAAACACCATGGCAACAGAACCAAACTTGACACCACTAACTCACAACAATAAATCTCCACAGATTTCAGAGCCATCCCCAGATCTCCTGCCTTGTCCATTACAAAGCCCCACTTTCCATTGAATCACAGGGAGTCACTGCTTCATGCCATGCCTTCTAATAATTGCCAAACCCAAGCTGTGGTGGCCGACAAGGGAAAGTTCGCAACAGAGAATCCCCAGCGGAGCAAAACCTGCTACCCCTGTCATGGTTTGCTTTTTAGAACAATCAGAAAGGTCAGGTGGGAGATGCAATCTTACAGAAAGTTAATGAACTAACTTGTGGCAGGCGTGAGAGATGACAACAGAGCTGACCCTAATGTTTTTCTTCCTTCAACAAACCCCTAGGCCACTGAGTGCATGGATTAACTACATTTCCATGCATTCTGGTTGTGTTGGTCATATATGTACATAGACTTTTTCATTTGTGATTAATGCACCAAACTTGAGAGGAGGTGGAGAACTGAGGCAGAAATCTTGAATTATTTGGCATTTTACACTTCAGTGGTGCCCAAATGCCAGTGAGTAGATAAGTACAGGCTATGACAAAGTTCTCACCACACCAAGGAAAAGAAGCAGAAAATGAAGAGAATCAAGTGAGGTTTTCAGAAGCTAAATGATCCATCTTAATTCTGAAATTATGCTATCTGTATTTTATTGGTGTTAAAATATCTTCTCCTTTATGCCATGATAGTAGAGGCAAAAAGTATTATAGTTTTTTGTTGTTGTCACTTTTATTTTTGTATTTTTTTACTTGTTAAAGTAAAACAATAGACTCTACAACAAATACCATAATTAAATATATACATCATTTTATCAAATAAAAATGTGAAAAAGTACACAGATTAATGTAATAAATGCTTATATTTCTCAAATTTTAATGAATAATTATCAATAATGTATAGTTTGGTATAGTTCTGTGTTATTTTACATAATTAAATAGTTCAGATAAAGCAGGAGTCACCTTGACCTCCAATCTCAGTTGCCCACAATTCTGAGTGATATAGGAACAAGACTAGATTTCTGTCTTCAGGTCCTTTTCCACTATTTCAAGTCACTCTTTGTAATCAGAGAAGCCAGAGGACAACTGGTAAATGATACTCTAAAGAAACATCCCCCGTGTGGATGTTCAGATGGAATGCAAAGTGGCTGAACAAGATGTGAAAATGAGAAACAAAATTGAGCAGTTACATCATAAATTGTAGTCTCTGCTCTGTCCTGGTGTTATAGTTCCCAAATCTTCCTAATAGAGCAGGTAAAGCTCAAGAAACCAATTTTCACATTCCTTTGAAAATGCAAATCTCATACATGATCCCACTGTTATTGGGACAAAGTACAACATAGTTAAAATAACTTTGGAATCTGGTCACTCCTACTTAATAGGGTATGTGACTTTGGACAAATTAATTATCATTTTTAAGTCTCAATTTCCTCAACTTTAAAATGAGAATGATAATACCTACCACAAAATTTTAATTTACTGTTGAAGGATTAAATGAGATAACATAAAGCACTTAGCACAGCGCTCAATAAACACTACCAATTATTGCTGTTACTAGGGGTTTTTCTCCTACAGAGGCTACACACTGATGCTGAAAGATTTTGACTCTGAAGATTACATCCTTCAACTGCTGAGTTCATTTCCCCCACCTCCATCAAGACTTCCTAACCCACGCCAGTCCTCAGCAATCTTTCCTAAACTCTCAACATGGAGCATTTATTTTCTCATTTGCAACTCTTACAACCCAAATAGATGTAATTTGCATATATGGTATGTGACTATCTGGACTGAGATCAATTTGGAATGTCAAGGCATAAGCAATTTAATATATCATGCAAGAGATAAACATACAAATATTCAATATGCAAGGCCTCATATACAAAAGCAAGAGAAAATTTCAGAAAATATTTCATGACAAGAGCCAAATAGTTGGTATGAGTAATGTCTTTTGGTGTCAACAGATATTAAGAGTTCTACAGGCTGGAAAAACTGTGGAAAACTCCATAGTGGAGAAGAGTCCAAAGCTTGGTCATTAGGGTGGGTAAGATTTGGTTTGGCTGAGATGGGGATAATTGCATGAATAAAATCAATGAATAAATGATTTGGAGTAAAGCAGAGAAACTAGAGCAGTACAAAGTAATTAGAAATAAGTCTAGGTTTTATGTCGTTAGACTGAGGCCAGGAAGTGGAGGTATCAAAGTTCCCAGCCACCCTGTACTTCTGGGAAGGTACCATTTGGCAGAACTTTCTTCAATTCTGCTTTGTGAAATATTTCACACCCACCTCTATTAGTTCTCTTCAGTGCAACTGTAGTGTTCTTTTGCAACATTTTAGCTGTAGGGTTTTTTTCTTTTTTTTTCTTAACTCGGATTTCCATGACTTTTTGCTTTTCTCTTTCCTGATGCAGTCTCTGACCTGCACCCCACCCTCTCCTAATGTCATACTTCCTCGTCACCTTTGAACTACACGCAACATGAGACCACTTCTTCCTCTCTCTAGATCCACACAAGACCAAAATTCTCTCTCTGATACCAGAAAACCTGTTCCAGGGCTGTGTGAGAGTCTGTGCCTGCCCAGCCATGAAATAGAAGTTTTCACCTCTAAGCAGCGGGGAGACGTTGACGGTTTCAGGGCCAGGGGTGGTGATGGGGAATGATGTTGAAAAACAGTTGTTGATTTTTTGTGTCAGTGGGATTTCAAACACTAGAATTTGGTGGCCAACCTAGAAAATTAAAGGATTCAAAACACCACTAGCAAGTCAACAAAACTGAGCCCAGTCATTGCCTCAGTCCATCAGTCTCTTGTGATGCCTGAACAATCACTGTTTCATTCTCTGTTGTGTAACATTCACCATTCATTCAGTCACCAGGCAGCTCTCTGCCTTTTTTTTTTTAAGCATATTTTCTGCTTTAATCAGCCTTTCATATTTTTGCAAGATGAGGTTCTCATCTTACATGTCACAAATTTTTAACTTGGAGCCAACTTGGTGTTAAGCCTTCACCTACAATAGTTGTCCCCAGTTAACTGTGCTGTCCATTCAGCCACATTCCCTGCTTGACATAAAGAGAGAGTCTTATAATAGTTTGAATAATACACAAGCACTGTGAAAATCCACACTGAATACTGTTCAAACTTGTCAGCTAGGACTTCCCTGGTGGCGCAGTGGTTGGGATTCCGCCTGCCGGTGCGGGGGACGCGGGTTCGTGCCCCGGTTCGGGAGGATCCCACATGCCGCGGAGCGGCTGGGCACGTGGGCCGTGGCTGCTGGGCCGGCGCGTCTGGAGCCCGTGCTCCGCAGCGCGGGAGGCCGCGGCAGCGGGAAGCCCGCGTACCGCAAAAAAAAAACAAAAAAAAATGTTGTCAGCTAACCTGTGAAGCTTTAAGGCTCATTTGCATACTATGATAGTCCGGTGGTAAGGCACTGGACTGGAATCTTACAAGCAACCTCATACTTAGTGCCGGAACTCCCACAAAGCACAGTGCCAATAATTATTCACCCAGTCTCTATTTAAATATTTCTAAGTAGTTTCTCACAAACTGTATTTTAGAAATTCTATTTGTAAAGAGTTTCTCCTTGCAGTGAATCAAAGTCTTCTTCCCTCTATTATCCACTAGGCCTAATCTTATTTTTCAGAACCAACAGAATAAATCTTACCCAGAAGCAGACCTTGAGGAAAGATTTTTCTGCCAGTGATTCACTTTGGGAGTGCTCCCAGGAGAACTTGTCAGGGAGCTGGGAAAGGAGCACAGAAAAAGGGAAGAAGCCAGGGAAGGTACAAGGTCAGGCAAAGTCCCTTGAAGGGTAGCTTCAACCTGACCCTGCAGGGGAGCTCTCTAGAGTATAAGTTACATCTCCCAACTTTATCCTTATTTGGGGCAAGGAAGCTGAGGCTCTCATACTCCACCATGATTCAGTCATTGAACAAAGGGTCTCCCTGGAGCCATAAACCCTCTGCACTTCTGTCTCTCTGTGTCTGTGGGCAAAGCAGCTCAGTAGCCTGAGAAGTCCTCTGAAGGAAGATTGCAGGTGTGTATCTTTGAAAGCAAAAGCACAGGGAAGCCAGGGAAGGAGATCACAGAAATGGCAAAGGGATCTGAGCACATCAGAATGGATACCAAGGGACTTCTCTGGTGGCACAGTGGTTAAGAGTCCGCCTGTCAATGCAGGGGACAAAGGTTTGAGCCCTGGTCCGGGAAGACCCCACATGCCACGGAGCAACTAAGCCTGTGTGCCACAACTTCTAAGCCTGCGCTCTAGAGCCCACGATCCACAACTACTGAGCTCACGTGCCACAACTACTGAAGCCTGTGTGCCTAGAGCCCGTGCTCTGCAACAAGAGAAGCCAAAAATTAAAAAATAATAAAAAAAGAATGGATACCAAGTGCCCACTACACCTCTCTTCCTTGTAAGAGCCCTGCATGCCATTGCATACACCCCTCACCGCCAAGTCTCCTAGTCTTTCCATTAAACTTTCCTAGTTCTCTTGACACACCAAGGTGGCACCCAAACCCTGGGAAACCTGAGCAATACTGAGTTGTTGCTGGTCTATCATGTCTTGAAAAAAGTGGTACTTTAGAAAGGTTTCCCTGGCCAAGGAATGACACTGAGGTGAGCCTTTTAGGGAGCAAATGTTAAAAGGGCTGGCTATTAATTTCTGCAGTTTTCCATCTATCAACTGCAAAAAGAATAAACCGTGACAAAGGATTTTCAGAAAGGCTCACTGGCCAGTCCACACCACCTCCAGGGAAACATTTCCCTGCCCAGACCCTGTGCTGGTTCCATTTGAAGACCTAAAATTTCAGCTACAACAGTTTTCAACTCAGCCATGTTTATGGAAACAGCAACTTGGAGCTTAAGGACATTTTGACACCAAAAATGGTTTGAATTTTAGAGGCTGAAAAGTACATTTCTAGCCTTTAGAAAGGTCACCCTTCCTGTTTTCAGGTTTATGAACCGTAATGTTTCTGGTGGCTCTCTTTCAACTCTTGTTTCTTTTTCCTTCAGGGCATTTCTGTGTAAATGTCACTTTCTCCAGCCAGCGAACTGCAAGCGTGGCTTAAGGCAGGCTTAAGTGTAGAAATCGGAGGCTCTGTTCCCCTGGGGGTAAGCAAGCGTCAGTTTAGACTTTTTTCCATGTATTTAATTGATCTCCTTGCTGATATATTGCTGTTTGCAGCAAGATCGTTAGTCACAAAAGAGGACCTCTAAAACACCAACCAAAGAAAAACAAACAAATGTAAAACAGTATCACAACAGTATGCTTACACTAGGTGTGAAGCTTATACTTAACTGTATTCTTCCCTCCCTGAATTTAGAAAAAATTAGGAATAGACATAGAAGTCACAGACAGAGAACAAAGTACTTGCTTTTGCAGAGGCAGGTGAGGTTACTGTGGCCTGGACCCACAGACAGGGGGCTTCCTAATTCTCTTTCCCCCATTGAACTTACCAAGTCTCAACAGAGCAGCAGCACTGTGTCTGGCCTCTTCTGCAGGGACACACCAGTCATCAGGCAGAATAGTTCGGGGAGCTGGGCAGAAAGAGAAAAAAAAAATGAAAGCAGGAGCCAGAACACTCTGCTTTGGGCACGTGTAGCTCTGTGATCATAGACTACTTACGCTCAGCCTTAGACTCCTCACTCATCAAACAAGCTTTCTGAGAATTAAGGTGTTCTCCACAGTTCCTGGCACATAATGAGCCTTCCATGAAGAGTAGCTTCCATTATCAAGAATATTAATATTTTATTCCTACCTTCAACTCACAGATTCTTAGGATTTAGGGGTTTCTTCTTGTCCATTCTTCTCCTGCTGTTGATGCTAATGCATGTGATGGTTTCCCTTGGCATTTGAGGCCATAAAGAAAGGGTCAAGGGGCACGAGGGGAAGATGGCGGAAGAGTAAGACGCGGAGATCACCTTCCTCCCCACAGATACACCAGAAATACATCTACACAACCGCTACAGAACACCTACTGAACGCTGGCAGAAGACCTCAGACCTCCCAAAAGGCAAGAAAGTCCCCACGTACCTGGGAAGGGCAAAAGAAAAAAGAATAAACAGAGACAAAAGGATAGGGACGGGACCTGCACCAGTGGGAGGGAGCCGTGAAGGAGGAAAGGTTTCCAAACAGTAGGAAGCCGCTTCGCGGGCGGAGACGGCGGGTGGCGGAGGGGGAAAGCTTCGGAGCCGCGGAGGAGAGCACAGCAACAGGGGTGCGGAGGGCAAAGCAGAGAGATTCCCGCACAGAGGATCGGTGCTGAGCGGCACTCACCAGCCCGAGAGGCTTGTCTGCTCCCCCACCGGGGCGGGCGGGGCTGGGAGCTGAGGCTCAGGCTTCGGTAGGAGCGCCGGGAGAGAACTGGGGTTGGCGGCGTGAACACAGCCTGCAGGAGGTTAGTGCGCGGGAGGGAGTCCAGGGAAAAGTCTGGAGCTGCCGAAGAGGCAAGAGACTTTTTCTTCCCTCTTTGTTTCCTGGTGCGTGAGCAGAAGGGATTAAGAGCGCTGCTTAAAGCAGCTCCAGAGACGGGCGCGAGCCGCGGCTAAAAGCACGGACCCCAGAGACGGGCATGAGATTCTAAGGCTGCTGCTGCCGCCACCAAGAAGTCCGTGTGAGAGCACAGGTCACTATCCACACCCCCACTCCGGGGATCCTGTGCAGCCTGCCACTGCCAGGGTTCCGGGATCCAGGGTCAACTTCCCCGGAAGAACGCACGGCGTGCCTTACGCTGCTGCAACGTCACGGCGGCCTCTGCCGCCGCAGGCCCGCCCCGCACTCCGTGCCCCGCCCTCCCCGCAGGCCTGAGTGCGCCAGAGCCCCCGAATCAGCGGCTCCTTTAACCCTGTCCTGTCTGAGCGAAGAACAGACGCCCTCCAGCGACCTACACACAGAGACGGGGCCAAATCCAAAGCTGAGCCCCGGGAGCTGTGAGAACAAAGAAGAGAAAGGGAAATCTCTCCCAGCAGCCTCAGAAGCAGCGGATTAAAGCTCCACAATCAACTTGATGTACCCTGCATCTGTGGAATACATGAATAGACAACCAATCATCCCAAATTGAGGAGGTGGACTTTGAGAGCAAGATTTATGATTTTTTTCCCTTTTCCTCTTTTTGTGAATGTGTATCTGTATGCTTCTGTGTGAGATTTTGTCTGTATAGCTTTGCTTCCACCCTTTGTCCTAGGATTCTATCCGTCCTTTTTTTTTTTCTTTTTTTAAAAAAAGTTTTTTTCTTAATAATTATTTTTTATTTTAATAACTTTATTTTATCTTATTTTATCTTTTCTTTCTTTCTTTCCTTCCTTCCTTCCTTACGCCCTCCCTCCCTCCTTTCTTTCTCTTTCTCTTTCTTTCTTTCTTTCTTCTTTTTCTCCCTTTTATTCTGAGCCGTGTGGATGAAAGGCTCTTGGTGCTGCAGCCAGGAGTCAGTGCTGTGCCTCTGAAGTGGGAGAGCCAACTTCAGGACACTGGTCCACAAGAGACCTCCCAGCTCCACATAATATCAAACGGCAAAAATCTCCCAGAGATCTCCATCTCAACACCAAGACCCAGCTTCACTCACCGAACAGCAAGCTACAGTGCTGGACACCCTATGCCAAACAACTAGCAAGACAGGAACACAACCCCACCCATTAGCACAGAGACTGCCTAAAATCATAATAAGTCCACAGACACCACAAAACACACTACCAGACGTGGACCTGCCCACCAGAAAGACAAGATCCAGCCTCATCCACAAGAACACAGGCACTAGTCCCCTCCACCAGGAAGCCTACACAACCCACTGAACCAACTTTAGCCACTGGGGACAGACACCAAAAACAATGGGAACAACGAACCTGCAGCCTGCAAAAAGAAGACCCCAAACACAGTAAGATAAGCAAAATGAGAAGACAGAAAAACACACAGCAGATGAAGGAGCAAGATAAAAACCCAACAGACCTAACAAATGAAGAGGAAATAGGCAGTCTACCTGAAAAAGAATTCAGAATAAGCATAGTAAAGATGATCCAAAATCTTGGAAATAGAATAGAGAAAATGCAAGCAACATTTAACAAGGACCTAGAAGAACTAAAGATGAAACAAGCAATGATGAAGAACACAATAAATGAAATTAAAAATACTCTAGATGGGATCAATAGCAGAATAACTGAGGCAAAAGAACGGATAAGTGATCTGGAAAATAAAAAAGTAGAAATAACTACTGCAGAGCAGAATAAAGAAAAAAGAATGAAAAGAACTGAGGACAGTCTCAGAGACCTCTGGGACAACATTAAACGCACCAACATTCGAATTATAGGGGTTCCAGAAAAAGAAGAGAAAAAGAGACTGAGAAGATATTTGAAGAGATTATAGTTGAAAACTTCCCTAATATGGGAAAGGAAATAGTTAATCAAGTCCAGGAAGCACAGAGAGTCCCATACAGGATAAATCCAAGGAGAAATACACCAAGACACATATTAATCAAACTGTCAAAAATTAAATACAAAGAAAACATATTAAAAGCAGCAAGGGAAAAACAACAAATAACACATAAGGGAATCCCCATAAGGTTAGCAGCTGATCTTTCAGCAGAAACTCTGCAAGCCAGAAGGGACTGGCAGGACATATTTAAAGTGATGAAGGAGAAAAACCTACAACCAAGACTACTCTACCCAGCAAGGATCTCATTCAGATTTGATGGAGAAATTAAAACCTTTACAGACAAGCAAAAGCTGAGAGAGTTCAGCACCACCAAACCAGCTTTACAACAAATGCTAAAGGAACTTCTCTAGGCAAGAAACACAAGAGGAGGAAAAGACCTACAATAATGAACCCAAAACATTTACGAAAATGGGAATAGGAACATACATATCAATAATTATACCTTAAATGTAAATGGACTAAATGCTCCAACCAAAAGACACAGATTGGCTAAATGGATACAAAAACAAGACCCATATATATGCTGTCTACAAGAAACCCACTTCAGACCTAGGGACACATACAGACTGAAAGTAAGGGGATGGAAAAAGATATTCCATGCAAATGGAAACCAAAAGAAAGATGGAGTAGCAATTCTTATATCAGACAAAATAGACTTTAAAATAAAGACTATTAGAAGAGACAAAGAAGGACACGACATAATGGTCAAGGGATCGATCCAAGAAGAAGATATAACAATTGTAAATATTTATGCACCCAACATAGGAGCACCTCAATACATAAGGCAAATACTAACAGCCATAAAAGGGGAAATCGACAGTAACACATTCATAGTAGGGGACTTTAACACCCCACTTTCACCCAAGGGCAGATCATCTAAAATGAAAATAAATAAGGAAACACAAGTTTTAAATGATACATTCAACAAGATGGACTTAATTGATATTTATAGGACATTCCATCCAAAAACAACAGAATACACATTTTTCTCTAGTGCTCATGGAACGTTCTGCAGGATAGATCATATCTTGGGTCACAAATCAAGCCTTGGTAAATTTAAGAAAATTGAAATTGTATCAAGTATCTTTTCCAACCACAACACTATGAGACTAGATATCAATTACAGGAAAAGATCTGTAAAAAATACAAACAATGGAGGCTAAACAATACACTACTTAATAATGAAGTGATCACTGAAGAAATCAAAGAGGAAATTAAAAAAATACCTAGAAACAAATGACAATGGAGACACGACAACCCAAAATCTATGGGATGCAGCAAAAGCAGTTCTACGAGGGAAGTTTATAGCAATACAATCCTACCTCAAGAAACAGGAAACATCTCGAACAAACAACCTAACCTCATACCTAAAGCAATTAGAGAAAGAAGAACAAAAAAACCCCAAAGTTAGCAGAAGGAAAGAAATCATAAAAATCAGATCAGAAATAAATGAAAAAGAAATGAAGGAAATAATAGCAAAGATCAATAAAACTAAAAGCTGGTTCTTTGAGAAGATAAACAAAATTGATAAACCATTAGCCAGACTCATCCAGAAAAAAAGGGAGAAGACTCAAATCAATAGAATTAGAAATGAAAAAGGGGAAGTAACAACTGACACTGCAGAAATACAAAAGATCATGAGAGATTACTACAAGTAACTCTATGCCAATAAAATGGACAACCTGGAAGAAATGGACAAATTCTTAGAAATGCACAACCTGCCAAGACTGAATGAGGAAGAAATAGAAAATATAAACAGACCAATCACAAGCACTGAAATTGAAACTGTGATTAAAAATCTTCCAACAAACAAAAGCCCAGGACCAGATGGCTTGACAGGCGAATTCTATCAAACATTTAGAGAAGAGCTAACACCTATCCTGCTCTTCCAAAATATAGCAGAGGGAGGAACAATCCCAAACTCATTCTATGAGGCCACTATCACCCTGATACCAAAACCAGACAAGGATGTCACAGAGAAAGAAAACTACAGGCCAATATCACTGGTGAACATAGATGCAAAAATCCTCAATAAAATACTAGCAAACAGAGTCCAACAGCACATTAAAAGGATCATACACCATGATCAAGTGGGGTTTATTCCAGGAATGCAAGGATTCTTCAATATATGCAAATCAATCAACATGATACACCATATTAACAAACTGAAGGAGAAAAACCATATGATTATCTCAGTAGATGCAGAGAAAGCTTTCGACAAAATTCAATGCCCATTTATGATAAAAACGCTGCAGAAAGTAGGCATAGAGGGAACTTTCCTCAACATAATAAAGGCCATATATGACAAACACACAGCCAACATCGTCCTGAATGGTGAAAAAGTGAAACCATATCCACTAAGATCAGGAACAAGACAAGGTTGCCCACTCTCACCACTCTTATTCAACATAGTTTTGGAAGTTTTAGCCACAGCAATCAGAGAAGGAAAGGAAATAAAAGGAATGCAAATCAGAAAAGAAGAAGTAAAGCTGTCACTGTTTGCAGATGACATGATACTATACATAGAGAATCCTAAAGATGCTACCAGAAAACTACTAGAGCTAATCAGTGAATTTGGTAAAGTAGCAGGATACAAAATTAATGCACAGAAATCTGTGGCATTCCTACACACTAATGATGAAAAATCTGAAAGTGAAATCAAGAAAACACTCCCATTTACCATTGCAACAAAAAGAATAAAATATCTAGGAATAAACCTACCTAAGGAGACAAAAGACCTGTATGCAGAAAATTATAAGACACTGATGAAAGAAATTAAAGATGATATAAATAGATGGAGAGATATACCATGTTCTTGGATTGGAAGAATCCACATTGTGAAAAATGATTCTACTACCCAAAGCAATCTACAGATTCAATGCAATCTATCAAACTGCCACTGGCATTTTTCAGAGAACTAGAACAAAAAATTTCACAATTCGTATGGAAACACAAAAGACCCCAAATAGCCAAAGCAATCTTGAGAATGAAAAACGGAGCTGGAGGAATCAGGCTCCCTGACTTCAGACTATACTACAAAGCTACAGTAATCAAGACAGTATGGTACTGGCACAAAAACAGAAATATCAATCAATGGAACAAGATAGAAAGCCCAAAGATAAACCCACGTACATATGGTCACCTTATCTTTGATAAAGGGGGCAGGAATGCACAGTGGAGAAAGGACAGCCTATTCAATAAGTGGTGCTGGGAAAACTGGACAGCTACATTTAGAAGTATGAGATTAGGTCACTCCCTAACACCATACACAAAAATAAGCTCAAAATGGGTTAAAGACCTAAATGTAAGGCCAGAAACTATCGAAGTCTTAGGGGAAAACATAGGCAGAACACTCTATGACATAAATCACAGCAAGATCCTTTTTGACCCACCTCCTAGAGAAATGGAAATAAAAACAAAAATAAACAAACGGGACCTAATGAAACTTCAAAGCTTTTGCACAGCAAAGGAAACCATAAACAAGACCAAAAGACAACCCTCAGAATGGGAGAAAATATTTGCATATGAAGCAACTGACAAAGGATTAATCTCCAAAATTTATAAGTAGCTCATGCAGCTCAATAACAAAAAAACAAACAACCCAATCCAAAAATGGGCAGAAGACCTAAATAGACATTTCTCCAAAGAAGATATACAGATTGCCAACAAACACATGAAAGAATGCTCAACATCATTAATCATTAGAGAAATGCAAATCAAAACTACAATGAGATATCATCTCACACCAGTCAGAATGGCCATCATCAAAAAATCTAGAAACAATAAATGCTGGAGAGGGTGTGGAGAAAAGGGAACACTCTTGCACTGCTGGTGGGAATGTGAATTGGTACAGCCACTATGGAGAACAGTATGGAGGTTCCCTAAAAAAACTACAAATAGAACTACCATATGACCCAGCAATCCCACTACTGGGCATATACCCTGAGAAAACCATAATTCAAAAAGAGTCATGTTCAAAATGACTCATTGCAGCTCTATTTACAATAGCCCAGAGATGGAAACAACCTAAGTGTCCATCGACAGATGAATGGATAAAGAAGATGTGGCACATATATACAATGGAATATTACTCAGCCATAAAAGAAACGAAATTGAGCTATTTGTAGTGAGGTGGATGGACTTAGAGTCTGGCATACAGAGTGAAGTAAGTCACAAAGAGAGAGACAGGTACCATATGCTAACACATATATATGGAACTTAAGAAAAAAAAATGTCATGAAGAACCTAGGAGTAAGACAGGAATAAAGACACAGACCTACTAGAGAATGGACTTGAGGATATGCGGAGGGGGAAGGGTAAGCTGTGATAAGGCGAGAGAGTGGCATAGACATATATACACTACCAAGCATAAGATAGATAGCTATTGAGAGGCAGCCGCATAGCACAGGGAGATCAGCTCGGTGCTTTGTGACCACCTGGAGGGGTGAGATAGGGAGGGTGCGAGGGAGGGAGATGCAGAAGGGAGGAGATATGGGAACATATGTATACGTATAACTGATTCACTTTGTTATAAAGCAGAAACTAACACACCATTGTAAAGCAATTATACACCAATAAAGATGTAAAAAAAGGTCAGAAGCAGCTGACAGCCCCCCAATTCTAGGGCTGCTCCAGAGAACTCTTTTTGACATAACTTGGTCATGCAACACTTATTGAGTACATGTTTCCTTTTAAACAAAGAATTAGGCACAAAGAGGAGCTGGAATTTGGAATGAGATTTTTCACAGAAACAATGGTTATAATGCACAGGTTGTGAGGGCGTGTGAAAGGCGGGGTATTGGTTTTTCAGTCTCATCAGTTAGCATTGTTTATGTGGCAAAGTATCAAGTTCCTAACAGCCAATAAGCAAATGAAACATGGAGGCCAGAGAGCACCCTATGTTCACAGACACTGCCAACACAAACAGAATTATACATTTCAACATGTGATTCAACTAACATATACTTATTTCTATCTTTGTATCAATATTCTAACAGGAGTTTTGAAATCCCTAGGTCGTGAAAGTAGTTCCCAAGTTTTACCAAGCCCTCAGGAAGGGAATAAACACTTCTTTAATCTTCCCCAAAGTCAGTAAACCAAACAGAAGGGCACCTCACAAAATGACCCCTACACACTACTCCTTAAGTTACTTGTAAATTGTTAATGGTTGCTCAGCAGCAAAATCTTCAAGACAAAGGCAGAACATAAAATAAGAAGACTCTCTATTCAGAAAAGTCATCTCACTTTGCAGAGATCACATTTAAACACAGCCTTTAACATTTAGCTCCTACTGAACAGTTATGGATGTCGTTTCCATCATGGAAAATTTAAATGCATTAAATTATAGCCTCTCTTTTCCATTATGATTTATGTAATTAAAAGAGCAGAAGTAATGTGGAGAAATTGGGATTGCAGTAATTGGAAGACTAACAACACTGATAAAATTTATAGCACATTCATATCTTTATAAACGCAAAAAAAACTATATTTCATGAGAGTACATTTACATTCCATAGAGAAATCAAGAAGTCAACTCTGTAGAAGTTGACTTCAACTTCTTCAACTTCAACTCTGTAGAAGTCAACTTCTACAGAGGCTACTTAATGTGTTGGGTAGTTACAGGGTAACTTAGTCATAAGTCACACTGCTGGAAATGTTAATTATTTTTTTATTGGGGTAAAATTGATTTACAACGTTGTGTTAGTTTCAGGTATACATGGAAATGCTATTAATTCTTTTATCTATTTATTTACTCACTCATTGCAGAAATATTTGTTGAACACCTCCAATGTGCCAATTGTTTGAGGAACAGATAGGACTGAAACAGAGAAGATCTCCTCCTCCTCCACCAGTTTAAAATCTGGTGGTAAGCATAGCTTTGACTCCAATTGTGAATTTCAGAATTCTTGTAAACAGAAGAACTAGCACTTTACGGTGTGACAGTCGTTCAATCTACAGACAGATACCATTAATTTCTATTTTACTAACATCTATAATAAGCATAATTATCTGGTTTCCTAACCCTCAGTACATTTTAGGCAGACAATGCAAGGTTCCCACCATTGTTCAAAAATATAAAACCAATAACGGTACTTGCTACCATTCATTAAATGCTTGCTTCCTGACAAGCATTGTTATCAATGCTTTACACAATTTTATACATTTAACCTTCACAACAATCATACGAAGTAGGTACTATTCTCATCCCCACTTTTCAGACAAGAAAACTATACCACAGAGAGTTCAGTAACTTTCCAAGATTACTTTACTAGTAAGAATCAAAGAAGGGAATGGATGCGCAGTCTGATGTCAAAAAGTCATGATTTTGAACACTGCCACACACCCACTGTCCAGCAGAGGACACTCTGTCGGCATACCATTGTCTTCCTGTTTTAGCAATATTTGATAGATGCATTGGAGTACCATATAAAATTATAAGCTATTTCAGTAGTAATCATTGTGTCTAGTTTTCCATGAAATGGGAACCACTTTAAGTCCCATCCACAAAGGCCAAGTAGACGGAAGTCATTGCTTAGTGTTATGTAGTGGCCTTTTGTCCTAATAGCAAATTGTAGTTCTTAATAAAAATAACTGCTGTAGAAGAAGAACCAGGGATAAATTTTAGGCCAGACTTCCCTGTCAAAACTATCATTTGGTGAGAAAAAAACCATTTCCATCATACTCATCAATAGCAAATTTATTCTTCTCATGTATTATTTTACATTGAGATAAATAGAACTAAGATAACAGAACTAAGATAAATAAAATGGTTTTGAATGTTCCCATTCCATTTAGAGAAAACTTATTAAGAGAAGAAGGATGTGGCTATTCAAGCTTCTATTTGCAGACCTAAACCATGTGAATGATAGATGTTTGTATGAGGCAACATCAAAACATTTCAAACTTAGTTGGAAAAACTAGGTAAGAGATTTAGCACCACAACTTAACTTTCTGACCTTGAGAAAATGAATCACTTAACTGTTATGAGCCTCAGTTTATCTGCAAATGGGATACTCGATGCTACTAAACACACAGGGCAATTATTGACAGAGTAAAAACACAATGTATGTGAGAGTGCTTTATGAGCTCTGCATAGATTCCGTTTAATTAAATTCACAAGCATTTGTTGAGTATCTTCCATACGATAGGCATTGTGGTGAGTCCTGAGGTTACAAGATCAATTGTATCCAGTCCAAAGCTTTAAAACATTATTATCACTAGCATGTTAGTTTTAAGTCTTGTTTATGGCACAATAGAGTTGCATTTTATGTGTAATATACACAATTTATGGTACATTTGGACCTTTGTTTCATACTTACTGTAAGTGTATGTTCATTTTCTAGGACATAGGCATAATTTTACACTTTTTAATTATTGTTGTGGCTTTGTGTTTTTATGACCTACTAACCATCATTTCTATGATTTATTTGTTGACAAATCCTTGGTTGAAAATGTGTCAATTATAACATTGTTTCCGTAAGAAGCACATACCACATCAACATGTATATGTATAACTGATTCACTTTGTTATAAAGCAGAAACTAACACACCATTGTAAAGCAATTATACTCCAATAAAAATGTTATAAAAAAAGAGAATACATTACACTCTAATTTGGAGGCTGCCTAATTTCTAAGTTCATTTTTTTCAGATCAAGGCACTAAGACCCTGAAAAATTGGTGTTTTCTCAGATAAACCAAAGCATGATATCTGAGGCAAATAAGGAGAAGCACTGAATGTTCTTAAATTCTATAGATCATTGCTCTGAGGTTGTGGTTAGTATAATGAAATATGCATTTTTCTTTATCTCCAAGTGAGAAATTATCTCATTAATGATTCATTTATTTACCATTCATTTGATGAGCATTTATTGCATAGTCACAAGGATATGAGCAATTTAAAAAATGTCAGATGAATTAATGATGTAGCCCCTGCCCTTGAAGATCTCTCAGAAATAAACATTCCCTGGGTCAGGATACAATGTCAAGGACAGCTCATCAGAAAAATAGAGCCTAGTCTCTGGCAGAACCATCATATCAGCTCTGAAATGTCAACCTCCAGTCAACATTTAAGTAGAAAAATAAAACTCCCAATTGGTTTGAGCCATTTGGGGCAAGTTCCTATAATTCATGGCTGAATGCAATTCCCAACACATAAAGATCACTGACTCATTTGTAGCCCAAAAGAGGGAGTCTTTTTTTTCCCCTCTGGGCAGAAGCAAAGGTAGAATCGTGCTAGGATTTTGAAAGGACGATAAGAAGCTCGGACAGGCTTCACAAAGCACTGGAAACTTTTAAAGTGTAACTTGTAAGGAGGCTTAAGATCTGTCTAGAAGCAAAGTAAGGAGAAAAACATCTCAGGCAGGAGTAAAGGCAGAAGTGAAGGCATGGAGGTATGAGAAACCAAGGCTCTTCAGGAGCAGTGAGGGTCCCTGGTGTGTCTGGGATGCAGGGAATTAGGAGAGGCATTGGGATGGGAGTAGCAGCAATTGCCTGGAATGCCGTGCTAAGGATTTGGGACTTCACATCCCAGGCACTGAGGCGAGATCCCAAGTGGTTCAGAACGCCATTGTGTTCTCCCTCATTGGTGCTAACAGCACCAGTGAGAGAGATCTGAGCACTGTGGGAAAGTGAGGGCTTGGGACTGTGGCTCCTGGAAATGCTTATTAAGCAATAGCCCAAGTTCTACCAAAGAGAAAAGGCAATACATTCCCTAGAGTTACAGCAGCACAGCACCTGCCATCAGCTAGCTTTTCCAGAGGCTGCCCATGATGCTGCATCTCGGTATCTCTAGATATGCAATTTGTTCCTTTACAGCATATGAGATAAATCAAACTCACATGGGTCATCTCATTGGGGGGATCAACTGATGTAGACAAGTCTCAATCCATCAGGAGACCAGCATTATTCTCTAAGGAAAACAAGAGTCCTCAGATTTTCTTTCTTTTATGTCGCTTTGTTGCTTTCCCTGTATTTGCTTTTCATTTTGTGATTTCTATCACTCTCCTTCAAATAAAACAAAAGTTAGCAAATATTTCTTGAGCACCTACTGTGTGCCAAGCACTGTGCTAGAATGCACAGAAAGCAGAGAATTTCAACTTCATGGTGATGAACGTGGACACAACATTTAGGTCAATCTGGGGTGAGACACAGTAAATATGGTTTCCAGATTTTGCAAACAAAAAGGATGCTCAGCTAACTTTGAATTTCAGATGAACAATGTATCATTTAACTTTAAGTATGCCCCATGTCTTATTTGAGACATATTCTAAAAGATTCATTGTTTACCTGCAATTCAAATATAACTGGGTGTCCAGTATTTAATCTGGCAACATGAACAGCAAAGGATCTGTATAGAAAGGAAATATGAAGAAAGATATTTTGGTCCCTAGTAGGAGCCCAGAAGAGAGTGTCATAATAGCAGCTTCCATTACTGAATGCTTATTCAGTGGGTACACCTAAACTGATTGTGTATTTCCAGCACTCACGCTGATTTGAGGGTGCTCATAGTACATTGTTAAATATTTTGAGTATCTCCCTCTGCTTTATCCTTTGTGTACACTGCCTAGTTCACCACAAGGACACCCTCAAAGGAAAATAGGTGCACTCAGCATTTTATACATCTTTTAATGATGTGAAAAAGCTGATGATATCCCAATTACAGGCCGAATTGGCTCTTGCCCAGCTTTGCTGTTTTGTTTTGAGATGTGTTTAGGTGTAACCCAGTGAATCCTCTGGACAGGACAGATGGGCGAGGTCAGGGACTAGAGCCAGGCTGATCAGGCCAGGGAGATAATGGGTTCCCAAACAGATAGGCAGCAGTGGAGCACAGCCCAGACAAGGAATAAACAATGGGCAGAAAGACAGGCATGCAAGAGAGGGAGAAAGGGCAAAGCCTAGAAGGGAAAGGAATCCAGGCAGGGGCAATCAGGATTCCAAGCAAAGAGCTCGGACTGGCAGCTGCTGGAGACCCAGGTCCAAGACCAAGTTTGAGGACCCGCCTCCAGTTCCTGGGAAGAATAAAGCAGTCAGAAGAAAGGTTTTGGGTTTAAGGGCCTTGGTTTACTAAGCACACGAAAAACATTTTAGACAGAAACCAAAGTGAGTTTTTCTTGTTTGCTTTTGTTTTAAAAGCTATGACATAAAGTGAGAATGTGTATGGAAACTAAGATTTTTTAAATTGGGAATTCATCTACCCAATCACCAAATAGTGGTTGAGTATATCTATGGGCCATGCCATGTACTGGGATAGGAAATAAGGAATAAAATATATAATATAATATAATATAATATAATATAATATAATATAATATAATATAATATAATATAATATAATATAATATAATATAATATAATATAATATAATATAATATAATATAATATAATATAATATAATATAATATATAATAATAAATGGCTAGAAATAACAGCCAATATTTTTTGAATATGCCAATTATTTTCCATGTTCTTTGTGTACGTGAATTCATTTTAGTCTCACTATAATCTATGAGGCAATTTCTATTATTACTCCCAATTTACTTATGAGAAAACTGAGGCAAGGAGAGAGACACTGTGACTTGCTCACAGTCACACAGTTAGGGAGCTGGCAAATTAGAGTTTAAATCCAGGAAATCTGGCTGCAGAACTCATACTCCAATTCACTGTACCACACGGCTTCTCAACTTGCTAGGCTCTACCCCTGCCCTCACTGACCTCCCAGAGCAGAGATGACAGAGAAGACATACTGGTAAATCACAGCACACGAATGTCACACAAGCTAACAGATAGCAAACATATAAAGTCTTGGTAGTCCAGAGAGTGAAGACCATTAGAAGTCTAAGACTATTTCTCAAAGAAGAAAACATTTTTAGCTGCATCTGGAATGATGAGTGGGATTTTTTCATCTCGATAGGAGATAGAGATTTCTGGATGGAAGGAATGGAATGGTAAAAATGCCTGGAAGGAGTGTTCAGGGGTGGGCAAGAGGCTGGAGCACAGGACATAGTGAGGAAAGTGGCAGGCGATGAGGGTGGGCAGGTAGAGTTAAATCCACTTCTGCATACTCTGGACCCACCGTGAGCAGCCATCCTGGGTTGTAATCAGGGAAGTAACACCAAAAAAGCCAGGAGCAGTGTGGAAATGGATCAAGTGATGGGAAAGAAAGATAGGTTCTGGGTGAAACTGGAATGAGCCCCAAAACGTGAGCGAAGTGCTACTGAAACACACTCAGCCTCAACAGAGGCTGTCCAAGCCATCCCCAGCTCTCCAAGAAGGAGAAATACAAAGGCTGGGATTCAGGCAAGGCTGATATATAACAATGATACTAATAGAAAACATGTTCATACAGCATTTACCAAGTATCAAGTAGTGCTCTAAGTGTT
Source organism: Globicephala melas (assembly GCF_963455315.2). Lineage (NCBI taxonomy): Eukaryota > Metazoa > Chordata > Mammalia > Artiodactyla > Delphinidae > Globicephala > Globicephala melas. Next base: position 45,470,189 of record NC_083318.1, on the reverse strand, counting down.
TTACACTGATTAACTATTTAAATCTTCACAAAATTCCCATCTTACAGATGAGAAAACAGAGGTTAAGGAATTTGCCCAGCATCATACAGCTAGTTGGTTGGACTTATCTTTGAATGCAAGCAGCATGACACCACAGTCTATGCTCTTAGCCAGTACACTCCATTGTACCTCTAAAATAGAATGGAAAATAGTGATGTAATAGACTCACTAATTATAATCATAAAATTTTCAGGACCCAGAAAAGTCATGGTATTCTCAGCATGATATGATAAAGGAATTGGGTTAAATCAGCGATGAAGTGCTGAGATGTGGAGGAAGAAAGAGAACTTCCTCCTTTTGATCCTTAGGTGGCAATGATACAACCTGGTAAGTGTGGCTTCTCAATTAGTGGGCAGAGGTTGGCTATAGAGTCTTAGCTCAGAACCAGTAAAGAATTGGGTTCAATTTTATCTCCACTATTGTGAAACTGTGAGCTAATTTTTTTTGAGCTTTCATTGTTTCTTCTATAAACTCTGAGTGATAATACCCAACAAAGTTGTTGAAAGGGTTAAAGATGTCATGTGGAAAGCACTCAGCCCATGGTAAGTTCTCAACAAATGATATTTAGATCATCATAATGATGGTGAAGATGTGATGAGTTCCCTATCTCTAGAAGCAATCAAGTTGGAAATAAGTGGCCATTACAAACACTATTTAATGGAGTCTTATGAGATATGGAGCTGTCCTTTCCAATTCTTGGATTTTAGATTCATTCCAAGATATGGCCAAAGCCATGCAGGGGAAGACTTATCAAATTCTTGTGATGCCATCCCACTAACCTGATGCATGATGATACTTAGGTTCAGTGCAACAACAACTGGAAAAGCACCCAGAAAAAAAATTGCTGGGGTTCCATAACTACAACATGGAAAGCTAAAGGAACAAAGAAGGAAATTATTGTGAAAACTTCCAACAGTTAACTGCTAGTAGATATCACCCCTAGGATCTAAGTTCTTCAACTTATTCCTCATTTCCTCATCAAATATTATCAGCTAAGTCTACTAGGGAAGATTTCCCTCACTGGAACATATTTCTGATATTATCACATTGGTCAATTAGAAAACCAGGATCACTGTTTAGGTGTTGCTTTATCCACGTTAGGAATGAATCCATTCTGGTATCTGAAGCATGGCACTGTTTGCATTTATTGGCGCTTAGCCAGAAATTCAAGTTAGGCTAGGTGAATTAAGCCTTAAGTAAACTTACAAACTTATATGCATAGATATATTCTCAGAATTTTTTGTTTGTTCACATTTTCTTTTCATTTATGCTTTCTTCCACATTTAAAAATGTAATAAATATAATTCACTTGTAGTACTATTATGAAGATCCACAAAGGCTTATAATTATAGTCCTTGAAATGATTATCTCTGACCTAAAGGAAAAGTTTCAAAAAATTGGTTGAAAGCAATGATGCAATGCAGATAAAAGCCTCTCGTCACTTTACAAGACCTGAAGTTCACCCAAGAACTTGAGGGCAAGCCTAAAATGTTCCAAAGTAGAGATACTAGAAGGTCCTTTAACTTGCAAAAGTTGGAAAATGGAATGAGATCAGGATTTTAGTGCAGCTGTTGGCATCCCTTTGTTTTATGACCTGGGAACATCACTTACCTCTCTGGGTCTCAGTTTCCTTGGCTGTAAAATGGAGTAGTTGTACTTGATTTCCAAGGACTTGTAGGCTTAGTGACTAGAGGATTCACACACACTACTTATAGGCTTTTCTTCATGCAGAACCAAAGTTCACCACATAAAAACTAGCAAATGAGTTCAAGGAGATGATATGTTTAAAGATGCATTTGCAAAGACTCGAAAGTCATAGAATCAGATAATCAGTCCTAGAATCAGATGTGACTATGGAAAGCAAGTAAATCTCTCATCTGGGGCTCCTTATTTTAGTAAATGGTATCACCTGCCACGGAGTTTCCCAAGCTAAGTTTCTAAAATGGGATTAATACCATAGAGTCAGGGCTTCCCTGGCAGTGCAGTGGTTAAGAATTCACCTGCCAATGCAGGGGACACGGGTTCCACCCCTGGTCCGGGAAGATCCCTCATGCCGCAGAGCAACTAAGCTTGTGCACCACAACTACTGAGCCGGTGATCTAGACCCCACAAGCCACAACCACTGAAGCCCATGTGACACAACTACTGAAGCCCATACACCTTAGAGCCCGTGCTCCGCAACAAGAGAAGCCACCACAATGAGAAGCCCGCACACCGTAACGAAGAGTAGCCCCCAGCTCACCACAACTAGAGAAAGCCCTCACACAGCAATGAAGACCTAACACAGCCAAAAATAAATAAATAATTTTTAAAAATTAAAAAAAATGTCATAGAATTAAAAGTTGTAGCCATGAGAAGAGGTAAGCCCATTTAATAATCAAAAGAGAAGCACAGTGTGATTATCATATAGATGCCAAAAATGACATTGATGCAATCAAACATCTATTACAGATAAAATGTGTTAAAAATATAACATAATAAATAGCACTGTGAGCCAAAACTCATCATCATGTTTAACCATGGCACACACAAAGCATTGCCGTTAAAATCAAAGGAAGGAATAAAACAATGACTGACACATTGACTGTTGATGATTTCTTTTCTGGAACATCTAAACAATGCTATAGGATGTGAAACTGGTACAATGGGTGTGACTATTATAAATAATGAGAAAAAATATGATTAATTTAAAATAATAATTATATATCTATAAATCTCAATAAACCAAGTAAGCTTCCAGAATTATAATAAAGAGGATGCTTAATAAAGTAACTGAATACAAAAAAATATTCAAAAATTAATAGCACTGTGTCTTACCAACGCCACCACAATAGCCTCTCATAGCTTTTCCTCCTCTTACTCATACCCCCTATAATCTATTTTCCACGAAATAGTTAGAATAATCATTTTAAAACAAATCTGATCATGCCACTGGCTATCTTCATATCCTTCAATGACTTCCACTGCATCTTAAATACAATCCAAATTCATAACTCTGGCCTCGCTGCCCCACTCAGCCTCATCACCTGCCTCTGTCCCTTGCTTGTGGTGCTTCAGACCCCTTCACATTGTTTAAGCTTCTCATATATGCCCAGATATTCTCACCTTAGGGCCTTTGCATGTTCTTTCTAGTTGCCTTGTTTGTCCTTGTTTCTTACTCTTTGGATCATTCCCATTCTTCAAACCTCAGCTTCAAAGGCCGCTCCTTAGAAAGGTCTTCCTAAAACACACAATGTTGGTAGCTTCTCTCCCAGCCTTCTAAATCTCACATACACTTATTGTCAATCACCAAACTCTACTCACTGCTTTCAGTTCATGTATTAGTATCCGAAATTAGATGTTCACTTGTTTGTTTATATGGTTACTGTCTCTTCTCCCTTTGTGGATTATATTCCACAAGGGTGGGGACCAAAACTGTTTTCATGCAATTCCAATAGCATATCTGGGGAAACTGACTAAACAATTCTGAGATTTATAGAAAATAATAAACAGATAATGGTGGGAATTATAATTTTATAAATAAAGTGAAATAAAAATGAAAACTAACCTCACCACATATTAAGCAACATTGCAAAGCTACAGTCATTAAAGTAATTAAGCAGAATAAGCTTGAAACAATTGCTAGTAAATGCAGTATTTAATATATGATAAAGGAAGCATCACATTCAACAGGTTAAGAGATGGATTTATTCAACAGACATTATTCAAGAATTTGTCCATATAAGGAAAAAATTTTTGGCTTTTTACTACAGAACATAAAACAGAACAAAGTACAGATTAATTTATCTGTTAAGTGTTAAATAAATAATAGAACTGGTAGATAATAGTTCAATGATCTTAAGGATCTTGTGATAGAGACAAGCTTTCTAAGCTTAAAAGTAGTGAATGAAAAGACATCTCTACATTAAACATAATCATAAAAAACTTGACATTTCTTGAAAGTTACTTATCAAGGAAACTCTATGAAATATGCTTATAATAGGATAATATTCTTCATCTATACAGAATGTTTACAAATCATTAAAAAAATTAAAAATAGGCAAAGGAAATTAGTAAATAATTCACATAAGTAAAATGGCAAGTGTGGACATATGAAAAAATGATCAGCTTCCCGAATAATCAAATAAATATGATTTTAATGGCTAATATTTTTCAAGTATTAAAGTAGCAAAGATTTTTCAAGGATAATTCTAGCGTTGGCAAGGATGCATTAGACAGGCACTCACCCATTATGACAAGGAAGGATAGACTGGCACAACTTGATTGAACTGCAATTTGGCGAGATAAATTGAGGGTCTTTAGAAAATTTGTATCTGTGGAATCAGTAATCTTTCAGAAATACATCCTGAATAGTCAACATGAGTACCTATATTTGTGTACAAGTATGCTTAATGCAATATTAATTATAATGGTAGAAATGTTTCTAGTCTAATGTATAATAGGGGAACAGTTAAATACATGATGATATATCTCTTTTATGAAATATAGTTTAACTATTTAAATTAATATTTTGAGAGACTAAGTCTATCAGAAAATACTAATGACATAATCTGGAGTAAAATAAAAGATTAGAATACTAAGCTACATTTAATATCATCCTGATTTTTGTGTATATTTATACAATAAAACTTTATGATAATATAATGAATTTTAAAATTAGTTAGGTGATTAAACTACAATTACTTTTTATTCTCCAGTGTCTTATGTTTTCTTTAAAATTTTCACTATTATTACTTTCAGAATATTATCATTCTGATACCAAAAATTATTTTAAATTTAGCAAATGATTAAAAGAAGAGAAACAAGCTTAGAGTTTAAGGAAAAAACTCAGGGGAAGGTTTGTTTCAGGAAAGTTAAACCTTGATTTTCATCTGTAGGCTACGGTGATAAAATGATTAAAATCAGAATATGGAGAACAGTATAAGAAAATATGATCAATAAACATATGCAAAAATAGTATGGCTTAATCAATAGGCTATAAATAAAATAACAATGCAAATTACATAACAACAAAACATCTCATCTATTAAATCAGCACCTAGAAAACTGATGACTATGTTTGCAGTGGAGGGAGGGGAAGTCAAATTCTCAGTAATCCCAAGGTCAAAACTGCACAAGTTCTTTGTTAGTGTTGATACAAACTAGAGCTGCCTCTCTGGAAACTAGTTTCCAAATGTATAAAAGCCATAAGTGAACCAAAGGAAATAAAAAGTTATATGTTGAAAGCAGGCATGACATTATTGCTGATAGCAGTCCCAGGTCAAAAGCAATCTAACTATTGGAAAGTAGGTGAATAGTTAAATAAACAATGAGACTGTCAATTTAGTTGTCTTCAACACAAGAAGAATGCTACATAGCAGTGTGTCTATGTTGTGTTGATATAGTATTAAGAGGCAGAATTGCAAAATTTTACATGTACATGACCGCAAGCAGTATATGACTATACATAGGGCCCAAAACTAAAAGTTTTCAAAGCTAATGGGATTTTTCATTGACTTTTCTTTTAATTTTTTTTTATCTTATACATAATTCTACTCTGATTTATGTTGTTTTGAGAGAGGCAACAAAAGAGAATAGTGTAAGTGAAGCACATTTCTAGAAGAGAAGGGAATGGATTGTTCCAGCAAAGATTTACTCCTGGGGGTAAAATGAGGTTCCTAAGTTCTCTGTGCCATCATTCTGTTAGGTACTTTCAAGTACATTAACTCATTTATTCCTCAGAATATTACTGTACATGTGTTATTTTTAATCCCCATTTTCTGTACGAAGAACGGTGGGTTTAGAATGGCTAAGTAACTTGTTGAAGATCACATAGTAGTAAGTATAAGAGTCTAGATTCAAACCCAGAGCTCTCTTACTCCAAAGCCTAACTCTATCCACTACACCTGTCCAAGAAATTCCCTTTTCCTTTAGACAGGTGGAGAGAGGAGTGGTTGAATGAAGATAAGTTTACTTGGAGTGGTGTGGGGAAGAGTGGGGAACAAATGGGAAGACAAGGGAACGTTGAATGACTTCAATCTTTTCAATCAAATGAGGGTGGAATTGTTCACTGAGAGTGGGGTCGTAAAACTTTCAGAGAGTGGAAAAGCCATCAACAGCATGGTGAGAAGTCAGGTCTGGTACCAGCAAGGACCTGAGAGAAGATCTTGATTACTATTCAGGAAAGAGGCAATTCCAAGTGCTTTCAGGAAATGCTATAGGGAAAAGCACATACACTATGGAATCACACAGTTTAAATTTTGAATAATTTTGTCTTCAATACTACCTACAGTAGTGATGATTCTCAACCAGGGATGATTTTGCCCATTTCCCCACCCCAAGAGACATGTGGCAATATCTGGAAACATTCTTGGTTGTCATAGCTGGGGATAGGGTGCTATTGGGCAGGGGACAAGGGTGCAGCTTAGCGTCCTACAATGCATAGGACAACCCACTGTAACAACTGTCTAGCCCCACACATCAATAGTATCAAGGTTGAGGGACCTTGACCTAGAGGGATAACTGTAGGAAACATATTCAGCTAAGTCCTCTGAGCCTCAGTTGCTGTGTTTCCAAAATAATGGTGGTAATACCTGCATTAGAGGCTTTAATGTTTAGAGGAATTTTGTGTACAGTATGAAGCACAGTGTTCAGTCACGTGGGCCCTCCTAAACCAAGATTATATCTCCACTTAACCAACTTACCTTGGGCTCCCACTTTCTCAGCTTCCCTGAATAACTACCAAATCCAGTCAAGCTGCAGTCCCTGATATCCAGTCTCAATATTGGCCTACTTGCCTATCAACCAATCAGGCTTAACCTTGACACCTTAAAAGTTGAATTGAACCAATATTTCTATTACAAACTAATAATAAAGAGGTAAAATGCCAAGATATTACTCTGAGATCCAGGAATACATTTCAACTCTAGAATTGTATTGATAGTAAGGAAATAATCATGGATATGCACATTGATTTATCTGCAAAGATGCTTATTCCAGAGTTGTTTGTGAGAGGGAAGATATAGCAACAACCTAAACATCTACTAGTAGGTGATTAGTTAAATAAATGATGGCACATCCATTTTGAAGAGTTTAATTTTTTATGTAAAAAGATAAAAACTAGATGACAATTTAGTGTGTGAAACATGAATCATTATCATAAAATATCAATTAGCACAGAAAATACCTGGAAAGACAAACATCAAAATAGGAACAGTAATTATCTCAGGGTAGTGGAGTTACAGCTCTTTTTAATATGTTTACTGTATATTCCAAATTTTCTAAAATGAACTTGATATCGTCACTTTGAACAAAATAAGAACAATAAACAGCACATAATTTTTGAGTTAAATGTGTATTTTCATCAGGTTCAAAATGAGTTGCACTTTGTTTGAATAAAGAAAATTATAGGAAATCTGAAAATGTGAGCATGAAATTTCTGAGGTTCAAAAAGAGAAAAAGAAAACTACTAAATTGTCAAAAAGCTTCCTTTCTGTAACAGTTGCCAACTTCAGTGTAAAACACTTGCAGCCAAAGAGTGAGAAGTGAAATCTTAGCTCTCCAAAAGAAGCTGCTTCTCTTCCAAAAGTGACAAGGTTCCCACCCAGATTTGCTTTTTTTGCTTTGTGGTGTCAAATGGTCATTTGCCTTATCTCAATTGAGAAAACTTCAAGTCTGAAATCTCCAAGTAATTATACACACATGGTCTTAAAATCAACACAAAAAGCTTTCCTATCTTTCTGAGGCTTTCTTCAGTTCTGCATGGTGGAGTAGTTTTCTGTAATATTTTTAAGTGTACCTATATATAAGAATTAAAGAATGAAAACTGTGAAGTGTTCCAAGTGCTTTTGGGAAATGCTTTTAATCTGTAAGTACTTCAATGTGGAGTTTATGTAAGTTGGGGAAAAGAGCAGTTTTGCAATGGATCCAACCAGCAAAAGCATCCACTGTTCTTCCACAGCTAGGCAGCTTCCACACCATATACATTTTGAAATGGAATTCCTAAATTCTCCTAAAATTTGTCCAACATTTTCCTATAATTCAGGCTGCACCTACAAAACCACCATGCAGTGAAGGCCAATTAAATCAGCATCCTTGTGCCACATAACATAAAATCCTAGACCCTCTCACCTTATTCTTGCCTTTGTTCCTTAGCACCCACTATATTTCTGTGCTACTTAGAACTTCACTTCTTGGTTTTCTTTTTCATCCTCAGCTCCAGATTTGTCCTTGGAATATGGCAATAGATTTGGCTTCTTTAACTGTAACCACAAGAACTCTCTTGACATGGTTTTATACTTGCCTTCTGAAGTCTCTCCTTGCTGTTGCCCTTAGTGTCCACCTGGGCTGTAACACCTGCCTGGCGCAGATCCATGAGGAAAGCACATTTGCTAGGTAGCCCTACCTGCTTTGTGATGGTTAATTTTAATTTGTCAACTTGGCTAGGCTAACGGATGCCCAACATTTCTCGGTGTGCCTGTGAGAGTGTTCTGGAACAGATTAGTATTTGAATCAGTAGACTGAGTAAAGAAGATCCATCCTCTCCAGTGTGGCAGGGAGGGAATCATTCATTCCATTGAGGGTCTGTATTAGACAAAAAGTCACAGGAAGGGAAAACTTGCTCTCTGCTTGAGCTGGGACAATCATCTTCTCCTGCCCTCAAACATCAGAGTTCCTGGTTCTTAGGCCTTTGGACTTGGACTTACATATCAGCTCCCGGGATCCTCAAGCCCTCAAGTCTGCACTAGAACTACACCACTAGCTTTCCTGGGCTTCCAGATGGCAGATACCAGACTATGGCACTTCTCAGCCCATGTAATCACATAAACCAATTCCTCACAATAAATCTGTCTATATCTCTATGTCTGTATCTATACTATTGATATATCTATATCTACACCTATCCTCTTGGTTCTGTTTCTCTGAAGAACCCCACTAATAAACCTCTTATCAGAGGCTGGAATACCTTTGTATTTAAAAGGCATTTTCTTCAAAGCTGGAGTCCAGAAACCTGAGAATTTAGGGACTATAACTAGCATTGCCAACTCAATTGTAATGGGAAGTGAAAATTCCACTGTCAGCTATATTCTGTTAACACAAAAACCATGTAGGAAGATACAAATATAACAACGTAAAATATAAATATACAAATGTATATTTATTGTATACAAATGTAAAATAGATAGCTAGTGGGAAGCAGCTGCATAGTACAGGGAGATCAGCTTTGTGCTTTGTGACTACCCAGAGGGGTGGGATAGGGAGGGTGGGAGGGAGACACAAGAGGGAGGGGATATGGGGATATATGTATACGTACTGATTCACTTTGTTATACAGCAGAAACTAACACAACATTGTAAAGCAATTATACTACAATAAAGATGTTAAGAAAATATGTATTCAATATCCTTGTTCTAGAGTTAAAAAAAAAAACAGAAACAAAACCATGTAGGATCTGTGAGCGTTTATCTTCAGCACTCACAACATTATCTAGATTTTTGGTGTTGGGTGAATAGGTTCCGGTTCTGCCACTGCATGATCTTGAACAAGTGGTAAAATTTTCTGAGCTCTGGATTCTCATCAATAAAATGAAAAACTCAGATCAGCGCAGAGAAGCATGAAGCTCTCTGGTGCAGAGAAAAGATCATAGGTTAAAGTCAAACAGAGCTGAATTCGAATGCTAAATTTGTCCCTTATTCCCTGTGTAATATTAAGAAATTTATACAGCTTCTCTGACCCTCCATTACCAGTACATCTCTAAAAAGTATTCTAAACATGTACTATACATAAACCAAATATTACACCAAAACCCATGAACAGCAGACATTAATGAATCACAGAACTTTAGAACAAGAATGGGCTTAATCTTGGATGGTAAAATATATTAAAATTCGTAAGTGTAACAGTGACTATACATGTATGCAGTCTTATGGTATAAAGGCTACTGCCTTTATATCGCCCAAAAAAGTAAAAAGTTGTATACTAAAATTTAGTAAACTAGAAGAAGTCTTACACTAAAATTATAGTGATGTCTTAATTCTTTTCAGACATTATCACTAACTAGACTTGTGATTTTTCAGTAAGTAATTTCTAGGCATGAATTTTCTCTTCTGTAAGTGACAGTTGTGTCAGTTTATACTCTTTTAATTTTTAAGTAACAAAAATACAACTTGAACTAGCTTAAATTTTAAAGAGAATTATTAACTGAACTGTGAAGACCAGGTTTGGTGTTAAGCTTAGGGGTGACTATATCAAATGATATAATTGGGGCTCCATTTTTCTCAGGTAGACTATCTCCATGTAATGGGAGTGATGGAGTCTCAGAATCTAGGACTCATATTCTACCACTGGAAAAGTCCCTTTCCCCATAACACTGGCAAAAAGAAATAGATTTCAGGGAGAACTCTGACTGGCTGTTCTCAAATCATGTGCCTATTGCTGAACCAATAACCTTGACCAGGGTATTGGGTGTTTGTCTGGATCTGAGTCATGTGCCCAGACCTATGGGAGGCAGAGAAGAAGGAAGAGCCCACCACCAACAGAGCCACATTGAACTGGCTCTCCAGCAAAGTTGGTGGGTCTGTTATCAGAAGGAGGAATCGATGTCAGGCTGGAAAAGAAGAAGGCTGGTAGGTTATATGATCTCAAGATTCTTTACAACTTGTTTTTTCTATTTTCTACTATTCTAGGCCTCACTACAAATAAGTACCTAAGAAGCTAGGCTAAAATCTGAAGCAAGGAATGTTTAACATAACAAAAGAACAGAAATAGGATGTTTTAGGACAAATGGGAACTTTGTACCAACATATGTTCTGAAATGAAAACATAGAAATTATTAAGCTTGTTGCTTTGTGCCTAGTATTCCACTAGGCTCTGTTGGGAAGACAAAGAAAGCGTGCATAAACCAGTAAGTCAGTGAACGTGTTTGAAGTCACAAAACTTACCTTTAGGTACATAAACTCATATAAGTCCCTGAGGCACTCTGACTCTGACCTGTAAAATGGGTGCATTAACACCAATACCCTCTCCAAATAATTGCAAAGACCAGATAAGGGAAATTTAAAAGCATTTCAAAAATATTATGCAGTACAGACATAATTATTTTTACAGAACGTATTTAAAATAGGTGCTAGATTTTGTGGCTCCCTTTATAAATGTTACAGAAATACAAATAATGCAGAGGGCAGTGGATAACAGTTTGATCATAAATGGAGGTGGGATTGGAATGGGGTCTGAAATGATGTATATATTTTGGACAGAGAGTGGAGAGAGAAATCTGTTATGACAAAGTCTTGTGACTTGACTGTGGACTGACTTCCAGAAACTTCCAGCACCAAAGTTTTCTTCCGTTGCTAGTTTGCAGTCAAGTTTACGGTTTTCTTTTTTCTGTTCACTGTTTGTATTTTGCTTTCAGAGCATGGACAAATTCCACAAGTGTCGCTTGATGAAGAAAGTAATCTATGGAAATCCTGTGCCAGAGAGAAAAGTTCTCCATGCTTTTAGAAAAGAGCAGAGATTTGCCAAATAGTCTGAAAACAATTTGGAGTCTGGTATCAATGAGGTCCTGGAAAATGTCTGCACAGAACCAAATATTTAACCTCATCCTTGGCATTTCATGTGACAAGTGTTACATGGAGAAATTAGAGCTGTTGGGCAGTGGATCCCAGGTTAGCTCCTTATAGAAATAAAGTATTAGCAATTTTCTTTTCTCTAGGCTCTGAGATCTTTCCTACTCTTCTACTCCACTATTCAACGATGATTTATTATGCCCCTCTCTAGCCAGCAACTTGTAAGGTTCCAGGGAGACAAAGATGAAAGTCATTGTACCTGATCTCAGCAATCTTGTATCTAGTGATTTAGATTGGGATTACACTTCAAAGAAGATAACACAATAGAAGGGTGACTTTTTCGATAGTACATGAAGAGGCATGCATGGAGACACTGCACAATTCTAACATGGAATAGAGCAGGATTTACCTGGACCAAACCAAGTTTATCCATCAATCTGAATCAATGAAATCATTTTTAGTGAATGGAAATCCCAAATTCTTATAATATTTACTATTTGAATTGCACCCACTTTATAGATGAGGATCCAAAGAACCACAGGATTTGTGCAGAGAAACACTGTTAAGAGGTGACTTTTTTATTCTAAACGTTGTGCCCTTTCCACTGTACTTTCCTACATTGTTCTATGTTGTTTATGTGTATTTGCCTTGTCCTCACCATCTTATCATTTTGAATTTGTTAGGGAAAATTGTGAATTAATTAGTCAAGTAATCTTCGAACACATATTATTAAGAAGGTACTATGCCAGACACTGGAGATACCAAGATAAAAACAACATGGTCCATCCTTCTCCTCAATTTTGCACAATAGTTAAGAAACTTCATATTACACAGGGCATTGTAATATGGTATTTAAGGGCTTAGACTTTGGAAGAGTAATAGACTGAAGAAATATTCAGGAGGTAGGAATCAAGAAGACTTGCTAATTGGTTAGAAGTTTAATCAATTTTCTCTATTTTTCTGGTTTTTATTTCATTGATTTCCACACTTATTATTTCCTTCCACATATTCATTTTGAGTTTACTTTGCTCTTTTTCTAGCTTCTTAAGGTCACTTAAGATCATTGATTATAAACCTTTCTTATTTCTAATCTGAAAATTTCGAAAATGAGTAAAAGACTTGAATAAACATTTCTTGAAAGAAGACATACATATGGCCATAAGCACATGAAATGGTGCTCAAAATCACTAATTATAATCAAAACTCCAGTGAGACACTACTTCATACCCCAAACTGTGGCTATTATCAAAAAAACAGAAAACAAGTGTTAGGAAAAAACTGGGACCCTGGTGCATTGCTGGTGGGAATGTAAAATGTTTCAGCCACTATGGAAAACATTAAGGTAGTTTCTCAAAAAATTAAAGATATTCTCAAAAAATTAAACATATGAAACATGTGATCCAGCAATTCCACCTCTGTGTGTGTACCCAAAAGAATTGAAATCAGAGACTCAAACAGATATTTATACTTAAGTGTTCAAAGTAGCATTATTCACAATAGCCAAAAAGTGGAAATAATCCAAATGTCCACTGATAGATGAACAGATAAACAAAAGGTGGTGTGTATATGCAATGAAATATTATTCAGCCTTAAAAATGACTGGGATTCTGATAAAACTTGGATGAAACTTGAAGACATTACACTAAGTGAAATAAATCAGACACAATAGGACAAATATTGTGTGATTATACTTATGTGAGGTACTTAGAATAGTCAAATTCTTACAAACAGAAAGTAGAACAGTGGTTACCAGGGACTAGGGGAAGGCAGATAGGGAATTATTGTTTAATGAGAACAGAGTTCCAGTATGGGAGAATGAAAAAGTTCTGGAGATTTTTTTTTTTTTTTTTTTTGAGAACTAAACAATGTTTGGCTGCATTTAATGCACTCAGTGTTTGTGTCCCCCAAAATTCACATATTGAAGATCTAAACCTCAATAACATGGTATTTAAAGATGAGATCTTTGTGAGATAATTAGGGTTAGATCAGGTAATGAGGGTTGGCCCCTCATGATGAAATTAGTGGCTTTTTAAGAAGAGGAAGAAAGAGATCTCTCACTCTCAGATCCCTCTTGCACACACCACAGAAAGGCCATGTGAGGACATAGTGAGAATTTGGCCCTCTGCAAGCTAGAAAGAAAGTTGTCAACAGGAGTTGAATCGGCTGGCACCTTGATCTTGGAATTCCCAGCCTCCAGAACTGTGAGAAATAAATCTCTGCTATTTAAGCCACCCAGACTATGGTATTTTGTTACAGCAGCCAAGGACATTAAAACACTGCGTCCCACAATTTCTCCTTTTTATTTTATTTCAGTTAAATACTTTCAATTTCTCTTGTGATTTCTTCTTTGACCCATGGGTTATTTAGAAGCATTCTGTTTAATTTCCAGATATGTAGGAATTTTCCAGATATTTTTCTATCGCTGATTTCTAAGTTGATTCCACTGTGGACCAAAGAACTGCGACTTGTTTTGTGGTATAAAAAATGGTCTACATTGGTAAATAAAAGAATTTATGTTCTTCAGCAGATCAGTCAAGAGTTCTATAAATATCAACTAGGTCAAGTCGTTTGATAGTTTCTTCTATATCCCTATTGATTTTCTGACTAGTATGGTATCAGTTAGTGAAAGAGGAGTGTTGAGATTTCCAACTACATTTGTAAATTTCTCCCTTCTCTATTTCTTTCTATTTCTTCTATTTCTCTGTTCTCTATTCTTTTATATCTATATTTCTGCTAATTTTTGCTTTGTGTATTTTGAGTAACTGCTTTGAGATACATACACATTTAGATTGGTTATGTCTTCATAATGAATCCACCTTTTTGTCATTACAAAATGTCACTGTTTATCTCTGACAATAGTCACTACCCAGAAATTTACTGTGTCTGGCATTAACGTAGCTCATCCCAACTTTCTCATAACTAGTGGTATCATGGAATATCTTATTTCATCCTTTAATTATTTTTTTACAAAAAATTTATTTTTTGGAACAGTTTTAGATTTACAGAAAAATTTAGATTCTGGGACTCCAGTTACAGAGTATATGTATTAGACAGCTTGATATTTTATTCTCAAGTGACTTAGACTTTGTTTTTGTTTATTCTTTTCCTCTTATTCTTCATTTTGAATAGTTTCTGTTGCCATGTTTCAAGTTCACTGATTTTTTCTTCTGAAGCGTCTAATATGTTTTAAGAGCATTCAGTAAAAATTTTATTTCATATATCTTATTTTCCATCTTTAGAGTCTACATTTGTTTTTGAAATATTTCTCCCATGTCTTTCCTCTTTAGGTTCATGTTTCTTTAAGAGCTTGAGCATATTTATAAAAGCTCTTTAAAGATCTCTCTCTACTACTACTTGTTTCATCTCTATTATTTATGGGCCTATTTTTCTATCATCTTATATTTTTTCCTGGTTATGGGTCACAGTTTCTTCCTTCTTCACATGTCTTACATTTCTTGATTGGATGCCAGGCATTGTGAATGTTACATAGTTGAGTGCTAAATTTGGGTGTAATCTATGAGAGAGCTTTGAACTTTGTTACAGCAAGCAATTACTTTGCTCAATAATTTGTTCCTTCTGAGTACTGTTTTCAAGCTGTTTTAGGGATAATCTATGGTAGACTTACCTATAGGTAGAATTTAGTACCACTACTAAGACATAAGTCCTCTAGGGTTTCTAATAATTGTCCCATGTATTTAATACGTTCTCTATATTCTGAATGTGAAAATCAAATGATTCCTGATCCTGTGGGACTCTGGGAATTATTCAGCTTACAACTCTTAGGAAATTTGTTTTCCTTCAGAAGTTGCCTTATGTCCATACTTGTGGAATTTCACCTTTTACTGGTAAAGCACAGTGGTTTTCCCTTTGGAAACCACCATCTGGTTGGGAAAGAACTCACTTTCTGGTTTAAGGGATGTGTAATACCCAGCCTGAGAAAATGAGTATATCCTATTCCCCTGGCCTAAGAGATGGATTCAAAGCTGGATACCTAATTCAAGTTGAACAGTGAAAATTATATTAGGGATTTTTTGTGAAATTATTGAGGATAAAACCCTTTCTTTCTGTTGTTATACTGGACTGAAAGAATGTAGGTATAGAATTGGTAGGGATATCTTGCTACCATGAGAGGAAAAACCTTCCTGAGATTGAACTAGAGCAAAACAAACTATGCATTAAAAGATGAAAAATAAAAACAGATTTTCAATGAAATTTAAGCAACT